>NC_089682.1:53864810-54523248 GCF_031753505.1 Anomalospiza imberbis
CAGGGAGCTGAGGAGTTAAAATGAAAATGCGAATACAAGCCACCCTGCCTGGGAAGGTGGCATCAGTGACAGGGAGCTGAGGAGTTAAAATGAAAGTGTGAGTACAAGCTACTCTACCTGGAAAGGTGTGCATACACAGGGGAAGCCATTTGCCCTTCTTTAAGGGGTTCTCAGCGGGATTGAGGGCTGTTTCTGAGCTGCAGCAGACCCAAGGGAAGCTCAGAGGGATGGTAAGAGCTCCCCTTACCATGTAAGCCATCCCAGTTGACATGGCCTGGCATCCCTACCCATGTCTGGGCAGTCAGGGTGGGGAGAGGAGATGTTCTCTCACCCACATGGTGTGACCTCCTCTCAAGCCCAGTCGTTTCACCACGGACAAGTGGCATGCCTGGCATGGAGAGGCCATCCCCATTATGTGCTGCTCTAACATAGGGGCAGGTGGCTGTCTCTTCACATGCTACTTCTCCAGCTGGCACAAACCCTTCCTGTTTGTTGCAGCTGGACTGTGGCTGAGCCATACAAAACCAAACAGGGAAACTGTGTCTTTCCCAGCCATTTTTTAAGACTAGAAAAATGCATTACTTGAGACTCAAGGCTTCTCTCAGGCCTTGTCTCCAACCAGATTGAGAGGGACAAAACTAAATCAACTTTTAAACACACTCATTACCCAACTATCATTTGCTTTAGGTCCAGTTTATGGATTTGACCTGGCCATCATCCATCCTGGTGACTCCTAAGGCACCATGATCAGGTGCTCCTGCCAACAGCTGGCTCCTCCAGTGTAACTTTGCTGCTGAGATAGTTTTTAGTTCGTTTTCTTGCCATTTGCTAAGACAATTGTATTTCTTCTTACTGAAGAGGAGTTGCTATTGCTCAAGGGAACATCCCCAAGACAAAAGCACCTCCCCTTTTGAATCCCACTTGAAAATCACTCTTCCCATATACCAGAGACTACACCATCAAGTGTGAAGGGTGTTCTGATGTGAAGATGGAAGTTACAGATTAAATATTGACCAATAAGTTACGAAGACCTGCTTTGTGGAGCAGATCTTTTGCTTCAAAACCCCAGAAGAAACCCATAAATTATTTTTAAAGCCACAAAACAAAATTTAATGCAGTATATCCTCATTGCTTGGATGTAAGATTTTCACTTTTAAGATAAGTTCTTCGAGGTAAGAAGCTGTGTATGGCCAGCTCTACAAGCATAGCAGAATATTTCCTTAGTGCTTTTTCTGAGTGCTCAAGAGGAGCCAGCAGTTCAGCATGACCAGCAGGAGAGTGTCTGCTTTGAGGGCTGGTAGTCAGATGCCTCAAACGGATGGTGAGATATGTCGTATAGTGGGTATGCCCCTCCTATCACAAACACTTCATCATCTCTGTGCTTGCTTGGAAGCAGAAGTCCTTTTTCAATCACCTGCTTTTCTAAAGGCAGGAAAACATCATGGTGAGGCTGCCAGAGACTGTCTCAGTGATGAAGGCTGTGCAGAAGTGAACCATGTCATTGTATTATTGGCAAAGCAGCACATTGTATCTTGCATCTCTTGGTGCTCTGGGCACCTTCTCTTGCTGGGTCCTCGATGGTGCTCAAAGAATTCTTCGATCAATACAATCAAGGATACCAACATATCAAGGAGCACCAGCATGGAACCTTGACCTTCATCCATGCCTAGAAACAGGTCACCATCAAGATCACACCTTGGCCATGCCAGTGCCCTAAGGCTGATCACAAAAGGGTACAGACTATGGAAGAGGATAAGCACTGCTGTACTGAGCTCACTGCTCACCTTCCTCTAGGCACTCACCCTGGAAGGTCACAGTGGCTGTAGGGAGGTATTTTCATCTCATACCTTCTTCAGGAGGGGCAGGAACCCAGATTAGCTCTCCCCTCCCTAACCAAGAGGGGAAAAATGCAGAAATGCAGCAGGACTGCTTCATGCATTTACTGGAGGATGCAGCTGAATATGGGTCCTTTCCCCACCCAGAAAGGAAGGACAATCCATAACGTGCATGCAGGCTCTTCCAAGAAGGTACTATTTGTAGCTGTACTCCCAAGCAGGCCAGAATGGCTAGCACATAAACAGTTTGGTGTCCCAGAGGTGACTTACTATGCATACAGCAATATGAGAGTGCTTAGGGTACTTGTGCAGAAGCTGCTTTGTTCTTCAGATTGTTCCTGCCTCAGCAAAGTCTCTCAAACTCTTGTTTCAGACTTTCTCTTGACTTCACGTTCCATATCCCTTCTCACACTGCCTATTCAGGAACTGCAAGGGGTCTATCAACCATATTCACACTGCTGTGCCTGCCCTGCTCTCACGGTATCCCTGCAGGGGACAGACCAAAAGGCGACAAAAAAATTAAACCAGGAGCAATTTGCAGGGAGGCTCAGTGCACAAGTGCAAACATGTTTGTTTGTAAATGGTACATTCTACAAAAGACATTTTCTCTCATCCCTAGTGGCAGTTTCACCTTGGTGTTTGCTCAAAGGATTTTCTCACTGAAAATGCATCAGATGAATAAGAAGAAATGGTTAAAAAGTCATTTCACCACTGCCAAAGTCCACAAAACAAAAATAAAACATAACAGGTTTCCTCTTTCTCTAAGCATCTTTCACTGTCTATGGGATCTTTAAGGTCTTATCCTGATGAAAATGGTTATACCACTGCTACTACCAACAATGCCTGGCTGGTACAATTCCCTTGGCATGCACGTGGATGCTTGTCAGGGGAGTATCTCCATGCTCACACATTCATTTACATGCAACAGTCTGTTTCGATTGCAGTTCAAGTGCCCATTTGTGCACAGACCATTCAGTGTGCATAGCTTTCTGTTCAGGATATACAATACATCCCTTTCAAATGTGCAATAACAGACAGCTTACTATGGTCAGGCTGGATAGAAATCGTCATTGATTTCTGTACCACTTGTATCGCTTAGCTTACATTGAAATGAATCTATTAGGGGTATTAAGCCTGGTCTACAACTAATTTGGGTATCCATTTAGTAAGACTCTGATTAGGATGGGGAGGCTGTGGTCAGTGCTCACTGCAGGCCTAACGTCTGAAGACATCACCCCTTCCCCACGTTTCCTGCTACCTCTTGGTTAGAGATTATTGCTCCTGCTGATCACGCCAGCACCTCTTGCTCCACCTCAGGCAAAAAGCCAACAGCTACCTCAGCAATCTCAGCTGATGTTACACTAAAGCAGATGAGAGAAGTAGGATGCTTTCCTTTCCTCTGCCTATGCAGAACTGCAATGTTCAGCAAGGAGAAGGTTAAGAAAGAACACAGGTGAAAGAGGGGGCTATACTCTTGCATCTGATGTTCATAAAGTTAATGTCTGGAACATATACGTGAATATATTGGGATAGCCTTCCTGCTCCTGTTTGGTTGTGCTGCTTTAGTACAATGGGCATTAGGTGGTGGTGCACTGCTTGAACTACAGCTATGCAGTTACACTTGATGTGTTCATAAGGCCCCAGCTAATGAGGGCATTAATGACAGCTGTAAACTCAGTCCACACTGCTTTCTCTCTCCATAGCAACTTTAATTCCAGGATCTCACAGCACAAGTGAAATGCCACAAATAAACCTTCCCAACATGCACTGAAGCACGTGAGGTATTAGAGCTGCTTTAATTTTCACAGCAAAGATCTTACATGAATAATGAATCCTTTTATTATGCTCATGAATTATCTGTGAGCAGGCTGTGGGCTTTATGAACATGTCTGCTGCTCCAAAGTTCTTAATGAACAGCCAATGTTAACAAATGTCACTGTACTAGATTAGAATGAAACTCTTTACCCCTGCAGTTTGAGGTCTGTGACTGGTGCTCTGGGTCACAGGACAGCATTTAGCCTCCCTGGTGGAAAAATGGGAACATCATTAGTGAGGATGACTACGAATGGACTATATTTGTGTCACACTTGTGTCCTGGCTTCCAATCTCATTTGGACAGGTGAACAAAGAGCAATCACACACCAGCCTTAAGGTGAGAAAAGCCTTATATGCCATAAGTGCTGAGAAGAGGGAATGAGAAAGGTCATGAAGAGAAGCAATTAGATGTTTGAGACACTCTCAGCTGTCTTTGGACACCTGCCCAACCCTAATCTTTAATAAGCATTTTTATCTGTGTTTTACAGATGGAGGAAGCGACACACAGGGCACAGGAGTAACCTCCCAGGGTCACTTGTTCAGACAAACAATTTAACTCCCCATCTCCTCTGTATCATGTCTCCCCCTAAAAAGGTGAAGGCCCTCAGCTTGCAGAGTAGAGGTAGAAATCTCAGTTGAATGAGCCCTCTAAGGGGATTTTTTCCTTGAGATAGTGAAGAAATAGCTTAAGGTTGTCGGTTTCCTTCTAGTCAGGTACTTCCTTCCCCTGTTGAATCTGAAATCAAGAAGCATCTAAGCAAGTAAAAGGGAGTGATCATTTCAAAAGAAACTAGCCCCCAAGCTTCCAAATTCCTAGAAGATTTGTGCATGAAACCACCATGTGTGTCCAAGTTCTGAGACAATCAGTATCTTCACATCTAGTCACTCTGTCAATGGTAGAGATTAAATACACTGGCCTACCAAAACCCAGGAAGAGGAAAAACAACCCTGTGATTCTCAATTAGAATGCAATACTGACTTCAGGAATAACAAGACAGCTCTCCTGAAAGCTGGATATTACCTGGGACAAACAATAGCTGTATCGCTGCAGATGTGCTCACTGAAAAGGAGGAAGAGGGCCAGCAGAACAGAGCTAATTGGAACCATTTGCTAGAATGGACTGGAGTAATTTTCTACAAATCTAGGTTCTTATCTTTCTCTACTTATGCAATGCCTTTTTTTTGGTACATCTACTGTTAAACCAATCTGTCTCCTCCTGCTCCGATGAACATTTCCTTTGAATTAGCACATTAACAGTCCCCTGTCCCAGCTAAAAACAGTTTTGCCTCAGGGCACTGAAGAATCTTCACTGGCAGCAGCAGGCTCTGCCGTAGGCATTACCTCGCTGTTTCATCCTCATCACACAGCTCCATTTAGTTTTTCCCAGGGCAGCAGGTAGGAGACAGAAACCAGAGCTGTTCCTTACCAGGGAAGCCCGCCTCTCCAGATCTTTGAGGGCAGGCTTCCTATGAAAATTCAGCTTATAGGGGAGACAGAAAATGAGATACTATGACACTTACCTTTGTTCTTTGGTTCTTGGTGCCCAGTTTTTAGTCTTTGCTCACACTGAGAACATAAATCATGCCAAAGGCTCATTCATGTAAACAATTCACATTGCACTTTTCTCAAAACTCCACTTTCTTAGGGTGTCCATACAGAGCTGCAAGGCTGTGCTGAACCTTGGCACTCCTCCACCATACCAGACTGATGGTGGGAGCCCATGGGGATGTAAAACCCACAGGGTAAAATTTCCAACATAAGAGATCCTGCTGGTGGCATGCACCAATGCAGTTTCGGACTGTACCTTGTCTGCAGATTCTTAATTTTTAACTTGGAGTGGATCAAGTCACATTGAGTTTTTTTAGAAAATAACCAATCCACAAAATCAAATGGAAGTGAAAACAGTCATTCAAACAACTCGCCAACCCCAAGGACAGAAGCAAGTCCCAAAAATCTGATTATGTGGAGTGCAACTTATAGTCACATGCTACTGTTCTGGGCATTTCTAAGACTGGCCAGGTCCTTTTGCCTGTAAATAATCTGACAGTGTGTTTTAATATCGACCAGACTTAGGGAAACCGAAAGATAGCTCTGCCTAATATTTAACATGGGAGTACCTCCTTAGTTTAAAGGAAATGCCCTTTATAGTATTTCATCCAAATGCATACCCTCAGTCTTGCTAACTCGTCTGTCCTTGGATAACATTGAAATTACTATTTTCTAAATCAAGGTCTTATTGAACTTCCAGGTCTCCAAGCTTTCATCCTCACTAAACGATCACATTCTCAAATGGAACAACAGCATGAGTAATTTCCCTTGAACACTGAGACTAAGCATATGGAAAATGGATTTCTTCTGTTCTTTAGTAAATTAATCACAGGACCTTTTATTTTCCAGTCTCACCATTTACTCTGCGACGGATAACTCAAACCCCTTGCACTCAGCAGCTAGTCATGTCTATTGGGAACCCAGTTTGACTCAGCACACAGTTATGCCAATGTCAGGATATTGTTATTCTGGCATCAGGACTCCTGATAAGCAAGTCCAGCAACTAATTCAAAAATGAAAGGATACCTACTCCCCTGCTTCCTATGCCCTGCTGTCTCTAAGCAATTACTTATGTGCCAGCATCATTGTAAAGCTGTGCTTTAGTAACATGTGAAAAGCAATTGAAGTTATACTGCAACTTAAGCATAGAAACACTTATTAAAACCTACACTTATAGCGAAGGGACTCAGGTCTGCTTTGTTCAAGTGATGAGATCATTTGCAGAGCCTTCCAGTCAATGTAAATTTGACTGACAGGTCACTTAGGCTTTCAATTCATCCCAGCAGACTACTGATGGGTATAAACTGTTCCTCCGACAAGCAAAAAGGCAATAACTAACACTTTACTGCTGTCTTTGTAAGGCTGGATGATATGGAGATAAGGCCTTCTCCCTAAGCTCCTACCAGCTGAAGGGAGAATGTCACATGAATGAAGCTGGACTTTGGGGAAGATCTGTGAGGAATATTTTACATGGGTCTAGTTACCCCTCCTAAACAAACTACAATAGCAAGCTCTTCCTTTGAAACAGCTCAGAGGTAAACTCTTCCTTGAGCACAGGAGTAAATATTTTCAGTGTCTTATTAACCCATCTCATATGCTTGAGTAGTTCTTTTCCTGTTGTGTGGGAACACACTCAATATCAAACTTTCTTTATAAAGAGGTGCTTTAATAAAGTTTTGCATAAAAGGAATGGAGGAAAAAAAAATAAAAAATATTAAAAACTATATTCTGTCCATCTACCAGGACAGCTGATGAGGACTTGAGGGTTTGCCGGGAAAATCCATGCTCAGAAAAGCAGTGAGCAAACCAGAAATCCTCTCCTCCAGGGCTGTCATGCCTGGCTCTCTCCACAGTCAATGGAAAAATGCTGCTGCTGCTGTAGCAGCACTCTGGAAAGCCAGAGTGTGCCGCACATACAGTGATTTAACAACACTCAGCCAGAGGAATGGAGCAAGGGAGCTCATTTTTTAGAAGACCTGCATTTCCTAACAGGTAAAAGTTTCCTCATGAAGTGAAACACCGTTCAACCTTTCCAAGTTAGTACAATGCTTTCCGAAGTGCTTCATTTTAATACTAACAGTGTTCTGCTTTGAAAAAACCTTATATGTACTGGGGAAGTGTGACTTACAAGCTGTAGGAACACAGTTGTGCCCAGTGTATTTGTCCCTTTCCCTGGATAGTAAGTGGTCAGTTAACACCCCATCACAGTAAGCGCAGCTGGGGTTATATGATGATGGATATGCTGTGGTCAGGGATTTTGGAGCAATTGGTTAAAGATTCAGAAGGATCTCTCAGAAGTGTAAACTTGTAATGGCTGCAGTACAGCGCAGTGATGTAAAATCAATGCAGATGCAAGCTTTAATACAAAGGTAATGGGGAAGCAAAGACATAAATAAGGAAAACTACGAGTGAAGAAAGGGCTGGTAATAGAGGAAAGTGCAAAACAAACACGAGTTGCTGTCATTTTTGATAAATAAGTTTTAGGTAGCTCTTGCACAGGGCTTTTCAGACTTGCAGCCCAAAGTCCTCTAAAGATGAACTAATATCTTTTTATGGTTGAGGAAACTGAGGCACAAAGAGGGGGTGCTATATATATGGAGTCATGTATTTCATTCCAGATGCAAAAGCAGATGTCAGGCTTCTCATCTTCCTATTTCAAGCCCCACCATGCTATGCTAAAATGATTTGTTCTGCCATTTCTGCAGTCTTTCTCTCAATATACTTTGTTGGTTAACAACAATCTCACCTTGCTGCTGAGGTATGGATTTCCCTAGTCAGGAGAGCTTATGTCTGTATTGATGTACTCTTTTTCCACACTCCGCCTTCTCTTTATTTTCAACATTTGCACAGGTACAATAAGGTTTGCTACCTAGTTCAATACCAGGTACCTTTGCATAGAGCACTTGTCACAGCTGAATGCACACTGGAAGGGCTTAGATATGTATTTCAAAGAAGGAACATGCAGAAGTAAAGCATAATGTCTATTTCTGTCCTTTAACAGCTTTAAAGCCATTTTGTTCCCAGAATTACAGCAGCCTCTTAGGCCACACACAGTGCTTCATCGCCCTTGTTGTCCTCTACAGCCAGACAAAATTCTCCAGCAGAAGGGTACTCCTGAAAAACCTGATTTTCCACAGCTGATGTACTTGCTTGTATGATCTTTTTTCCACAAGGAAAACTATGTTTTTAGAAAACTTGTTACAAGTTCAAAGGTATTTTTAAAAATATTAATTTAAAAAAAATTGAAACATATAATTCTTGTATTTCCCTCTTGCCCTTTGCCCATCTTCTCATTCTATTTGATGCTGAATCCATACATATCTATTTTTTCACCTTTGTTTTTTCCTCCAACTCAAATGTTTTGGTTTTAGCTTTCTAACCTTCTTAACTTCTGAAGTTATTGTATAATGAACAGTTTTTAGGTCATTCAGAAATTGATATGTTCCCAAAAAATAGAGAGTGGAAAGTGTAAATATATACAAATACAGAACATGCATACATTACTATTTTACTACATTAGATTATGAGGGAAATAAAAATATGTATAGGAAAAATATTCTTCAAAGTTCCTTTTCAAAGTATTATAAAATAATAGGATCTACTCAATTTTTAATTTTGCAAACCAGAAATAGCTTTCATGAAAAGAAATTAATCCTCTTAAAGGAAAACAAAAACAAACCATAAACCCCCCCACCACAACAAAATACCTCTCCTGTATCTCTTAGCCTAAAATAAATACAAGTATCACTTGTCATCAAGCACTGCCGCTGCTTTCAACTTGCTGACAACCACTACAAGTCCCTTTTGTGTCCCTTTTGGGATTTTGCTTCTCTCTCAAAGCTAGGTAAGTGTTACTCTCCTGCTTCTCTTGGTACTTAATCCATTATTTCTGGATGGAAGACTTTACACTTTTCTCTCAATACCTGTCAAAGGCATTTCCTTCTCTCAAAAAAAAAAAAAAGCCACCATCCTTTTTTCTCCAATTAATCACTTTCATTCATTACCTAATCATTCAACAAATAAATGCTGATTGCTTTCCTGGGGAGGCAGTGGTAGAAGTCCAGCTGGTTAGAAAAAAATTAATCTATTGAACGTAAAGTTCCATACCAAATACTAAAACCCATATTTACCCAGACTCTATAAGGTTCAGAGGCTGATCCTGAATAAAAACCAGTTTTCCAGGGATGGTACTGAAAATTCTCAGAGTTTATCATCTACCCACAGCTTTAGAAATTTATTGCTGGTACCTGAAGGGAAGGTGACTGTTTGCAAGAAATGTTCTGCTTCAAAGACCCAAAGGGTCTTTCTAATGCTGTCCTATCTTTCCAACAGCTTCTGGTGCCATGGTTAGCTTTGGATTGATTACTCACTTATCTAATTCTCACATGGTAACTCGTCTAACACTGAGAATCCCTTCAAATCATCAATTTCTTCCACAGTTCTTCAGACAGACACCTACAGTATGCTCCTGAGCAGTCTGAATGCTTGTGGGAAAGGACTTGTAGGTCTGTTCAAAATGCTCTTTCTGGAATATCTTTGGTCCCACAGCAGGGGAAAAGTCTTCATGTGGGGATAGTGGCAGGCTTGCTCTATCCAAGTTGTTAAGCATTCTCCATCATGACTCAGTTATAGAAAACTATTTGCAGGACAGAGATTGTAAATCTCCATTCCACAAATATTACTCTAAATCAGGGAATATGTGTCAGCTATTTCTGCCCTTTTTATGTGAATGGTATAGTAAGATTATCTGTGGTCCACAAATAATATATCATATTTCTTACCACTCAGACATCTCCTTCAAAGTCAGAAGAAGATCAGGGAGACAGGCAATATACACATTCCACACCAGCTCTCTGGGTTGTTGGTATGGTAACATGCGTCTCTCCTTGAACATCCTTTTCTACTTCTGACTTTCAAGATAATTTGTCTAACTTGTGACAAGCCTATTCTAAATCGCAAATTTTAATAAGCTTGGAATCTTCAAAATACATTAATTCCCAAATTTGCTAATGCCCCTAAAATTTCCAAATTAGCTAACAGCTTTGTATTAAGTCTATCCACTAAATTGCATTATCACACAATGAGAAAAATTACAGCATAAAACCTGAGTTTTGAACCTGCTTAAGGCTACAGGGCTTATGTATTAAATGTGCCCACATACAACTGGGCCTATCCAGATACATTTGCTTCAGTGTCTTCACTGTTTGTCCCATCAGGCTTAAACTGCCCGCATATGCGCCGGCCCTGCTGCCTCCCATGAGGTCCACAGCACTTCCAGAATCCAGGGATGACTGTAAGCACTAGTGTGACTCCACGCTGACTATGGGGAGATCATTGACATGCTTCAAGTGGAACTGCCCCTTTAGAGTATCTCAAGTTCTAAGGGATAGCCATGAGCTTCACCTCATTTCCTTGCAGTTGTTCATACTGCTACCAAGGCAGCAGGATGTAGCTATGAAAAAAACCACAGAATAGGTGGGATTTCTAAAAAAACACATCTTTCAGCTTCTCCTTTCTCCATACCAGCTGTGCTAGGTAGTAGCAGCATGCCCTGTCCAGGGGACTTGGTCGGCTCTAGACGTATGCAAGGGAACAGTCCCTGCTTCCAGAGGTACTAACAGGGAAAGAAACTTGTTGGAAAGAAATTCCAAATTTGGATAGAATTGGATTTAGAATAAGAAATAATTGGCTCCCTGTCTCATGGATTAATAACCAGACAGCACATTATTGCAAACCACTCTGAGATCTCTGAATGATAAATAAATAGGTAGGCACAAAATAGTAGCAGTAAATTGTGACGATAGCAATTTCCACCCAGTGACATCACAGAAATCCAGTCAAGTGATTTGCTCTGCCTTCTAGTGGTGTCCAACTCAAGAATTTAAAAGGAATGCTGCAAAGATTTTCAGAAGTCAGTACACGTCACACTTTCAAAGAAGTGTTCCTTTTTTCAGGCTACTGTGAGATGGGGAGATCCATGAAACCTTTGTGTACATGAGAGCATGCACCTTGGTCTCCACCGTCCCACAAAAAAGCAAATAACCCTGGCTCATAGAGGGCAAACAGCTGGGCAGCTCTGACAGATAAAGCTAAGAATGACAACCTAAACCCATCTTTGACTTTCCAGCATCAAATGCTTTCCAGTTGCTCCATTTCTTTAAGCAAGTTGGAGCAGGTACCAACTGTGTCTGGTTGCACACAAATTACCATTTCTTCCAACAATCTAACATATCAAATTTCTTTCCAACTTATGCAAAGCCTTCCTGGCTGTCCCCTTCTTGATGGAGCTCTTGACTTTTTCTGTTTGATCCCTTTTCCTGCACACTGTCTGATCCTTTGCTCTTCAGGGCACAGCACAGACCCAGTTGCGCTTTCTTTTCCAATTTCTATTTTATTGTTCGCAGCAGATCCCGCTGCTCCAAAGTTAGGATACATGAAGATACAAAGTCAGACTCTCATAAAATGCACACATATAAATGCAGTCAAACAGCCCAAAACACAACCAGATGCTCCCTTCAGAATGTTCTGTTTCCAACTCCATTTAGTGTTCACTTAAAACACCCTCTGTAATTTGTAAACATTACACAAAATCTTTTGTTAGCTACATGGGACCCTCCTCAAGGCTATGATTTCCTGTCCTCACCTATTTGCAGGACTTTGTCCTCTCCCTCTCTTCAGAGTTACACTTGAAATGGTAAAAATGAACAGCTTTCATGCTGGAGTGTTTGCACTCCAGCAGTGGGACAGAAAACTGTGCATTCCCAGGAACCACCTGCTCATTTTCCCTCTCATTGTCCACACTCTAAAACTCAAAGTGTTTGCCTGAACAGGCAAACTGCAAGAGGGTGCTTGGCTCCCCTTCAAGACCATGGAGAGGAAGCTGTTCGCACTTAAGCAGTCTCTGAATGCAAATGCTTTCCTCGGGTGAAGTGGCTCCTCCCCAATCCTTCAATTTGACAATGATGTCCTAAGTGCGGTGAAGTTGTTATGGCTCTCTCACCTAAGGCTTTCAAATCATGAGCATTTCAGTGGGGAAAAGGTGAGCCAGCTGGAGCCAGTTTGGAAGACAAATGACAGCCCATCCCCAGAACCTGCTCTGAGCAGCTTGTGAGTGTGAAGGAGGGCTATGATTATATTTTACCTCATTAGCTTTCATTCCCCTGCTCCTCCATACACCCCACAGGCTGTGTGAAGTTCTCCATGGAAAGAAAACCTGGTTAGGAAGGGCAGAAGGCCATGCCTTTGGGATGCCAGGATTAGTGGAGTCTCTTGAGAAGGGACACAGTGGGCACTCTGTTGGAGCATGCACAGGCCACAGAGAAGGGCCACAGTGGTGCCACCTACACCCTTGTGAAAGATGGGCTGTTCTTCCAATGTCTGTCATGGGCTTGATACAGAAATTGCCATGCCAGATCTTCCAGGACTGTGCTATGTGTGAAGCCAAATTAGATGATCCCTTCTGGCCTTGAAATTTAGCTACAGCAAAATCTTATCTCATTTTCTTTTTTCCCTCAATGGAAGGAATATTTCTTCACAAAGCTCAGCCACATCTTTTTTTTTCAGTTCAAGAGATCCATTTTTTTTTCTCTGAGAAAATTCAGAGGTCATTTCTCTGCTCTGAGGTTTACTTCTTTTTGTTACTTGCTCTTTGAGCTGTGAGAAAAAAAAGTGTCTGTCTTAAAAGCTGCTCTCACTGACTGCAGCAAAAGCTATTCTGGGTGCCTTGTGATAATGGCTCCCAGCTTTTTTTGGTCATCTGTGTCCATTTACAAACCAGAAACCTTCTGTCTGTGTCTGTTGTTGCCTCCCCCTTTTTGAACCTGGTGGTTTTACTCAAGCAGCCTGAACAATGGTACTGGTGAGATCACAAAGATGATCTTTGAGACAGGAATTGGCATCATAGGCTATTTCTCACACCGGAGTTCAGCAGAAGCAGCGCAAATGCCTGGGAACCTATTTTAATAGGTTGATGTTAATGATTTATAGCATTACCACAGCTGTAGTCTCTCTGGAGCAAACAGTTGAGAGTGTTTTGCTAAAACTTTAATCAGCACAACTTCAGCCAGTTGTAATAACAGTCTCCATTCTCATCCTCCTATATGTGAGGGAGTCAGGTCTTCCAGTCAAAGGTCAAGTAAAGGCTGACTGCTGAGAAAAAGTACATTATTCTGGGAGGCAAAGGTGATTTGACTTGAACCTTTGACAGGCTGGTAAGGATGCAAATGCCCAGCACAAAACCTTCCCTAGGCATGCTAGTGAGAGGAGCCAGGACTGACAGACAGACTGGCAGCCTTGCTTTTACCCCTGGGAGTCCAGACACAGTGACTGTCAACAGGAGAGTATCTTGAGATGCCAGTGAGTGAGACCACCATCTCAAAGGGCTAAGAAAAAACGGGGAATGGACTCCCCAATTCCTCTGTGCCCCAAATGGCAAAGAGGCCAAAACTTTGCTCTCATTTCATATGTGCGAACACAAACCCGATCAAATATGAACAATGGTGTCTACACAGTTAGTAGTTTCACGGGAAGCCAGCTGGTCAGCTGAGGAGGTGGGAACCATGTTACACAGTATCTATATATTTGAGGTACTTATGTATTCATTTTATACTGAGGACACTGTCATCTTTAAAAAAATTCATCTTCCCAGAAGCTGCAAAATACATTTTCCAGTCCTGTTGACCCTTTGGCTTTGTGGAATCACAGTCTGATGTATCACCTGATAATCATATTACATACCTGAACGCTGCCTTTCATCCATTCCCTGGTGCAGGTTGGTTATGAGTCACACGAAATGAATACCGATAGGGTGGCATTTACACACCAGGCATTCTCACTGGCTAGACACCAAGAGCATGAAGGTCACCCACGGAATTGGTTTGTGCTTTAGTCAATATTGTCCCATGTGCTCCAGCAGTCCTGTTTTCAGAGAGCATTATCTAATTGAAAACCAAATCTCTGCATCTGAAAGCCAGCCAGGAGGCTCACCCAGGTTCCTCTTTTTCTCTGTGCCACAACCACTTGTATTTGATACTAACAACTCTCATATTTTCCAGAAAAGAAAAAAAAAAAAAAAGAGAGCTTATTTGAGCACTGCATGAGAGAGGTGGAAGCTGAAATGGCAAAGATGGGAGGGGTAAGAGCAGTTTCTAAGGAGTTGGAGGAAAAAAAGCTGTGAAAAAGGGTAGCAATGAAAAATAGTTCCATGAATATTGATGCAGATCTTTAAAAAATACTTTTTTTTTCTGTTTGTGCTGTTTTTCTTGTCGCTTTTCAGACTTGTTCTTGTGCCTCAATTTGACAAATGGAAGACCTGAAGTAAGCAAATTTTGTACTTTTACATGCATTTGCACCTGTGACCCCAAACTAAACCATTGCTTTCAGTTTTGGGCTCCTCCCTTTAAAAAGGACATTGAGGTGCTGGAGCATGTCCAGTGAAGGGCAAGAACACTTGTGAAAGGCTTAGAATACATCTTATGAGTAGTAGGTGAGGGAGCTGGGTTTGTTTGGTCTTGAGAAGAAGAGGCTCAGGGGGCACCCTGTCACTCTTTACAACTGGCTGAAAGGAGGCTGTAGCCAGGTGTGGGCTGATCTCTTCTACCAGTAAGAGGATGAGAGGAAATGGCCTTAAACTGAGACAGGGAGGTTCAGATGGGACATTAGGAAAAAAGACCGAAACAAACCACTGTTAGGGTGGTCAGACATTGGAAAAGGTTGCCTAGGGAGGTGGTGGAGTCACCATCCCTGGAGGTGCCTGGATCTGGCAATGGGTGATATGGTTTACTGGTTTAGAGGTTACAATGGTAGTGCTGGGTGGGTAGCTGGGCTTAATGATCTTAAAAGCTCTCTTCCAACCCTGATGATTCTATGATTCTGTTTTTGTGCTCACTATTAACGCCTATCTGTTCCATCCCATCACAAACACCCTAAGTGCCTTAGAAATACATTAAATCTAAAATTCTCATACTGATGGAGACATTTCTTTTGGGAAAGAGCAAAGGGTGCACATAGGGATCCTTGGCTTATGCAGTGTTACACAGGAGGGCAGGGCCAGCCGTGAGCACAGAACCCAGGACATGAGTGCCAGTGTTTCAGTGAAGGACCACAGAGAACTGCTTGCAAAAATGCCTTCAGTTACTGAGCACGTGAGCAGCTAAGAAGAGTGGTGAACCTGCCAAAGATCTGCCCACACACTTCTGCCTGAGCAGTCACAGCTCACCCCTGTGCTTTGGCTAACCTCCCTGTGGCACAGCAAAGGCAGTGCTGTTCCAACAACTGCCACTCAGCTTCCTCCCAGCCACAGCTGAGGGACAGAAATTATAGAGAGGAAATGTAACCGTCTTCTCTGATTTCCTCTGTGTGGGGGTAAAATATTGTGAGCCAGGAAACACAGATGAACACATAATTGGTTATTGATAAGCGCCAAGGGCAGCAGCAACTGTTTGCACATCAGAGCAACATCTCTGACAGTGCATCTCAGCACAGATCTGCTTTACCAGCAGAAGGAAACATTCTTCCACCACGGCATCAGGCACTGGGGACATTTACCCAGCAAACACTGAGCAGGGAAGTGGCTGGTCTGCCCAAGCAAGAGATGCCTGCTGCTTTCCTTGCTGGGGTTATGGTATTGCTATGGTAACACCAACAATAAATCTGCCTGCTATCTGCCATGGGTGGAGGGGCTGCAGTGCAGGGCCAAAAGCTTTTCCATCAAATCAAACACTGCTTCCTCAAAAATGAAATAAACTTCCCTGGAATTTACACTGGGATCCTAAGCAGCTGATGGGGACTGATGAAGCCTTGCAAAATCAGGTGCCATCAGGTTTCCAAACCCTGTTCTTTGTGCCTCTGGTAAACTTTATTGGCACAGACCTGGGTCTCTTCAACTTGCTCTTTAACTCTTTCTTCCACTTCTTTCTCCTTTCCTTCCTCTTTCTAAGCCCAAATACCTTGTTTTCTCTCCTTTCTCTACCCTGGTTCGGTAGCCTTATGCTTTACTTCCTCTGCCAATGCATGGGTCTCTTCCCTCTCTTCCTCTCTATGCTTCCCCACCTCCTGTTCAGTGCCTATTTTCTTTTGTTAGGTCCATATAGCCATCCCCTCCACTCTTCTGTTTCACTCCATACATCCACATCTTTCTTCCTCCATGTTCTGTCTCTGTCTTTCATCCTCTTTCTTTGCCACCTGCCAATTCCAAGCCTGTCTGTGCTTTCCAGTTCTTTTTTTCCCGGATGCCATTTCAATTATTGGCTGATTCTCTGCTCACTTTCCTCTCTCTCTCTTTTTTTCCCCTCTTCTTTCCCTAAGGGACTAAAGCTTGTCTCTCCCCATTTGTTTCAGGGATGCCATCACTGTGGATTTTTAGACATTTGCAGGTTTGTTTGTTTTTATCATCATACTCCTCTCTTGCTGCTTAGCTGCTTGTCACTTCACTTTCCTCTTTCTGCCTACCCCCAGCCAGAGCATCATTATGTCCTTTCTCTATCTCAGCCCATCATTTCCCACAGAGGCCATTATTATTAACCATGCCGGGAGATGCATGAGCAGCGGTCAGCAGGGTCAGCAGGGCTCTGTTTCAAATTGATGGGAATCAGAAATGGAAGCGGCACAGCAGGCAAGGGGACGCATCACGTGGAAAGGAAGCAATGGCACCTCGCAGGCTGAGCTGCAGAGGGAGAGCTGGCAGCTGAGCCAGAGGGGTTTCCAGCACCCACACCCTGATAGACACACCTTAATTAACACCCCCCTGCCCTCGAAAAGCTGGATGAAGCCAGTGAGTGTGAAGGATTCTCAGTGATCCAGATGCTGCCTGTTGCACTGTAGATCAAGCCTCATTTTACAGAAACACGTCTCCGTCAGCCTCCTGACATCTTCAGGCCAGACAGAAATTCCTTTCAATTAAAGAGCTTACAGGAGGATCCCATTACTGCAGCAGGTATCTCAAGTGCAGGAAGGGGGTGAGAGAACAGCTGCCAGCACTGAGCGGGGGAAAGGATGTAAGAGGCTATGAATATTGGTTTCTGATGTTGATATGAAGAGAAAAGACAAGTGCCAGAGCAGTGCTTATTTAATGACCTAAGGAAGCAGAAGCAGAGGGAGCCTCATTCTTGGCACCCTTGAGGATGCTGATTGTGAATCGCCATGTGCAGGTTTCCTCCTTGAGACTGACATCCTGTAGCAAAGCCTTCTTTCCCCCATGGGCATCTGCTCCAAGCTCTTTGACAATTATTGCTCCTTCACTCTTATAGCCCCAAAACTTCCAGCTCTTGGCAAGAGAAGAGGTTCCAGCTACATTCCTGTCCCGAGCACCACATTTATAGGACAAATGCTTTGGAGACTGCCAGACCCATTTAGGGAACAGCATCTTGAAGCAGCAAATGTTCTTATCTTCCTGTGCAACATCTGAGTACAAGCTGCACTCCCTTTCAGATACTTAAGGGGGCTGCATGGTTTTAATAATCCTGCTTCTTCACACTCCTGCAAGTCCAAGAATTTAAAGTAAAGTTACCTTTTACTTTACTTAAAGTAAGGTAACTTTTAAAGTTACCTTTTAAAATGGCCTGCAGAACACTTGAAAAATGCAACTGGGAAAGGATTGCTTAAAACTGCTCAAGCAGGCCTGTCTCTGTTGCCTTTCCCCACAGGCATCATTTAGTTATTGCCAGCATATAAATGAGGCAGGCTTTGATGGAAGAGCTATCGACAAGGGTACCTCTCTCCATTTTCTTTTCCTGACATGGGGAATTCTGGAGAGGAGAGAGCCTACATTACAAATAGTCAGAAAGGGAACAGCCGAGTAACAAAGGGATAAGTTTGGTATTCCTCTGCTAGGTTGATGTCTACTAAACAAGAGCTTGTTGGAGGGTCTTTGAGTTTGCAGACTATCTAGCTAAATGAATAGCCTTTGCTGTCATTAGTATTTTGATGGTACTTTTATATTTAAAGTTACTTTCAAAAGTCTCTTCTGGACAGCTCTCCAAAACAAAGCTGTCTCCTTGTGAAGCTATTTCCAGCATCATAAAGACAATGCACACCATTTGCCACAGCAATGTGAAGCCAAGTCCAAGTGGATTCTATTTACAGCCTTAAAACTGAATTTCCAAGCTAGGGTTTGACAGGTGGAAACAGGAATTTGCAACATTCCCGCCCAGATTTATTGACAATATATAACCACTAGATTAAAACAGGAATTCCAAAATGGAGTGATGTGATAAAGTTCAGCAAAATGACAGCAAATATCAGTAAGATCACAGTCACAAGGCAATGTTTACCAATAGTATATTTAATTTGGGGCTGAAAACATACAGCTTCCCTCATTAGGTAAAATTCCCAGACACTGAAATCCTGGCCATGAAGTCTATAAACTTTGAGGAGGTCTTGAGGCCTTTCCAAATGATAATGAAATCTCTTTGGTTAAAAACTTCAGTTTCCCACACACACACTTTTTGTCATCCAGGCCATCCTTGTCAAGAGCAACTGATTAACATGCAGTTGGGGCTTACAGGCCAAATTATAAGATGAAATATGCTGGGAAAATATCCCTCATGTGAAATCCAGATCAGTTTTTGACTCATTCTCTCCTGCAAGCTGTCTGGTACATAACTTTGTGAAAAACTGGTCCCTGAACACAAATTAAGGCCTTCAAGACATCTGGGCTATTTTTTTTTTCTGCAAAGAAGTGTTTTCAGTGAGAAACTTAATCCTCAAAAGATCTAGGTCCTGATACAAACACCCATAGTGTCAAATTCATAGACAATGACAACCACAACCATATTATTACTTAGCATAAGCTAGGCCAATAACATGGGAAATTTAGACAAGTTTATTCATGATTTTAGAGGAATTTAAATGTAGACATTTTAAAAAAAGGCCTACAAGTTACTGTGTGAGAAAAGAAGTTCATAGTGGTCACATAGTGTTTTCTGAAAGAGAGCTGCAATAATGAAATACATTTACATTCACATAAACAGAATTCATGGAAACCTTCACCCTTACAGAGAATAATCTTTTCCTGTACAACTGTGGATTTAAGCCAGCAAGTTTGTGTAAATTGCAAGAAGCTGTGAAAAAAATTAGAAAAAAATTTAAACCATCTAAGGATTGAAATCAAATAATTTTCACTTGTCCTCTTATCAGCACCTCAAGAGTGGTCTGAAACTTTTCAGGATGCATCTCACTCTGTTTAAATTAACTCAAGTAGTTTTTCAGACAGGTCAAATTTGGCTGAGTAGCATTAGGTTTGGAGGCACAGGTAGGTGTCAAGAGGAGTGTTACAACTTTATCTCTGTGAAGAATGCAGCCCCTTCAAATGAATGCAGCTGGCTTTTCATTTAAGACACAGCACATTTTATTTTGACTATGGCAGCCACAGGAGTACTGAAGAAAACACAACTTCATATGGCAAATCAGCAGACTGCTGGCCCGCACAATCTCACATTGATATGCAGATGACATTACTTGTCTTCTGGGATATGAATAATGCCATAAATGACACACAGAGAGTATTTTCTTAAAAGCAACTACAGCTTTAAATTACACACTCTGATGCCAAGCAATGTCTGATCATTTTTAAAGGCATTTGATCTACAAACAAATCAAGTTCCTGAAAGATACTCAACATCAGCTGTCACACGAGGAAGGAAGGTGAGCAGAGACAGACAGATGAGGGAGATGAATGGTCAGAAGAGTTTTAGGTATGATCTCCTAGTACATTACATATCTCATACAGGAATAATGGAATGTAAATACCAGCACATCCCCAGTGACCGCTTAGTTTCGACAAGAGAAACAAGCACTTGGCTTGGTGGCTCAGCAGCTGCACACCTAGTGAGAAGCAGCAGCCCAAGGAGAACAGAGGGCCCCAGGGGCTGTACATAACTCAGAACTACTATTATTCTTTCTAAGGAGGCTATAAAACTCTTCTAGGGCTGGGGTGGCACTAAAGAGGGAGAGGACTAAAAAGACAGTAAAATGAATAAATATTCTATTCCTGCTGAAGGTCTGTGCAAACCAGGAACATCAGAACTTTAGAAAGTCAAGGTAGACTGACCTGTGCCAGAGAACCCCTGTGCTCACATTTGGCTCTGTGTCTTTTAATTGGAGAACAACATCTGAGGTGTGCTCTGAAGCAACACCACTACAACACCCTATGCTCAACAATGCGTAACAGCTCTGCAACTCTTTGTTCAACTCCCTTGCCCATCTGAGGAGAGTTCCATGAATATTCAGTGCCCCCTGCCCTCTTGTGCACAGTGACCAAAGCCTAACACTCGATTTTTGCAATACACTTTTGTTAAACTGCCTCCTAGAAAGCTTCTCTCCATGGCATGGAGAAGAGAGCTTTGGAGCAGTTGAGGATTTCCTAGGAGAAGAAAACACACCTGTTCCCATGCCAGAGCACTGCCTGAGCTTGACACTTTGAGAATTTAAATCCCTCCCTCCCTTCAAGAAAAAGCAAGAGTGCTTGATGTGCCAGGATGAGCAAGGGAAGTTGTGCACTGGATCTCACCTTAGCAAAGAGAGGGGAGAGACAGGACAATGAAACGCATTCATGCAGAGAGGGGGAATTGGGACATTCAGTCTCCAGCTTTTATATCTGCCTAGAGACTGGAAAAACACCTTCACTTCCAAACACATTCATAATTTCCAGACTGTCAGGAGAAAACCAGACAAGGGGCAACCCTTGGATGCTTTTAAAACATTTCTACATTGATTCCTTCTTGAGATACAAAGCAGCGAGTGAGCTGAAATCTCCTCTTACTCAAACCTTATTTTTCATAATTATGCATCTTTAGTGTTTCATAATGACCAATTTAATCACTTTTGCCGTTTAGAGGGCTACAACAGCCAATCGTGGTAATGGGCTTGGTATTTGGTAGGAACCATTTAACGCCCAAGAGCCCTTGTTCTGGGCCACTTGATGCCACTTAAGTTTGACAGACAGACTCTCATTAGCACAAGTTGCAAAACCTCTCAGATGAAGCTCATTTCTTTTAAACAAACTCTGCTCAGTGATCCCCAAAGTCTCTGAGCAAGGAAATTTTTAGCTCACTTCAGATCTGTGCAGGTCTGTGGAAATTAATCAGCATATTTCACCATACTATGGACTTTCTATGAAATTCCTGACCTTTCCTCCTCACAGTTGTTCTCTCATACTTTGCACATAAGATCTGTTCCTCCCGTGGCCACCCAGCCTGTCTCCTGGAGGGCCACCTGGGCTTATGTGACCTTTCTTTTTCACATTTAACATGATGGCTTCATGAACTTCTGCTCCACTCTGACCAACCTGCACCTGCCTCTAAGTGACAGCTCTCACAACGCAATTGTGTCTTGCTGAGGACAGACAAAACACATTTGGAAACCTTTAAAAATATCTACAGATCTCTAGCTGCTGCTAAAATTGCTGCTTTTGCCTTTGCCATCCCCATCTGTTCTTTAGATAGTGATCCAAAATGCAAAAAATAAAGCTCAGGCCATCTGAACTGCTTTAGATGCTCTCAAACTCACATGCAAGTCTGCACCCCAGCTCACATGATGCCTAACAGACTTGAAAAAACTCATAGTCCAACAATGCTGACTATTTGCTCCAAATCCAACCAAAGCAGGCCTCCCTACACATCTGCAAGGATAGCAGTGGGATAACAGGAGTGCTGCAGATCACGTTTGCTAAATGCATGGATTGTGACTTCTGAGAAATCTCGGGGAAGATATGCAGGGAAGGACAGATGTTTTTGCTCAAGGACTTACACAGCAGAAGGGATGGCTTCTCCTCAAAGAACTTTGTGTTCAGTGGGCAGGCTAACAACTAAGCATTGCTGTTAAGCAAGGATGCTAAATCTACGATGTCTGGTTCAAAACCACTGAATCCATTCACTTTTGCAATGCTCCCCAAGAACAGATTTGCCCTTTACATTTTATCTTTTTCCCAGTATATCACAATCTTAGTACATGCAATGAGATTAGGAGTTGTAAATGTAGGAATGTTAAATGGAAAACATGCCAATATGTGAACAGTTACCTCCTCAGTGAGAGATGAAAGGCATTATTTTGTGGCACAGTCTGATGGGACAGAGTACCACCTCACCATGTGAACAGCCTGAATGCTTCAGAAAGGCAAAAAAACCACAGTATGTTGAGCTAAATGAGCAGAAATCAGTCATTGGAAAGGAAAGCTCCATTTTCAACACAACTAGTGTCAGCATCTTCCATGACTACAGCTTTCTGACATATGAAATGTTGACCTGACAGAACAGGTGGTGGATTGCTCTACATCTGAACAGTCTAAATGGACCTCATGTTCTAAACCACCAAGCTTTGTTCCAGTACAACTAATGCAGTATGCTCAGTGCCACAATTAAAATGGACTCCTTTTCATCAGGCACACACTGACAAACCCACAATATTATGAGACACTGTGTGCACCTGCCCAAAGCCAAAGAGAGCATTAACTGATGTTATGATATATTACTTGAGCAATAGCCCAATGCCCCTTAATTAGAGGCTGCCTGCTAAGGTACACTCAGCAGGAGAAGAGTTAAGGTTGCATCTGTAACCTTAAATCTCACCTTACCAGGCTTGTGAGTGCTTAACAGTGCAACTTTCATGTGTTCTTATCAGAGCATTTTTATTGAGCCATTATTAACATTGGTTAGATACAATCTAGTGTTTTCCAGATCTCCCTCATCCCCAGCCATTACCTGAGCCACACAGAACACAAGATTCAAAGGAAACATTTAAGTCAACCTCTGCTATCATTCTCCAGACACCCAGTGCTGCTAATTCCTTAGCAGCTCCCTTAAATGGGACTTGAGTTTTAGTTGCTATCTCGTATGCCCTCGGCCAGGCTGCACACTGAAGGAAATCCTCTACTGATAATTAATAAGTTCCCCTGACACTGCCTGCTCATTAATCTATTATTTTAGTCCTCTAATTACTTTTGTCTCTTCAAGTTAACAGTCTCCTTCCCTCATCTTCCCTGGGTCTCATGCAGGAGATACTGCACGGCAAATGCAGCATCTCCTTTTCTTTTCTTTCAGACTTTTCTTTGTTCCCAAGTCCCTTACAGGGTCTGCTCTGTGCATGGATGCCAAGACCCATCCCAGCCTCTTGCAAGGAGTGACTTGCCTCCATGGGTCTGTATTTCACTCAAGTTATGGTACATGCATCTCCAGGCATCCGAGGTGAAGCTTGCTGAAGAAATATCTAGGGAACATGGGTATCCCTGTGTTTTCCCCTGGAACGCTCTCAAGAGCTACAAGGCATCCTCCTCATAGCAGTCAAATGGTTGCTATAGGGTCATTTAGAATTTCACAGCACAAGGAAACCATCTACCTATACATGCCCTGAGCTCCTTCTGTCACAGCAGCCTCTCCCCTGAAGTGGGTTTGGCTGAGATGGAGTTTATTTCCCCAACAGCAGACCTCAGAGCGCTGTGCTTTGCACTGGGAGCTAGAAGGGTGTTGATAACACACCGCTATTTTGTACTGCTGAGGGGTGCTGGCACAGCATCAAGGCTGTCTCAACATTTCCCCCTCACCAGCTGGCTGAGGATAAGTGAGATCTTGGAAGGGGACACAGCCAGGACATCTGACCCAAACTGACCAAAGGAATATTCTATACCATTAGTCATTTTCCCAGCAATAAAAGCCAAGAGAAAGGATGGGGGTATTCATTACTATGATGTTTGTCTTTTGAAGACACCACTACATGTACTAAAGCCCAGCTTCCTGAGAAGTGGCTGAAGATTTCCTGCTGGTGACAATTAGAGGGTAAAAATAAATCTTTTGTTTTCCTTTGCTTCTGTAAGCAGCCTTTGCTTTTGCTTTCTCAAATTGCCTTTATCTTGACCCACAAGTTTTTTCCACCTTATTTTTTTTCCCGTGCCCCATCCTGCTGAGGAGGTAGAGCAATCGAGTGACTTAGTGGACATCTGGCATCCAGCCAAGGTCAACCCACCACATACCCAAAGCCCAACAGTCAGCACAAATTAACTTTAAGTCCCTTGGGCAGAAGGGGAGACAGAAGCAGGATCCAATTATTTATTTGCTTGGAAGATGCCCAAGTACAGCAGAGATAAATGCAGTAGATAAAAGCAAGCATGTCAGAGAGATGCTGGAGTTGAAGAGTTTGGAGTCTCACCTGAGTGTCTGCAGTTTGGGGAACTTCTGAAATTTTGTCTTCTATCATGACTGATTCTAAAAATACTAAATCTTTCACTCTGTCATGCAGCTGTAGTTTAGCATGCACAGACAGGGTTTGGACAGGTGTACAGAACCATGGCAGGTACTCTGCTCTTACTTTTCATGCTTACTGCTATGTTTCACAATTCTACCTTAAAGGAAATGCAAGCCTTTGAGGTTTGTGGGTAAGGCAGGCAAACATCAAAAAGCTTATCTGTGCAGCAAACTGCATGGACAGCATGGTGAACACATGAATAAACACACAGCCAAGTGTTCACAAATAATGCATGCAGCAGTGTGCACCTGCATACTCATGCAGCTTTTACAAATCTACAGGCTGCACAGCAGGTAAGGAGGGTGTCAGTGACATATGGCCACCATTACAGTGCTCGTAATTAGGATGATCCTGCCAGCAGTTCTCAGCCAGGCACATGCAATAGGGCAGTGACCCACAGGCACCTTTATGAGAAGCCTGAGGAGCCCCTGGGAGACTTCATTGCTCTTCCCTTTGAAGCAATCTCGTTTCCTACCAGTGCCTGTGCTGGGATACAAGCCCAGACAAGGGGCGGCTCTTTGAGTGTGCTCTACAGCACCATAGATATGGTCCTGTCCTCATTCCATGACCCTTCCAATCTGCCACTGCCCTCAGTCAATACAACTGAAATCTCCCACGATCACTGCCTTTTCCAGACCATCAATACCTGCATTACACTTTTCTACCTTGCAGATTGTACTAATCCTTTGGCAGGATATGCTTCTCTTTCCAACGGCTGGAGTCACTCCAAACGGGGCGTGAAATTCAAAGGCTGCATCAGACCACAGCTCCTGCTCTCCTGGATGGGCCTGCACTCCCCAGCCCCTCCCAGCCCCTCTGCTTTGCTCCTCTGCTGCAGTAACACTGCGCTGGGCAGTCACTGGGAGCTTATGAGAAAGGATGATTTGTTCAGCCAGCGCATGAAAAAATAAAGAGTACATCAGAAGAGTCATATTTTTCAGCTGCTGTTCTGAAAGAAAAGAGGATCTGAAGAAGAAATAAGAACAATGCTTTTGTACATGCACCTCCTAAGAAAAAAATAACCCCCTGAATCATGTTTCCAGTCTCTCACGCTTTTCTTCAGACAGGAAAGGGAGCGATGTTGTGAAGACATATTTCTGAAAGGCTCAGAAAGGAGGCTGACGAAGCAAACAGAGCACAAGTGTTCACAACACCAGGGTCTGTCACAGCCTGGCATTACCAAAATAGCTCAGTGCCTTCAGCTGAGAGACTCCCACTTCCACTACAACTGTATTCAGGCCTGGGAGAAAAGCTCCACACTGCAGGAGGCTGAGTAACATCTGACCTTGCTGAAGCAGTTTCAGGATATCTTGCCCCTAAAGCTGGCTTTCTCTTTGCCCTAGGTTATCTACACATACAGGAGACTCTTGCAAATAATCTGCTTCTCCCTACACCCTGCTCTTCTCTCTCACACTATTTCCTAGCTATCTCTAGAACTGGAATATATAAGCAGCATCATGATTGGGATTGGTGTGGGGGTGGAGACAGAGGCAAGAGACAGTAGGATAATTGTGCAAGAGATGCTTGAAGGGGTGAGGCTTTGGGGCTGTCTGTAGGGAAACTCCCTCCAGACATCCTGTCCTTGCAGGACCTGTGTGTTGCAGTAGATGCTGTCTTCTATGCTCACTGTGGTCCTGAGATGAGACACTAGGTCTGACTCCAGTGCAGAATATATCAGGCACTGAAGTCAGTGCAGCCCCTGAGATCAGTTGTAGTCACATAAAAACATAATAGCAAAATGGTGGTCTCTCCCTTTAAATGGAAAAAAAAAAAAAAAAAAAAAAAAAGAAGCATGGACCATAAGTGACTACCTTAACTTTCCCTTTTTATGTGTGTCTGTGTGTCTCTCTCCTACTGTGAAGTGAGTGAGAAATATGCTTGCCCTAAGTGAAACCACTTATAGATTCCAGCTACAAGAGGAAAAAAAAGGCAGCATCCCCAATTTCTTCTTAAGGCTAGCTTTCTTAAGGATGTTCTATTCCATTTAGCATGCTATGAATTTTTTTCTCTCTTTAATTCACAATCAACCTCTCTGTATATTTACAAGCACATTTAAATTTCCAGATGCGAACTACAGCTGCAAATACAGAACTGCAAATGGGGAATATGACCTCCAGATGGCAGGGGGAATGGGACCCAGTCCTAAGATATCCACCTTTTACTCTGGTGAATCCAGAGAACCTCTGCCTCCAAACCAGCAGCTCCAAGCACCAAGGACCCAAAGCAGACTTGTGAGTTCAGATCACTAGAGGGAGACACAGCAACACACACATCCACACCTCATCAGTGTCCTGCACTCAGTAACCTCTTCAGATGCTCTGTTTTACTGCAGTTGACTACCTGAGTGCTAAATGGTGTGTTTGGAGAACAAGGAAGGCTGGTAGGGAAGGCAGCCAGATGGACTGTATCTACCAGTCTCAGCAGGGCAGGCCTAGGAGACCTCTCCTCTTTTTGTCCTAGTCAGGACAAAAAAGTCCCTTGATTTTAATGGTCTGTGGAATGGGTAGGAATGATGGAGAATTGCAAAGTTCATTAAGCTGCTGTTGTGATCCTGATTGTGAAAGCACACGGTAATTCCTTTTCCTGACATTATTTATTATGGGAGATTTTGAATACTCATCTTCTGGGGTGCTCAGTTTTCACTCCCACATCTAAGCCTTCATCCCCACTGAGCATCACTAAGCTTGAGGGTAGAGGCACAGCACTGCAAAGATAGTAATATTATAGCATGCAGTGAACTAGAAAAATCCTGCTTTTCTGTAGGTGGAGGAAAGTTTTCATATGGACACAATCCAGCTCAGCCTTTAAAATGCCATGGAAAAGACTTTAACAGCATGACCGACTAGAATTGGTACCCATCTGGGAGAAGATAAAAAGGAGGCAACTCTACCAGACTCCCAACTTGCTGCAAGGAGCAACATTTTTATGTGGTAGGAAGGCAACTAACCTGGTACAGAACTGCCACATCTTGCCAGCAGCACAGACAACCTTGCCAGAGGTGGAACAGACAAGCACTGACCAGAAGACTCCACATGTTCCTCTCCAACCACTGCTGTAGGCAGCAGGGTAAATTTCCTCCTCACAACAGCTTTATTTGTCAGTTTCCCCAGAAATGCCAGAATACTCATGAGGCCTTGCTCTCTCTCTCTGCCCTGGGACAGTAGAGAGAAATCAAAGCTGTTAAAAAAAGGAACATTTCATGCATAAACAGTGTTTGTACTGAAACAGCATCGCAGCCCACAGTAACCGAATGGGGCATTATTGCAAGATGATGAGGAAGGATTCCTGTGCAATGCATGTGTTGCTGGGCATAGAAGGAAGAAGGTAAAGTGTGCTGGGGAGAGAGAGCCATCACAACTTAAGTCTGTTACAGGTGAGGAAGGAGGCAATATGGATCTAGCTTGTGGACCCTAAGAAAAACAGACCTCTAAAAATATAAGAAATATGGATAAAGTGTTAGTGGGAAGCAAGTAGAGGTTGAAACAACTTCGGATGCCTTCTGGAGAAGACCTGAAAAAGTTGAAAGCTTGGCTTGTTTCCCAGGCTCTTTATGAGCCAGCATCCTCTTCCCATTTTTTTTTCCCCTACATATTGGATAAGATGAAGACTAGATCAAGAGAAAAAGACATCTCAGAAAGAGTGCTAAAACAAACTGAGAGTGTATAAGAGGTAAAGTGAAAGGTCTCTGTGGAAGATGTTTACCAGAAAGTATTTTGAACGTGAAAGAAGGAAAAAAAAAAAAAAAAGAGGAAAAGGAGACCTGTTTAAAAAATCATCAGTTGCCTCAGTTGTTTTGTTAAACAAATACCTTGTAAACCTCAAGTTTCCTGAGAGAGTTTCATGGGGAGAAGGTTGTGAAATTAGAAGAACTGGCACAGTAATGCCACCAAATCCAAACAAGAACCCCACCCCATGCCTCCCAAAACAAGGCTGCTTTTCTCTACAGCTGTTTTACTAAGGTTTTAGGAGAGCAGCAGAAAGATGGGCTAAATCCAAATGCTTTAGATAACCAGAAAATCTGCTTCCCACCGCTACCTACTGACAACAGGGCTGACTTGTGGTGATTCTACCTGAGGATTTTCTGCTTGTTACTTTCTTTGGGCATAAACTGTGTTTCCCTGTGCAACACAAAGTGAAGCAACAAGGCTTTGGACTTAGGCAGCAATGAGAAGCAAGTCAACACAGGACATAATGAGCAAAGTTGCCCATTGTGACCAATATGGCCTTCTTAACTCATGCCTTCAGAAAGCTCTCTGTCTCTACTTGCTCCTCTGCAAGGAGACTGGCATGCACTGAAGGAAAATACACAAGTGAGTGGGGGTGTGAGATAATCTGTCTTTTTCACTTTAGGTCTTATCCTGATCTCTGAGCCTCAAAGCAGGAAGTTTAACATCCTTTTCAATATTTTTATTGTGAATAAGAAGAATATCCAGATTTGTTCACATTATCCTCAGGAATACACAAGCTGGTTGAGTCTTGCCAAGTTCTCATCTTTAAATAACTTTCCATGGCAATAAGTTCTATAGCTGTTTATAAACATATTATATGTATACCATCTCAATTACACAGGGCATGCAGGCACATTTCTGTATTCTCTATCCCTCCTAAACTTCCCAGGCTATGGTAAATTCCCTGAGACTCAATGTGAATTTCTAGCACCCTCTAGGGAGAATCAGACTGGCGTATTTGACAAGCCTTCTCATCTCCTTTCATTGTAAGCTGTGACATGAAACTTGGGTGTTGCAATCAATACTTATCTGCTTTGCACTAGACTGGCTCTTCTTATGCTGTGATTACCACTGTAACAACTAAGCTCCTTTTCTGAGCCAAAGTGGGTTTCTTTAGACTGTCAGGTGGAATTTGGAAGAATCCAGAGAGTGTTTTCTTCTCCATCAAGTGGCCTTGCTGAGCTGAGGCCAAGGAAGTTAGATCCAGAATGGGATACCTAGTAGCTTTATACAGGTTTCATACTCTGTAGCTTCTCTAGGAAATGGGAATTGCTTGTTCCTCAGCTGGTAACTCAATCCCTCAACTTTAGTCAATATAGCTTTGTCTCCCTGTCACCAGCTTTCAGGCTGCCATTAGCATGAGTGCTAAAGGCATTTGCCAGAGCACCCATGAGCAAGGCCCTTGGGAAGGCTTCAATCACTGATGCTTTGTGGCAAAGAAGCAGAAACACAAATAGTACTCCTCCTGTGAGCTCAAGTGCAAGCTTCTCAGCAGAGGAGATGGCTTTTTCTTCTGCATTTGCCTGCCCATGCACAGCAAAAGGATTTTAAGTGAGATCACTTGTAATCCAAAGACCTTGTAACAACTGTTCACGTTCATATTGCTGCAAACCCGATTCACAAGAGGCCACTCTTTAGGGCTTCCCTTTAGAATTTATTGGTAAGGGTATGAATGTACATTAATTTTTCTTCTTCCCAGAAAGCTCTTTTTCAGTCAACCAGGCACATAGCTTGGCTCTGAATAAGACATAGAGCTGAGAAATGATAAATTATACTCTGGACTATTATCTCAGCAGCTTACAGGTAGGGAGAAGACACATTAGCCTGAATAAACATAAGTCAGTAGAGACAATGAGTAAAACTAAGATAGGCTTGAAAGCAGGCATTGGCTACCACCCCTGACCTATTTTACTGCAGTATTTTCTTGACTGTGTTGGTTGTTATCCTGGTGCAAGGCACAGAGAAAAAAGAGCTCCTTTGATAAATGATAAATGGTCTTTTGTTGGGACCTCATCCAAGATGTGGCGCTGCTATGGGATATTTGAGGTTATTGCATTCAGTGACAAAAAATAATCTATGCCTTTGTGGGGTATGGATTAAGCAGGTTATGAGCTAATATTAAGGAGAGTAAAACAATAGGGTACCACCCAGTCTTGGTACAAAGAATCTGAATTTTGTCCCTTTCAAGAGATGAGACTATGGAGTGTTCCCTAGTGAAGTATTCCTAATGCTGACAACTGCTAATTCATGCAGGCTGCATGGGGCATCATCAATACTCACCGCCACTCTAACTGAACACATCACAGTTTCCTGACAAATCCAGTTCAGATCTTCAGTTTTACAGTCTTTTCTATGGCTTACCATCACAAACCAGGGTGGCAAAAGTCATCAGGTATGGCAGGCTTAACAGTCCTGCAGCTGTGTCTTGAACCACAGGAATGGGATCAGACTGTGTTCAGGGCCTGGCCTGCTACTGGATGGTGCAGGTCAGTGATCCCAGAAAAGAGCTCTGCTAGCTGGAGGAGAAGAGCTAATGAAGCTGTTTGTGCTCCCAGACAATGCCTGTTAAATTATCCACAACTACTCTGACCAGGTTGCCAATGTCCTACAGAACAATGGCCTGTCAGGTGAAAAAGAAAAGGGTCTGGGTGACTCTCTCCACCTGCTCCGTGGAAATACAATCTGCCAATCATCTGAAGAGGAATGTAAGAGGAGAGCAAGGAGTTGCATCGTTCCAAGGAATGTCATTCCTGCTTTCATCAAATTAAAGCTGATCTGTATCATCATTTGCCATTGAATTATTAAAGTATTTTTCCCCTTACCTGCCTTCCTCCTAGGTGTCAGTACTACAGTCATGAACCTCAGTCACACTTTAGCTTTCTCACAGGGTTAGGAGAGGTTTTTTTCCTGTGGGCTGCTTGAGGGTATCAGGACTTATAGTTGAAGTGAGAAAAATATCTGGTTCAACTGCTCACTGAAGAACCAGAACAGGAAGCAACACAGCAGTTTATAAATAATTTTTTTTTTACTTCTCAGATAGGCAGATAAGTAAGCTATGATTGCAGCATTTAAATGAGCTTTTACATGCATTCCCACCTTCTCTGCCTAAGTACCAACACTGTTTTCCCTTTGCATTTGTATCTTCCACTTCCCACCCAACAAGAATGAAATCATTTCTATGGTCCTCACCCAGGTAATTAGCCAACAAACTGTATTGATAAAGTCAGTGAATGAAAGAAACAGCAGACAAAGTTGCTAATGAACTCCTTGAGGAGAGTGCACAAGGAAAAAGTAATTTGGCCCTCTCACCCCCTGAAATGGGTTTAATTTCACTACCTGGCCATTCAAAACCTCCCACACAAGCTCAGTAACACTCTTTCTTCCAGTTCTGCAGTCACAAGTTTAACCATGAAAAAAATTGAAGGAGAGAGATATATTTTAGAAACCTTTACAATGATCTAAAATAGCTCTTTGATGCATAGCAGATGTCTTCAAAACTCGCATAAATGGAGCCAAAATGCCTTGCAGTTCTGGAAAAGGAGATTCCGAGATAAGACATGTTTCCAACTGCAGCAGCTCTGGAAGGGATTTGGAATTTATATTAATTGTCAACCTCAAGGAAAACATTTAAAATAATTTCTTCTGTCTTCCATTTTGAGACAAGTATCTTACTGGGCTTTATGCTGCTCAAAGACCTGATGTCTGCCTGAAAGCAGTTCCTCTGTATCTCTAAAAGACAGCAGATGGGTTCAGATGGGGAAAAAGAAAGAACCACAATCAGTAACACATGGAGGTGACAGACTGAGGTCTGCCTGCCCTTCATCATAACCTCTAGTTTGTTACACAGGAGGTGCTTGGCAGGCTTCACTGTAGGGAGGAGGACTGAGGAGGGATTGGAAAGGAGTCAGTGAGATGGTGCTGAGGGATGCTAACAAGGCAACACCTCTGAGACATGCAGCATGGGAGAAAAAATGTGAGGGAATGTGCTGGAAAACTGAACAACAGAGCCAAGAAAACTGTCCCCATGGTCACAGTAGGGATGGGATTCTTCAATTCTGTTGCTAACTGTGGGGATAGTCAGAGTGAGGATTTGTTCTGTGGAGACTTTTGTAAAGAGGAAAAAAAAAAATCTGTGTCTGATACAGTGAAGTAGGTGGTACAAATTAAAAACTCCCACAAAGCAGCAACAGTAAAAATGATGAGTCAAGACAAGAATCTTCTAACTGCTCTGAAGAATGCAACTCATGTGTACCAGGTCTTAGATTTCATGAAGATTTAACACTCTTAACTCAGTGTTAGGCTGTGCTCAGAGAGTGGCTAGGGAGTATCTTTTAGTTGGATACAAGAAAGAGAACTGAAAAACAAACTGATGCAGCAGTTATATGGAAGATTTGATATGAAGTAAACCTGAAGAACAGAAATACCAGAGCTAGAAGATTCTATATATATAATTAAAGATGAAAAAAATAAGTTCTCTTCTCCTATGCATACAAATGGCACAGTCATATTTAATTCTGAAAAAAACAGAAGAGAAAAGTCAGGTAGTGATGATAATACCACAGAGGACTAATGTTCCCCTAATCAGCCTTGCTCTCACCTCTTCCTGGCATGCTTTTCCCATCTTTTTTTCTCTTGGCATTGCAAGAAATGGGCCAGAAATACAGACTGCATATCTAGCTTTCATATACATGAACACTCAGGAGAACTTTGGTTTGGCTGAAGAGACAAGACAGGAAATCTAAGTAACCCGAATCTCAGCCACAGGCTCCAAATCCAGGGGGTTCTGGATGTAGCCCTTAGCTCTGCTCCAATGTGTCATTCTTCCTCTCTCTCTCCAACTTTCTTTCTGCAAGACTCTCCCCTTTTCTGGCTGCTGAACTGCAGTAGAAAGCTGGACTATCTGTAGCACATGCAGAATGTTCTCTGCCTTCCTCAAATCCTCTTTAACCCTTTACATATATGGGAATATCACAGAAGATCATTCATATGGGGCTAATCAATGTTTTCCCCATGCATTTTAGATTAAAGAGTATCTGATAGGAAAAGAAGTCAACTAAAGAGTTTTTCTCTCCTCCAAGGACATGAAATGGAGGGATAGAAACCTACCTCTTGTTCTTATCCTACTGCTAAAACTTTAGGGGTTGAAGGTTTCCTTGCAACCCAAGCTGCTAACCCCACAGAGTCTGGCTACTAAAAAGACATTCTCCTCCCAGCCTTGCCACATCCTTGAGCATGGAGGACACAGTCAGATAGCAGAACAAAGATGGTGAGCTCTCCTTTATTCTCTTACCATCCTGCTCTCCACTCACCTTGAAGATCAATTGCCTTCTTTACTCAAGTCAGAAGACACAAGACTTCTGGCTGTCTGCCAAAGTGAAGGGAGAGCAGTATGAAATAAACTGGGCCACTGTTTGCCTCTCCCTTTTAAGGCAAATCAGTAGGAAGCAAATCCCACGGTTTTCAGAAAGAACCTCTTTTATGCAGTGTCTCAACAGAAATCCTTTTCCCTCAGTGTAGCACCAGCAGCATTTCATCTCCATCACTGTGCTGTGCATTACCAGCAGTAGAGACTGGGACAACTAGATGAAGACCTAAGCTAATAGAATTACAGGTCCAATTCTACAGAGCATCTATTGAAGTAATTTCATTTGTTCACTTGGAAAACCTGGTTATTGTGCCTGGGAATTCACACTGCAAAACAAGCCTGAAGTACACTTAAGATTCTTGCCAATTTTCTATAGCTGCCGATATTGCTACTGAAATTTTCTTTGATGATGAAAGAGAAGGGAACTACTGTACGTTTCACAAATTGAATCCAGTTGGATTTCTTACCTGTAGGAGTGAGGTGTCTCCAGGTGATGACAGGCTCAGGACGCCCATTTGCCATGCAAACCAGGGTCACATTGCTGCCCTCATTCACGGTGATGTCCGAGGAGATATTGGAGATCTTTGGTGGAACTGTGAAGACAAAAGAAAGTTTAACCTCGTTATAAGCAGAATTATGGAGGGCAGCTTGCCTGGCTTAATCATCTACCAACCTATTAACCAGAGCCAGCCACAAACTCATCTCACAGGCTGCACCCCTCTCACTACTAACTGGGTTTCTGAAATTAAATCAGAGTAGTATGTACTGGTGTGTAGTTTGTATTTTAAGAGTCTACAGCTAGAAAGGGCCTGTTCTGCAACTGCAATGCTTTGTGTTTGGACAAATTTGGGGGTATTCATAAAATGACCTCTCAGGACTTGCCTGCCTACCTTAAGGCTGTGTGGAAGGGATCAGCAGGCTCCAAGGATCATCCCAGCTAATTTTTACACTCCAGGGAGTCCCACATGAAGTCCTGCATCCTCCTGCAGGATGCCAGGCTTCAAGGCATTGACTCAAAGAGTGTGTTAGTTATTGGTTTCTATGACACCTTTCAGCCAAGAGGGATCCCCCATGGGCTCCCTGCAGTAGTTAGCTTCTGGATGACTGCACCACACATGGCAGACCACCAAAGGCACAGCAGAATCTTTAACATTCACAAGATCAGCCATGACTTGGGCATTCAAGATCCTTAAAAACTTTCCAGGCTGTGTTTGTGTCATGGCTCCAGAGTGACCATTAATTGGGACTTGAACAGGCACTTCCAGGTGTGGAGTGTGCCGGCTGTTGCAGTCTTTCCTCTATCACATCCATGTCTTGCTTCCATGCTTCACACCCCAGGTCAGGTGGTGAGGGATTTTCACTAAAAAGGAATCATCGATATTTTATTTTTGTAATATATTTTCAGCTTCCAAATTTGTGTGTAGTGAGGAATGAAACAACATCATTTTCTGCTTTGCTTACCACAGAGTAAACAGAGAGCAGCTTCCTCATCCCCCTCCCTGGCAGGAGTGGCTGATGGTCCTTTTGAGGCAACACTGCCTATAAGCTAGGTGGGGAAAAAGAAATGAAGCCTGAAGAGAGCAACTTACTACTTCTAGCTGTGTTGCTGGATTCACAGGAATGTTGTTTACAACCCACAGTTCATTAGCCCCTCTCCGTAGGCCCCAAACTCATGGGCAATGTTTGAGTATCTATGACCATGGGACCCCCTTGAAGGAAGAGAACCTGTCGAGCAAAGTGAGGCAGACATCTATTTTCCAGCAGGCTCCCTCACCCAGGCAAGGAGGTATTTAAGCCAGGCACATTGGGGAAGGATTGCTGTGATCTGTGGACAAGTGACAATGCAGAGGGCAGTGAGGGAGCAGATGGGGGGCAACACAGTGGGGAAGCCTTTTGCACGCCTTGTGAAAGCAGGACAGCTGGGGGCCCACCTCAAATGCCTGTGCAGCAGTGCAAGTAGCATGGTGGAAAAACAGGAGGAATCAGATGTTCACATGGATTCACAGTGGGATGTGTGTGAAAAACCATTGGGATGACGAAGCTGGGGTAAGACAGCTCTTAGGACTGACCTGTAACTCAGATACAGTCTTTCTAAGGAAGACAGGTTGGAAAGGAGAGGAAAAGAAATGCAAAGCAGTGGCTGGCATGTACCCAGCTCTGGATGGTGAACTAGCTCAGATGTAAGCATCAGAGGATATCACAGTGTTAACCTGTTCCTTGGTTAAGAAGAGGCGATACTGCTTTTGACAGGTAGAATAAGCCTCGCAGTAACAGTCCCTCTTTAGGGACCAACCACCTTGATATTTTCTGTAAGGGAGAAAGTGCTAGGCTCATGCAGTCCAGGACACGTGGGGGTCCTTCAGGTTCAGCACGAGTTAGCAGTATACCCTTGCAGCAAAGAACAAGCAAGGGTATTTGCTGGGTTGTATTAGCAAGAGTGTAACCCCTCAAGTGGAGGGAAGAGTCTAAAACCCTTTACATGGTGCTTATTAGACAGCATCTCAGGCACTAGATCAGTGTTGGGCTCCCCAGTACAAGAATGCCATCAACACACTGGAGCAAATCCACTGGAAGGCTCCCAAGATGGTCAGAGGGCTATAGCACATGACTTCCCAGGAGAAGGGTCTAAGAGAGATGGGTTTGTTTGGTCTGAAGAAGAGAAGGCTGAGAAAGATCTCAATGCTCTCTACAAAAAGTGAGTGGGAACGTGCAGAAAAGAGACAGGCAGGCTTTTCTCAGAGGTGCACAGTGAACACTGAAAAGCAGCTAACATGAGCTGCAATGTAAAGAAGATTCTGACTCAAGGAAAAAGCTTTTACTTTCAAAAAGTCAAGACAGGAAAGGGCTCCTCAGAGAGGGGACAGAAACTCACCCCTGAAGATACAGAAAACTCATCTCCTTTCTTTCCTAGTGGATGAGGGGAATACCCTGGCCCATGGCTCAGGACAGACCTGCACATTGTTCCAGCCAGCAGATCTGCAGGCTGGCAGAGCCCTGAAAGTTCTGGTGCCGAAATCCAAACTGCTACTCTTACTTACTAGGAACAAAGCAACTTGGAGGGCCACCTCAGACCTGCTAGAAGACCAACATGCACAGGAGAGGACAGAGAGGCTTAGCCTGGGAAAGAACATCAGGGCTGCTATTTCTGCAAAAGTTGTGGCCCAGGTGTTCTGTCAGGGGACACAAGGACAGTGACTTTGGAGCATCCTCAGCACAACTTCTCCATGGTGCATTGGCAAACTTGGGTAAGCAGAACCCAGGAGTAAAACCAGTGGCCATACCACATTTTGGGAATATTACTGTAACGTCAAGGGGTTAACATTTGCATAAGGAAAAAAAGCTGTGCAGCAAACCAAGAAGGACTAAACTGAAGCAGGACTAGCAGGTGAAGCTATGGGCCAGTGTGAAGTCCTACTGGAATGGTGCAATGCCAGCCAAAATGGCTGAGGAGAGAGCAGCAAAAGCCACTAAGGGCAGCAGCAGAGCTCCAGCTGGGACATGTATAAACTACTGCTCTCCAAAGCTGTCAAGACATTTTACTTCACAGAGGATCAAGTAAACTCAGCCAGTACAAGCAGTTTTGACCATGCCTACAGAATGCCCAAGAGGAAGAGCATGTGTCCAGATGGTCATATCTGCCTTGCCACTTTTTTAGATGGGGGTTAAAAGAACATCCAAGGCTGAAATCCTGTTAAAAATATAATGGCTGGTTCCTTTCAGCTGCCACCTCGGTCAGAAGGCAAGGAAAGGCTAAGACAAGGGGGAATAGGGCAGGAAATAATTTCCCTCTAAATTTAAAACCTGGCTTGGCTTCATCTGTTTAGAATCCAAAGCCAGTGGACAACAATTTCACTCAGATAAAAAGTCAGAGACTTTTAATTTTCAGGGCGTCAAGCCAGCATGCTAAAATGCCAAAACTGTCAGCACCAGCAACAGTTAGCATTGCCTCCTTGGCACTTGTCATTACTTTGCACACACCTTTTTAGGACAGCTTTAAAATGAGAAGCTTTGACTTTATTATTTTTCCCCATGTGTGGGTTGTATTATGTTTTCACAGGTCCCAGACTACTGGAAGAGGATTGCTGAGAATAAAACCTCCTGGGACCAGAATCTACAGGGTGTTACAGCCTCCATTTGCCCAGCCATCTCCTGTTAACCCCCAAGTGGAAATTTTTTTGTGAGTGGCCTCTCTGAACTATTAGCAGAGGCAAACCCACAGGCTGCAGCCTCACAGAAGGGCAAATACTACAGCTCAACAGCACTTACAGGCATTTTCATAATTTGACTAACAGCTTTTTACTTCAGGGGAAACCAGGCTGCTGCTGCTGCTGCTGGACCCCTCTGGCTCCAAGGACCATGGGAAAGCACTGCCAGGGTCTTAGGTACTGGTGAAAAAGATAAGATGGCCATATTTTTTCTGCTCATTCAGTGTAAATCACTTGGAGTATCCAGTACACTGTGCTTAGGATGCCCCTCATTGGGGTGGGGAGAAGAGCCAGACATGAAAGGAAGCACACTGTAGTACCCCACTCCTCCATCACCAGAGAGGGAGGATGCCCCACCCACAGCAGGGACTCTCCATCTCTGGAGAGATAGGAATGAACCCTGAGAAGAATGGCTTAAAATTCACATATTTGTTTCTTCTGCATTTCACATCTACAGGACAAGGCTGATGCCAGCCCAGCATCTCATCTTCCACGTCACTGACAGCAAATAACAAATCCCAAAGTAACCAGTGGCCATTCTCCATGAGAGAAGCTCACATTGGAAGAGAAAGAGAGCTGCAAGGCAGGAGTGAGAAAAGTGCAGAGATACTGTGGGGTGCCCTGGACTGGGAGGGCTGCAGGGCAGGAGGGGTACAAGGTCAGAGCTGGTGTGGGAGATTTTAAGTCCCAAAAAAGATACAGTGACAGAGCTAGGTAGAACAGGCTTGTGCAGAAACAGCTTGCACCGAGGCTGTTCTAGTTAATTGCCGTCAATCCTTCACTTCATGACAACTGCAACTCACATTAATTTAAATAATAAGAAAGACTGAGACATGAAAAATAGATCATGCTCCCCCAGCACAATCACTGTTGCTCTCCAGATGAAAGCAGGTGATTTGTTTCCACAAAAACACCCGCTATAGCAGTTATTACAGACCAGGGGCTGCATACGCGAGGCAGCAAGGAAACCACAAACAAGCAAACACACAAACATCTGCTGCTGTTATCCTTGCCTTTTATGACCAAAGCCCTTCAGAACTCCAAACTCCTCCTGAGATATTACCTGGGATGGATCAGTGTTCTGATTCAAGGCTATGGAAGGAGGCAAAGAGCAGTGTACACCCCTAATGTCAGTAAATGAATGAGCGAGCCCAAAGGTTAAGGGACATGAGTTCCCATGCAGGAGACAAGCTCCTTAGTGCCTTTCCAGGAGTGCAATGGGGGATGGAACAAGAAAACATCAAGGCCACCTTTGCGAAAGGACTGCTTCTAGAGATCTTTTCCTAATGTTGTTTATGCTGAACCTGACCCATGCCACAGTTCCCAAGCAGTTCAGATTCCTGCCTTTTGATAAGAGCACCTAGACACAGCACAGGCACAAAGTGGCAGGAGTGGGAGCCATTGCTTAGCAGAAGTTGTACAAGGGGTACTTACAGGCTGGGAGCACTAGTCCCTGGCTCCTGCACTGATGGCACTCTGCTTTCATGATGCTTCACATGACACCTCAGTGCAGCAGGAGGTTGGGTTTGTGAGAAAAGGGCAGGAAGAACCGGACTAGGAACTCAACTCGGATACAACAATAAAAAATGCAAACACAGGGAGAGTGGACACCTAGCTGGAAAATTCTGAGCTGTATAAATGCACTCACATGAAATTCAGTCAGATGCCTGGACTCCTCCCTCTGGGTAAACAGTGTCTTACATCTAAGACCCTTGGATGGAACTTCCCACTGTGGGGCAGCTACTCCCCAGTCTCCAATTCCAAGACTGCTCAACAGTACAGTATTTTGTCAATAAGTCACAAAATACATAAAAAAATTACAGCTCTTATTCCCAGTCTACAGACCTATAATACTGCAAAAGCTATTTAATACCTCCAAGACACAGATGCAAACAGTATTGCAACTGCCTAAGAAAGCCCATAAGCTTCATTTAAGTGGTCTAACTGCTAGTCTGAAAAAGGGCACCTTGGATACAAATGGAAAAATTCTCAATTCCTTCCATATATCCTCATTAGTTGCTTCCTCCAGTCTATTTCCTTCCTCTCTATAGGCAAGTAGGACCCCCATCTGTTGGATAAAATTAAGAGTCCCACCCACTAATACACAGGAGCCACCAGCTCTCAGGGTAAAAAAAGAAAGAAAACATCAGGACTTTTCTCCAAAGTCAAAGGAACTTTACAGCCACTAAAACCCTCCCCAGGTGCCTATCAATTAGCCTTGAGAGTTCTTATTTCCTTGTCCCCAGATCCCAATTAACAGCACTTTATATAAAACACTAATAAGCCCCAAGGTAGAGGTAGGGGGGATGCTGACCATCATATGGTCCTTCAATGCTTTAGAACAGCCACCTTGCTCACCACAATTAGGGGCCCTTTCCTGGGGCAATTAATTGACAGCAAATTGGCCTCATTAGTCATTGTTTAGTTAAAGTGTTTAGTGGTGAAAAGAGAACCTGAAGAAGGGGCTGAGCTGCTAAACACAACTAAATGGTTTAATTTCCCTCTTATGTGTGCAGAAGGCTAATCACAGCTCTTTACAGCCGTAACAAGAAACAGCTTGTTGATGCTGAAGTCCGCAAAGGGAGCAAGCTGAGGGCTGGAAAGTAAAATCTAGACACCCTTTGGGATGCGGCATGGTAATGTTTCTGAAGCATTCTACAGAAGAAATGCGACATCAGACCCAAGATGTGTTTTTTACGGTCTGATTCACGCTGCAGCCTCAGCCAGAGGGAGACGAAGCTGTCAGCAGAGCGAGAGGGCAGAGAAGGAAGTTGCTGAACTTCATTAAAGAGAGCGGACTCTGAAAGAGCCTTCTGACCTTCCACTCTGCTAGGCTTGTTTCACTCTGCCAATGCCTCACTCAGCATTAAAGCTTCTGTGAAGTAGAGGCAAATGCTGAAGGCTTGGTTTTGTTTTTTAATCCCCTGGGAACCAAAAACCTCTCAAAATACACTACAGAGTTTTCACAAGGTGCAAAAATTCCCTTTTTATGTTGTCTGAAAGGGAGTGCCTCATCACGTGGCCTTTAGGGAAGAGTCTATGACAGCCAGAGCATGGAAACCAATTTAAAAGATCTGCAGTTCCCAACCCATGGTGTGCTCCCCCTCTGCTCTGCACCAATGGAGCTGATCTCCATCAAGCATCACTGCTGATGCCAAGAGAGGCCAGGCAGAAGGAGGCACAGGGGCTGCTAGCTTGGGCCTTTGCATCTCCGTGAGCTCCCCCCATCATGCAGCTCCCCCCCGTCACCTGCTGAGACGCCAGGCAGGAAATTGTTTAAAATCCAGATGGGGACTGTGCATATCGCAATGCCTGGGAGCAGACAAGCAGACAGGATCCTGTAAATCAAAGCCATGTGCAAAGCTACCCATGAGCTGGGTAGCACGTCAGAGCACACCACACTGGAGAGTAAGAGTTTACAAGCCAAAACATTTTGTCTAAAGGAATACCCTGCCTCATCCAATAGTGTCTGGACTATTTTTTCCACATAACATTGCACGGGAAGCCCTTCCAGTACATTCTTTCTTTCTTAGCAGAGAGCAGCACAGAGTGTGAACGTGTTGCACTGTCCCATTCCTGAGCTGTTGGAAAAGACAGCACAGAACTGGGCTCAATTCCTTACACTCATTATCACTGATTTTACTTTTTATAAACTTGTCTCCATGAATTTTCAGGAGAGAAATTATTTAGCTTCCACACTGAGAGAAACACAGAAAAGAACATCTTAAATCTCAAGCCAGCCTTGTTTATCAGTGCACTAAGGTGACAGTATAGGTCAGGGTTAAAAGCAGTCTCGCTCCTGTTTGTAGCCCAGCACCTCCACTTCAAAACTGGATGCCAGCTTTGCACTCTAAAGCAGCTTCAGCTCAGAGCCTGAGCTCCACCTTTTACACAGTGCTAATTGTATTTCACCCACATCTGGCTTTTTGGCGTGCCCTCACCAAGCACAGGTTTACAGAACCCACATTTTTGGATCCTGATGCAGTCTGGGAGAGCAGGTTCTCAGTTGTGTGCTCAGCATGTAAATGAAAGCACAAAACACAAGCCAGGCATATGCCCAATATCCGCTTATCACCAGATTTGCACCTCTGCATATGAAGTTCTTTGCTAGAAACCTTACCTTTCTTTTCTATTAACATACTGAATTTGTGCCATTCATCCACAGTTTCTATCTTTGAAGCACTGCTCTGTGCACTTGCTGTTTGTGTTGCTACGATTCTTTCCGCTTGTAAAACTGACTTCAAGAGCTTTATGGCTAACCCTGCTAGAGGAGCCTGCTGTGACAACACAGCCTTCCTCACAGGACATGTGTAAACAACAACAGAAGTGTTTGCCATGCTAATCCCCAGGGATTAACTCTTGGAATGCCACCTAATCCCAAACATTTTAAGGACTGCAGATGTACACAGCTTTTGGTCTTTGTTTCAAGTGTGTTTACATATTCCCTTAGACTGTTCTTTTTAAATCTGGTAAGTATTTACTTTTGAGACTGAAACAATATAAAATCTTTCTTTCTGCACACATAATCAGCCATCCTGGAAGAGAAATCCTGTGAGAAAAGTTGTCCTTTGTGTCCAGGTCCTCCAAAGATATTTCTGAGAATTTTCTTAAGAACTTTTTCACAGGAACATTAAGCATGTTGAATGTATATGGCATGCAGCTGAGTCAAATATGCAGCCCTTCTAGGGCTTGATTCAGAGCCAAAGGAACTTCTCCTTTGATGTTGTTCACCTCTGGACAAGTCCTTATACAGCAAGAATGAGTGATGGCCTCAAGGAAATGCAGCCAAAACAAGGATGCTTTATTAGCTAGTTAAGAAAAAAAAACCCCAAGACTGTGGGTTTTAACTGAGTCTCAGCAGCCCTTGGCTCCTGCCTGTTAACTCCTTCTTTGGGACACAGACTAGGAAGTACTGACCAGGTATGAGGAGAAAAAAAAGTAACAGAGAAAAGTCGATGTCATTCCAGAGCAAGAGGTACAGGTCCAAAGAAGGTCCTGATTAGGTGGGGGGAGTAAGTGGGGGAGTAAGTTAATTTCAGCTAATACCCCATTCTGGCTGGAGAAACAGAGCCAATTTGTTTGTTTGTTTTCAGATCTTGTGCTGTTGCTTATATTCAGCTAATTAGGAACAGAGTACAACAACAGAACAACCATCATGAACCACTGATGAACATCACACAGAGGCTGAGTGAAAAAGCCATTTCTCTCCAAAGGCTGTTCTCAGATTCCCTTGACTGCCCATGGTTTATCCTACATCCTCTTCGACAAGCCATGGGGTGATAAACAGGACTCTCAAAGTGTCTTGTGCATGCCACATACCCAAGGATCTGGCTCAGTTTCAACTGAGGTAGAATCTCAGTGACAAGCCTCTCACTCAAATCAAATGCATGTGGTTCCTGGTAGAATATTTTTTATTAGCAGGCTTTCCTTTCTTACATGTTGAAGTGAGCAAAATGGGGCAGGACTGCTTGCTGTAACCACCTTTCAAGATTACTTTCAGGCTTCTGGAGGAGCAGAAAGCCACAGCAGCACTTTGGAAATGCTGGGTTTGCTTTCAGTCAAAAGTATAAAGAACAAAGATAATAATGCCATACTGTGAACTTTACATAGAATCACAGAATATCTTGGGTTGGAATGGATATTAAACCTAAAATCATCTAGTTCCAACTCCCCTGCTGTGGGCAGGGGCATCTTTTACTAGATAAGGTTTTTCAGAGCTTCATCTAACCCAGCCTTGAACACTTCCAGGGATGTGGCATCTACATCTCTGGGCAACCTGTTCCAGTGCCTCACCACGCTCATAGTGAAGAATTTCTTCCTAACACCTAATCTAAACCTGACCTATTTCAGTTTGAAGCCATTTCCCCAACATGTCACTACATGCTCTTGTCAATATTCTCCATCTTTCTTATGAGATTCCTTCAGGTACTGGAAGGCACTGGAAATTAGGTCACCTCAAAGCCTTCTGCTCTCCAGGCTAAACAATCACAATTCTCTCAGCTTTTCCTTGTAGAAGAGATGCTCCATCCCTCTAAACACCTTGGTATCCCTCCTCTGGACTCACTCCAATAGGTCCATGCCCTCCCTCTGCTGGGGACACCAGAGCTGGAAGCAGCACTCCAGGCAAGGGTCTCACAGAGGGGCAGGAGAGGCACAGAATCCCCTCTCTCGCCCTGCTGGCCATGTTGCTTTGGATGCAGCCCACAATACATCTGGCTTCCTGAGCTACAGGAACACATTGCTGGATTGCATTGTCACTATTTCTGGATCCAGAGCTGTTGGTCTTTCCCATCACACACAGTTATGAAATGCCAGTTGTGAGACCTTTGCTTGCTATCCATTTTTGAGCTTGGTGATAGCTGCTGCAGCCTCATTTCTAAAGGCCAGGTTATCATCAGCCATCTGAGAAGGGAAAGCCAAAGAGTTCAAGGCAAAGAATCCCTCCTGCCAGAAGTGCTCATCTACACAAGTCTGATGCATCAGAAAAGAAGAAAAAACTAATGCAGCACTCCTGAAGTAAAGGTATCTTTGAACAAAGCAGGCAGCTAGCTAGAGCCAAAAATGTGATTGTGGTGATCTCCTTCCCACAAGGCAACCAAGAGCCCAGGTTTCTGAGAAGGACAGTTTCTGCTGTTAGAGCTTTCCTGCCAAAAGAGAGTGCTCTGTTTTGGTTCAGCCACGTGCAAGAATGCCTTGACATCTTGGAATTTTCCTACTGTTTCCCTTTCCAAGCTTTGCTGTGTGGTAAAGATGTGCTGTATGCATGCAGACAACCTCAAAGGGAGGGAAGAGATGAATCCCAAGAGCTTTGCTCTGTAAACATATGACATTGAATTGGTGCCATTTCAATTAAAGGAGAATCTTTCCCAGATTGCCAGGAATGAGGCTTATTCCTTGTAGTCTGCAGCTTTACTAGGATACATAAAACCACTGTCTTCTTCCCTCAGAGTGGTTCAAGGCTCTTCAAAGTTAATGGTTTGTTGGTCTCTTAGTTTAATAAACTGAGGGAATCACAGAATGGATAAGGTTGGAAGGGGTCACAATGGGTCATCTGATCCAACCTTCCTGCTAAAGTATCATCCTAGACTATGCTGCCCATTCAGGAAGATGAGGTTACATCCAGAAGGGTTGCCAACACCTTTATGTTTAGTGGGATAACATCTTTATAGATAACTTCCATCTAAGGTTCTGCAAGTAAACACTTGCCACCCCAGAAATCCAGTGCTGCTGACTGCAGAGCAGGAACGAGGTTTCTTCTCTGATTTTCAACAAAGAATACAAAAAAACCTGCAAACGCTTCCATCTGCAGTAGGGAATCAAAATCTAAGTCCCATGTAAAACACAAGCCAAGTCTCTCTACTGTGACAGCACATCCACATCTGAGCCTCTGTAAAAGCACAGTTATCAAGGTGAGCAACACTACTAAAAAACTGAAGGAATCACTCAGGTGGTCTGGTCCTCCACATTCAGTGATTGTTCTATGCACTTGTGCTCCACCTTTCTAAGGCTCAGTTCTCATTCTCACTCTTAGGGAACTAGTGTGTGCGAGATATATGGCATCCCCAGAGGCTGCTACCCTACTGGTGTCACTTATCCATCAGATGAGTAGGAGAGTAAGAGAAGAATATCTGCAAAGCCTCATACGTTCTTTCTGAGGAATCAACATGCTGCAAAGCTCCTTGGCAGAACAAAAAGGGCAAATGCAAGGCAGACAAAACAGGCTTGATGCTTCACTGCTGGTATAAATTAAAGAGAACACGAAATACTCTTTTACATGCAAAGAAGGAGAGAATCGGCCCTGTGGTTCATAAACCCAAGGTAAAAAGCTGGCCTCTCCAAATACTGTGCAATCTGAACAGGAATAGAAACATAATCAATGTAGTTAGGGATACTGATGAATGACAAGGATACACTCATACACTTTCCCTTCTGATGGTCATGGTATACTGCAGTCTGCAAAAATTATTTCCCCAAAGTACAAAGAGTGATAAAAAATACAAAGAAACTTTGCATCAGAACACAATTCTGAAAACACTGCCAAAGCCTGAAGAAAAGCAGAGATATAGCTGAGATGGCATCACACGATGGATCAACCTGCCACTGGATTGGGCGCAGACACTCATGACAAATAGGCACAAGGGATGCAGCACAAATATGGTGTGACACTATATCCTGGGCATATGCTTGATGTATGGAGGATTAAATGCCACACACACACTGTCCGGGTAGATTGTATCTAGTGCTGACAGATACCTGAGGGATCTGTCTCTTCCTTTATAGACTTTGGCAATTGCCACGCCAACAAAGGATTATGGGACTGGGGGGGGGTGAGAAGGAGAGATCATTTGCTACTCTGTTTAAAAGAGACTTTATCCTCTGGGGGGATTTTGTCAAGATGTTGGATTTCTTCTTAAATTATATTTCTACCTGCCTATACACATTTGAGGCTGATGGGCTTCTCTCCTTTCTTCTGTCCCTCTAGCACAACACTGCATTCTTCTGGAGTCCCAAACAACCCTAAAGCAAACGTGTCTTCAATAAGTCAGCTTGAATACTGCAGCCCTCAGCCCTTGCCTCCATGCAAGCTGCAAAGGCAAGAAAACAGCCAACATGCTGTAAAGACCAATTCCTCTCCCTCTGTGGTGAGCCCTCTGATTGACGTCTCCGTTCGTGGAGAGAGACAGACTGTCTTGAGTGTGAGATAGCTAACTATCACCTGGGGAGGCGATTAGAGGGGGAGGGAGGGAGAGAGGGGGACACAGCCAGACAGACAGAAAGGCAAAGAAAGACAGACAGAAAGGAAAGCTGAGGAGGGGGAAAGAGGAAAGGACTGACAGTGTAGTGCAGATGAGAGAAAGACAGTAGCGCCTGATGAATTAAGTTGTCAACTTTGGCATCACCTGTGTACCTTGTCATGCCAATAAATTCATTGAAGCTGAACCTGCACTGTGAGTCAAGAGTGAGAGAGTGCTGATGGAAGGAAGAAATAACAGCCCATTTAAAGACTCAGAGAAATTTATGAGTTACCTCAGGAGGGAAGATGTGACAATGGGGAAGGAGAGGTGCTTCCCCATCACGCTGGGCAGGGAAGCTTGTTTTGGATTCAGGCTGTCTACCCAGTTGTGCTGCAGACAGAAAAGAGATAGAGACAGAGACTTGGTTCTAGAAAGAGAAAGGCAGTGGAGAAGATTGCTGGGGGTCCAAGGGGAACAGGGCAGGCACATGCCTTGGCATATGTGCCTCAGGAATTCCCTTGAGGTGCTGAGGGAAGACATTGAGAACAAGAAGCCAGATACCCCATTGTGAAAGGAGACAAAGAGTGTAGAGCACAGAACCACATCACTGAGGGAATGTGAAGGAAAGTGAAGGAAAGCAGAGCACAGCTCAGGCACAGAGGAGTGGCTGTGCTGGAAAGCCAGGAGGGACACAAAGTCTTCTGCTGACTGAAATTGGAAGCATGGCACTGAGACATTAACAGCTTTGACAGGCTGTACTGCACCAAGGTGCTTTCCTGCACAGATAAGGAAATTCTCACCAACCTTTTCAAGAATTCCACGTCTTAAAAGAGGAGCTCACAGGTTCCTTCCAATCCCCCAGAACTCCAACAAAGTCTGCTGGATGTGACTGAGGAATAGGAAAACCAATGGTACAATGCTCTCACCCAATGCATTTTTTCTCCTCCTGTAACTACAGCTTCCCAAACTGAACAGTATCTGACACAATTATTTGAGAAATGCATCTGCCTCTTTACTCCTTTCCTTTCATCCAACTCACCATTTCCCACACGGGAGTTTTTGCAAGCCTTGTGCTCACAGACGATGGTCAGCTCCTAACAAAAGCTCTCTGATCAGCCACAGGGACTAAGAGTGGCCGAGGGTGATTTCCAAAGCAACCTGAGACCCCCTGTGACCTAATTTGTAGCCATCCAAAGATGTTCACATTCATGTGACAAGATGTGTTCACTGACCCTTGCAATGAGCCGATCTCAACCAAGCGCCAGGCACAGCACCAGGAAAGAGAAGGACACCACCTGCTCTGAGATCCATTCCTTCCATGGCCTCTGCTGCTGCATGCTCCACTGATGCCCCATGCTTGCACGGAGGGGAGAAAAGGAAGGTGACAGGAAAAAAGCCCTTAATTTGTCCCTCAGGAAGAAGTGTTGGTGGTATCTCCTTCAATCAGGGAGACGGTCTTACTCAGCCACACAAGGAGAAAAGCTAGTCTTTTCAGCCTGAGTGAAATACTGAAAATTTACAACTGTTCAGGGTATTTGGAAAGTTTGGATAGAAGTGTGTGTGGACATGCATAACATTTCACAAATCCATGCAGAAGAAATAACGCATATGGCATAAAACTAACGTATGCGGATATCTGTGTGTATACTTATAAAAACATAAACATACTTGGAATGTGTATATGTTTATAGTTAGATACATACTGCTATATGCACATATACAAATACTGCCATTTGCTCCTGAAACCCCCAGCCTCTTTGAGAGCTCTTGTTTGGCTGTTGTCTTGCAGGCAGCCAGGCAGCCACGACACAGCTGTCTGGACTGGGGTCCCCTGAGCTGTGTGGTGGAGCTCTGCTGGCTGCGTTCAATTTGACATCAAATGAGAGCAGGGATCTCGCTGAGCCAAGCTCCATTCTGATCTGACTGGTGCCCAGATCCGCTCAGCTGTAGTGCCCTCGGGCTGTGGCACTGTATTAAAGTTGAGGGCAGCTTTAATCTGCTTCACCATTTGCACAGTGAAGCTGTGCTTGGCCTACAGGGAAATTATGAGCATGTCCCTCATTCGAGTAAAGTGGACAGTTCTTTTCCAGGAGTTGTGATCTTTGTGTTTGTGTAACTTAGTTTAAATTATCTAAGTTGGTGGCTTCCAATCATTCTCATTCTGAGGGCACCTTGCAATTTCCTGGGGAATGTACGTGTGCTGTACAGGGAATGCAACTCTCCTAACAATAGGTTTGGTTATCATGAAATTCGCAGACTTCCTGACAGTTACAGTCTATGATGGTCTGATGGATTTTCACTTACTATAGGGAAGAAGGAAAAAAGTCTCACAGTTCATAGTCTTCTTCTATCTGGGGTATTGAGTTGATTATTGCCCCCTTAAGCAACAGGAGTAGAAAGACGGAGCTGCAGACATGGGGACCTTTTGCCACGTGTAGGGGCCTGTGGTACACTTAAGCATCCCTGTCTCCTTGAATGTGACAGGGACATCCTGCCCCACAAGAAATCACTTCTAACCACACACATGCCCTCATGGGCATCGTTGCTCCTGAAGGCACTCCACTGACGCTGCATTGCCTAGACATCCCTCCCACAACAGGACAATGGGAGACACATGTAAATCCCTGCATGCCAGGATGTCAGAGTATGACAACTCCTACACTACCGATAGTGTCCTGGCACCTGGACACTGGCCCTGGTGGGAGTGATCACAGCTGTAGGAGGGCTGTGATGCTTTTTGGAAAATTTAATTTGTATACATGAGACATTGCAGAAGAAACAGTATTATCCAAGAACATTCTCTTTCTCAAAAAGCCGTTTAAAACCAACCATGACCAACTTATACTCCTGGAACGTCTGAGGATCCCAGCACACCTCAAAGGTGGCTTGCCTTTATCTGTGTCTAACTGAGCAACAGATAAAAGTATGGTAAGGAAGTGTTTAGATCATGCCAGAGGCTACAGAAAGGAAGAATGACTTCTACTTGGAAAGACTGTTCAATAGAAGTGATACCAATTAATAAATAAATGAAAATAGGTGACATTCATTATGACATTTAAATTACTAGATGCCAAGTGTTTGTTAAAGTGCCATATGGTCTGGAAGAAGGCAATCACAGAAAAAGGGCTTAGAAAAGCAGTGAGTAATGGTGACCCAATCCATTTAACTATTGACAAAACACAGGTGAGGAAATGTGAAGGGGAAAAAAATCTCTGCGAATCATCAGCTAATGGATTAAATGCATCTGGGTGTGAGATGGAAATTAACTGATCAATTCACTCAACAGCTGCTAATTATATGTGACAAGGCAGGCAGACTCCAGAAGTCTATGGAGCTCAAAGGAAAACAGTGCTGGTAGAAAAATTTGAAGGCTGCCTCTTGCCACTAAGGGGTGTGACATTTGCCCCGGTGAGAGAATGTCACTGTCACTGAATAACATTTAACTCTGCAAATATTTGAAGTCTGTAATTCAAAAGCACAGAAAGGGGGGATTCTCTCTCATTGCTTTATAACAATTTGCAACATTAGGTATAAATATATGGTATCAAAATTAACATGCCAATCTAAACAAAATTAAATGTAATGCTACAATCAAATTGAAACCTTTTTGCCTCATTGCAGTTAAACATTTTGACATTAGTGAATTGAAACTAGAAAGTTAAAAGGATTTGTTGTGACACTCATCGGTCCAAAAATTTTTTTTGCATCCCCCATACTCCTGCAAAATGCTTTCATGCCAAAAGAATTGGTCTTCTGATAGGAAGTAATATCACATTTTCTGATCACTACTTTCACAATTTTATTTTGAATTTTCATTAACAGTAATATTTTCCCGACCACTTCCATTTTGGCTTACACCATTTAGGAAATGATCCCAGAGATATTGACTATTTTTTTCTCTCTCCTTAGGCTTACACTTTGCATATATTGATCCCTTGGGACTCCTTTAAAGTCATGTCTTTGGAGAGTCAGCAGACTGTAGGATATATAGATAATAAATAAATACTAATGATTAATTAATTGATCACCAGGGAAAGATTAGTACCAAAGTGTGATTTTTCCTTGAATGAGATCAGAATGGGAACCTCATTCGTGCAATTCTCACCCTGCACTGTAGCATCGAGTTTGGAATCCCCTTTTGGAGTAAGGATAAGTGTTAAGCACATATACCAGCAATTAAAGTATTAATTCAAAGGGGAAAACCAGTGTGGCTTATAAACCTGGTGAAACTTCCAAATTAGGTATCTCAGGCCTGACATTATGACACAAGCAATGTCATTTCTGGAGATGATGAGACCTGAGCCAAGGCAGTCTTCCAGACTCATCACGCTAACAATATTTATTATCTATCATCAAACCCCAACTCTGTAACTTGTGGGGGTCCAGCATGTTCTGTGCATGGCCTATGATACTATTTTTAGACTGTTTTTTAAATTCACGGTTGAAGGGAATTCAGTGGATGCAATGTTTAATGCAGTGCTTCATGAACTCCTGCTAGAAAATTTAATTCAATCTGCCTTGGGTTAGGAGCACTGTCACGGATTGGCAATTGCCTGAAGAACCATAAACAAGGGATAATGACAAAGGGCAGGTAAGAGCAAAGGTGTAAGCAGGTGTAAGTGAGGGGCTGTAGGAACTATGAGAGGTCTGTTTTCATTTAACATCTTCATTAATGAGCCTGAAGAGCAGCTTGTTAATGAGCGGTGGATGATGCTCAACTGGGAGGTGCTGCAAACATCCATAGGGGCAGATAAACATAAAGGGGTACACAGGGATTAGTCATAGGAGCAGAAAGAAAAGAATGCAAGAAATTAATTATCTCTATAGAAGAAAAGAAAAAAAAAAACAAACAGCTCATAGTAAGGAAAGATCAGGGGGGTTGAAGAGACCTGCACATCTTTTCAGACAGGATGAGTGCACGGCTTTGGATGAAATTACTCAAAGCACTGAAGAATGTAAAACTGTGGGAGGTCTAAACTCAAGACAAGAATAAATGGTAAAGCATCCAGGTACTCTATTAATGACACGGAAATATCTTGTAAGGCCCAATCTAGAATACATCTGTACTGGCGATGGCACATCAGTCCATAACTATCTTCACAGATGGATTAAAATGTATCAAGTAATGCTTCAAGTATAATGTTTCCCTCATTTAAGGGAAAATAAGCCACACTGAAGAAGAGGGAAGGAAAACACTGAAGTTCCTTTATTTCAGTATGCTTGACAGTAATGCTGAAGATGGAAAAGGTGACAGAAAACTCCCTAGGACCAAGACAAATGACATCCTAGAAAAATAAAGTTTCAGACAAAAAGATACCATGTGATAGAAGAACGGTCCTCCTTAGCATTGCTAAGAATGCATAGTCAACAGCACAAGTTATTCTGCTGCAGCACCCAAAAGATGTGGAAACAAGCAGGAGAGGCATTCCTTAGCTAGCTAAATCCGAATGGACAATACAGTAACTCCTGCACAGCATCTCACTGCAACATGGAAAACTGACTTGATCAAGGTTCATTCCACGCTATTCCACAATTTGGCTAAGCTTTCATCTGAGGCTGAGCCATACCACTTGCTGTTAGTCAGAGAAGAGTTTGGTATTTAACTCCCCAAGTAACCCAAAGCTGGAGTGTTCCTTTTGCACTCCTGAAAGCCTGGCCACAATTTGCTGTCCTTGCTGTAAACACAGAAGGTCACAGGACTGCTTTTGAAGACATTAACTGTTCCATGGCTGTGAATCCTTGCAATTTTGCATTCCCATTAGAAGACCATGATACTTAAAAGACTACCTTATCCCTTATGGCAGCTGTGCTCCTTGACATTTAGTACCTGTATTTTCAAAAAAAAAAAAAAAAAGCAATGTAAGGGAAGACAAACCATAAGGAGCAATCCAAAGAGAATAACTTATCAGGAATAAAAAGAAGCAAGTAATTTAATCTGTCTGTTTTTCCCCATCACCTGTGGTCCATCTGTGTCAACTCTAGCTCCTTAATTTAAGGTCTTTAAAACTTAGAAGGGCAAAAAAAGAAGCAGAAAATGTATGTATGTTTAAAAATGTATGCTTATGTATGCTAAAAAATTCTGAATGAACGGGGGTGTCAAGGGACAGAGAAGACAAGGAAGTTATCAAAAATAGAATATTCTACTGATTACAGCAGTTCAGAACCAGGCCCTGCCACTCATTTGCTCTTATTCTGGGCAAGCTTCTATGTGCCTCAGCTCACTGGGAGTTGCAATCCTTTTTTGTACTATTCCCTTTTTATCAGGTCCATTTTAACTGTAGACTTTATAAAGCAGAGACTTTCTCTCAGGCTTCGTTTGCAACCTTATACAGGCTTACTAGAATCTGTGGTCAGTACACTAATTGTAATTGGAATAAGCAAAATGAAATTATGTTCCTTAGTCTGCACCATAAAAATGCCAAATGCAAGGTTAAAAAAGAATGTTTTTTTAAGTAACAGCTAAATAGGGAACCTGAAGTATTAGCTCACTTGCAAAAGTATGGCTTTAACTCTGCATGGTGTTCATTGCAAAATGGCAAAATTATGTATTAAACCCTCACTAAAAAAAAAAAAAAAAATTGCAACTGGGCTTCAATAAAACATGGCAACTCAGCCTCTGTATTTTTAAAATATATTTTTCCCTCAGAAAATATAGTTCCCTTTTTTAAAGTTGGTGAGATGAAGAAAGAAGAAGCAATGGAGCCCAGAGAATTTAAGAGACTTGCTGAAAACCACAAAGGACATAAGTGCTTTTGTCAGGAGGCCTCATGCTTTCAATTTTGGGCTTATATCCCAGGGTCACAGAGTCTGAGAAGAAGTACTTTTTGCACATTAAAAGTGTGACGCTATGAACTGAGTGCTTTAACACTCACAGAGAATATCCAGTAACAAATTCAAAGCGTAACCCAAGGGGCCAGATTTCAGGCACAGAAGCACTCCACGGGGCACCAGGCTGCAGTAAGTGGACCACTAGTTTTGATACATAAGGATTTCTTCTTCTCAAGCTGGATTTCCAATTGAGCAGAACAGCTCTCCTTGTCCTGACAGGCAAACATGCATTGTCCCCTTTTCTGTTGACAGCAGAGGATAGGAGGAGGCGAGAAAGGTTCAGATGACTTCCTGGACAAAGGAGGTTTGTAGCTGCAGCCTGATGAACATTGGAGATAAGAGCAGCAACAGCAAATTGGCCCCAGTGGGAATGGCAGCAGCAATCTCTTCACCTAAAGGCAAGCCAGCAATTACGCCTGCAGTGCCCAGTGTATATCTGTCCCCATCACTGCCCTCCCATTGCGGCCTCCTTGCCCCCCACTCACACAGCAGGTGTACTCAAGGCTACTGCTCTGTTATGCACAGCTTGAAAAAAAAATTCCAGTCCTTTCTCTTTCCTGCTCTGTCTGAAGCCAGAGCTCTGAGCCTTATTGCACTGCATAACAAAATGGAGAAGAGGGTTTGGGTAGAGAGGCAAGATAAGGAGTGCAGCACATCAACCATAGAGAACTGGGAGAAAGAAAGCTCAGATTCCCCATCCACAACTGACTTGTAGACAAGCAATGGGTATTCCTGACGCGCCAAGAAGCAGTTCAACCACCCAAGATTTCTGACAGCATAAATGCAGCAGCAGTATCTGGGGAGCACTGTCCTCTAAAGGCAGCAGGGCTGCAGAGTTTGTTGACAAAGAGCTCTGTCCCAGCATCCAGCATAGCTCCAAGGCTGGCTGAATGCCTGTAGTGTCTCCCCGCACACAACAGGTTAATAACAAGAATTCTCAAAATTCTCTGCTTGCTGTGAACCTCCTCCCTGAGCTTCTTCTTTTGTCCCAGCTCCCTTCCTTATTTTCCTGAGTCAGCATGGCTCATAGCACTCAGCTACAGGAAAAGGGCTTAATAGGATGGCTGGACAAAATTAAAGGGGCGTTATTAATTTGACAGGTGCTGCTGCCTGGTGTCATGTCCCAAGTTTGTCCTATAGCTGTGCTGATTATTTTCTCTCCTTGGAGCGGGGACATTTCATTTATTAGCACTGAACTTCCCCCTCACTGCCTGCAGCCACTTCTGCTCTGATCTCCCCAATTCACTTTGCAATTAAATTTTGTCCTCTTGTGAAACAACTGTGCAGGAAAGGTCTTGTGTTTTGTTTTCTTTTTTTCCCCCTTGACCAAGTTCTTCTTGGTCAAAACAGCCTCTGGAAATCCTAGCAGAATCCCAAACAGAGTAAAACTAGCTAGGAACAGTATAATATGAAAAGGAGTCTAGAAGCTGTAGTTTTATGTACCTAAAATACTCATCTCAAAAGAAAAGAGGGAATGGGGGCACTGGGGGCCACTAAGTCTTAGCTGCAGAGATATAAATCTGATGGAACCATGGAGCTACTGGAGATTTACACGAAGATGGCTTGAAAGGAGACCCAAGAACTTTTGTGTTGGAAAATCTTGAGATGGGGAGCATCAAAATCATCACATCATTCCCTTTACAAACACTGGCAGTCAAAACCCACTGATGGGCAGGAAGAATGGGGAGCATGATTGCTCCCATTTAAGTGTTTTACTTTATTTTCACTGCTGCTAACACTCTATGGGGTTTTTTGTGGTTTGTTTGTTTTTCTTTTTTTTTTGGTGTGGTTTTTTTTTTTTTTTTCCCTGGGAATCACATTAACAGCTATAAAACTGCAAATTTAAATGAACTCTGCTCGGGATCTGTTGTTGCTCCATAAAGCTCCGGCATGGCTTTTTGTTTGTTTCCTCTCATCCCACTCCTCCACTACATACAATTCCCCAGGAACCTTAATGTCATAAATGACTCCTTTGCTGTTTCCCTTTTTAAAGACAAATCTTCATGCCTCCTTTCTTTTTGCCTTCTTCTTCTTCTCCACAGAAACAAATACCACCTTTCGCTGGACTACTCATGGCAACCCTTTCATTCACTCATTCCTAGGACTGTTAGCACATACATGTCATTTATGTATATGACATTTCTGGTTTTGTGGAACTGGACAACCTTTCATAAGCCCTTCCTGTCTCATGAACTTTAATTAAATGCAAATCCTTTTCTCTAGGCTTCCTTGCCATTCCCTATGTTCTCATTCCCTTTCCTATCACTGAATATGCCAAAGGCTGAAGATAGTAGAAGCGATATTACCTCTTCCTAGGAATGAATGCTTTTTTCCAGGACTGAGCTGGCCTGCACTGATGCCAATTACACCAGCTTTTTTATGGCTTCATTACTGCTAGAGCCACTATAAAGCACAGCACTGAAAGGCTGGACCAGCCTTTTTAATTGCACAGAGGTACTGATCATCGTGCCTTTATGTACTTGAGATGTTCTTACTGATCCTCCACTTCCCCGAGCCAGGGATAGCTCCCCAGGCTAGGCAGAACAGAATGAGGAAAAACTTGGGTAAAGCAGCTGGCATAAGTTGCCTCTCTCTGGACATCTCCATGTGAGAAGCACAGAGCACTTTGGGCTGTTTTAAGCATGACAGCTGGCCAAGCAGCAAAGGTCAAGACAGCAAGGAAAAAAAAGGAGGAGAAAGCTCAGCATGAAGGATTTGTGGAGCATCACAGGATTTCTCTCCAGCACAGTGATCTGTCCATTCCCAAAAGGCAGGGGGTCAAACTCTGCTCTTAAACACAGCAGCACGAACAGTGTTAAGCTCCCTGACTGCTGCATATCGCAATACTAAATAAGTGCTCGGGTGCTGCATTTGGAGACAAACCAAAGGAACAGAAGGGAAATGCTTTATGAACCAGTTGACCACTGTTGATCTCTTAACAAGAGTAGGTAAGAGACAAAATCCAGGGTGCCTGACACCAGCTGCCTGGGAGAAGATGAGGGCACCAAAGGGCTGAGAAGTTCCTCATACTGTGGGGTATCCCTAAGACACAAGAATATGTGTCCTCCTGATTTGAGATGGTGCATGGGAAGGAGCTGTCTCCTAGAAGCCATAGGAAATGATGCTGCTTCTTCAAGTCACTGGGGCTGCCATAGACGAGCTTGGCCAACTATAACAGAGGTCTGTGACATGAGATATTGGGGCAGAAAGCAGTGCTGGGTGAACTCTTACTGGCATGGGCAATTCTCAGTATTGCCATGAAGTGCAGGTCTCTCTCCCCCTTCCCTCTCTTTCCTATCTCCTTCCACTCAAGCTTGTCAGTGGGGAATAGCAAAGGGTTGTAGGAGCTCTAAATAAAGAGACAGTCTGAAAATTGAGTGAATGGCACAGGGGCATCTCTTTGCTCTTGCAACCTTGTCGAGGTAACCCTCCAGCTTCCCTTCTCATCTCCATCTTGAGTCACCTCCAATTTTTGCCCCTCAGCCTTTAAAGCAAGAGGAGCACCAAGCTTCTCCCAGCTTTGAAGCACAGCCCATAGGAGAGGAAGAAGCCTTGGTAACAGAGGAGCACTCTACCAGCCCTGACACCAGGTCTAGGGGAAACAACTGGGGTGCTTGACACAGGTGTGTCCCGCTGCTACTGTTCTGTATCCCCTCTGCCAACAATTTCACTTGCTTTATTAACTATTCCTAACAGCTCCACTTTCTGTGTGCGTGCTTGTTTGGGTAATTCTTGTTTCCTCCCATTTAGCGCAGAGGAAAAAAAAGCATTAGCGACAGTCTTGGTTTCAAATGAACCCTATTAATACTCAACTCTGCAAGGAACTGTGGGATAATTTTGATAAATGTGCATGGGAAGCCTGGCTGACAGAACCAAGTGCAATGTTAGTGTGTGTTCACAGCCCATCACTGCACACACAGAAGGGGGCAAGAGGTGGGCGCAGCATGGGGCTGGGGGTGAGGCAGGCAGGAGGGAGAGCAGAGGCAGGGGGTCTGTTCAACAGGACAGCTACACTGCTGTAGCATAGGCTCCTCAAAAGATCAGGAGAAAAACGGGCTTAGTGAGATGTGAATGGCGAGAGAAAAAGAAAAATGAGATGCAATTTGAAAAAAAAAAACAGACTGTAAAAAATAGAGAAACATCATTTGAAACACAGACACTTAACTGTGGAGAGGGGAGAAGAAAGTCAGGAAACTGTGATAGCAAAATGGAGTTAAAGGTGACACAAGGCAGGAAACCAGACACAAGCTTCCCGAGAAATGAAAAAGGCTTGAGTGAGACCAAATGTACCTAGGCCACAGTTCAGCAGAGCATACAAATTATTTGAAGGCACTTCCTTTGGTCGATGTACTTACTCACTTAAAGTAAATATTTCTGTGGTTCACTGATTGGCAACCTCATGCAGCAACATCTTACAAGAAATGTATTGAAGAGCAAGAGGTAGGAGCAGGCAGAAATGTGCTCGTGAGGTATCAGCAGCTGAGATGAAGAATTACCTGTCAAAACTTTTCCTGTAGATACTAAAGAACTATATGGTCTCAAAAAAGGAAGGTGCAGCTAAAGAAAAGTAGTTGAAACTAGAAAGGAGTTCAGAAAAACTCTGTGAATATGTTAAGTACATGGCTGTTCTTGATGGTATGTGCTTTTGGATATACCATCTCTGAAAAGGAATAGAGTCCATTGTTTATTTCTATAGGTGAGTGCAAGTCATGTATTTCTACTTCATGCACACAATAAGTTCATCCTGGAAAGAGACTGCTGGGCATACTCAGAAATGCAGCTTAGCCTTCAGAAGTGCACAGCAATGCCTGGAATATCCCACTGTCTGTGGAGAAGTGCAAGAATATACATACTGCTATTGAGATGCCTTCAAATTAATAGAAAAGGGGTGAGGTTTTTTGATTGGTTGGGTTTTTTTGTTTGTTTTTAACTCTGTGAAATTACAAGTTCATACCCAGAAGATTTAAGTTTTAGGGAAATCAGACTTCTCTGCCCAGGAATATGCATTACAGCTAGATCTGGACTACAAAACTATAGCCAGCACTCAGGGTGGACTGATCCATCAATTGCTCCTAGGAAGCTAGTCTAGATAGGACAGTGAATGCTGGGGAAGACCAACATATATCCCTACATACCCCTAAATTAATCTCTATAGCATCTCAGTATTTCACTGGCAAGCAACATTGCTTATTTTGGGCCTGTGACTCTGAATTTCTTTAAAAAGTACCATAAGAAATATGTTTAATTAAAACCAAATGCAAAACTTCTATGGAGCATCTGTAACTACCTGTCATGAGCTTTACTGAGAGGTCCTTGAAAAGACAGACTTCTGTCACAGCACACAATAGTGCCACCAGCAGCAGATCTTCTGTTGCCCAAGAAGTGTGGGAACTACATTTAATGATTCATATCCTCTGCTTCCCAGCCTCTCCAAGAACCTTTCCCACAGAGGGTGAATCCCAGCCGTTTCAAGCACTTCTGAGCCAACATGTCTAAGTGTGCCATACCCTGTTTTGAGCTGCAAAATGCTGCTCCACAAGTGGTTGATCCTGTAAAACTAATTTGCTTTTCCTGCAAAGCAGGCAAACACATGAAAAATGCCAGGATCGTTTAGCTGCCTCTGACGTGCCGGCTGTAGCCATGCTGCGAGGTTCTGGAGAAGCATGTACCTCTCCTTTCAGAGAGCAGCTGCTCTTCGCCTGCAGCTGGTGGAGCCAGCTCCATCTGGAGACCAGATCAGAGCCCATTAAGCACAGAGGTAGGAGACTGCTTGAAGTGGAGTTTGCAAGGCAGGAAGGCAAGGGCTTCGCTGCAGAATTTCAGCCCTTGTAAAGAAAGGAAAAGAAAGGGGAAAAAAAAACAACCCACACAGCCTATTGAGCAATTGTTCCTGCATAGCCTCTCCAGTCTAATTGATTTGGACACCACAGCTAATTTTCGCTAAGACATCTGTTAGCACACATTAGCACATGGCATTAGACAGGGAAGCACAGATCAGATGGAGGGGCAGAGCTCAAAGGCCCTGGTTTGGGATGCTAGAACAAGTGAGGGAATGGAGGACAAGGAGAAGGTGTTTGTGCAGGGCTGAAATAGTTGGAAGGAGCTAGGAGTGAAAGGGAAGGACTTGGCTCGCTCAGAACATTCCCACCAAACAGTCACATATGTTCCACTCGCTTACCTGAGCTACAAGCACGCTTGTTTCATTTACAGGCATGCCTCAAAGGGCCTGGTCCTCACTAGCACACAGGCAATAAAGCCAGAGCTCCCACGAGGAGCCCTAACCTGTATTCCTCCACATTTTTGCTGTTTGCAGGTTCTTTGGTTATGAATGGAGGTCTCAGAGACAAAAGAAAGAGACAAGAGAAAATTACCTTTCTCACCTCACTCCTGCATGGTGTCAGGTTGCTCTGGACATGTTCTATATTTAAAGCTTTACAGATATGATGAGTCCTTCCACTGGAGAAGCAGAACTATATATGAAAGGTACTGGCTAGAAGCATTGGACAGAAGGGAGATAGTAGGACATCAGAAAACCCAATAACCGTCACAACCTTCCTTAGGGCTGTTTTGCAGAAGTTCAGTGGCTGCAGTTCATTTTAACCACCCATAACACTAACAGGTCAGGGAGATGATAATTTCAGCCCAGCTGTATCCGGGTGCACACCAAGTACACCAGTTGATACTGCTTAACTTGTCCACCAGTGAGAAAACATCCTTGTACCCAAATATTTTTTTTTTTTTAGGAGCAATGTAAACCTTCTGCCTACTGTCACTGCAGCAATATGGAGGCATGTGCTCAAATCCAAGTCCAGCCTGCATAAGCAATTCCCCAGCTGAAGTCCCACAGTGCAGTGTTCCCCTCAGGAGTGGCTGCTGCTGCAGTAATCCCGGGTTATGCAGTGTACCAGGTGCCATCACTCTGCTGGCAGCATGCCCTGGCAACACCAGGGATCTGCATAACTGGGAAAGGAGTTATTTGAAGTTATATTTGCTCACGTACATGGAAGCAAAAGTAAAGATGAAGAGCATAATGAAGTTTCTCTGGGCATATTTCTGGTTGCCCACAGCTTTCCTGTGAAAGATGGAGTTTTTATATTGATTTGTCTGAAAAAGAATTGAGCTCATTCTTTCATGTTTTTGCTCCATGAAGGTAATAAAAGAGGCTTTCTTTCCTTTTGGGTCACACTTTGCACAAAACGCATGGGAGCCCTAGTAGCCTTGAGGCTTTAACTCCTCCACCAACTGTGGTGGAAATTAGCCAACAGGCTTTTGGGTTCAGAGGACTGACTGTCACCATGAGCATGCAATATTAATTTTCTTTGAAACAACAAGCCAAAAGTTGATGAAACGGCCTTGTTTTTCTTGAACACGCTGCCTGGGAAGGAGGGAGAGGCAGGATTTGTCAACTGAGACTCCATTGATGGAGTGAAGAGGTCAACATCTATTATAGGGATGATACAGATGAAGGTAAGCCTGTCAGTCATAGGATGAAAAATGAAGCTCTCATCTCCCAGCTAGTGTATAGTGCCTCTGCTTGCTCTCAATATGTCTCATCCTCCGTTCTCTTGCACTGTTTTTGCTTTGGCATAGCTCAGCTGACATTAGCAGAATTGCACCCACACCTTCCCAGGCATCATGCTCTGCCCAACTTTGACAGTCATGTCACTTCCACTTTGGAGAAGGACTGACACATGAACATCTGCACAGCCCTCCGCAAAACTGCCGTTCTCATGCAAGCATCTGCCAGCTGAGAAACTCCATCCCACTAGACAAAGTGCTCATCAGGGTGGCAAAAGGGGAAAATAAAAGCTGATATTCCTGCATGAAAACAGTGACTGCCTGGAAAATACAAAGCCAACAGCTCTCAGTCCAGGAAACTGCTGCAAAACCACCCTGGTTTTGATTCTCTGATGATACAGAAAGCACATGGGAAGAGCTGCAAGAGGAACCATAAAACTGAGAAATTAGAGCAATTAGCCAGTGACCCACTCAGATTTCCTTTGTTTGCTCAGCAGCTGCACAGCACACATAGATATCTGTCTGCACCATTGGGGCAAGCAGTGCTGGGCCGGCATCTAGTCCTTCTTTTTGCTGTACACCCTTTTTTGGCCCTAACAGCCAAGTTTTTGTTTTGAGGGAGTCACCAGGTGCCCTGGATGAAACAGGTCACCCATCAGCAGTCCTGCTTTGTCCCATCAGCTCTATAACAGCCAGCATTGATCCACTGCACCCCAATTCCATGGCCAGTCAGGGTAGTCCCAGCCCTATTGCCCAGCCCCATTGCCCCAGCAGGGATAGAGGAGGGTGGCACCACTGGGGCAGGGGACTCCAGAGGGGACATACAGAGAACTGTGACAGGAGAAGCAAGAAGAAAAGTGGGAGAAGGTGTGGGAACGCACACAAGGAGACAGAGGAAAGGACAAAGAAGCAGATACAGAAGGATGCATGTGAAAGGGGATGTTGCTATGGAAAGGGCTAGGAACAGCTCTTAGATGTAGGCATGGTGTGCTGGGGGGTAATTTAGAGATACTGTGCATATGGGGGACCCAGACTGGAGCAGTGACACTCCTGAAGGGACTGCAACCCATGAAGGACCCAGAATGGAGCAGGAAAATGGTAAGAAGGAAGGAGCAGGGGAAAACAAGGGTAGGAAACCAGGGATAGCAACAAGAAACCATCACATACCAACTCAGTCTCCTGCACTGGATGTTGTGTCAACCAAGGGACTTGCAGGGACTGAACATAAAGTGGTCAAAGAGGGCAAGAGTGGTCTTGAGGTAGAGGGAGAGGTGTTGGTGTGAGGCTGAGTCTGGGGAAGCAGTTGGAAAGGAGTTTCCATCAGTGTTTGTAGCATTGTTTTTCTTCTTCTGTTTCTCAATAGCCAAACATTAAATTAAAAGTTTGTGTTAACAGACATTAAATTAAATTAAGTTAATTTGCACACACCAACCCCCAGGCTGGCTTCTGAGAGCCAGTTGGTACTAACAAGAGGAAGCTTTATGTGGCTGCTCAAAGAACTGTAAGGTGAGGAAAAGTCTGGGGTTTGTTCCTCCCCCTTACATTATCTACTTGGACACCGTGGCTACCAAAGTCTGTGAAGTCCATCATGAAAGGGAACTGAAAATGGGGTTTGTTTTAATCTGTGCCAGGGGCAGCCTTTATTCTACTGTGTGTCTTCCCACATCCTGACTGCATGGGCTTCATTATCAGTGTTTATCAAGGACCTCAAAGTGTGCTGTTCAAGCCCTGTAATTCCTGCACTGGTGAAACACCTAATTATCATCCTAAATATACCCATGCAGAAATTGAGCCATTAATGAGATAGGGTGGGAAAAGTGACTTACTGTGGGTAATATGAATGACTGACACACTAGGAAGGGTACCCAGCAGCAAATTCCCCAGGCTTGTACTTCAGTAGAAGGTGAAAAAATAAAAATGGACAACAGGAAGTGAGAGAAGGAAAAGGAAGAAATAAATGCAAGATGAGAAGGAGAGAACACACAGAGCAAGGAAAGCTATCAATGGAAAAAAAGGCTGCTTCACTGCATGCCAAACAAAAAATGGAAGTGACAGCCTGAGATGCAGAGCGAGAATGCCCCAGACTAAATGGGAAATAGCCAGAGTGGCCTATCATGACTTCCACAGTAGAAAACACTTTGTATTTGGGATGTCTGTAGAGGAGGCAGGTGTCCTTCTGACATTTACATGCCTCAGGGTTTCCCTGAAGAGCATGTTTCCATTGGCAAGGAGAGCAGTTGGGACAGTTGGATAAGATGCTGTGAACAAGGCTTGCAGCATTTAACCTGCATTAGGAAGTAACAATTTACTCACTCGCTCCCAGTTACCAGGCGCCAGGGCTCAATTACACAGGAGCCTTTAAAGGAAGGAGTGTCCATACATTATTACAGCAAACAAGTCAGTGTGACTTCGTTCAAGGGTACCATCCACCCTGGAACCTATTTCACATCTCGTTGACCAGCTGAGTGAGAAGTGATTGCACATGCTCCCTTGTTTTTCTGTCTGTGTGTAAGGTGGAGGAAGACCCCAATTCATTAAAGGAAACAGAGCGAGGTAAAGAGCCGAGCCTCTCCCTGTTAAGCTCCTCTGGAAAAATAGATTCCTACACAGCCAAGAGTTTGTATCAGCGAGAGAGGGAAAAGCACTTTGTTCTTCCTCAGTCTTTACAGCATTACGGCATAGTAGTGACATCACAGGATCTTTGGTGTAACCCCCCTGCTGTTTAATTAAGATGTAAAATACAGAGATTTTTTTCCACTGCCCCTCTGCACTTAAGATGATTTTTTTGCTTCTTACCCCTGCACCCTCCCCATGACAGAGACTCTGGCTGGGTTTCCCAGGTACACAAAGCAGACTGGGTCCTCAACCCTTCCTTAGCTATACCATGGAATCATAGAATTGTTTAGGTTGGAAAAGGCCTCCAAGATCATCAAGTCCAGCAATTAACTCAGCACTGCCAAGCCCACCACTAAACCATGTCCCTCAACACCACATCTACAAGTTTTTTAAACACCTCCAGGGATGGTGACCCAACTATTTCCCTGGGCAGCCTGTTCCAGGCCTTGACAACTCTCAGTCATGAAATAATATCCTAATATCCAACCCAAACCTTCCCTGGTGCAACTTGAGGCCATATCCTCTCTCTCTCTCTCTCTCTCTTTCTCTCATGTTGTACCACTTGTTACCTTGGAGAAGAGAATGACCCCAACCTCACTACAGCCTCCTTACAGATAGATGTAAATAAGGTCCCACCTGAGCATCCTTTTTTTCTAGACTAAACAACCTCAGCTCCCTCAGCTGCTCTCATCACACTTGGGCTCCAGACCCTTCACCAGCTCCATTGCCCTTCTCTGGATATCACTGGGCACCTCAACATCTTTCTGGTAGTGGAGGGTCCAAAACTGAACACAGAATTCGAGGTGCAGCTTTACCAGTGCCAAATACAGGGGAACAATCACTGCCCTGATCACATCATCATACAGCCTCTGGTTCCCTGTCCTCACCACCCAAATAACAGTCTTAGTAGCACTAGCACTTCTTCCCTGGGATATTCTCCCAATTTGAATCTTTCTGGAGATAAAGAAAGTCAGGATAAAGATGGAGATAAAGACAGTCAGGAACAAGAGGGTGGTATTTAAGCTGAAATTGGAAGGAGGTTGGCCATCAAAACCTTTTGTTTCTGCTGCAGCTTTCCAGTTAATGCAGAAAACAGCACCTGTTTGTGCAGTGGAGCTTTGTATGTTCACTACCTGTGATAACACGGGATCACTTCTGAGAACGTGACAGGTGCATGCCCCAACTCTGTAAGGTCTGAAAGCCTTCTAGATGTAACCTTACAAGTAAAGAGTTGAGAGTCAGAGAATTTGCCACCAAAGCTATTTGGAAGCCTGATGCACAGCATGGGATTGGATCTAGATATCCCCAATAGGTACCAAATACAGGTGTCACCTTCCTCTCTACTCTAAAGGAGAGTAAAATCTTCTTTCCCTCCTGTCTCCTTTGATCCACCCAGTCAGGCTGGCCTCCCCTTTCCCACTGGTCTGTACCAGGAGCAGTTCTCCACTGAGTATTTAGCAGGAGGAGTGTTGACTGTTTGCCCTTCACAAACATTTTGTTTTTTCTGCTCCTGTACTCCCCTAGAGATGAGAAAAAGCTCACCCACAGATGGCGTGGTGAGATGAGCCAGGGACAGCCTGGCTGACAAAGGAGCTCTGCCTCACCTTCATGAGGTGATGAGAATGTAGTGCCAGGTAATAGGCTGACAACAGCAGCTGGAAGCCAGCTGTGTGTGCTGCTCTCCTGGCTAGCCTGGGTACCTCTTCTCCAAATCCCACTGCTCACAGCAGGAGGTGTGCAGCCATTATGAGACATGTTATATTGTAATGCCTTCAGGTAGAGAAACTCTGCCAACAACCAGCTACTTGCTCTGGAGGAACAACAGGGAGAATGTAGCTTTTTTTTTTTTTTTTTCTTTCCTTTTATGCCCTGTGGATGAGGTGCAACCTATTTTTTTAACCTATTTAAAGACTTTGATTCTTCTGTCTGTCACAGTATTTGACTATCTTCCACAGCAGTCAACAGTAACATGGAAATCCCCAACAGTTTTCTTGGGGCCCTAGAGAGGTCAAGACAAGCCTAACATAAGAAAATATTTACTTCCTTCTCTTCTTTGCATTAGTTGTTGATCTTCAGCAGTTTTAGAAGCAAACACAACAGTTTTGAGTGTGTGCTGTTTGGACCCCAAACAAGGAAGAAGTCAAATGTCTCAGAAGTCCAACTCCAAAGGACAGCAAAAGAGGACTGAGAGCCTTGCATTACCAAACACCAGAAGATCAGGTGTTAGCAATCCCTGATCTCCTAGGGAAGTGGAAACGTGCTATCAGAGTTGCTCAGCGAGCAACTCTGATCTCTGATGATCTCCTTGATCATTCCTGAGCCTTACTGCCGACACTATAGTACTGTATGTAGAGAGCTCCAGTTAAGGGGCTGGAGACATCTTTCTTCTTTTGGCCAGGAGCTGCCTAGAGCTTTACTGGCTCAAGAAAGGGAATGCTTCTTCATAACTAAAGAGTCAAAACCCTTTTAAACTCAAGAGATGGAATTTACAATCCGAATTTCCACCTTGACCTTCAACAGTGTAATGGTCAAACACTGAATAAAATCCTGACGGCATGCTAGACTCCCTTCACTGTGATGAATGTTCTGTGGGGAAACCCTTGAGGATGGACAGCAAAACAGAGAAAAATGCTTCAAATAATTTCTTATAATGCATGAAGCAAGCTGCACCAATATGCAAGGCTCCCTCTGATGCTTAAAACTGAACTGGAATTTTTAGTGCTCAGCCAAAGAAAGACTGGGAGGCCCACAAGCACCTTATTAGTGACAGACAGTAATGTGAAAGAAGCTATTTTTTCTCAGGTGACTCAAAACCTTTAATGCTGATCCAGCTCTTCTGCTTACACAAACATAACCCCATTTGCTCTTTCAGAGATAATCAGAATCAGGCTGTCAGTAGAGGCATAAACACAATTTTCTTAAGAAAACAAACTACAGAAGAATTTACACATCAATTTTAAGCTGGTAAGGATGGTGGTTCAGTTAATTTACTCTCCCAAAATAAAACATTTAATGTAAGCATTCTTGGAAGTGTTTGAGGCCAGGCTGGATGGGGTTTTGAACAATCTGGTCTAGTGGAAGGTGTCTGTGCCTATGGCACGGGGGTTTGAACTAGATGATCTTTAAGGTCCCTTCCAACCCAAAACATTTAGATTATATGATTCTATGATTCTAGTATTTTTAACCTAACCCCATAGTCAATAAATAGAGTGATTTTGAGAGGCTGATTCATTCCAAGCATTTCAAGACTTCCTCAGGTTAGACACCTATTAGAAGGACACAGCTCAGTGAAGTAAGTCCCACCCAAAATTTGCACAGTCACATAAATTGTACTGGCAGTATGCTGGGGATGACCATACCAGTTCAGCACAGTCCCCTAGGACCTGAAGAGTGTGGGCAATGCTAGGTGCTGGTGTCATGGCTCATCAACAGCCCCAGATATGGTGAACCAGATCCAGGTTCCATGCAGGAAAACAAGGCCAGAGATAGAGATATGCTACCTAGCACCCAGGTCCAAGGTCCATCCAAGAGGTGGCACCAGAGACCCAGCTGAAGACAGGGACACTTAATATGCTAATCCAGACCAGAGCTTACATGGAGAGTAGGTGGATACCCCTGCAGAGACTGGTCAAAGTCCAGTTAGTGCACTCAAGGTCCTGGCAGACAATGCATTTCCTGAAGAAGTAAAAATGGCTCTCCATAGGAAGGAAGATGTTGCACCTGCCCAGAAAACAAAACAAGGCACATAACATCTCCATCACTAGCCCAACATTAACTTTTGTGGGAATAAAAATATCCAGTGGGGATGTATTTAGTTATATTAATGTCTTTCCTCTCTAAAAGTATAGTCACTGCAAGCACTTCATATGCAGAATAAATAATTGGAATGAGCTGTGCAATTTTCAGCTTAAACCAGCTCCTTTATGCTCAACATCCGCCCAACAAGTAATGACAGAGTTTTTATTTTCATTGAGGATTCAGCATCTGAGCAAAACAGAGAAAGCTTTACAAGTCTTCACTCTAAGTCAATTAGAATTTAAATGTAGGTCGAATGCTAGGGAGAAGAATGGGACCTGCAGCAATTCAGATCTCAGATGTTCGTGTACTCTAGAGACAGAAGAATCATTTGCACACTTATTCTATCTTCCAGGGCTGGGGGCATTTGTAAAGGCAGGTTTGCTCTCTGCTGCATATCTAATGGTGTTTTGGCCAACTAGTCTCTAAACTTTCTGGGAAATGACTCTTCTACCTTTGCCCTTGGGAAGCTATTTCACAGCTGAATACATCCCATTCCTGATTTGCTCTTGCTAGTCCTAGCTATGACCTCCACAGAGGAGTACACACCTTCTTACTTGGCAAGTTTCATAGATGTTTGAGGCTGTTTTTGCACCTAGACCCAATCCAACACACCCCAGCACTGGTATGGAAAACATCAGGAGCAACTTCTATGAAGTCAGTGAAATTGCACTGATATAAACCAGTTCTCAACTACTACGTGGACATATACATGCACACATGTATGTCTGTCACCCACTACCAGAAGTATCACTTCTAATCTAAACTACTTTCTTCTTTTTCCCTTCTTCACTCCCTCTGCTGCTCATTAAAACTTCTTTCTCCCACCTACAATGGTGAAGAGTCAGCAGGCTGCCCAGGTAGCATTAGCTAATGGGAACTGACAAGCTGCCACCATTTTCTGAAGGCTAATGTTTTGATATCTGTCTGTCTTCCAGCCTGATTGCTTCTATGGAAGACTTTTATCACAGGGAGATTGACCTCAGGCAGGAGACATTTTGTGTCACTGTGAACAACTGAAATGAAGACACGATGGGGATGGCAAAAACTCACTAGCAGCAAAAGGCAAGGAGAAGAAAACTGATGAATACCTGCTTTGCCATTGGCAGTGATTGGTCCTCTAATGAACGAATTCACTGAAGAACCTGCACTGTGGCATATTTTGAGACCCTGTAAGAGGTAACATTAACTGATGATAAACTAAAATACCAGTCAAGTTATGAGAAGTATTTTCCCACTGATTTACAACAGTCTGGGATCCAATTAGAGAGTTCTTCTGCCAACTAGTGCCTTGTGAGGTTCATATGCTGCCTCACAATGGCTTATGGGGACACAGACTGAAATACCTGTGGTACTTGGGTTTTGGCACAGTAATTTTTACTACCTTTTACTGCAGAGATGTGGAAGTAAAAAAAAAAAAAGCATAAATGTTCACAGCATGGACACCTGTTCATACCTAAAGAAAGTAAACAATTCTGTTATTGTACATCCCTGCTGAGGTGCCATGTCCCACATGAGCCTTAGTCTGGAGTACTCACTATTCTCTTTATTTCCAAAGCTCAATATTCCTGGCTGAGCTATCTTAAAGATACACTTCAGTCTTCACTCCAACTGAAAGGCACATCCTTCTCAAGAATCATAATTTCTTCCCATTTGAGGTTTCTGAGGTTGCCATGAAAACAAAAGGTAATCATAAAAAAACCCCAAAAACATTCCTTCCCTCCCTGCATGATGTCAAGTGTGCCCCAGATATGCCTTGCAAAAAAAATCAGGTCACTCTGCTTTTAGCTTTATAGTACTGGGTTGGAAAGCTCCTGAGAAGGAATGATTGTACACCTCCTAATAGTTCAGGACTCCTCTTTCTATCAGTGCTCTGAGCTTCCCCTTCCAGAACAAGCCAATGGCTGAATGTCCTAGATCAAGGAGGAGCAAAAACTACAAAAAAACTGGGAGGTATAGCATCCAAGACAATTTTCTATTTCATGTGTTCCCTTCATGTCAGACACTGTCCATGCATTTTGCCTGAGTGCCCTCTAGATCCTTAAGAAGTCTTCCTGCACGTAAAACTTAAATGTAGTCAAGCAGCTGCCCCTTGTGGGGAGCTCCAGATCAAAACTTTCAATGAGAACTGATATAAAGCTTTTACCTCCACAGTCTTCTCCCCAGACTGATGAATGATATTGCCACTTCCCTCCAAACAGAATGTGCCTGCATTGTACGTAACCCTTCTATTCGGAGAGCCTTCTTTACATCAATTATTCTGCTTTGGCTTATCTGCTGGATTTACTTCATTCCCTAGGAGACACAATGCCTCTTAGACGGTTTTCTGGCAGATACATACAAGAAATTTACCCTTACAGATTCTCTTCCTCAAATTGGGTGGCACAATATCAGTAGTCTTAGTTTGTCCTCTGTACCTTCAAATGAGTTTGCAGCTTCTGACCAAGAATATGTGCTCACTGCTTCATTAGTGGGACAGAAGACACTTAGCTACATAAATGGTGCCTCGAGCATTGAGATTTACTTCCTCAAAGATGGGTATCACTCAAAATGGGCTGTAACAATCTCTGAAGAGGCCAAGTGCCCTGTAGCAGCAACAAATCAGGAATAACCAAGCAGTTGGACAGAGCTGAAAAACTGAAATTCAAATTCATACAATGCTGAGGGAGGCCTATCTCTGGGATGGTGGTTTAAGCTCATCTTGAGATACGGGAATTAGGGATTGCATAGAAGAGAAATCACAATTTTTATATATTACCCAACACTGTTCACTCATCCCTACAGTCATCCAACATGCCCTAATTGCTTCAGTATGTTCCTGCAAAACAGAAACTGAGAGTGACTTGGTCAGAGACAAAGACACAGATCTAAGATGTACACAGAAGTAGTCGTCCGATAATGATGACCAGCTGTCACAGGCAGCAGAAACCTCCTGGCACTTGGCACCAGCGAATTTTCAAATACCCGCTGGTTGCTGCTACCCCATTAATTGTGGGCACTTTGCCCAGTCTACATTCCCAAATAGCTTTTTTCTTCTCTTCCCTTTCTCTCTTCCTCACAGACTTCTAACACAGTTAATAAAAAATTTATTGGGGCAATGAAATAAACACCCATTTGATTTGATCTGGGAGCCAAAGAGAGGAGTTTCTGCTGTTCAGGTGTAGACTCGAGGGTTTCGGTGATTGCTGTCAGAAACGTGCCCACAAACCCAATATGAATAGATAAATGGAGATGGAAAGGTTTTTGGGGGTGTTTTTTTGGAAGGTGGAAAGTTTGTTGGGTTTTTTTAAGAGAGTGGAAAGGCCTGGGAGACTAGACCACAGTGTGTCCTTGAACATGAGGAAGAAGAGGATTACACTGTGAAAGCCAAAGAAAATAATGAACTTTGAAGCACCAGACACATGGCAACACCCAGCACTGATATGAAACAGGCACTGCAGCTCCTGAGAACTGCATGTGCAAGCCAATAAATACCTGGAGTTACTTTTTTAAATCCTATATATCCTCTCTTCAGGGAGAAGAAAGAAGATGGTAAGAAGCACTTAGGTCTAACACTAGTGACATCTCAAAGGAGTTCAAGGACTAGAGAGATGGGGCAGCAGGAAATCTGGGAGAAAAATTAAGTACCCTGGAACACTTTGGGCTAGAATAGCAATACTCATCTTGTGAAAAATTTAGCCTGTGCCTCAGGCTGTGCCGGTCTGGTGGCAGAAAGTGCAGAAATCTTTTCAGGGGAGTCCCTTACTCTCTGGCTCAGTGGGAAGCAGCAGGCAGGAGTATCCAATCAAGGAGATTGCAACCTTTCACTGGGAGAACTTGTATGAATTTATGTCAGGCTTATAGAAAGAGATTTGGAGGGGAATGGAGCTGCCCTTCGCAAGGACAGGTAAATATGTCAGGGATTATAACTGAAAGCATTGTCCAGTAAAGAACAGATTATAGACTAAACCAAAATGTATTGTTATACTATTTAATGTCACACAGTGCAGGTTATGGCAAGAGGAATACTCAAGAGCTGCCAGTGCAGCTGAGAACACAGACTGGGTAATGACAGAGTCTACAGAACTAGTCTTTTACATGGTTTCATCTTTCCTGCATAGACATACAAGGTGGATTCATGCCACCAAATTTTAGACATTGAAAAGTTTGCTGTATAAATCTAAATTAGTCATTTACATTCCGCTTTTAGTCCAAAGTAAAAGAGACTTCTGGGGATGATCTTTCACATTATCTCAAGGCAGACAGCAGAAAGAGTAAGATGCCACCTTCTCACAACAGACTACAGATGAGGGCCAGGTGACTAGTTTAGATTTGTGTTAGTAGCACTCAGACGTCTAAGATTAAGTGTGATGAATCTCAGCTGCAGTGCACCACTTCTGTTTGCAAGACTAAGCGTCCATACGGACAAGAGATGCAACACCTTCAGAGAGTCACACTTAAAATACTAAGTGACAGATGTTTATCTCTGGGCTTGGGTTTTAGTCCTGTCCCTGACAGGATGCCTGTGCAATTTATGCTGCAGAACCACACAACCCCCTGGATTTGTTAAAAAGAGATAAAACTTTAATGACCTTGAATGGCAAAGCCTATACTGCCAATGTGGTTTGTTCTCTTTTGCTCCAGAGAGCAAGCCACAGTCTCTTATTTTTGCTCCAGTCCTTTGGACTACTATGGATACAAACCATGAGATCACTCTCGGGCTCTTTCCCAGAATGAACAAGTGCATCCCCTCTCAGAGAAAGAGCAGGCACAGCTGATATGGACAGCAGACTCCAGACATGCAAATGATGCCAAGTTCAGCTTCCTCAACCAGTGAAAGTCCTCCAACACCAACCCCACAGACCCTGGGCTTTCAAATCCCTTTATACATTTTTGTGCCATGGAACACACACTGGCTTCATGTTATAAAAGCTCCAGACTGTCAGACTGTGTCCCAGCCCTTACTTTATTTTAGGTACTTCTAATCAGAAAATATAATAAACTAAGAAACCAAAAAATAAGCATCTCTCAGGGCCACAGGGTCACCACAGGGAGCACAGAGGAGACCAGCCCTCCCCACTGGTCCCCAATGTAGTGGGGACATGTTCTATCCATTCCAAAAGGTAGTGTCATCAAGTAGCACAAATACGAGCCAGTCTGTGCCATCTAGGTTGGAGTCCAGGGCTTTCCCTGATACTATCCACACAGGATACACAGGCAAAACCAAAGTGTCTACCTGAATTATGAAGGTGGTCCACTGGATTTACACAGCTATAAATATTCTCCTGGAAACCAAACATGCCATGAATTATGTGACATATATTCACAATAGTTAACACAGTAGGAGAAGCAGTCACTGCCACCCTGTTAACACTCCCTTCAAACAGGATCATGAGGGTCATATCCCTATGAATTTTGGTTCTTAACCTCATTTTGTAGGCCAACAAGTGGATTAATCTTTCAGGTAAAATTGTGAATTGGGAGCTCTACGCAGTCATAATCCCTAAAATCATAGCTGGATTTGTATAGTCAAGGTCATAAGGCTTCTACCTTGCACAGTCTGTTCTGTAGCTATCCGGGGAGATTTATCGTACTTATTCCCAAAGACTTTTTTTTTTTTTTTTTGCATTCAAAACAGGAACATACCCAAAAAGTCACATTCCCATCAGTCTAACAAGGGGACAATAATTTTGAAGAGACTCTCCAGAATACAGCTGCTGCTGCAGCACCTGCGTGAGGGCCATGTGGAATTCAGGCTTAGGATCTTGCCTCTTGGCTTCTCTCCCTGCAAAAGGCTCCTTACACTTTTACTTTGCCTGTCTACACTTAACACATTAATGGCATACTTGCCGTTTACCAAAGCTGAGAGCTGATCCTCCCAGTTAACAAAACCTAAGGAGATGTCCCAGTCACTCTCTGACTCAGTACAGTTTACAGTACTCTAGCCCTAACACAGAACATCTTCTGGTGACATATCTCTGGTTTCCTTGCTGGGAATTTTCTCAAAGCACCAGACAGTGGTATCAACCTCTATTATGACCAAGCCAGCCATGGCCAGATGGCCCAGGCCCACCACATCACCTGCACCCTATGCAGAGCTAAGCATCCACATGCCCAGACAGTGTGAAAACATACTCACTGGTCATGCAGCCTGAGTGTCTCACAAACTGAGGGCACCTAAAGGTGCGATGCCATTATGTTCAAATCTTTGCACCATGACAGTCCTTTCTCCACACATTCAAAGGGAGTGTCTCCTTACCTTATTAAAGACAAAATTTTCTTATACTGCTGATAGAAAAGACAGAGAAAGGAATAAAGAAGATAATAAATAGGCTGCCAGAGGCCAAATTTACGCATCCCAAAATTAATGAATCATTCCAATTAAACTATTTGCCCTAAATTAAAACTTATCACCAAAATCCAATTCTTGTTTCATTAAAGAGGACTTCCCTAGTAATCTTTTTTTTTTTTTTTAATTTCTCCACAGATTTTTTTAAAGGTAACCTTCCTGCAATGGGGAAAAATGCACTTGTAGTCTACTTTTCTGTTTGAGGAGCACCAAAAGTTTTATTTTTGAAGAAAAGTTCCTCATTCTTTTATGTGTCCATATAATAAAGAGATTCCTATAAGATTTTATGAAAGACTGTTGGCACACAAGATCATGCAATCAAATAGACTATGTAAGGGAAATCTGATACATGAATATGGAGGGAAATTTAAAAGCAGCATCGCTGAAGCCTGAAGTAGCCCCTGACTTTTGATATCAGAACTGAGAAAGCTCACAACCCTCATTTGGTGGTTTCCAAAGGCCCTTTCAGGAAAAGGGGGGCAGACAAATGATGGCACTCCTAATGCATTTTTGAGAAACAATGTGATCTTTCAGACTTTCACACACCGCTATGACTTCCCAAGCAGGGCTTGGCTCCTGCTACCAGATCGCTGTTCACTGATAGCCTGAGCCTGGTAGAGACCCAGAACTGCCAGCAAGAGTGGCTATGCGCTTGTGCACCCTCGGACTGCTAACACCGACCTTTGTTCCCTTCCCAGGAAAAATCTTTTTTTTTTCCTATTTTCTTCTGGAGATGAACAGTTTTTAACCTATTTTTTTTTTTTTAAAGGACATTTTCAAAAGCTGTGGCTGGGTTTTGAGAAAGTGCTCTCTGTCTGAATAATCTGTAAATGGAAGCCACATGTCTAAGTGTCTGTTTCCTTTTTGTCATAACATTTGGCAAGTTATTTTTCCTCTCTAACTATCACATCCTGGGCTTTGTTAAATGAAACTGCTATTCTGTTATTTTCTTGGTGTTTTTCTTATTCCCAAGTAGCCAACTACTGACGTTTTAGCAGCTATACAGGAAATGTGATATTAAGTAATTATTTTCTCAGAGTATTTCTTCACTTATTGGTGAGTAAGGAGCTGGTACTGGGATAGCAATTTCAATGCTTCTTAAGATCAAAACAAGACCTGGAGCTCTTAAAAAAACATCAAAATCCAAACCCTAAAAACCTATCACCTAATATGATTTATCGTTCGTTGTTTTTGTGGAAAGCAGCAAGAGGCTTATCCTACAAGGCACAGCCTGCATACACACCGAAAGGACAGACCACAGATCCATTCAGGAGTGATGAGGGCCAGCACTGGATAAAGGGTAGGAGAACACTGTTACCGAGGGTCAGCTGGGGTCAAGCTGTACCATGGAGACACAAGGATGCACTACTAGGCACAGCACAGAGACCATGCACACTTGCTTTTCCCCATTCTCATTTTAGAAACACCATCTCCTTATTTCCTTCTCCAAACTGACAATTTCCTTATTTCCATAATTAATTCATATTAAAGAATAAAATTGAAAGCTTTTAAGGTAGGAAAGAAATGTGTTTCTTTCTATAAGACTTGATGTTGGTTTTGAACTGCTGGCTCAATTTAGGTTTATTTTACAATCTGTTTCTAGCCAATTCCAATTTCAAATGAAATCTTGGCTCCAATGGAGCAAAATTTGCTTTAATTTCAGTGGAATCTAGATTTTGATCCAGCTTCTCATCCACTAACAAATAGCTATGATGACTGTAGACCGTAACACAGCAGCCAAAACCAAAGAACATGGGCTGGTGGACCCCAGGAATCTGGAATCTCATTCCATGTGGAGTTTCGAGCATGGCAGATTTGCAGCATTGACTCAACTGGAACTGATGAAATAAGAAAAACAGGCAAAAGGAACACACTGTTCCACAAATGTTGGAATTGCAAGGCCTGGGTTACCACAGCTGTGTGCCTTAGGTCCTTTTGCCTCCTACCTTCAGACCTCTTGACTCATTTTAGTCAAGGGGGCACCTGTGGACAGTAAAGCTACATAAAGGTTTGATCTGAGTCAAAGATATATGGAATATGATTAACCTTAGCTATCACCCACATTGCAAGTAAAGAGACAAACTGACCCTAAAGTTTCTAATGGAGACTAGCTATATATCTTTTCTCATTATTTTGTGTTAGAAATACAAAGCTTCAAATCAGATCTTTTTGAGATTTTTTTTTTAAACAGATTTTTGCTAGTTTTCAATCTACTAAGCAGTTACAGGCCTGCCATGTAAAATGAATAAGCTATTGATTCCCGATTATACTAACAGTTCTTTTTTGCAAAGAAATCTCAAGAGGATGTGGCAAAAAAAATATTATTCACTCACAGCTGACAAGACACAGGCCATCATGGAGGGAACAGGCAAGGGGAATCTATGACTTGGGACATTCAAGGGGACATACCTTGTTGTGGGCCAATTTGGTCAAATTTCAAGGCTCGCAACAAGTCAAGGCAACTGCTGTGCTACCACAGCCTTTTTTTAAAGCAGTGGGAGCAGGAACACACTTGGCTTTAAAATGGATTGATATTTGCACTCTCACAGTTAATGGTTATTTGTGCTCTCTCCAGGGTTAGCCGACTTGGTGGTGGGACTAAGTTCTTGCTGCGTTAGGAGCTGAGAGAAAAATATTGTCCCTACTCCCCTGTCTTACAGTCCAAGCTAAGACTTGGAACTGCAGACTAAGCTCATCAGACTGAGAAATAACATGGCAAAACCTTTCAAAGCACTGTGTGAATCTAGAATCAGCTGATCAGACAAAATCACACAAAACCACTCTGAAGAGTCCACTCAACTAAGCTGATTTATGTCACTAAGGACTTGGATTGTTGTATCAAGATCCTTTCTCCCAGCCACAGGAATGTATTCCAAGTATTTTGTGCTATACTTCTTTCTCCAAAATGAGGAAGCATTTTTTGAAGTATTCTGTTTCTGTCTCCTGCCTGCACCTGCAAAGCCAGCATCAAAATATTTCCAGAAAAACCTCCTGATTTATGCACTAAGAAGTGCTAAGCTTCAACCAATATAACAGAGCCAAAACCTAAGCTGCATCATATCATTCCAACCATGCCTGGAGATACGAAAAGAGAAGTTGAGAGGCGTCAGGGCACCATGGGGATGCAATAGAAATACTAGATGGGGAGTGAAAGGAAATTCTTTGGTAACTTATGAAACACCAGGTGCCTTTTCCTGCACTTTATGAGTTTGCCAAAACAAAGCAGCACAGAAAATCTAGAAAAACTGCCGCCAATACTATTGTGTGCCTGAAATTCTGGAATTACTTTTCTGGTAGAAATGTATGGTCCATGGTAATAGCAAAAGTGGTGCAGCAAGATCTCACATACTTCAGTTGCCCAAGATTATTCCTTGCTCTCTCAGCTTATTTTCCCCACCAAACTGCTGTCACTTCCTTCCAAGTGTACTGGACTTCTCACTTCCAGTTCCTGTAATAACCTGAATTTATCTCCTCCCTTCAATCTTTATTTTCTCCTCACCCACCATTCCAAGTAAAATGATCTTTCTTCCTTCCTCCCAGAAAAGTCATATTCCCGTGTTATCTTGTTATTCTTTGCAACAGCATGCCAAACACACTGTCATTTTCCCATCGGCACTATGTCCCGAAAAAGACAAAGTGGTCTGTGCTTGATCTTACCTACTGCACGCTCCCTGGAATGAAAAATGCTACAGTGTTAGTGCTCAGAAAGATCCCTCTGATTTCTGGGCTCTGCGCCCACAAAGCAGGGAAGCCAACATTTCTCAGAGAACAGCATCTGACTCCAACATCCTTTCTGTCTAGCTACCAAAGGAAAAATAGCTTCAGCTCTCTTCAAACTGCTCTGCTTCCAGAGCTGGCCAAAGAGGTGGGAAGGCCAGGAATGCCACGAGAAGGTGGGCTTCCATCACAGATCTGCTGAGCTCAAGACCAGCCCCGCTCCAGTCTCTCAGCAATCCACCACAAGCAATGACAGCCACCAATGCTGTATTCTGGCAGGAATAAACACCAGTGAGAATTGACAGAAAGAGGTGTGGAAAGGCTAAAAGGATGCATGGCTCCAAAAGGACTTCTCCGACTGGGCTCCTCCCTGCAGCCAGGGGAGAGACAATGACATTTCCACTGGTCAATCTGTCTGATGAATTTTGGATGGGTACTTAAGGATGAACTGGACTGGGCCTGAGAAAAGTCTTGTCTCCTCACTTATGACAAAGGGAGTCCAAGACAACCCACAGCAATAGTATCATCTACATTTGGTCAAAGAACCTCATTCTGCATCAGGTGCCAAGTTAGTGACTGCCAGAAATTACTTCCACTTGATACCTGACTTCAGGCTCCTAGAAAACATACTCTTGTGCCTTGCATCAGTTCTGCTTAGAAATCTTTCTCACAATCATAAAGTCCAAAGCCTTACCTTTCCCTATTGCTGTCCTCAGAAATGAGGGCAAGGGCTGGGCATATCACAGAACCACAGAGTTGCTTAGGTTTGAAAAGCCCTCTAAGATCATCGAGTTAAGCCAGCACTGCCAAGCCCACCACTAAACCATGTGCCTAAGTGCCACATCTACACATCTTTTGAATTCCTCCAGGGATGGTGGAAACGCCCTCCCACATCAGCCCTAGACCCAGCTCTAACCAAGGGCCTTGCTGGCAGAGTATTTTGTGCTGGGGAAGCCAGACTGGCCTCAGCTTCCTGTCTGGGTGAAGGATCTCTCTGTGCTGTACCAGTCACCAGCACAAAGTCTAATTTCAGGAGAGTGGACAGAGAGGGTGCACAGCTAATCCACTCATAGAGGTAATAATAAACTCTCTATGGTTAAATCCCAGCAACAACAAATACATCTTTTTATCATGTTGAAACAATGACCAGTGAGTCTGAATCTTTGTGAGCAAGGAGCACCACAAAGGCAATTCATAATGGAGAAAGGGTACACTCTGTACTTCTTTTCACACACTGATACCTATCAGTTAGAAAGAAAACTGTAGGATTTGGCCTTAGCTGCTATGCACTTGACTTCGGGTTTGTAATTAGGGCTGGCCAGTAAACAACACTCCTCTTTTTGAATATTTGCTGCTGACATTTCCAAATTTGTTTTTGTTTTGCCAAAATGACAAAGCCCTTAGTAATTTTTTTTTCCATGACATGAACATTAAACCAGGGGAGAGCCCGCAGTCTTTACAATCAATAACTGGGAATCACAATAAATGTAATTGTCTGCAGGAATCCCAAGCTGTGAATGAAAATGTGAACGTGCAGCTCTTCATACCTCAGCTGAGTATGGCTGGGTTTTAGATGGTCTGTGGTAATGTTATACCTTTTTGTCTTCATAATTTTGACCAGAAAAAGCACCTCAGACCTGTAAAACGTTCCTGATTAAATTTTAATCAAATTCAAAAACAATGGAATGTTTTTGTTTCACTGAATAGTTACAACTACTGCCATTCACAATGATGCCTAAATGGACAGCAACAATTTGCTTCCTCCTAGTCGAGTTACTCTTCCAGATTGACTTGGATAGGCCTAGGTCTTTATTGCAGAAATTTTTAAACCCCATGCATGCCAAGATCTCTGTGCCCTTGTGCCTGTCATCCTGATGAGACAAATAGGAATTTCTCCACTGTTATCTAATGCCTGAGAAAGGCTTGAGGATATAGTGCTAAAAGAACAAGAACCCAAGGTAATGCTGGGAAAGGAGCAGCCACTGTGTCCCTGTTATGACCCAATTCTCCTGGAACAAGTCACTCAGCATACTGGAACACATGATTTAACATCCCATTTATAATCACCGTGAGAATAATAATGGAGTAAAGGGGAAAAAAAGCAATGTACTTTTGGCAAACACATATCATGCCATCCAGGCCTCATTTCCCTTTTTTTGTAGGATAGCTGGCATAACAGATAATGCAGAAGCAATATGTGTGATTATGTGATATATCTTGACTTCAGAAGACCTGACAGTCTTCAACAAGCTAAGAGAACACGGTGGATGTTAAATCTCCATCAGGATGCTTCAAAGAGCTGCAATCAACAGATCACTCTCCACCAAGGATGGAGGGTTTAGTGGGCTGCTGCCATAGTCTGCTTTTGTGTTCTGATCTCTTCAATACTTTAATTAACACCTTCATGATGGAACAGAAACAAGGCACCTGACTTTTGTCAATGACACTACACTGGGGGCAGTTGCAAGTGTTTTGGAGCCCAGGATCGTAAGTAAACTGAAGTGGTCTCCATGGAGAGACCAACCAGATGGCATCCAACAGCAGCGAGCACAAAGCAGTATTTTCAGGGAGGGGGGAAAAACAATTAATGTTCAAATACAACAGTAAAGAATGAGCTGCAGACCAGTAAGAGAGGATCAGAAAGGCAGAAAGACTAAATTAGGGAAAGCAGTGAGGCACTCATATAAAAAAGGTAAATCTCATTTCATTCTGGCTTTAGGTAAGTGAAGTATGATATGCAAAACATGGCTGGTACTTGTATCTGCATAACTGAATCCTGAACTGGAACTCTTGTTTTGGTTTTGGACAGTACATTTAAAGAAAACATGTAGACAAATCAAACAGTAGTGAAATATATATGCTGCAGGGGTTGAAAAAATATGACCTCTGGAAAGCAGTGAGCCTGTTAAGCTGCACTAGAGATCTCTGAGATACAGAAATTGAGGGGTTTCAGGCAGATAAAAGGTAGTTTTGAGGAAGAGGAGAAATAACTACTGTGTGTCTTAGAAGGCCCAGAAATAATTGGCAGAAAAATCAATTTGGATCATATGTTAATAAAAGCTTTCCAAATGCAAGGAGAGTGAAATAATGGACATGTGCCAGCTATGCAGGCACATCTTCAAAAAATACATGTATGGGGCAGCCACTGTAGAGCTGATCTTGTCTCACTGCATGGGGAAGGACCAGACCATCTCTTGCAGGTCCTTTCAAGTGTTTACTCTTTTGATCAGATGCCAGCAGAAATAACTGGAGTAGTAAACAGAAAGCTTTACAAGTGGCCATTATACCCAAATGAAGCAGCTCAAAATGCTTTGAGTGAGGTGGTGGCTCAGGGCAGTCTCTTGATGCATTCACCCCAGTGGAGAGAGCACCTGGTAGCAAATGAGCTGGGCAGAGACAGCCACCTCCAGTCTAGAGGACTGCAAGCAGTGCTGCCCACCAGGGTCAGAAAAATGGAAGAGATAGCCACAGTTGTACTAATGAGTCTTTTGGCAGCAAATGCCTATTTCTACTAGCAGAGAAGCTTTATGTTTACTAGTTTTATGTTTCAAAAGATAGAAAGACTTATGAGGACAATTTTTCTACTTTTTATCTGTGACGTTCTGATTTTTTTTTTAATGTCATTTTATTATGCCCCTTTTAGATCTCTGCAATATGCCCGATTGAAAGGGATCTTCAGTCTCAGTTGAGAGGGATCTTTTTCATGGACATACACACTTAAGAGAGGAAAGGAGTAGATCAAGTAGGCTGTTTTTGAAGAGATTGGTGTCAGCTGACAAAGTGAAACTGGTTCTTCCCATGTAAAAACTAAAGGACTTGGGCATTAGAGAGGTAATATCCCTTTTTCTGTGATATACTTCTGCAGCTCTGGCCAGCAGAGTTCACCAAGCAGAGCTCACCCCAGGGAAAGATGACTTTCTCAAGGCTGGAAAGGACCTGGTCCTAGAATGCAACTCCACTAGACTGCAGTGATCTAAACACAGAAAGCATTCAGGATACAGTGAAGCCTGCCTACTTCATCTGGCTTTGTGGACATGGAGTGGTCTCCAGTTTTAAGGGCTCCAACAGCACTCTAGGATCTGCCTACCCACTTATTAGTCTCTGGTATAGCTATCCCATTTGTGTCTAGGGGTAATAGAAGTTGTGTTCTCACAGGGGTTAGACAGATGAGAGAGTCGAACTGGGAGAGATTAAGGATTTGTCTTTGGTAGTGGGACACAGAAATATCTGTGACAACACTGAGTGAGAGGAATAGGAAGCCTGGACATGGCCCTACACCAACCATTGTCTCCAGAGCAGGAGCAGCTGTCATTGCAGTATCTTTTACTGGCAAATCCAGGCATCAACCATGTGCACAAAGCTAGCAATGAGTCTCTGATCCTGGTTTGTTTTTATTTCCCTGAGCTTGTTCAAAGGAGATCACTGACCATCATTCCAGAAATTCTCCTCCCAGATTACCAGGCAAACCAGTTGACCCCTCTGTCATTTAATGTTTCAGGAGCTGTATTTTCTTTTATTTATTTATTCCAATGTTTGGGATGCCCAGAGCTTCAAATAGTCTATATTTTGAAATGTATGAACACAAAAACAAGAGAAGTAAATAAACTACATAAAATAAATAAAACTAAATAGTTTAGCACGACTCAATATCCAAACTCCTTTAATTTGTACTAGTAGCAGGCTATTTTTCAGGCAGACAACCTGCAAATCTTAGAAAAATCAATATTAAAAAAATATAAAAATCTATCTTAGCAATCAATATAAGAAAATAATACTCAAAGATTATAGGGATTATTTTCTAACATACATTATTTTGTACTGAATTAGTTTTATTAGTTAAGATTATTTCTAAAACATGTTTAAAATGAGACAAACTCTTCCAAATCGGAAAAGATTTTGTATTTATATTTTCCTTCACCTTTTTTTTCTAGATTAAAATTAGTTTAAAAAAATTAAAGCTATGAGTTTTACCTAATTACAGGATTATACAGTAAGCACAATATTACAATGGGTCTTTTATTAAATCTGTGGCAGGTGTTAGAACAAAGATTACCCACAGATACCTTATTTACAGGCATTTAGAGTTTAGGAGTGTCAAAACCTAAATTTCCTCATTCTCAGAAAGGTGGCAGTATTTAAGAGCCAGATACCCACGTATTTAAGTGAAAGAAAGCTAGAGAACTCAATTTTGCTGCTTAGGCCCATATCTAATAGGTACAAATAAAATTAATAATACATATGCACAGCTCTAGAATTCATTTATCCCTATATTTTTCTTGACAGGTAAATGGAAATTGTGTGCTGTGAGATTTCACCAGCAATAAACCACCTACAGAGGGCTGGCTCAGCTGAGCTGTAGCGAGCAGCGAGGCAGGGTACACCTCCAGGGCTGGGGAATGCATTTCATGCAGCAGCACTCAGCCAAGCCAGGAGAGCTGCTCTGTGTGCAGATGTGAGCTGCTCTTTGTGCTGCTGGGGGAGGATTCTGGGCAAGAAAACCAACCAGGAGCCTTCTGGCTCACTACACCTGTGTGTAAAGCATCACCTCTAAACACACACCCAGACTTCACCTTGCAGATAAACACTGAGGATGCCCCCCCAGTTTGCCAAGTAGTGCCAGCAAGAGGAAAAGTCCCTTCCTGCATGCATTCATAATCAGAGCGATTTAAAAACTTGCTATGGGAAATGAAATCTACAGCCTTATGGGTTACTAGACAAATCAGGAGAAACAACAAATTCCTGCCTGAAGGATAATATAGAAGTTGAACATATCTGTAATATGTATCAAACATATTCATACATATCTATCACCTCAGCTGCTCTGTAAATATTTTAGATAAATAGGCAGATAGACAAAATGGCATGAAGATTTAAAGCAAAACTAAACAAAACTGGGTAAACTCACTTGTTTGGTGTTCTGGTCTGGACAGGATGGAACAAGAATAAACTCACTAATGACCTTACCAGTAATTGGTGAACCCTTTAATTTGTTTACTCTCCGTTATGCCGTAAATGCAGGCAAGATAGCTGCAGACAGATAAGACAATACTGGTTTGCCTGTTTCCAGTTCCTTATAACACACACAGGAGAAGGGTAGCTAAAAAAGGAAAGGGCAACATAAGGTACGTGGCAGGTCCCTCAGGTGCCAGGTTTCACACATGCCTAGTGATGGTGCACCCTACAAACCAATAACCTAGCATGGAAAAACTCACAGGAAAATTAATTCCTTCGCCTGGCAAAGAGCTGACTATGGAAGGCCAAAAAACACAGCACAGTAGCTTGTTGACACAAGAAAAAAGAAAGGAAACATGAGGAAGGAGGAGGTGATGAAACCAGAGGGCTCTCTGGGAAGAGATAAGGCACAATGTTCTGAAAAGTGTCACTATAAACAAATGCTTTCCCATCAGTGCCAAACAACCAGAGCCAGGAGTCAGGTTTGCATTATATTACAATACGGCTTGGTATCACTGGTGTCCCTCGCTCTGTCACCACTTTTAAAAGGACAAACTGACAGCAGAGTAAAACCATGCTACGCCACAGCGGAAGGGAAGAGTCCAGCTGGCTCCTGTGTAAACATAAGGGACACACAGGCTACTGACTCTTGAGTTTCTCTTAGAAAAATACAGCTCCCTCCACTCACTGTGTCTTTTGCTCTTTGCTTTCCTATCAGGCATGCTGCTTACCTTGCACGATCAAGTAAACCTGGGAAGTCTTGGGATGGTGCTGTGTCTGCACTGAACACGTATATGACCCTTCATCATAGACATCCACTTTCTGGATCCGCAGGCTGTATTCCAGGGGGTTTCTCTTCTCCAGCTCTACTCGAGGGTCCAGGGACCACTTGTCCTCTCCAGCAAAAATGATTCCAGAACGATTTAACCAGGCCACCTTGGAGCTTCTGTCTTCTACATAACATCTGCAGAGGACGAGACAGGTAAGGGGGAGATTAACAACCTCTTCCATCACCTCCCTTTTGTTCCTTCTCTTTACTGCTTTGCTGATAAACTTCACACCACACTCCTGCCTTGCCAGTAAACCATAGAATCTTCTCATCATTATTGTCCCATGGACAAGTACTTAACAATTTAACTCTATTGAAGAGTTTCAGGAATCTTTGGTTCGTAAACCCATGTGTTTTGGGGCAGACATGTCTCTTGTTCTCTCTTCCTTTTGCCTGTGGTCTACCAAAAATTAATTTGGAAGGCCACAAGAGATCTTGATCACCAAATCCCTTCCAACACTGCCAGTGAGAAAGGTTGGAAGTAGCTCTTCCCGTGCTTTCCCTTCACCTTCAAATAGTTGAGTATACAACAGATAAACCCCCAGACCTCTTCCAGCCTGGAGGGCAAAGGTTCAGGCCTCCAGCTTTGTCAGCTCAGGGCACATCTCCTCCATCCCTCAGTTTCAGCAGCACAAGGGGAGGAAACTATAGTGTATCTCCCATCTACATCCTTGTGACAAAAAAAATAATTTTGTGGAGTTATTTCACTGTTCAAACATCACCCTCCTAACGCATACACACACACACACTTGCTGATGCACATCTGCTTGTTTGTGCAGACAAGTGCAGATTTCCGGCTGAAAATGAGAGGCTGTGGGAGTGTCACTGTCATCCCTGTGACACACACAGCATGTCCCGTGAGCATCTCAGGTGGACAGGAGAGGAGGAATAACAAGTAGGGGAGGCAAGCAGAGGAGAAGCAGGAGGACCAGAAACTGCCAGGGTCCTGACTGCCAACCTTCCCAAATCAGAGGACAAACTAACCACGTTGCAAATGTAACTTGACAAGTATTTTGTTTCTTGATGGAGAGCAGAGTAAGTGCTGTGAAGACAAATGCATTTTTGGCAAAGGCACCTGCTCTGTACCACTTCCCACCACCAGAAGGAGACTTGCACAGAAAAGATGAGGAGCTGCCACTGAGGAGACACGTCCTGCTCACTCTCAGCTGTACCTCATTCAAGAGGACCAGAGCTGAAGAAGACAGGTAGACCTAAGTCCTCTTTCACCCTGGCAGCTGCACCCCCAGGGCTGGGCTCAGGTAGGCTGAGAGCACGTTTGCCTTGCTGCAGCTCACATCACATTAGCTCTGCAGATGAACAGGGAAGCTCAGTCTCCAGAGCTGTTGCTCCTTCACGTCTCAGAACTCTGCCCACAGTGTCCTAGCATCCAAATAACCCAGCACCTCTCACCACTGCTATTACAGAACCACAGATTAGGTAAAGTTGGAAGGGACCACAGTGAGGTTGTATGGTCAAACCGACCTGCTTGAGCAGGGTCTTCCTAGATCACATTGCACAGGATTGTGCCCTATTCACCACTATTCATGCATACGTTGTATTTGAAGGAAGAAAGAGAGAGGATAAAAATGATTGCTTTAAGATAAGACAAGTATTTGACAGTAGGCTTTCATACAGCCTTTTAGCATGGGTCAGACATTTTCCAAGTTCCTCTATTTGAATGTATTTCATTCAAGGCTGCTGCAGCTGCCTTCCCTTGTGATGTGACCCCACCATTATGGCTGGCACCTCACACCCACTCCGTTTTCGCAAGCCCATGGGTGCTGTCCAAATTGTTCTGGGGTCACTTGTGGGCAGGAGGAAAGCCAAGCTGCATGGACATCCATGGGAGCCATGCCATGCTGCTGGCCAAGCTGTAAGCAGCTCTGTCTGATCTGACAAACATTTGCTTTAGAGAGCAGCCCAACAGATCCTGTCCTTTAGTGACGATGCCCAGCCAAGGAAGGGTAGTGAGAATTTGGCACTTAGGCCAGAGCCCACCCTCCTGGCCGGGCAGGCACTTGTCCCTGAGGTGAACTCTCAGGTGTGATCTGAGTTGTTTTCAAAAAGCTACCCTTTGTCAAAAAGAAGGATGCAGGGGAACCTGTGAGCAGTCACTTACAGGTAGAAACCAGCACCACTACGATGGGGCATTGTTCCAGTTCCATTGGCCATCTCAGGCAGTAATCACCAGTCATGGAAGGTGAAAGCCAGGACCCAGGGAGTCCAGTGTGCTCCAGGGCTGGGAGCAGTGGCCCTGTAGGAACACCCAGACTGCTTTTCCATCCCCACCAGGCTACAGCGAGCACTCAGCAGCTCTGCCCTGCCCTGATCATTATAACTCTCTGGGGTAGCAAATATGCCCCTTTGTGGTGTCTTGCCATTAACAGTTCAATGGCGTGGTCTGAACAAAGCCTCTTGCTCCTCTGGGTAGGCTTCAACCAGAGACCCTCCCTCCTCTCCCTGGAAGAGAAAATGTTTCATAACCTGTCTTATATGCATCCAGGTCAGCCCTAAGACAGTGGTCAATAGCTACAGGCAGGCAACCTTGCAACTGCCCCTGAAAAAAGTTAGCAGGTGCTACCAAAATACGGAAAGGAAAGAGGACAAAGAAAAGAGGTAAATGGGAGGAGTAAGTGAAATGGATTTGAGCCCTCTGTTCACCATACCTGTTCGTCTCAAGTTGTCAGGGAAAATCAATGTACAAATGTGGAAATTCCAAGTCCTGGCATGCTCTGAACATGCATCCACATGGATGATGCATCTCAGTATATCTCTCTGCACACATACACACACCCTCTTAGTCTGCCAGAGATGCCACCCAGCTGAATGGATCACGCTTTAATAAGGATTTATGGTGATGATTTTCACAGTGTAATAAGTGCTAATTCAATACTAATAGAATATTAAATGGCATGTTAACTGACATTTTAACTGCAAAGCAATAGGAGCATGGCATCAACCAGATATCAATGGACTCTTATCGTTCACTAATAATCAATAATCAAGTTCACAGAGACAGTCAAACACTTTTCATTAGACTTATTGGAAGCATTACCATCAGCATCAGTGAAAGCTAATAAACGATTTGTGATCCATGCATTATTCTTTTCCTCATGTTTGCAGGTTCGATTTCTTGACATCTCTGACGTGGCTAACAAGAGGACCAGTGAATGGTGATGGGCATGCCTTGCATGATCATTGTAAGAACCTGTGAACTGTTGATCTTGCACCATTTCAAACCACAGACACAGAAGGACAAAAGATCTTGCTGCCATGCCCCATTAGTCCTCATTGTAAACAAACACAATAAAGTTTGGCACCTGAAGTTTTGGAGCAACATTTGGATGTGGAGAAAGAAACCCAGGTCATCCTTGCACTCCTCCCCCAGACTCATTTTCCCCACATCTAAATGCAGACAATGAGGCTGAGCTGTGCTATAGGAGGGGGGGATGGGGTGATGTTTATCTGCGGGAGAATGATTTTGAACCTTCAGCAGGAACCATTGCCTTGGATGGGATAGAGGGCTGCCCACCATCATTCCTGGTCCCTGGATTTCGTGGTCGGCTGGGACATCTGGCAGCATGCAGGCAGGGGGAGGGCAGGAGCAAGTCCTGCTGCTTGTCCTCCCTCCTCCATCACCTGCCAGTCTAACAGGCAGCGCTGGGCCAAAGCAGCGCTCCTGCAAATCCACCTTAGTAAGTTCCGAGAAACACTCCATCTGGAAAGAGAAGTATTTTCCCCTCCCTTTTTCAAAGTATTTGGGCTTGTTCCTATTGATGGGTGAGAGAGGGAGTGATGAAAAGGAGAGTGAGGCTTAGGCATCCACGTCTCCTAGCCCTGCGAGGCAAGCCTGGAGATTTCAGCACCCGTCCTGCCTCACTCCAGCCTTGGTGCTTTGATTCCCAGCGCCCGTGAGTCCTGCTGCTCCTGCGGCAGAGGCAGCGCCACACAGCGCGTTGATTTCCCAGCGTGTTGCTGTAACACTCATCGCAGTTTATGTTGTGCCTGTCACTCCAGCAGCTCTCGGCCCTAAGCTTTCCGCCCTCTCTCCCCGGCGAACAGAAGGGCCTGGCTACTGGGAGGCGGCATTGGCCTGGAAAGCCCCAGCTCGGCTTCCCCGGGCTGTCGGCAGCCACTGCCAGGCTGGGGCCGCACGGGCTGAGCAGGAGGATGCGGCAGAGCCGGGATCTCAGCAATGGGCTTCCCGTTCTGCCCCAGAGAAAGCAGCACAGCAGCTACGGCCTAGGCTGTGGAGATGGAGGGGGATATTTCATCCCTTTGGGAAGGGATGGATGATATTTTGAGCCTAGAGTGATGAAAAGGCAAGAAGGAAGCCCATCAGGGCCTGGTGAAGCTGCTGTTTAAATGATTGCTTTAACATGGAGATTTTACAGCATTATCAATGATGTATTGGGTTGCACTGAAGCTGGGATAATTATTTGGGGTTTTTAAATTGTTGTTGTAAAAACTTTTTTTTTTTTTTTTTTTTTTTTTTTTTTTTAATAGCAGACACAAACCCACAATTCTCTGCCAGAATCTCACTAGTGAGAAGAAGCAAGCTGCTAGGATTAATGAAATATGCTGTGCTGCTTTGCCAGCAAGCAACAGATCTAACCTCATTTTGGGGAAAAATAAATGAATATTGAGTTTATGGACTCAACATTCAACATTTTCTGCCCTCTTTCTCCAAAGCATGTTATGGTGACAGCTCTGTGCCACAATTCCTACACTCCTCTTTAATCATCTTTTCTCCGTTAACCCTTTGATCATCTCTTCTGTAAGACAATCACTGTGCATCAGGCCAAAACTCAGCAGCCTGCTGCACACACAATTAAACACCCAAACCCCACCCCACTGCACTCACTGTGGGACGTGCTGCCCTATTGCCAGAGGATGCCACAACCCGCCCTGCATCAGATCTCCTGCCTTCCCCTCAGCTCTGTGATGAGCCCGCTCTAATCTTCTCACTTCACACACACTCTTACAATATCCAGCTAACAACTTCCCCCACTGCCCTCTACCCACAGCAGCAAAATGGCAAGAGGGAAGAGAGAGAGGGATCAAATATGGCTCATTCGGCACAAAACAAAGTCAGCTCCTGGCTGCCAGCTCCAAACATGCAAGACAAATTCTCTGTTGTGTTGCAAAGTATGATCCTGGAAATCTAATGCGGTGGTTAAACACAGCCTTGCTCCCAGCCTGGGGAGGAAAGTTCAAGAGCAAATCATGCTCATGCTGTTTCATCTTGTCTCCTCAAGCTCTTCAGTCCTTCCCTGCCTGGCAAGAAAGGACTCGGACACAGCCATGGTCAGCCAGGGCGGCAGCAAGAGTCCAGGCTCTCCGCAGTGCCCTGGCAGGGGTATGGGCAGCAAGGGCTAAAGACAGACCACAGCCATGCCAGCCCTGACCTCCCAGGCAGGGCTTTCAGGGAAGAGTCCAGCCAGGCTCCACAATGCCACTGCAGTGCTGGATCCTGCCAACATCTCAAGAGCAAAGCAGCGCTGCCTCTGCAGACCCCACAAGAGGAGTACAGTGGCAGAGCACAGAGGAGCACAGAGTCTGGAGAAGCAATGAGGGAGCTGTTGGCCCTGGGTGGTTCCTACTGCTCTGGACCAGGCTCCCCTCAGCAGGAGAAGATGCAGAAGACATCCACAGCTGAACGTATCTCCACCTCTGCAAAGGCAAGGCCCCTTAAGTGGATGGCACTATCATGGGAGATCATATCAACAGAGCATCTGAAACCTCATTTCAGCCAAGCACCAAAAGCCTCATTTTGCTGAATTTGAATGCATATGGGCATCAGTTGTTGCTCAAAATTCTCCTCCCTACTGCTACTGCTCTTCTCTTTCCCCAGCCTGGTACAGCTGCTGCTCCTCTCCTTATGTGCCATGATACACAGCAGGGTCACTGTTTGAGAGTGAAAGCTGTGCCACAGCAGGATGGGTTTCCTAAATATGGCATAAATAGCTCCTGAGTAACCACTGCCAGCATGATAACACAGGCCCTCGGAGGGATTTAGAAAACTACTGCTTAAACCCAGTCCTCTGCTGGAAAACTGGCAGGAGGGGGAAACTGCTGCATCTGTTCAGCCCATGCTTTCTCTCAGCTGTATTATGCTGTGACCTTGGTCGTCACACCTGTCTGCAGCTCCCTGGGTATTTCAGCACTCAGGTGACAATTTTTGGCCATCCACCTATTGGGAGAGTGCATGGCTGATAGGATGCCTGCACTTCTGTTCATCCTCTTTAGTAAATTGCCACTTTAGGAGTGTGAAGCTAGGATGGACTTACCAGGTCATGAAGCCCCAACCTCTGCCAGCACGGCCAGCTGTACTTTATCGTGTTTTTCAGAGATGTACCTCATTCCTACTTTAGCCTAGTGTGTTTGATGCGGGAATGTCTCCTCCTGCTTTGCAGGTCAGACTGCTCGAAGTCTTTCTGTTCTGCTGATTAAAAACTTTTTTTTTCTAAGTCTAGATTTATTCATACCTGGCTTATATCCATTTCTTCTCATGCCAACACCATCTTTTAGCTTAAAGAGCTCTTCTCTTTCCCAGGTGTTTATCTTTCCCTGTGTTCAGAGAGAGCAATCATATTCCCTCTCAGCCTTCATTTTGCTGGATTCAACAAGCCAAGCTCTCCTGGTTTCTTCTTGTATGATAGGCCCTCCACTGCCCTAAACATCCCAGTAGCCCCTCTCAGCACCTGATCCAGCCTGAATTCCTCTTTCGTGACCAGCATTTGTACTCAGTTTTCTAGAAGAGGAGTCCCCAGTGCCTTGTACAGAAACATTTCTGTCTCACTGTCTCTCCCATCAACTCTTTCTAATGAAAGAAAAAAAATTGCAACCAGAAAATATGAGCATCAGTGCAGAACTGCTCATGTGCTGAAAACATCCTTGTCTCTCAGTCCATGTGGTATGCATGGAAAATGAAACCCAAGGGAATTTACAAAAAATGCACCGGCCTAAAAAGACAGGTAGCTGCCCTGGCTCGTACTAGCAGACACACAGCTGGTCTCACATGGATTTTCTTTCTGTTAAAATGACTGTTTAAGAGTAGAGGTTCCTGTTTGTGTAGGGAAAAAACACAAACTCACAACAGAAATCAAGCCCAAAATACAGTGATTTTTATGCCAGTACTCTCAAAGGGTGGATGTAACTATATCAGAATAAGAGAATGTATACTGGCATGATTTATTGCTCTTCCCATCTGTCGGGGATCGGTATACCTGCATAAACAACTTCCGTCCACATCCTCTCCAGCAGAGGAACCTTCTTAAAAATATCAATATGAGCTGCTATAAGCTGCTATGAGCTTAACTCCATCCCAGCCATATCCTAGCACAGTTTAAAATTTTGAAATATAGAAAAACGTCAGAGTGAGACCTACCACCACAATACCATCTTTTCTTATAACCCACCATGCCCAGGAAATGCCCTCCATTTTTTTACAGCATAGTCAGGAAATCCTTGGACAGGTCTTTTCTCATTCCAAGGCATGTTTCTAGAATGAGTGACTGCAGTCCCAGGCCTCCTGCCACAGGAGACTTGCTCCCCACGTGTGCACAGGGGGACAAACTCTTCTCTGGCTGACGCTTGCAGAAATGCCAAATGCTCTGACAGCTTGTATCAGGGTCTTGCACTAAAATCAGTCAGGAGGTTCAGGCTGCTGAGGAAACAAACCCCAAGCTCCCTCTTTCCCTTTTGGGTTAGCTGAGAACTTGCCACCGTTCCTTTTCGGTCCAGCCAGAAACCTGGCTCTGCTCTTGATCCAGAATCATTAGGCAATGCTCATCAGCTATTGATCACTTGGCCATAGTGAAATATCCACTAGGAATGTACGCCTTGCTCTGCTGTCCATAGCTTCCCTTAGCATCCCAGGGCTCCTGCACTATCAAAAGGGGGAGCCAGGGAATAGCAGAGCTGATGCAGAATGGCAATGGGGAACATAGCCCGATGATTTGCCTTTTTGTTGCTCTGCTCTTACACTAAGGATTCTGTGCTTTTGTGATCACTGAGAAACACGCTGATATTTAAAAAGTATCTGGGGTCACCTAGGAACAGAAGTTCATCAAAACACAATGATAATTAGTCCCTTATGTAAACTGGGTATTGGTTGTTATGCCAAATTTGTAAATAAACTGGAAACTAAACTTCTGGCAGGCCTCTGCACCATTATGACTTTCTTCTGTTTTGGGGATACGCCAAAAATGAGAATAGGAGCATGAATAAGGCACCCATACAGACTGTAAGTCCCTTTAGTTTTCTTCACAGAATTCAGCTGTGGAAATCACCTATTTCTTCTACCTGAACCCCCAGTGCCTTGTAGGTAACTTCTATGTGATCACCACTAGGTAACTCCAGAAAAGCGAGTCCAATTTTTTCCCTTGAATTTATTCTAGTAAAAATAATAACGAAAATGCCACAAAAAGGGGAAAATGAGTTTCAGAGATGTGATCTCCTTCTCTGACAGGAGGGGAGGGAGGGTTTCACTGGGAAGTCCACGTGACTCTATATCTGGTAATTATCCAGCCACAGAGGGAAACTGAAACGTTCTGTGCTGTCGCAGAGAATGACAGCACCTGGAGCTCCAGCACCCAGATAAAAAGCAGAGAGACAATCAGGCAGATGGAGAAAGGCAATGCTACATCATGGGCTGGCAAGCAGAAGGAAGAGAAAAAACGGGGAGAGGCAAAAGCTGGCAAGAAACATTAAGGCAGCCAGCACAGCTACTGGAGAATGAGATTATGCCACAGATTAGCAATGCATGGGCACAAAAAAAGAAAGAGCATAAGGGCAGGTCAGGAGAGAGTGGGTGCACAGAAGGGACAGTGCAAACACAAGAGGGAATAGGAGAGTGATGCTAGAGGGAGTTTCAAAGCATTTTGTGTGGTCCAGGGTCGCTTCCTCACACCCCACTCACAGGCTAAAAATGCAGGAGGTATCACCACAGGCTATCACAAAACAAGGGGGAGATTTGAAAATCAGCATCTCACAGTTGAAGAGAGATCTGGCATTGCAAATAACACCTTCCAGCTTGTGGATTCCAGTGGTTTGCTCAGGGAAGGGGACTACAAATCTTAAGATCCAAATAATTAAGCTGGAGCTTTGGAGCATCACCTCATGTATTTTGTATGGCAGAGAAGCAAGAGGAAGGTTCCTTCCCCAACTCTCCCTTTCACAGTTGCACACACCAAGACACATGTAAGCCTGCAAAACAGCCCACATGATTGCTGCCATGGTGCCATGGCCTAGTTCCAAAAGCAAGGCACCTCAGGTGCCCTCCCACACAGCAACGTGACAGCGCCAGCTCTCAGGGCTCTCAGAAACAAGGGCTGTGCCCACAGGACTGGCAGCAGCCTCCAGAGGGTCAGGAAGAGCCGACTGCCAGGTGGCAAGAAACCGTACACCACCTCAAGGAATGTTTCTGACATGAGAAAATACAGCCAAACAGACAATCAGGTCAGGGCCATCAGCTTGTCAGGGACTAATGCTGGCCACCAGCATTAGCAGCTATTGAGGCAAGTGACTGAAGTAGATCTATAATGGCTGTGTATCTCTAAGGAGGCAAGAAGTGCTCAGACGTCTCCTCCTGAACACTTGGGGAAGGAAATGGAAACAGCATCAAGGTCTGAGCATTGGGCCACACAGTTCAGTACCAACCCTCCCACGCCTAGTGACAGACATTTCAAAGAAAGGTAGAGCACCTCCTAAAGTGACAATGTAAATCACTTTCTACATAATTTCATTATCTTTTCTAGCCATAAAAACCTATAAATCTGGCACCATGCTAATCACAGAATGGCTTGGGTTGGAAGGGATGTTAAAGATCATCTAGTTCCACACTCCTGCCATGAGCAGGGACAGCTGTTACCAGATAAGGTTGTTAAAAGCTACATCCAGCCTGGTTTTGAACACTGCCAGTCACGGATAAGACATGCACTGCTTCTCTAGGTAACCTGTTCCAGTCTCTTGCTACCCTTAAAGTAAAGAATTTCTTCCTAATATCTAACCTAAATTTAGCCTCTGTATAAATTAGCTTCCACTCTGAGTGACAGCTTGCAATCCACCTTGTAAGTTTGTACGCTGGCTTTCTTATCCCCAGGCATTTCTCAACCCTCTGCCCCCTTTTTCTTTTTTTAAACTCATTAACATCTTCATCTTGGTGATACTTTCTGGCTGAGAATTTCATCAGTTAACCATTAACTGGTACAAGTCTGTGAAAGAATGTCAGATTTAAATGTTGTGTGAAACTGGCAGGTGTCTCCTGTGTTTTGTACTATATGAAAGAGCTTTTTCCAACACCTGAGGAACATGCTACCTGAGACATAGTAATGCACTTTCTGTTATCTGGATCCTAATGTTCATCTCATCTCATCTCATCTCATCTCATCTCATCTCATCTCATACTGCCTCTTCTTCGTCAAGAGAAAGGGAATATCACATCCAAAGCATTAGTGCTTGTCCTGGGCAGGTGGATCACGAGGATCCACACCAAGGAGAAATCAGTCTTGAAATTCTTTGGAGGCAGATCAGAGAGGGAATGGGAGCGACAACAGGGAAAATAAATCTTAACTTTTCCTTCTTTTCTGAGGTCATGAGAGTATCAAAGATGTCCCAACCAAGCTATCATCCCCAATTCCAATGCTGCCCTCAGGTAGCCAGAAGCAGACTGTGAAGGGTGGTTATTTCAAGATGAATGAGAAACTGGCTGCATCCTGCCTGCTCACTTCCAGCCGCTGCATTTCAATGAAGGACACCTTCTTGATGTGCAAACACTCTAGTTATTATTTACAGCTGACCTTTTCCTTCTCCAGCTCCCGCTGCGGTGGCACCGCTGGTGGAGTTGGGGCTTGTAGAGATTGTGGAGACGATGTTTGGCGGAACATGTTCGATTCCCTGCCTGTGCCAGAGCTGTCATTAGTGCCACTGTGGATTGAGCTACACCCCTGCAAGCAACACTTGGAAATGTGAAGAAAAAAGCCTAATGTAGACAAAGCCTTTGACGAGCTTAACCCCTCTTCCCCTTTTCCATCTCTCTCCCACTTGAAAGCAGAGAACAGCTTCTGAGCTAGACACATGCTCTCATTTCCATATCTAAAGCCAGTCCCGAAATACCATTGTGAAATAATGCTCTCAGAGAGAAGACCATGAAGCAGATTCCCTTTGAGAGACTCTGCTGCTTCTTTTTTTATTCCATCCAAAAACAACAATCACCAAATACCGAATGCACCTGGACTGGAGGAGTCAATATTAGGCACCTTGTTTTTTCAGATAGATATGGAGGAATTGGAGGGAATTCAGAGGCAAGCAACAACAAAATTCATCAAGGGCTGGAAAGGGATCAGCATCTAAGGGAAGCTTAAAAACATTAAATATGTATAACTTGACTAAGAGAGGACTTAAAAGCGACATGTTGACAAGCTATACCTCTTTGAAAGCTGAAAGTACCGAGGGAAGAGAGGAATTATTTAGCAAGATGCATAGGGGTCTATAAAGGAGTAACAGGTCAGAAAAAAAAGAGAAATAAGTCTGTTCAAACTTGAAGAAAAACTTCTTGTCATCTACAAGTGCTAGTCTTGTAAAAAGTCTCCCAAGGAAAGCAAGGAAGTGCCTATTCTTTCAGATGTTTGAAAAAAAGATGGGCTGCAGACCAGAGGATCAGCCTCACAGGGGCTGCAGGGAAAACAAACTACAGTGACCTTGTCTTACCATCTACCTCAGAGTTCAGCAATATGTTAGGAGAAGACAACTCCTCTTAAAAATTTCTTTCAGATGAAGCAATGTTTTTAGGCTTTTTCACTTCACATATAGCTAAATATTTCTTGTCAAGACCTTAGACCCCTATATATCACACTAGAGTTACCTGGCACAGGTTTGGATTTGTTTCCAAAACTGGATCTTCTAGAAATCATGCATGGAGAGGTTAAAAACTACTGATACAAACACTTACAGTCTAATTATTTCCAAAAGACATTGGCATATGGTTGTATTCCCAAATATGATGTGAGTAAACTTGTCAAGCACTTAAAAGTCACAAGTGAGATTTTACTTTTTTTAAGTGCTTAGCATTAAAATCTAAACCAGATTTGTCAAAGTACTTTTGGGCCTACCAGCTGCCAAACTAATACACAAGGACCAAATCTTAAAAACAGCATTTGGCACAGTGAGCTTTTTCACCAATATACCCCGTTTTTTTGCTGCCTAAGTGAGATACTTTTGAAAATCCATCCCATGGGTGTGTTACAGTCATTGAATAGAAGTCTGCAAACTTCAAATTCCCATGCTGTATTTATCCTGTGCTGAAGAACTCCTTCATGTGGAAACAACAGCAAAGCTGTTGCAGCAAGGCAATGCTCAACTCCACCTTCTTTCCTTTGTTTAGAGCTTTGCTAAATTTTGCCTTTCCCTAATGCTTCACTTTTGTCCACCATCAGGTCTTGTGAAAGAAGGCATTTGAAAGACTTACAGGGAAGGTAGAGAAGATGCTGTGAGGGAGAACTCCCAAGAGCTTTGATCTCAGCTTACCTTCATTCCCACATGCACAATATGCCTTGCAGAGGAAGACATGTTCATGAATAAATAAATAAAGGAGGAAGAGTGGGAAAAAAGAAATTTCAAGATATATCTGATGGAGTTTCTGCTGTTGACATGAAAGCCAGAAGTTTGTTTAAAACCTCATGGTCAGAAACAGAATGAGAAGAAGGTACAACTCCTTGAGAAAGGGGAAGGACTAATTCCCACAGCTAGATCTTGCCATCCTACTAATCATACTAATATCTGGCACTCTTTTTCCTCTGAGACCCTTGCAGGGCTTTGTTTTGCAAGGCAATTCAGCATGTGCTGAACAGCACGCAGTGTTTTTATCAAAGGAAATAAGCTGATAACTGTGGAACTGAAATTCTTAACTTCATAGAAGAGAAATGTTGTGATGTGTGTTTTATACATACAGGGGAGCCAGTGGAGAAGGGAATAGGTTGAGCAAAGTCATAAAATAAAACTATTTTATTGTCAAAACCAAAACATAACAGATCTGAGCTGTCTCATAAAATACTTGTTTTGGTGTGTACCTGTTGCATGAGGATAGCAAGAGAGGGGTAGTGAGACTGCAAAATAGCCTTCACAAACCCAGATGTCACCTTCAGTCACATCTATCTTAGCACTACTGCAAGAGACCTTGCTTTTCTTTCTAATTGGGATCTGCCCAGGGATATGCAACCACAGCAGACAGGTCTGGCTGAAGTAGAGTTTGAAAGCAACTGGCTTGGGTCATTTGGGTCTGTGCTCTGGAGCCTGAACTCCAGCCTGGCTACTGACTGGAGGACAGGCTTAACTACAGGGACTGCTCTGACTGCTTCTGCACCTCCTCACCTGCAGTCTTCTGGCACTGGCAACACAAACTGCACAAATTGGCTGGAAGACAGAACATAAACCCTTTTCATTTCTTAGTGAAGACAATGTTGCTTAATCCTACTGGAAGCATTTATCCAGGGATATCTTATCTGGATCCACTGACATCCCTGCCTCTTCTCCCAAGAGCCTGCTGTGAAAGGAAACCTCTCCCCCATGCATAGCTTATCTGCAGTATAGATAAACCATTTCCCCATGGAGCTCCCTTCTGTACAGCTGTCTTATTGAGAGATTCTTACACAGCAGGGTCTAAGGCTGTGAGCTTGGGCTTTGGGTGGTCTGAGCTTGGGTTCCCATTTCTGTTCTTCTGACAGGTCACTTGCTCTTAATAATTTCCAGAATTCTGTACTGTACTGTATGGAGAGATGGCAAACTGTGGCTTTAGCTGGCATAAATCAAGGGCCAATAAGGCACCATTGCAGTAAATGGGCAAGCCCGAATTTACATTAAATGAAGATCAGTCCTGCTTCCTTCTACCAGACTCTAAATGAATTCATTAAATACAGCACTTCAGTCTGCTCAGCTAAAAGTAGCTCAGCTGGCAGGAGTTTTCACATCCAGGGAATATTTTAAAGATAAGGATTTGCAGGCTGCCCTGACTTTACATTTGGCTAAAGGTAGGCTCCCATCCATGCAGAGGGGATGGCATCATGCCCACCTGGTGTGCATCTGTGCATCCCCAAGGTCTATGCACAGCATGACATTAAAACAGCAATTCACAGCCCTGGGGGGGAAAACCTAGGCTCAAATCCTCTCATGAAGAGGCTCAATTCAAAGTGCTACAGGGCAGCAGAAGAGAGGTCCTGCAGTACCTCCACCACAATGAAGGGTTTGTTTTTGTTTTTTAATTAAGTTTTCACTGGGGGGTGTAGGGTGTGTGTCTGCACTGAATTTGAATCTGTAGTAGAGCAAGTAAGAGCACTGGGGCAGGAAGAACAGTTTGAGATTTTTGAGATGAGTAAAATGGTAGTTAATTTTGACATTAAACCCTAAATGAAGGGATATTAAAGTTATTCTCAGGTTCCAAAAAAAAAAAAAAAAAAGATTTGCTGTGATGGTCTGGCCTGCTCTCATGTACTGTACAGAATTCATTATTTCTGCAGTTTAATCTCTTATCCATTCACTAAAACAGATGGTGTTGCAGGCTCTTTGCAGACTCTGACAAACAGGACTGCATTTGGAACACTGTTCATATATGCACACTTGCCTTACAACCCTCAGGACAAGATACACTGGCTTGAGACCTAAGTTCACATCCAAAGCACAATCTTTAGCAAAGAATAGATCCAAGTCTCTTTCAGAATTGCTGCTGAGGTCTCTAAAATGCACAGTCACACACAAAATATCTTCCTACAGAGAGATATAAAAGTCAAATCAGAAACCTTTGTCTGAGATCCCAGTCAAGTTCTCTTTCTTTGCCATGACCATTGTGCACATTGTTTTTTCTGAAAGAAATAGTTCTTCCCACTGAACAGCAATGATACAATGATATTCCAATAACCTGGAAAATAAGAGATCCCTAAAAAAAATTGACTTGACACCACAGGTCACACTTGCTATTTCTTCCTTAGGCTGAGAAAAGAGGGTTGGTCCTCACCAGCCAGAAAGAAGCAGGGAGAGAACCCAAAATTACTTGTTTATGCTAGACTACTACCAGTGTTCTCCCAGCCTTGTGTGTGTATGTGTGATCAGCCAGTACTCAGAAAGACAAGTGAGGTTAACCGAGCTACATGCATTGCTCCCACTAGAGCAGTATAAAACAGTGATAAACCACAACTGGAACCACTCTGCAGTAAGTGTCTGGCCAGAGGTGAAGCATGAGGTTACAGCAGCGGCTCCACTCCCCTGTCCCCTCTGCCTGATGGATCCTTGGTAATAAACCACCCTTCAGGCTTTCCTGTCTTAAACTGAAGCTGCTGGGATTCAGGGGAGATAAAGATTTCAACTATCTTTCACAAGAGCCTTCACAAGAAAGTCCCTGTTGGCATAAAAGTAGACATGTAATGGGCTTTCTCTGTCCCTGAAAGTAGAGTAGCACCACAGGAAACTGCAGACCTTTTAGCTCTCTTCTTTATTTAACTAGAGTTGTTAAAATAAACTGATTTCCCAGCCAATTAATTATCAAATATCTGTAACAGCTTTCAAGCCCTGCCATTACTCAGTCTCAGAGGCTCCCACAGGCAGTGCAAAGCTACACTCTCCCAAGTCTGCTCCCTTTCCCTGAGCTGATAGCAGAAAAGCAGCACAAGGGTTGGCAAAACAGTGGAGGAGAGCTGTAAAACATCCCCTTCTCCACGTTAACAGCAACTCCAGCCATACAGGTGCCAGGAGCCAGGAAGCTTTACCATGCCCCCTGACCACGGCTCAGTCCCCAGCTCTCAGCCACCCGTACACAGACCCCAGACCCACCGCAGAAGCAGATTTGCCAAGACCCCGATCCTGCCAGTGAGATCGGCAGGCACCCGACAGCAGATGCTGCCAGCTGAGCTGAACCGTGGATGCCAAGTACCATGAGCTCAGCCCAGCGTGGGGCATAAGCTTCAGTTTGAAGCATGTGCCAGGAACCAGCTTCTCACCCAGATGTGGACAGGGACAGCTCCTGCCATAGCCATGTTATTTTCTGAAAAACTAGTCTGTACCTCTGGTTACTGGAAAGTTGTACTTACCATAGGTACATCAGCAACAGCCCTACCATCTATTTTATAAGCATTAAACTACACTCATATGTGGTTTCAATTAGGAGATTTCAAATGAGATCGAAGATAATGCATCCCACAATTACTCACCCTTCTCCTTTCTAGAAACTCAAGCAGAATCATTTCCAGGCCAAAATGCTGTCTCTTCTTGATTGATGACACTAATAAAATGGCTTTATTGTGATATAAATAGCCTTAAAAATGTCCTGGAGAGTCAATATCAGTGGTTGATGGCCTTATGCAAGCAAGGTCCTTATCTTACGGTGTGCTAAAGCTTAACGAGTTGTGCTTCTGAGAAGTCTGACATTGGATTTGGGTGCTTGTTTGGGGAACTACAGAAGGGTAGCTCCCGAATTAGACATGCAAAGTGGGAACTGTTTAAACACCTTTCCTCTTCCTTGCACTCCCCATTAATAATCTCTTCGCTTCCTAGCTTTCCTGGTGCCAGTTCAAACACAAACACCGGCTGAGCCCAGCAGGAGCCATGGGAACACTGTGCTCCAGCGCCTCTTTGCTGGAAGGTTACCAGCCACTGCTACAGTAATTGGAAAACCTGAAATTTCTTCCAAATTGTGCACGAGCTGAGATTCTCACAGCCCCTGCAGAGGTGTGTGGCTGCTTCCCGAACAAAGAGCCTACACTGACTTGCTCTGAAGCACATCCATGATATGTTTTTGTTACTCCCTTGTCAGGAGAGGCCAACTCTGCCATGCAGCTGGGAGGGAAGTACTCAGTGCCCCAGGCTGCACTGGAAGCTTGGGGGTTCTAGAAAATTTAAGTAATTTTTTGAAATTAGTGCCCTCCAGGCAGTAGCTCACTCCAGGAGGCCAAATGCAGAGCCTGCTTCAGAGGACAAGAGAGAAGATCTTTGGGAATTCACAAGCGCAATGCCCAGAGTGTTCTTCCTTTTTCTGAATAGCAGCAAACTTCACTCTTCATAAAGAGAAAGCACTTGTTTTAAGGCCTTATTTGAAAGTGGAATCCCCTGAAAACATGCAGTTTTCTAACAGGATTGTATCTTCTGCATGCAGCAATATGAGAAACCGCTGACCGTGCTTTCCAGTAGCTTTCGACCTGGCTGAGATCCGGCAGCAGGCTGGGTGCTAAAAAGCTTCTCTGGGAGTGACAGAAGCATATACACCTGTCAGAAAATGCTGATATCATAGCAACTGTGACAGTGATGTGATCAGGACCTGACAGACAGTCAAAAAAGAGAGGGAAGGATGCACAAGAAAGGGCAACTGAGAAACTTTCAGGGAGAGCAGTCAGAGTCTGTGCGTGAGAGGCGGTGAGTAAGTGATGCTTGTTGCTTGTCTGTGCATGGCAGATGGGACGAGGACTCTGGGGACATGTTCTCCCCTCCACTTGAGCAGTGCTTTGTGTCTCTGAAGAGTGAAGGGACTGCAAAATTTCCCAGCCTTGCTCCTCTCTCCCTCCATCTCTGCCATAGTTACATCCAGTCTCATATACTTGAGAGCAATTTTCCCTGCAATAATAAAGCCTTTGCAAGTGTGTGGGTGGCCGTGCGCGTGTGCTTGAGTCGCCTGTGGGAGTGCGCATGTGCCAGGCTCTGCTGAGATGAGAAGGTGGTTTTGTGTACGCGACAGAGCAGGAGTGGGGATGACACTATTAGACGTGTGTGCGAGGATATGAGAGAGAGGGTGCTTCGCACAGAATCAGACATTGAGTGAAAATGAGAAGGTGCCCGTATTAGACGGTGTGCATGTCAGCAAGGAAGAAAAAAGTCTTATTCACAGCCTTCCTGCATGTGTTTGATGAGTATCACAAGTTTTAACCAAGAAAAATATGTATGTATTCAAATCAAACACAAAACACCCCTTTTGCCTTGAGCGCTCCTGCCTTGCTTGTTTGTTCTGTTGCAAGGTGCTCGTTAGAAGAGCACAGGAAACAAGAAGATGAGAAAAAAACCCAGGTTGACATATTTAAACACAGCCAGCTACTGAGGCAGTAACAAACAGCAAGGAGAAAAGCAGGTGGGATAGTTGGAGAGCTGTTGTGTTGATGCTGGAATGAGAGATGCCTGTGAGACTTTCTGAACACCATCCCTCAAGTGGGTTATGATCAATTTTACTGTACACATACTGCGTTGATTCTGCAGCTAGCTACAAGAAAACACACTTAAAAGCCTATTGCTTACAGCCATTTTCCAATAAAGAGTCAAAAGACAATGAAAGGAGTGCTAGTGTTCTGTCTCAATCCCCTGCAAAGATTTCTACACTGAGTCTGGACACCGCTTGTCAAAATTGGAGTGGAGGGACTAAATTTATGGACAGGAAGAAAAACAGTAACAGATTCAAGCCCAAAACTACTGGGGCTAAAGGCCTTTCTAGAACTGCAGGCCAGATAAACATGAATGCATGAGAGAGTCAGGGATGGATTTGAAATTATTTTTCCCGTTCTGTTACACTTTGTTTTTGCTGGTAAATTTAAACACCTTTACAAGTTCAAGGCTCTTCAACATTATCATAATCCACAGGCCTATGCTGCCCACAGGCAAAATTCACCAATACTATGTCCAGTCAGACTTGCTAAGTCTCTTACAATGCCACAGGCAATGCATGGGGAAGACAGGAGCATGCCAAGAACTGACTGTAGAAATGGCAAAGCCACCATACCAAAGACATTGTGTTGAAGAGATCCAGGAAAAGGGTCAGAAGTGCAGATGAAGCTCTATCCTGAGGCAATTAACCCAAGCTTCACCCAGATCATGGGAAGATTCCTCCGGGACAAAGGCAGCTGTAGGCTTTCTGTCCCTCCCTCACCCATTTAAAATCAGAGTGAACAGTGCTGATTTATAGCTGAAAAACAGAACTCTCATTACACCAAGGAAAGGGAATCAAGTACCTTGTCTTTGGGGCTACAGAACTGGTGCAGGAAAACAAAAAGTTTCACATGTGGGTGCTTGAGCTTGGGTGCAGCTCTTTCACCATCACCCCCCAGCATCTGACCAAACAAACCTTTATTTAGCTATGGAGACCAAAGCAACCCAGGTCAGACTGGCTCCTGCTTTGGGCAGCCCTTGTGCTATGCAGAGCAGGTCCTTCCTGGTGGGGGTCCCGGGGGTGCTACTGCATCCTCAGTAACAGTTATTATTGTTCCAAAAATTATCCAGGAACTTGACAAGTCCTTCTGCAGTGTTTGATGCTCTGACCTCAGTGGCAGTGTGGATTTCACAGACTGACTACCTGCTGTGTGAAAAAGTGTCTCCTTTCATGTGATCTAAATTAAGCTACCATTAGCATCTCCGAGTGACCTCTTGTTCTAGTATTACATGAGGACAGAAAAAGGAGGGACTGATCACTTTTCACCACATTCTTCATTACTGTAAATAACTCAATTATAAGCCTTTAGTGTGTCTCTTCAGGGAGGCTGGGGATGGCCGGTGCTTGCCCTCTCCCATTGGAGTAGGCCAGGATTGAGTGGAGCCAGCCTGAGCTCAGGGACAGTAGAGGGCACGATGGCAAGAAGGAAGATGGGAGAGCTACTGGGAGGGAGAAATTTTTGCAAGCTTGCTACACTGAAAAAGAAAACCCTGTTCAGTCCAACTGATTGCCTCCTTGTAGGTGAATCTCACAAGATTACTAACCATGCTTCATGGCCCTCTGGTAATTCTACACACTTTCATAAATGAGGGTGTAGCCAGTGTTCAAGATAATGTCATTTTTTATAACATATTCCCTATTGTTTCCCTGTCCCTTAAAGGCAACCAAGCATCTTCCATGTTTTTGGAATTGATGCAACCCACTGAAGAAGCTTTTATCGAGTTACTCACCGTGACTCCCAATCTCTCCCCTCCAAGGAGCCTCGGAGCTCAGCACTCATCACTGTACAGCTGAAGTGGAGATTATTTTTGCAGTCTGCATTTCCATAAACTCATCCATGTTATAGTTCATCCGTCATCCTGCTACTCTGTTCCTGTGGCACCTTTAAACCCTGCTGACTCATGGAGATGGCAGCCCGTGCTTGCTTTCGCTTGGTAAGATGGTGAGGTGCACTGGGGGAGGACCAAGCTCCTGGCAGGACACCCCAGAGCAGCCAGGCCAAGCCCTGGGAGTGGGTCCCATTGGATCTGCACAGCTCAGGCAGCAAGCTTGTAGAGGATGCAATGGGATAGGCCTGCTCTTAACATCTTCCATGACTTTTGGCAACTCTGCTGCATTTCTCACCAGCCAAACAAGGAATCGTCATCAAAGCACCAACATGCCAGCCACACCAGGGCAGATTAAACACCTCCCCAGTGTGTACTGACTCCCACTATTAACTTGTCTCCACACAAAAGAGAAACTATTCTTTGCTAATTAACAATCCACTGGGTTTTAAACTGTGACAAGACCTTGCCCCTTTGCCCATGGCTATTTATTTCCCTTCATAATTTCGTGTGAAAGGCCTTATAAAAGGCTTTATGAAAATCAAAGTACATTATGTCTGCTGGGGATCACCTTTATCTTATTTTATTAAACATAAAAAAAAAAACCCAAACAACAAAATCCACTTGCAGCTTGAAAAGGCACAATTTTCTTTTCCAGAAGCCATACTGGATTGACCCTGTCATGTTATACTTAGCTGAACATTGTACTAGTCTGTCTTTAATTAGCTTCACAATCAGTTTGGCTGGAATGGAAAGGAAGCTCATAGATCTGTAATTCCCTCGATGTCTTTTGATTATGAAAAAAATAATAATAGTACTTAGCATGCCTGGAGCACTCCTTCTCTGAGGATTTCAGAGAACCAGGGTGAAGGCAGAGCAGGCTGGAGACAGCCCTTCAGCACCTTCTCCTTGCAAGAGGGAAGGAGAAGGGAGAGAAACTTGCCCATGAAGTCCATGTCACAGCTGGATATGGAGCTGCCACCCTGTTCCTGATCCTCTCAACTGTCATTAAAATCGCTTGCTTGATTCTCAGGGGTAAGGATGGGGCAGTGTTTGCCTATCTGCATCATCTTGCCTGTGCACAGAGAGATTTCAGCATTCTTCCCCAAATCCAACCCTGCAATATTAGCAGCTCTGCATTCATTAGAGATGCTGTTTATAAGGATCCATCAGACACTGCTGTCAGTATATTTCATGCATTATTTACTTCAGAGCCCTGAGACTAATGCTACCTCACTCCCAGTGATTTACTGCATTTGAGTTTCTCAAGCTGATCCATAACTTTGGGTAATAATAACAATAGCAAAATACTCTCTATGCATGTATCACACTCGTCAGCAAAAACCCACACAGAGATGAGCATACGATGCAGAAGAGCTGCTGCTCTGAGGAACCGGAGCATCAGCCATTTGGAGGTACAGCTCCCTCCTCACAGGGATGTGACTTCCACACCCCAGATTTAGAATACTTTGCCTCAAGTCCAGTACACGTGAACCCGTCAAAATCCATATCCAGGGAAAGTTCAGCAATCCCTGCACAGCATCCCCCAGCAAGGACAGACCTACCTCAGGCAGAGGAACTTCATAAGCGTCTCCCAGCCCACAGATGGGGCCCCTCTGCCTTGGTGAATTAAAAATCCCAGAGGGATGCTCAGCACCTGGGATGGGGGCCGTGAAAACAGCTTGGCACAAGCCAGAGATTCAGCTTGTTGGCTTTGCCTCCGCTCCTTAATTGCATTCCCCACCTGTGGCTCCTCTCACCCTGCTCCTGGCATTACATAGTCACAGTGCCCTGGCCAATCCTCTCACTCCCCTCACCTTCCTTCTCATTTACACCTTGCCCACTGTTTCATTTGACTCCTGGCTGTTTGGCCGTTCATGAAAAGGTGCTTGATGAACCCGAATAAAATCCCACTCTCTGCTGTGCGGATGCAGATCCTTTCTGTCCCCTTTCCACAGCATCCTCCTATGCCCTCCTTGCACACCAAGGAAGTGATGACCTCCAAGCCAAGTCTAGTGCTTTTAAGGAATGCTTTTCTTATTTGTTTGCTTTAATTTATTTTGCCTTTCAGCCTCGTATTTGCTGTCTCAAATCCTTCTCCTCAAGCTTTCCTGCTGCCCTGTTTGAGGCTCACCTATCCTTCACATGCCATGTGGGGGGCACGCTTAATGAGGAGCCAACCCTCCTGCCCTCGCTGACCTGATGCTGACAAGTCCTCAGCACTCACACCTCTGAGACGTGCTGCTACTGCTCATGCACCCCACCCGCTCTCTGATGTCCACCCTGACATGGCTGAAGCCTTGAGAAAAGGAGTGCTGTGTCCTGGCAGGCTCTTAACATGCTGTAGGCCCTATAATAATAATAATAGTAATGAAACCCACTGAGAGATGTCTGCTTGCCCAGACAAGGCTCTAGAGCAGAGGCCAATTCCCACCACTGTGCTGACACAAAATCACTGAGATCAATGAAAACATCAACTAAGTGCTGCGAAGGACAGTCTTCTCCCTTGCCTTTTGCATTTCACCCCTGCAAAAACAGTTTCTTTTTAGGAGTGGAGGTAACCCTTCCTGGTGGTTTGACAGCTTTGGCCTGATCTGAGCTGGGGCCACATGCCCTCATGCTGCCAGGGTAGGAGAGAGAGGTCTGTAGAGCTGCATGACTGCCTTTGAGAGGCATCAGCTTTAGCATGGGGCACTGAAGCAGAGGGCAGGCTTCTTCTGGTGTGGCCCAGGCTGTGGACACCACACACTAGTGATGGCAGGGGATGTAGGAGACCACACAGGGACTGGAAAGACAGGGGATGCCATGTAGGACTGCGTGCGTGCCCTGTGTCTTGTACACACATGTGCTCACAGCAGCCCATCTGGCTGTTCTCTGCCAGGAGGGACACCCCAGGAGTCCCACCTGGAGGGTAAGTACTGCTGAACACTGCCCTAAATCAGGAGTTATGTCTTCCCACATAGTCACCAAGACAAGCTTGAAAAAGCCATCATTTATGGTGTCAATAAATCTCCTCTCCAAATCATGCCCAGATGTGCACTTTAGGGCCCGGTCACCTTGCCTTTTTATTCTCACCTGTAAAGTCTCTGCTCTCCTACAGTACTGTCTGCCTAATACTTCATGCCAAAATACATTAAAATAACCCATTATTGTTATTAATTAGTATTATTGCATGAGCAGATTTTACTACTTCCCTAATCTCTAACAGCTGAAACCCTCTGCTCGCTGAGGAGGGAACTGAGTGTGTTGGGGTCCTGCCTCCTGGGCAGCTCTCAGCCTTGGGATATGCCGTGCACTGACTCACACAACCCCTCCAAAGAGCAGGGTTGACAGTGGCTGACAAACTTCCACCCCAGACATTTCCCTGACATAAGTACTTAGGACTAGCACTTTCTGGGTACAAAAAGCCATGTGAAGGGAGGGAGAGAAAAGCAAGCTCCCCAGCTTATCTGCAGGCTTGATAATACCATAGCATGGTGAGTTGGGCAGCCCATGGCATGTTCACCATGTTTTCCTAATACTCAACAAACACAGTTCTACTCTCAGCACTGAAACTGCTTGAAATATCAACTCAAGCAGGTCAAAACATCCCCATGTCTCAATTTTCCCCCTGCCCTTTCTCAGATGTGTCTATTTAATTTGCATTCTCTTCAAGACAGAAGGATTATCATACTTTTTGGTATCTCACAGGCTGGATAGTACACATCTTGCTCTCCACACTGAAAATCACAGTAACAGAAGCATCCTAAAGTTCTCTGTTTCTTCTGCACAATCAGAAAGAAGGGTACACCTGATCATCAGTAAACTGCATGATGGTACAGAAGATATTGACAGCTTCAGGAAAGATACCAAATTCAGGGGAGTGGCTGACTCCCTGGAGAGCAGAACTGCCATTCAAAGGCCCTTGAGGACATGGAAAAATGCGATGACAGAACTTCAAGAAGTTCAACAAAGATAAGTGCAAAGTCTTCCACCTGTTGAAATGATCTCTGTACAACACTGAAGGATGAGGACTTGCTGGCCGGGAAGTAGCACTGAAGAAGACCAAAGGTTCCCAGTGAGCAAAATTTGAAAATGAGTGTGGCAGCATGCCCTTGTGGAAAGGAGGGCTAAATGTGTACCTGACTGCAATGATGAGAGTGTAGATAGCAGGCCAAAGTAAATTATTATTCCCCTTTACTCAGCACTTCTGAGGATGTATGTGGAGCAATTTTGGGCTCCCAGAATATTTGGTTGGACATAAAAGAAAAACATTTTCATAATGAGGGTGGATCAGCACTGGAACAGGTGCCAAGACAGGTTGAAGTATCATTGTCTTGGGAAATTTCCAAATTTTGACTGAGCATGCTGATCTAATGTTGAAGTTAGCCCTGCTTTGAGCAGGGACTTGGATAAGAGACCTCCAAATCTCCTTTCCCTCTGAAACTTTTCTCTGATTTCAAGGAGGATGCTGTAGTTCTTTCTTCTGAGTAGGACAGCTATGGCTTGAAAGCTGAATTTGGAAGGGTCTGATGGAATATTTGTCCCATATCAGTCCCTTAAAGCCTCTTGGCAGAGCTCTGTGTGTGCAGGGGCCAATGCACACCACAAGAAGAGCTGGTCTGTTCACCCTGCTGCTTATCTTCCCCTCTGCTACACACTCTCACCAAGGAACCTGTTGTGAATGGGCTAGAATCTCCCAGGCACACATCTGCTTATGCAACCAGAGGATTTCTGTGCACCTCTAAAGGTACAGGTTGTTCCCAAAATTTGGAAGGATGCCGCTCTAAAAGGCAGGGAATTTTCCTGGTAAGGAATTGGAATGGGCATATAGAAACTGTGTACCAATATCCAAATCCAGAGAGGTTTCTATCATGGTTGTTTTGCTTAGAAGAGAGAAGGAGTCACTTCTGGGTTAGATCACAGCAGCCACATAATGCATTACAGTTCAGAAAGTGAGAACCTAAAGCCACCAGAACGGGTTTGACAAGTAGGTCAGCCTGCAATTAGCCACTCTGAATGTAGTCCTGACTCCTGGGACAACAATCTGGGATTTTAAACAAACTCAGAGAGATGTTTAATAGCTGAGAAAGGCGAGATTGTTGATTTTATGTCTCCTTCAAAACACAGCTGTCCATTATTGCTTCCTTCAAGTCATTACTCTCCTTTTATTGCCTTTTTACTCCATTCACAAACGTGAACTCCTCCTCTCTCCTCAATTTCCTCTGTACTGTCCCTTCATGCAGCTGATTTCCACAGGTTGCTTCCTTGTTGCTTAATCCTTTGCAAACTCTTTGGCTCTACTCCCACATCTCAGAAACGCCTGCAAATGACCATGAAGCTGCTTGCAGAGAGATTAGGGGGACTGCTTGACAGGAGCAGGGCCAGCAGTTTCCCCTGGCTGCAGCAGGGACATGTGGCTGGACTCTCTAATGTGATAATAACATATGAAGTGTGCAGTGATGGCCATATGTTGTACTAATTCCTACGTACACAATGCCCTCTGCAGAACAAACAGCCAGGATGGAGGGCACTGGCAGAAGTGCAGGCCCATGGAGGGGCACCTACCCTTCAGAGATAGATGTAGAGAAGGAGGAAGGCTAAAATTGGCTCCTGGAAGTGAGCTACAATCATCTCCGGTTAAGCAAGACTGCAGCAATAGGGGCCAATAGGGAAAATCAGGTGACCTTTCAATACCTCTGAATAACCGTGTAACAGGACATTTCAAGGGCTCTTGAAACAACCCAGGCCCATACCCACATTTTGGCTCAAGTGCTGTGAGTGACAATTACCTTTGCTGCTATTGGCTTATGAATGACTGGCAGGGACCCAAAATTCTCCAGAGTCACCTTCCCCAGCAATTCAACAAGGCAAGGACCAGAATAAGCACTTGATGTAGCTGGGATTTCTCTGGTGACAGCAGGCAAGGAGAGGAAAATAGAGATTCTAAGCAGATTTCCTAGGCTGGACCAGTTCCAGTTTTGCTTGGAAGTGAAGGGTATTAGGGTACATTTTCTGTGCTGTACAAAAGAGAAGAGTCAGCACTTCCATCCAGATGCTCAGACCCATGGGCTAGGCAGAAAGAAGACAGCTGCTCTGCTTTATACTTGGGCTTGCACAGAAGAAACAGAAAGGTAGAAAAAGCCTTTGCTGAAGAACAGCCAAGGAAGGAGAGGAAGATGTGTCGTATGAAAAAGCAGATACTGACTAATGGCACCATAGCTTAGTTGTCTCATGTTAGAGTCTTAAATTGCCCACAGTGGGAGGAAAGTCACTTTAACATCTCAACATGGCACATAAAACTATTGTTTAAAGAAAAAAAACCTGAATATTGTTGAAGAAGTGATGGAAATGAGATAGTTTCACAGCTGTCTGTACCAGGTTAGGGGTTGGAACTAGATAATCCTTAAAGTCCCTTTTAACCCAAACCATTCCATATTTTGTGATTCTAAGTTGGAGTCTCCTGGTCAGAGGTAGGTGGGAGCCCCCATATCAGCTGACATAGTGGGGTGGGGACTGATGACCCAAGAGCTGAAAAGCACCCACCCCTGTACCTTTAATGCTTCATCAAAGATTGAAAACTCTCATCTTCTGTGGGGAGAAGAAGTAGGAGTGCAAGCCTTAATGTGATCCTTAGCCATCTCCAGAAGAGGTACTGCAAGGCAGAAGAATGTATGGAGCCCACCTAGGTGGGTTTTACTTGATCAGATAGGTTTTGATGGCCCTAGGAAACACACAGTGTCAAGGGAAGAGGGAGAATGGACATGGCAGGTTCTCACAGAATCAATAAAACAGGAATGGAAAGGACTGTAGGCCACCATTAAACACAGTCCCCAACTTGACAGCAGAATCAACTATGCATAAATGATCTCAGGGGACAACTTTTCCTCATCTGTTCTTAAACATCACCACCAAAGGAAACTCTGCACCCACTAAATGAAGCTGCTCACCCACAGGTGTACCACACTCCCACTTTGTGACCCAGTGTGTGAAGAGCTGATGTGCACATTTCATGATGTGCGGGGTAGGTGAGGCTGCTGTGGCAGTGAGTAATTTAAATAAGATGTTACAAAGTCTATGAGACCATTCTAAAAATGAACAGGAGAGACTGTGCAAATAAAGCTGTCCTCATTTTTTAAAATGTTTTGTGCCTTCTCATTTTATGTGCTTGAAAGAATTCTGTGGTGTGCTGGCAACTAGCAGATAAAGTTATTGATGACAAAGCCTTCGGCTCAAAATTAAAGCTAATTCTGTAGTTGTAAAAAAAAGAAAAAATGTAAAATACAATGATGGCAGATTAATTGTGATAACATCATTAAATTCATATCCAGTCCTCAAAGCACATCATAGTTATTTAGAGACAAGTGATCTGGGGAGTCAGAAATGCAAGTGATTATGGCATTTCACCTCTTGGGGTCTATTTTGCAGTGAGATACAAATAAACTGAGTTTGGCAGTTGGAAATGCTCTCTGACAAAATATTTTCATACATCCTCAAGCTGATTAAAGGAATGAGCTGGAAGAGAGAGGTCAGTGGGTAGGCACATAGATAAGCAAGAGATAGGATGAAAGGAGACAGTGCTTGAGTCTATGTAGTCAATATCCTGGAGCTCATAAAAGTTTGTTACTGCACACAGCTTTCTCTGTCTGGCTTTTCACATCAGATCTCAGCAACCAGTGCTTATCTGTGCCCACTTGTTAGATTAGGTCCCATTGCAGGCAGCATGCAGAATCTTGCATCTAATTCTCCATGTAGACCCAGTCAGATTCTTTACTGCTCTCAGAAGGCAGAGATTGGCAAGGGAAGACTTCCTCACCCAGATCTTTCTACCTTTTTGCCAGCTGTCAGAGAGCAGCGATAAAGTTTCTGGTGTTGATAAGTAACAAAATCCATGTGCTGTCTGGACAATGCACAGGTTTTATCCCTGGTCAACAACCATATTAGTCTTGCCAGGGTACACCTTAACCAGAGTGGTCCCCAGAAAAGGATGGGAAGAGACAAATGGTGTATTTAGTTACAGCCTTTGACCCTTTCACATCAGCAGCACACCTACGCTAATATAACAAGTTGCTCCTGACAATAGATTTCAACAGTGACTGCATCTCTAGTCCAATTAACTGATAATGAGAACTGGCTGACAGCACAGGAGGGACTAAATTCTTCTCTAGCATCATTAAATGTGGAATAGATGACGAGTCACCAAGCGCTGAGTTCACATTTGGCCCCATGGCTGGTCCTGCCATTCAAACCATTCCTGGCAGCAGTGGAGGGGCACAGTGTGGGGTCTGCTGGTGACAACCATTACCCAGGTAGGACATTTCTCCTTTGTGAACTCACTATATGTCCCTTCCTGGCTTCCTAGCACATGAGTGTTTCCAGCCTAGTTGAGATGATATGAGAAGGGAAGAGGGCAGAGAGCCAAATGCTGTGCTTTAGCAAATTGCCAGTTGCTAGGGCTCACGCTAGCTGTGCACTACAAAGGCACTCTGGTTTGGTGAAGTTTCCAGCCATATAGCTTGTCTCTCCAGCACTGCATACAGGGTAAGCACTGTCAGCAAGCTAAATGGTGCCTGGAATAGCTTCCTTCCCTTGTTCCCTTGCTCCATGTATGGGAAGAAAGAACAGTCCTCCCCACAAGGAAATTGTGACATGGTGAAGAATTAGGAGGCTTAACAGGGGCAAATTGCCATGTCCAGCATGGTGAAGGAAGTTTAGGCAGAGGTGGAGTGGTATGCAAAGCATCTGAAGATGCCGGTTCTAAACCCCCTAAAATGGGCAGGGAAATGTGTGGGATAAGGAAAGGCAGGTTCTGAAAGGGGTCCCTTCCACAGAATACAGTGGTGCCAAAGGAAGATACGTAAGATCCAGAAACAAGAAGACAGCCTGAAGTAATCCCCCCATAGACCTACCAAAAAAACTCCACCTAATCTCCCTCTTTCCATTCCCCTGATTGTCCCCATCCACTCTTTTCCAGAAAGCCACACAGGGACTGGCAGCAAATACCCCTGGCAGAACACAAGGAGAACAATGCAACATAGCCAATATGCTGGCTATACTGCTGCGTCCCCTCTTGGTTTAAATCAATAGTTTATGACATCTACAAGGGGAAACTGTAAATTTAATTTTGTCCCCTGCAGTGTGATTCGTATCTTGTTTGCTAGTAACATAATGAATGTGTTTGCACTCTAGACCCCCTGCCCAGTAGACCATTTTAAGGATAAAGGGAGAGAAAATAGCAAAGTATAATTAGAGAGGTCGATTAATGCTGGATTAACCAGTAGCTCAGCTAAAGATAGCTTTACAACACTTAAACATAAGGGGCAAGGGAGAGAGGGAGATAGAAGCCCACAGAAGGAATAGAGAATTGGATAATTTTTCTTAGGAATAAAAACCTTACAGGTGACTCGAGGGCTTATGCTGCTTCCTAAACAACTGATAGAGCCTTGCATCACCTGCCAGCCTAAAGCCAAAAAAGTGCAGATGCTTTGCCCCATTTGGTGCTCATCAGGTATGATCTAGAATATAACCCAAACTAGCCCAAGGACACAGGTTAAACCTTTCTGAAACTCATATGCTTAATTACTCTGCAAAAATCTACTTGAGTTTGTCACAACATAGTAGTTAAAGTGTGCATGAGCCTGGAATTGCTCGGAAACCTTGCTGGAAATGCAAATGGCAATGGAGCAGTGAGGGTAGAAAGCTAACAGAGAGGAGAGCACTGAAGAGCAACGGGGATGACCCAGTAGATGGAATCCAGGGAGAAGGTTTCTCACATGAGGATGCTCTCTGCAAACCAGTTGGAGCAGTGGATGAAGAAATAGCTCTGATTGTATGTACCCTGCTGCACAACAGAAAGCAAGACTTGATACATTCTTGTGAACAAGCAGACCTTGCCAGAGAAACTTGACTTCACTGCCAATTTCTTTTTCCAGCTGGCATAACCAACAAAACTCCAAATTAGTTTGGCTAGGTAGATAGGGTAAAAGAAATAATAATATTTTTGGCCAAAATCTTTGCAGCTAGGTCTTAGCTTTACAAAGAGAGGAAGCACAGAACTCCCCACAGAATGCAAAGAAACCAGAAAAAGGGCAAACCCATTAACCCGCAAACAGGAGATCAAATGCCAAGGGATTTGGATCTGTAAAGGCATGGTCTAGAGCTTTCAGTTCATGTCTCTCTACTTTGTGGTCACAAAAGAGTTGCTAATACAGCATGTCTAGCAATACTTCAGTGCTTCTGCTCTTTGAATTAAAACGAAGCAGTGCAAAAGTATATGGAAAGTAAAAGAAAAATAAACTCTCGGCTCTCAGAGAAGGCTTAGGTGAGGGGCTAAGGACAACCTCGCTGTTTCTGAATTGATCTGCCCCTCTCTACTTTAAAACAGTGTATTTTCCTGCTTTAGCTACCTCTTTAAAACACTATCTTTACATTCAGCTTCAGAGACAGCTCCCTATGGATAAGCATTTTTAGATAGATACAGTGTGATCTTTACCAGTTTCTGCAAATTGGCTCTGAGGGCACCTTTATGTGTCAGTTCTGCCTATTTTCTCTACAAATAGAAAGACAGGGATGAAGAGGATGAGGGGAAAGGGCTTTACAAATAAAAGAAACAATAGGAGAGCAAAAAACAAAGCCACAGCAGAGTCACACATTCTGACCTGAAACCAGGGTTCCTCATCCCAGCACCATAACAATCTCCCTGACATCAATTGCAGATGCTGATCAGACACACATGCAGGGAGCTACATTCAAACACAAATGTGCAGTTTACACTGTTTGGGAGTGACTGGTTCGGGACACTCCCCTTAGATCATAAGTGACAGCCAACAAGCTGTGGGGAGGCAGCACATAACTGAGCGTGAAAGAAACACGGGCATCACTCAGGTTTAGCTGTGTCTAAACCAGCCATGGGCAAAGCATCTCAGGTTCAGCCCTTGACCCTTCAATTCATCCTGGTATCCTCAAATTCACCAGACTTTAAAGACTTTTGATGAAACCACATCAATATTTGGACCCCATAACAACAAAATATTCTGGGCACAAGTATCTTAATCTGCTCTACTCTATTGCTTGAGGGAAAGACTGAAGGAAACATGGCTATTACCAGAGAGAATAGAGATGTAAAAACCTTATATGCATGTAGAGTTTGTAATGGCAAAACATAGTTAATCACTATAGAGATACTGTTTGGTTTCAGTCTGCTGAAAATACTGGGCATGCTACTAGACAGCAGATGCAATCACTGTCCCTGGGCCTGGAGCAAACATTACTGTCCAATATGCTGCTACAGTAAAGCTTGGATGAGTGATACAGCTGCAGCCTGGGCAGGGATACTGCTGGGCTCACAAAGCAGTCTAGGTTGAAAAAGACCTCCAAGATCATTGAGTCCAACCATTAACCTAACACTGCCAAACCCTCACTAAGCCATGTTCCCAAGTGTCCCAGCTACGCGTCTTTTAAACAGCACCAAGGATGGTGAATCCACCACTTCCCTGGGCAGCTGTTCCAATGCTTGAAAATCGTTTTGGTGAAACAATGTTTCCTAATATTCTTTCTAAACCTCCTCTGGCACAATTTAAGGCCACTTCCTCTTGGCCTATTATTTGTTACCTGGGAGAAGAGGCCAACCCCCACCTGGCTACAGCCTCCTTTCAGGCAGTTGTAGAGAGTGATAAGGTCACCCCTGAGCCTCTTCTTCTCCAGGCTAAACAACTCCAACTCTCTCAGCCTGTCCTCATAGGACTTGTGTTCCAGACCCTTTACCAGCTTTGTTGCCCTTCCCTGGGCACATTCCATCATGTCAATGTCTGTCTTGTAGAATGTGTAGTGATGTCAGGGACATCAACAACAACAACAACAACAATAAAGTGATGGCCCAAGATTCTGCGTTCCATAAAAATGCAGAGTCAGGGTGTCCATCAGAGCTATGGTTGTCTGTGTGATGATGTCTAACAGTGGGATGCCACTGCTGCCCTTGCAGCCTGGGTTAGTACTTGCATCTTTTCTTGTCTACACAAGGGAATCTGTGACTGCATTTACAGCACCAGTGCCGTGTGGTCAGCATTGCAGCTTCTGCTCTGTCCCTGAACATACAGGTACAGTTTAATGACAGTAGTGTGGAAAGGATTTAGGGAGAACAAGATTTTCTCTCCTACATTACTAGATGGAAAAAGCAAACAATTTTTTTTCCTCTACTGGCCTCCATCTGTCTTTCCAGCTCTTGTCCCTCACGCACACACCTTCGTCTGTCCTTACACTGCAATTATGTTTTGTAGAGTTTTGTCCTTCCAGTACAATGTTTCCTGCCCATTTTGAGAGCCTAACATACTGATTAAACACTTCTTGGTCTTCACAGTCTCATACTTTTTAGTACTGACAGTTTAATTTCCAGGCTCCAAGTTTTTCTGATTCAAAAAATGCCAGATTGTGCATTGTCATGGTTAAAAACAAATTGTTCCCATTTATTTTCCAGAGTTGGACAGCTGTCTGAAGACTTTTTTTTTTAAGACTCCAAAGATTATTTCTTAGTATCTGAGACTGCAGTTTGTAACTACAGGTGGCACCAAGTGTAGATTCTCCACAATTAGCCATTCAAAAATATTTTTTTTTCTGTTAAGAAGAATTCAAAATTACTTCCAAATGTATCCACCTTATCTATGATAAACAGCACGTAATTTTCAACAAAAGAACAAGTGGTGATTCAGGTTAAGAACCAAAAGCACCAAAGAGAAGACACATAAAAGCAAGAGACCCATTGCTGTGACATTGACATCCTTTTTGTGAGGTTCCTGAGGTCTGGTAACAGCTGCAGTTAGCAAGGACTCCTATTTTACTTCAGTATTGGTGGATAATACTGTATTTGCTAGTCTTAGGTGAAGAGTAAAAGAAATTGGTTAATATCTACAGAAACAAAAGAGTTGAGTTTGAATAGCTGTGGTTCATGTTCTCATGGCGCTTGTTAGTTGTGAGCATTTGTTAACTTGCTGGGTGTCACATGAAAATTTGTTAATTGTTAAAGCTGATTCATACCAGACAGCAAGCTATTTGTTATTCATAGGACTGGCCAAAATAATTAAAATAAATTAAATCCAGTGCATGATAAATTTTGAAGTTCTGTAATCTGCTCCCATGTTGTATTATAGCCTTTTAATTTTTTTTTCTTTTTTTCTTTTTTCTACAAGAAAGAGCCACTCCTGAGCAGATAACAGTCTTGTCATTAAGTTGTTTGGTACATGTAAGATACGGGTACAAGTCTCTGCCTGATTTCTATACAAATGCTTGTCTGGAGTTTTCTACATCTCACACAAGATCCCCACTCCTTAAGTTGCTGGCCATTTCGATCCTGTCTATGTCTCACTTTTTCACCAGAAATTAAAATCCAGAGCCTGAAAAACTGAAGATCAATGCATATAAACCCCACATGTTTCTGTGAAATGTTTCCATTTTGACATGTCAGTATTTCAGATGGAAAAAATACCCAACAAATTAACTGAAAAAAAAATTGATCAGTATTTTAGTTACTCAGTTGAGAAAGACAATAATTAGCATGATACTCAGTTAACCAATAAAAGAGTGCAAATACTAAGCAAGTAATGATTCACTGAAGCAAGCAGGCTGTAAAGAACAGCTAGAGGCCTAAAAATTACTCCTTTTTAGTGAGTACTTATCAAGCCTTAAGCACTGGAAGAAAAAATCTGAAGCTGCTTACAAACAAATTGCTTATGACACAGTGACAATGCTTTAACAGTTCCCTGCTTTTCTCATATCCTTATTCTTCCCACCACCACCTCCAAGTGAGAATTTCCCCTGTATTGGGTGCCGCTCGCTATAACAACAGCAGAACCTGGCCCTGACAAGTCAGATTTGTAACTAATATTTCAGGCTTCTCTAACCCTGGGCTAGAGGGTCATCAGTAGCTTGCAGGGACACAGTGACACTAGTGAATGCGTTACCCTGACTCCAGTGATCAAGTCTCACAATTAACACTGCTCCTGTTGGAGTCTGGCACAAGAAATGCCCCCGGTCTTTGAAGAGAAAGAGACAAAGTGGTGCACGCTAAAATGGAGCTGCCAGCCAGCCTGTGGGCATGGGCAAAGGGATTTTGTCATGCTGCTGAGAAAAGACTATTACCTCAGGCAATGCTTGCAAATCTGGGAGGTCTCACTTTCAGAGCATGTACTAAAAGATCACACCTCATAGCACAACACACCCACTCCAAGCCAGACACTACTCCGCCCAATAAATGCCAAATGTACAAAGTAAAACTGAACAGTGGATAATTAATGTTTGTGAAACCCATTGGAAAGACATGAAAAGTCCTCTCTGCTCCAGGGTGCCGAAGCAAAGAGGCTGTGATCAGTCCCCTACTGCCTGCAAGCACCAGGCTTCACTGCTTGCTGCTTCATCCCAGCTGAAGGGACAAAGGTACTTGTTATCTATGGCTAGCAAAGCTTGATTCTTTACTGAGTCAGAGGAAAGATGAGGTTATCCCCAGAGCACCAGTAGAATGCCTATGTGAAACACCTAATTCTCTGTGATGACTGTGTAGAAAGTCAGGGTCTGGTATAAATCCTTTCTTGGCTAAGCATGCCTCAGATGTCTGGACAGATGGATGTCTGAGCAAGACTCCAGTTCATGCAGGATGCTTGTAAGAGCATGGAAATTAATGCAGACGTCCCAGACCTCAGGCTACCAGGGTAATCACCACCCTTGAGGACATCTTCTCAAGAATGTTCATCTGTACTGCAAGGCACAACACAGGCTTTGGGACACATCACCTGCTTTCTAACTTTAAAAACTGCTGTGGAAGCTCAGTCTTCTCTACACAGCTTGAGCTGGGCAATTGCCTTCTACCAAAAGGCTGAATCACTTCTAAGGCAGCAAGTATACAAGAACTGGTTCTCCAGATAAAAATTACAGTGGTCGAATTCCTGGATGACTGAGTCTCTAGTGATTGTGTGAGACCTGCCTACCGACTCAGAGGAAATACCCCCTGAGGATGAGCCAGTTCCTAGAAGGATAAGTACCCATCCTGGAGACCCAGCAGTCTGTTAGACAGGTGGTTGCAGTGGGAAAATCAGCGGGCAGACAGGCTGTAGAGTCTTGACCCTGTTCTCTTGTTGAAGCAGAATAGTTTAGGTTGAGAGTAGCATAGGGAAGATGCTTGCTGGCTGCTGAGGAAAATGAAATGAGCTCCATCTTTGGCACTGCTGATCTATTTCTGGTCAGAGTGAAACATAGTTAAATATGATGTGAGGATTGCTGAGCAAGCCACTTGGAGTTATATGTGCCACTGCTTCCTCAGACTGCTGCTTCATCTCCTATTCATGCAGAGGGTTGAGTAACAAATGATACGTGCTCAGGAGCCGACCTCCAACAGCAGGGGAAATGAAAAGGACCACAATCCTCAGTGCAGAAGCTGCAGGAAGACAAGAGTTCATTGTGCTTCCACAGCCAGAAGAATTCATGAGAAGAATCTTATTCTTATGTTTGCCTGTGGTTCCTTCTTGAGTTCGTGATTTACAATGCTCTGTCAGCATGTCTGTCTTACTTTTTATTCTTCTGTTGCTTTCCTGGTGTTTCACTGCTTCTTCTCCATCATTAGAGGCTATTATGCATCACCTGCTCTGGTCAACAAATGAGCTAGCAGCACATCTCTGAACTTTCACAGCTAGGGACTGAACTCCAAGGCTTTGATGGGCAAGTTTTGTGAACAGAAAAACAGTGTGGGAGAGAGAGAAGACTGCCCTTAGGTCCACAAGGAGAATGAAATGCTGTTCAAGGTGATAATCCTAGGGTAGCAAGCAAATCAGATGTGTTTCACATGCTATGGTTTCATTGCAATTGGTGTCAAACACAAGAACAACTGGTGTTCTTCTTATAGAACCTTCCTCCTTGTGTCCTGTGGTTCCAGTCAGCTGGATGATCATCATAAACCAGGATATGAGCTGGCTGGGTTTAATCTCTGAGGCTCCACATCTAAGCCCTTGCCCAGCATCTCTGGTATTGGAGTGGACCAGCAAGCTCTCACATGTTAAGAAAAGCTCTGCATGAGCAGCAGCCCCCTCCTGTTTCCCACACCATATACTCTGCAGATGTCTCATGGCTCTGTGTGTCTCTTCAGGGGGCTTTTCAGAAAGGTGACAAAAAGGACATCAGAACCACCTCTCTCTGCAGCTGCTGCCATGCACAACCTTGTAGGAATATCTCATGTTAATAGCTTCAGGTTAATATTTGCCATATCCTCTTCAATTTGCCTGTGATCACTGCAAAGGCAAATACAGAAGCAAATCCTCAGGGATGGTCACCTTGTGTGCACAAGAAATAAATACCAGGGAAGGGAAGGGGAGAGGACAGTACTCATGGCTTTGTGTGGCAGATCACTTGCAAGCCAGTGCAGGTGGGGGCATGGGGGAATGGCAGCAATATGAACATGCTGAGTGGCTGCCCAGGGTGTGCTCACAACTGGGAAGATGCACACAAACACATCCAGAAGATCACTAAATTCAGGTAAGGGCATTCCCATTCCCATGACTGGCAGCAGGAGTGAGAGCAAGTGAGAGTAATGTGGAGGGTGGTGGTTGTGTGGGACAAGTTGCACAGAGTGAGGCAGGGCAAGTGCTTATGGTGGTGTGAGAGGGGAAACTATGAGCATACAGAAGAATGTATTTCTCAACTTTTCCCTGTAAAATGATACAGAGAAGCATAGGTTAACTTGTTCACTTGGAGGCTTAAGTATTGAAAACGTCCTTGCTCTTGAATATTTCCAGCACATAAAAGCTGATTCTTTAGCCTGTGTGGGGCAGAAGAGAAAAGAGAATGGAGAGTCACAGAGCTCCAAAATGTGCAAATTCTGGGAGCTGTACAGAACACCAGAACTAAACTCTTATTTGCAGAGTGGTACCCAAAATCCTTTCTGCCACTTTGCTCTTAAATGCTACACTTCAAGAGGTCACCCTAGCCTAATTAAGTCTCTGTATTTGGTTAAAGCAACAGCTGCACAGTACACACGAGTTCAGGGTCAGCTGAAACCAAGAGACATGTTCTACATTTGCTTCTCTAGTAGTGGCTGAGACGCCCATGGGGAGAATCAGTTTGGACAATTGCTGGGAAAACAGATTTGTGTTTTGGTACAGCTGTGCAGCCAGTGTGGCTGGGAACATGATGTTTGCTTTTAACTCTAAGCATGCCAAATGGACCTGTAGGACTGCTGGCTGGAAAGAGCAACACATGGTAGAGAGCCACAGACAGCCTCACTGCATCATTCAGTTCTGGCCCTTCATGAGGTGATCTTGAATGCATTGTCTTTGAGTTCCACAGGCTTGGAGCCCCTTCCGTGTCAACACACTCACTGAGATAAGGGGTCTTGACAAGAGGAATTACATTGTCCTGGAAAGAGGAGGACTGAGAGCACACAATCAGAGTTGTCTGTAAAGCATTGTGTGATGTACTTAACATTTGCAGGACACACACAGAGCCTTTTGCACAGAGTCCCATCAGCGTGTCTCGCCTTATTTGCTCAAGTTAGTTTGGAGAAGATCCTGAATCCGTTTTGTTTCATCAGTTGCTGCCTTCTGCTCAGGAGAAACACATAACTACCAGTGCTATAACAGAGGGGTTTAGGTTAGGAGGTAGCTTTAGAAACCCTCTCAACAACATTGCAGAGTAATGCTGAGAAAACAATGACATGACCACAGCTGGAAGAGATTCCACTTCAGGATGTAGCAACATTTTCCTGTCCGAAGCATACAGATGATGCACTGAACCATCCTGGAGAAAGCAAAGGAAAGGAAGGGACAATTTCAAGTAATCAGCTTCCTTGCAACAGTTTCCTTCTCCTTATTTATAGCCAGTCTATGATTCACTCAGGCTGGATCTGTGAGTGCAAACACGTTTTCTTTGCTCCTGGCTCTCCTTGGACTTCATTTGCACAGCAAAGCATCACTCAGTGCCCGAGATTTATGATAAGTTCAAAGCCAAAAACAAGGCTGGATCTGAACAGCCACATATCCTCCAAATTTCATGGTGGGAAATGTGCCTCTAGTGGGCTACCAAGTAGCTCGTGTCAGATTCACTGATCCTCACTGCAGCTGTGCATGGAAAGGGGCAACTCAGTCTGCTCCAAAGTATTAGAGACCCAACAAACTTGAGCTCAGCTTCAAACTTAGGAAAAGCTCCTGGATGGATCTAACCTTTTGTCAGCAAAACTCCTGGGCCTGGAGACTTAAAAACAGACATAGACTCAGATCCAGTGCCAAATTCTGTAAATCAGCTCTTCATGCTTCACGTTACAAGTTTCATGCTTGTAACAGTGGGTTGTGCCAAAAAACCCACAGTGGTCATGTGTCTCCTCCTGAAAGCTTGTGAAATACTTGTCTGGGACTCAACACTTTAGAGCTGAGGTTGCTCTTCATCAGGATGGCCCTAATCTTCATTGTTTCTATGTGGGTGCGCCCTCTAAGCACTGTCTAAGCTTCAATGGGGACTGTGAAGTTGTTGTCCTGGGGCTCGTATAAAATCCCAGCAAAAAGACATTTCCTATCCAGAGCTAGACTGGGTGCTACCTGGCTCTAAGCTCACAGTCATTCACAGTTCCCTGTACCACAGACTACCAGCCTCTCATTCTTCAGCCTCTCCCCACACCTACCACAGCCCACAAGTGATAAAAGAATTTGTAAGATGAGGGTCTGTCATCTGTCCATTGCTTTTTTCAAAGCTGGAGAAAAAAAGTAATGATCTTGTTCTGGAAGAAAATCAAAGGCTGCCAACAACAGCATGATATGTCAGCTCTTTTAATTTCATTTATTTATTTATTTTATCCAGTTGCTTTAATCCTTGGAGTTTAAAAGCAAAGAATGAATGCAACGTGCTGGAAAATGAAGAGCATGTGACAATATCAAAGAGTGAAACCAAAGGAAAGGGGGTGTGTGAGTGTTGGGGGAGCCTTGTTAGGAGACACATTAAGGCAATCCAGCTGATAGATGAAGCCTTTTATAAATGCAGAGTAAAGTCTTCATGTCACTCTTTATCTTTCTTTTTTGCTTTAACTATTGTCTCTCTCTTTCACCTCCCCTTGCATTCCTAACCTGCCTCTCCTCTTGTGGACTCCTGCCATAAGTCCCCCTTTATATTTGAACTGTAGGGCTGTGGAATGATGAAGTCTCCCTCTGCTGAGGATAGCAGAGTCTGTCCTTCAACAGGCTACAGTGGTACCTGCCACTGTGAGACCCTTCAAAGAGACTAAAGTGCACCTTATTCCAGCCAGGCTGGCATGCTGGCTCCTCCCAGTCTTTTGGAGCTATAAACAAGGCATGGCAATCAATCACAGGCAGTGGGAACCTGGTCTCCAGGGGATTTTGGCACAGAGGTGGGACACATGCATCACAAAAAAGCTGCTGTGCTCTATGTAGAAGTTGCAGTAGGGAGGTAGGGAGGTCGGGGGAAAGCAACCCAGAAATGCTTTTTATCCTTGATAGGAGAGCAGAAAGACAAGGAAACAGAATCAACACATTCTTCTCTTTCAGCCATAACTTTGACATCCCCAGAAAACAACTCCAGTGGAAAAACTGCTGTTGGGTACTGTTTATAATGAGATTCAGCAGGAGTGACTCAGTTCTCATTGTCACATGCACACACGCACACACAAACACAGAGCTTATTATCTGTGATCTTTCTACATGGTGGATGTAAATGCCAGGCCTGCCTTCTCTGAAGCGTCCTGGGCTTGGTCAAGCAGAAGAGTTTTACACTGACTCTGTTTCCCCCAGCAGCCTTCATGCCTCCTCATGGCTCTCTCCCAGCAGAGGTTGCACAGGCTCACACACCAGCACAAACCTCTGGCTCTGGTTGTATCCAAACCAGGTGTCACACCCTACCAGAGACCAAGCCATGACACCTCACTACTGGCAAGCAGCGCTGGAGGGAAATTATCTTCTCTCCCCCTTCCAGAGACTGGCCCTTCAAAATCACAAGACAGCATCTAAATGTTACTCTCTTCCAGCCTGAGACATTCTTGACCCCTATCCCCAGAAACATTTATCATGGTTTAACTTCAGCCATAAACCAAGCCCCAGGCAGTCATTGGTTCACTGCCTCACCAGTGGGATCAGGGAGAGAATTGGAAGGGTAAAAGCTGGAAAACGCAGGAGATAAAGACAGTTAAACAGGGAAAGCAAAAAAGCTGAACACACAAGCCAAGCAAAGCAAAGAATTAAAGAATTCCCATGGGCAGGCAGGTGTTCAGCTATCCCCAGGAGAGCAGGGTGCCATCACATCCAACATTTACTTGGGAAGACAAACACCATCACTCCAAATGTCCTTCACTTCTTCTTTCTTCCTTCCGCTTCATATACTGAACAGGATGTCAAAGGGAATGGAATATCCCTTTGGTCAGTTTGGGCCGCTTGTCCTGGCTGTGTCTCCTCCCAGTTTCCCAGGCACCCCCCACTTCCTTGCCAGTGTGGTGGAAGTACAAGAAGCAGAAAAGGCCTTAGCTCTATGTAAGCCCTGCTCAGCAGTAAAGAAAATATCTCTATATGATCAACCCTGTGTTCAGCACAAATCCAAAACACAGCTTCTTATCAGACACTGGGAATACAATTTAAGTGTACTCCAGTCAAAACCAGCAAAATGTCCCTGTGAGGTCCCAAGGCCACAGACCTATAATCTGGAGAGTGGCGACGGTCAACTGACTGAGCGGGGATGTGATGTGTGGCTGGCGGTGGCTGGGGTGGGCGTGCTGCAAAAAGACCCATGGGCAACCCCAGCTCTTCCCTAACCAGAGGAGCTCCTGTGGTAGGGACTGGCAAAGGCAAGTGTGGTTTGCACACACAAGGCAAGCACTTTAAGTTCTGTCAACAGCAGGCTTCTGGGTGAACCAGTTTTAACCACACCTCTGTGTCCCTGATGGCATGGGAAGTGTGACTCTGGGTGCACAGGAGGGAATGACAGATGGATTGGCAGATTCTGTGCTGAGGCTACTGCACTCTGACCAGTCTCTCTGGTTTTCTAGTTCCTGGAGTATGTTGCTTAGGATCTGTATGCAACGTGTCACAGTCCCAAAGTAGATTAAGTAGACTTCAAAGAGACTGCTAATTTCATACAACGATAATAAAACTGGTCAGTCTCACAGAGGGGCAGCAAACTTTATATTATTAATTTGTGCAAGATGCAGGTGATCTGAGATCTTTGCAAGAAAGCCAGTGTAAGAAAAGCCCAGAAAACTAATTTCTCCAAGGTGTGGTTTGCTTTTTTTCCCCAGTCCTAAAGGAACAAGAAGGAAGAAAGAAAGAGGAGAGACCCAAAGACAAATGCCACAGAGCAGACAGAAGGCAGGCTGGACTTAGGATGACAGAAAGGGCCACTGGAAGCAGAACAGAGGAGGCACTTTCACCCTAAGACTGGTGTGAAATGCACCAGAGTCATGCAAATGCATGCCAGCAGGACCTGGAGCACAGGTCACTCCAAGGTGCAGAGGGACACACAGGACGGACACCGTTTAGGTCAGATGTTTTTTATCTTTTCAATACCAAAAAATAAGGAGACAGTTGTCAAAATGCAGTGACTGTCAAGCAGGAATCTGGAACGACTAAATGTGATACTTAATTAAACCTCTATGCTTCCACAGAATGCAAGATTTTCTTCCACAGAATGCAAGATTTGCTTCCTTTCTCCCTTTTAGTACAGGAAGCCCAGAGATAAAACCTTCAAGTTATGAGCAACTATACCCTGCTGAGAAAAGTGATGGAGTGCTATGCTCCAGAGAACTTAACCAGGCCCCAGAAAATATGGAGCTGACACCTCAAAGGTTTTCTTCTTATTATTGCTGCAGTTGTTATTATTATTATCATTACTATTTTTCCTGACACTAAAAGTCTTCCCATCATGTTCCCAGAGGGAGACAAACTGTGTGTGCCTGCATGTTAATGGCAATAAATGGGGCCACTCTACTTTCCTGATGCATGGAGTTCAAATGCTGGAGGAACTGCTGGAAGCAGGCACACTTAAGTGAATGCTGGGAAAGGCTGTAGGGCTCATGGGTTTTGCACAGGAGAGAAACACAAATACAGGCCTTGGGGATGCATGATCAGAGCTCAGCTCTGCTACTGACTTGACTGGCTTGGTCAGGTTACTTAGGGTCCTGTGCTCTGGCTGCTTCCTTGCAAAACAGTTCAGGAGTAATAGGATGATGACCCATGCTATTCCAGGGACATGGTAAGAACAAGGGCCTAAACATTTTTGGCATGTTGATAAAAAGGATCAGAGAGTGATATAAATACTTCATACAAGGCGAGAAATGGCCCAGAGGGGAGATTTCCTACATTGCCTGATCAGATGAAGCTGCAGAGATTAGGTGCAAAAATCAAAGGTGAGGAACCAAAATCTGAAGTCTTTCAGTTTGCATCATCATTTACTGTGGCCAAATAAAAAAGCCACCAAAACAACATGTAAGAATTTCTCATCTGTAAGATTTCCTCATCTATATTTTACTGCCTTTAATGTGAATAAATAACTGCGCATGGAATGGGACACTGTAGTGAAGAAACATGCCAGGCACAGAGCAAATTATAGGAGAGCCAAAACTCAGGTTGTGAATTTGAAGTGTTAAGTTTTTTCAAATGTGATTGAATATTACTTTAAACTTGAGGAAAAAAAAGGCATTGATGACTTCCCCATTGATGTGAATAGCGATCAAAGATTCATTTGCTTCCCAGGGGGCTGCGGAGGCCAAGCCTGACATAGCACAGAAGAGAAAAGCTGTTGTACAGGTTAAACAAATACTCTGTTTAGCTTTGTGTCTTGCCTCCCACAGTGACCAAAAGCTCATGCCAAGGGAAGCTTAGAAGTAAAGAAGCATAGATGATACTTTCCTTGAGCATTCACCCACAGTGCTTCTCTCATGTTTTTAGTACCATCTTCATTACTGAAGATGTCTCTTGTAGGTTACCTGCCTTCCCTTTTCCAATACACATGACTGCAAAACACCTTAGACAAGAAATGCCTCTGTACATGCACCTTATCTTTGCCCAGAACTCATGCACCTGTGAATTCTCTGAAAGCAACTAACAATACTAAAAAGGCAGAGGATAAACTTGGTAAGCTTTGTTTCCCTCCTCCCCTCAGCTGCTTCATTTCCTATCACTTTGAAAGCTGTTGCAGCCATAAGCCACAGGTTCAGTTGTGGTGTTTGAGGCATGGGGTGAAGGAGAAAACGCAATCTCTCCTTCTCGGCTGCAGCACATCCTAATAATTCTCTGCTTTTCAGAAGTCAGAGGGGTCACTGGATCTTGCCAGGACAAGAGTGGTATTTGGGAGCATTTTCTGATAGGGCCTTCTCCTAAGGTTCTTTGCTGGAGTGCACACTGTGCCTAAATTCATCTCTGTGATTGACCAGGTTGCAGAAGAACTGAGTTGAGTTTCCCTGTCCTCTGAGACAGAAAAAGTCCCACCCATTCACTGTGGGCTCTCCTGTCACCTCCCATCATACATACTGACTTCAACTGGTGGGAAAAGAGACCTCTCTCCCTCTTCTTGGAGACTTGCTCTGCTGCCAGGACTCGAGCCAATCTCATCATCAGGGCACCTTAGGGTATCTTCTGTTGGTAATGACACCTCTCATCTTACAATTACATAGCCTAGAACCAGCTCTCCACCCCCTCACCAAAAAACCCTCATGTCCTTCATGATGTTTACCCTTTGAATGCTTCCAGTCCAGTGAAAAGCCCAGCATGCAGAGAAAGTCTGCCAAGCATAAAGAAAATGGAAGATACTTTTCAGGAGAAGTAAAAAAAAAATTTTTTTTTTTTTTAAATAAATATATTAATAAAGGAGGGGGGATACCCTTGTGAACCAACAGAAAAAAAACAAGACTTCCAGGACAACTGTAGTCACGTTCTTCCCAGCATGCTTGTCTAAGCTCTGCTGGTGTTAGTTCAAAACACAGAGAAGGCACAATCCTCAGTGGTGCTGAGCAGACCCCAAGGAACACAAAAGGTACTCAGCTCTTAATAGAAATTGCTCATAATGACTGAGCCTCTCAAGTACATAAGCTGCTCTGAGGGGAGGCAAAGCCATTTTCTTGCTGAGTTTGAAACTAAGAGCTCTGTTTGGCAGCTGCCATTCAAGTCACGATCAGATCTGGCCTTTCAAGAAAATGCAAGCTCATTAAAACATCCGGAGAAAGGGAGGGGAATGTGGTGCAACCCTCAGCTAGAGGGATAAAAAGAGCAATTGAAGTCAAAACCAGGGCTTGGTAGTTATAGGCAAGCAAGGCAAAGGGATGAAGGGGACCAAGGCTAGATAGTACCCACAAAATATTTCCTGTAACTGTCCTGAATGAAAGAAGAAATAGGTTTTTACCTTTAGCTGTTGTGGGATATTTTTTCCCTTTTTTTTTTTTTTTTTTTTTTTTTTGCCTGCCTCCACAAACACAGCTTGGCGGTGGGAACTTGTGGCCTTATTTAAACAAAGGCTAGATAGAGTTATCTGGATCGATTGAGCCAATGCTTCCTTGAGTACTAATTCAGGCCAAACAACTGCTACTGAGAATAAGTTCAGCTGGCCTCCCTAGGAAATGACCAGGCAAGATGGAGATGTAAAGAGCAGCTTTTGACATGGGTGCCGACTGGGACAGGTTTGCTTCCACGTGAATGCTACTTTATATAAGCAAAGAGTGATCTCAGACTGTCTGAATTATCTCATTACACCCCTACCTAGCAACTTAGATTAAGATGAGCCCTGCTGGCTTGGAACAAGGGCCTCTATAATCCTTTTTCCTGAAAGTGGGCAGTGAGTATGCTTAAAGTAAAGGGGTTATCCATCCCCACAATATCCTCTCAGCTTCTAGCAATCTGCCCTGAGTGGGCCTGCCTTCATTTTAGCTCATATAACTTGAGAAGAGGTTTCAAAGTGAACCAAATCCTCCCATGCACTACTATAGATCAGTGTATGTGACCACTCTGCTACACAATCACCCAATTATCTCTATCTGGTAATAATTCCCTGTGTGCCTGTGTGAGCTAGGGAATACACTACATTAAGCCACACAATTTTTAAATTCTCTTTCAGTCATTAGTGCCACTTGGGACTAGGCTTGCCACTTCTGCTGACTATTTAGAGCACTGGAGCCTGAGTCACTGCGTCTGACTCATCTTTTTATGCGGTGTGACTCTTGGTGTAATGGAGCAATGGTGAATCAGGCCCTACATACCTCCACTGGCAACAAAACAGTAACTCCCCATTCTCTGCTCCTTTCCCTCCTGAGACCTGTAGGAAATGCAGAAAATGCTAAGCTCCTGACAACAGCTAAGTGGGTTCAAAGCATGGGTGACCAACCACATCCCAAGGAAAGAAAAATAACAGGGTGAAGCTTATTTCAAATGATGCCGTTTTGCAGAATCTTACATTTGTACCCCTGGGTCTGATCCTTGGCACAGTTACTGGTTCAAAGCAAATTTTACGTTTTTAAAAGCCATCACCTCATCTGCTAAACAGAAGGAAGGTGCAGAGGTGCCAGCAGCATGACTCTCCAGAGGTCAGACTAGCTTCCCAGCACCTTGGCTTCCAAGACAATTGAGACTTGCAGCCTCAGTTTAGCCCATCTTTGACTGTAAAAATCAGTGCCAAAACAGTTCAATAGCATAACCCTCTCCTTTCTCACAAACTCACTACGAATCTAAATGAAGGAAGATTGGAAGGTCACTTTTAGAACAAGAGGACCTCTGATGGGAAGAATTCACACAAGATGCTGGCTAAGTTGCAAAGTCGGAAAACTCCTCACAGAGAGCAGCTCTGAACTTTTGTCTTCCAGCAGCTGATAGCAACCTTCCCTCTCCTCATCCCCACACACCAGCCTTGCAAAGCTGTGAAAGTGCAGTCCATGAGACAGTGACAAAAGCCCTTGCTCCCAAGCATGAAGTAGGGTGTTGGGCTAGAACTTTAAACGACTGTTCAAGATCCAGTTTTTTTACAGGCTGTGGCAGACCCTTCCTTTGAGTCCTGTGTGCTGGGGGTGGCAAGTGAGCAGCCCCTCTGAGGACCCAAGACCTCATAGGTGTTATGGGACAAGTAAGAAGGAGGGATGCACAAGGGAGGAAAAGGTGGCTTGGTCACAAAGCTGGTGTGTGCGTGTGTACCATTGTCCATTTCTTTCTTCCTGTTGCTTTTAGGTAAATGTGCAACAAAAAGCTTGTCTGAAAAGTAGTCTGTGTTCTTTCTGCCTTGTCAAACTGTTCAAGGGAAACATTATCGCCTTAATTGCTTAATTCCAATTTGCATAATACGGCGCTCTGACAACAGCAAAAACAGGGATGCAAAAGGAAGATTAAGAGCGACATATGCATGCTGCTAGCCTTTCACAACTGGGAAAGTGAAGTTGAGAACCAGATAGGACAAGCAGCCCTGCAGGCTCCCAGCTCCCGACTTACTCACTTCCCAGGAGCCTTTCCCACCCCTGCAGACCTCTGCATTCAGAGGGTTTTCACTGCACTCTGGTGGGATTCCCAACTGTACTGCTCTGCCCAGATATTTTTATTCATGGACTGTGTGGTCTAGAGCCTTTCAGAGGGTCCTGGTGGCATGAGCTGCCCCTCAAAATCTGAGACAGCAAAATGCTGCATGCCTTGGGCATAGAAACTTGTCCTCTGCCTTGCATTGCAAACAAATGAGGGCAGAGCATGGTAAAATCTAAGCCTAGACAAACCAATTCCTCTTGGATCTCCTATTCTACTGACCAGTCCTGATATTTGAAAGTTTTGACTAATTTTTTACTTCATATGTCAGTGCCTTTCCAAGTTCATGAATATTAGATGTTGGACTTCCTAGATAGTCTCAAGAAAGCCTGTTCTGACAGTGCTTCCTGCTTGACTGGCAGATGTAGATTTATATTAGAAGACCTCCAGAAGCACAAGATTCCCATAATTACAAGCACAGGACATCTCTCATGAGCCAAACTCATTCCCACTTCTGAAATAACACAAGTGCTTCACTTGCAGAAGACAATGGAACCATTTTCCTACTTTAAAAAGCCAACAACCCTAAACTTCCAAACCCGACTGCAGTGAACACACAGCAGAACAACAGGGAGATATGAGCTTTCAGCATAACTTCTGGCCATTCCCTATTTTATCTGCATCAGCTTCACACCTTGTTCCAAAGCAGAGCACAATCTTACAGAAGTTCTGTGCATATCATGAGCTGTGTTTTGTGTCTCTTGATTCTATTACTCCCTCTTTCCACATACATCAGGCCTAAAGATTTATGCTGAAGATGAGGCTAAAGATTTATGTCAAAATTAACACAGACCCCACTGATTTCATGGAAAGGAAATGTGAGATTGATGCCTCTGCAGATACAAATGGGAGAAAAATCTTAACTTGGACTCTGGCTGCATGTGAGAATGCCTGTACCATACAATTGCATAGCTCTCATGTTTACACACTAATTTGGGCACTACTAAAGCAGCTTTGAATGATATGTAATAACCCTCAAATGTGGGCACACAGATATTCCTACAAAAGTATTTGTTGCTTATCCCTCATCTATTTATATAGTTGTAGGGGTACAAATGAACTGAGGCAGATAAGCCCACAGGACAGAAACATTTCTGGATTTCTGATCTGAATTTGCAGCTTGTGCCTGTCTATACATAATTGAGACATTAAACAAGATTGTAACAATACAGAGTAAAACTAAGAAGGGGAACATGTTCCCGGAGGCAGGATTTTGCTGCTTCTTGACACAGTTTGTTGAAAAGCTGTGTAACAGCCAGAGGCTATTCCTGGTCTGGGGCACCTGGGAAAAATGAGCCTTGTATCCTGACTGATAAATTGGGCTCAAAGTTAGGGAAACGCCTCTAGTAGGAGTCACCAGTGGTGTGACCTCTCGACTGAAATAAAACAAGCAGCACAGGCAGAAGTAAGAAAAATCGGAAGCCTGCTGGCTTTTCTGTTTGTAATGAGAAGCTACACTGTTTTAGTTGGACTACAAAGGAATTTGCAGTAGCAAAGCAGAAGATACTTGTGGAAGAGGTGCAAACAGTGCTCATTTAGCAGCTGTGTATGAAAAAATCAATGAATGAGACGTGAACCAAGCAGATAAGTCAAGATATACAGAGCAGGTAAGCAGAGGAGTTTTAACAACAGCCAGTCTCAGAGGAAGGAAGAGGATCAGCAAACAGCTGAGAACAAGCAGAATGGGAGGGAGATAATGAAAAGACCTAGCAGATAAATGTGAATGTCAGATGGCAGCAATCACTCTGCATCACAGCAAGAGGACTTCTTTTCTCTCTTTCACTCTAAAAGGCATGGGAAATAGAAGAGCAAATTGGACCCTTAATATTTGTGGGCAGAAGGGGAGAGCTACAGTTGGTGGGTTATAAAAGCTGCAGCATCAATCCCTGCTACAACAGAGTAGGAAGCAGCTGTTGTCTTTGCCATTAAGCCCCTTCCAAGAGAACTTATTGAGGACTCAGACACTGCAGGGATGAGTCAGAATCAGAAACTATTTAATATGGCTATTTAATATGGAAGCTTTTCCAGACACTGTTCAAAGTGCTTGTAAGGTAGCGGTTGTCAGTGCTCTCCTCCCCCATTCCAGCCAGGACCCAGAAGGGCAGGAACAGCACCAAAATGGTGCCTCCCACAGCCAATGCAAGTGGATGCCAGCAAAGCAGGTAAAGGAGGCTTGGGGTTTGTTTCAGCTTGGAGAGAGGACTCCCTGCAGCAGGCAGCAATGGCCCCAAGGAAGAGCTGCTAGGAACCTGCCTTTTAGTGACTGCAGAGGGACAGGCCCACACCTCATAGAACATCAAAGGCTTAAAAATTAAATTCACAAGGTGTCCCATGGGCTCTGAGTAATGAAGAGGCCTTGGCAGCCTGGAACCAAGGTAGGGCACAAGTGAGGATGTGCTCTTTCAAAGGTTGCACTTAATTAAAAGAACAGGCTGCCAAGAAATGATTCCCATGTTGGATTGAAAGCAGAATGGAGAAGATGCACTGGAAAAGTGCTGCTCCTAAGTGCGGCCACATAATATACACATTCTCACCCTTGGCACACAAATCTATTGCTGGCCCTGATGCTGTCATAGTGGGCCTATGGGGAGGATGGGGTTTAAACTTGAAGTTCCTGTGGTCAGTCCAAGGGAACTCTGTTAGTTAGGAAGCTGCTACATGGCCCTGTGAACACTCAGGGGTCAATCAGAAATGGGACCTAGCCAGATCACTGCTGTCCAAACACGCCTGTAAGGTTGGGAGACTTCCCCCCCTCCCCTCCCCAGAACTTGCTTTCACCCTCGAATCTTTAATAAGCTGAAGCACAACTCCACAGCCCAACAACTTCACCTTCTCCTTCACACAGATGCATTACAGCTATGGCTTTGATCAAGCTCAGAACTGGTGATTGCAGATCCTGCATAAAGTATGAGACTCCGTTATTTATTTCTCTCTCCCCTCCCTACCCTCAAGCATTCCAGAATTCCTGTCTTCTCTGGGGGTATGGCAGATGTATAGGTACAAACCAGAAGGTGCTGGCTCTCCCCCACCCCTCTGTCTTTCCCGACAGTTGCTTTTTTTCCCAGCTCTTGTCTGCAAGGTGCCCTCTTCATATTGCTCTTCAAAGTAAAATGCCTTTCTCCCTGCCTTTCTCCTGATGCAAAACGTCTGAAACCCCGTTACAGACCTCATATGCAATGCCTGCTTGGCTGTAACTCACAGTGAAAAATGCCCCCTCACCACCAAGAGTCTCCCTGAGCCTTTTACCTATCTCAATATGCTACATCTCCACCACCCCCTCCCTGCTTTCATTTTCAATTGCATGTAATCAGTTTCCAGCTCTTTAACCTTATTCTGAGTGCTCTCTTTTTTAAGAATTTGCTATTCCACCCTAAAGCACTCGAAGGGAAAGAAACACACACATTTTAATTAAATTTCTCTCCATTTTTTCCCTTTCATTTGCATATTTATTTTTATTTTCCCCCATTTCCAACCCCAGGGAAGATAAATAAATAAATAAATGCAAAAAGGAGAAGGATGTGGAACAGTGCATGCAAGGTGACTGGGATGCAGATCACAGGCATGGGCTGGAGGTGGAGGGGAGGACAGCTGAAGGGGAGAGAGGGGAGGGACAATCCTGCAACTAAACTGAAAGTCGTACCTAAGGTTAGGTATGGCAGAAATCCAATGATGCTGACGAAAATGCTTTTAGGAAAGGAAGAAAGGAAGAGGTAGAGAAGAAAGACTGTTTTGAAGTATCATAGTATGTTGATGAACATGAATCAACTCCCCAAACTAATCTTCAACATATTCCTGACCAGATTCTGCTCCTCCATTGGATTTGCAACTTGTACACCCAGGTTGTGCACTTTGGGATGCTGGGCTGAAGCCATGCTAGGTTCCTGGGCTACAGGACAGAGCAATGCCCCTCATTTTGGAAATGACAACAGAAAAAATAAATCAGCCCAAAGTCTAATGTGACTGACAAAAAAGGGTGTTTCTTAATGGGCAGAACTAACAGCAACAATTAAAGGAGAATACCAGAACTGATTAAGATAGTACTGATGAAGACCTGATCATTAAAAAACAAATAAAAACTAACCAAAAAAAAACCCAAAACCAAACCAAAATAAATAAAGAAAAACAAAAAAAGAACAAAAAAACAACAACAGCAAAGCAAAACCAAACCAAAGCAAAAACAAAACCCAAAAACAAACAAAAAAACTCCATCAAATAAACAAATAACCTCCCAAAACAAACAAAACCCCCTAGATATTTTATGCCTCCGGTGTAATCTTTTCTTCTTTTCTTTTTTTTTCTCTTTTTTTTTAATTAAATGTGAATAAGCCCATGAAATTTGACATTTGACTGCACTTGTTCCTATTTCCTTTTTGTTTCCAGGTTTTGATTTTAATTCTGGAACATGGTATGACCTCCTATGAACCTATTAAGGGATTTCATCTTGTAGCAGTCTACTTGTATAGGTTCACATTTCATACCTGCTCTTTTCAGGTTGCTTCTTCCCCCAGAATCTGTGGTGGTACTGGGGTGTTGATCGGGGAATACAAATTTTTCTGTGGAGGACTGAAAGTCAAAATTGGGACCCACCAGCACGAAGTCCCTTTGCAATAACCTGGAGATCTGTTGCAGCCCCATTTTGCATACAGTTTCATTATTACTCACACATCACCCAAGGACAGTGTCATCATTTTTTCTCTGTAAAAGCCATGTTGGGGTATTCAGGGTTCTCTTCTCCCCTCTACTAATGACGAAGTCTTTTCTGCAATCTCTATTCATCCTGATTACCTCTTTAACTGGCTCTCCCTGGGGCTGCCTACTCTTGGTATGTAAAGAATTTATCATTGCTTGTGTTATCTTTGGCTATTTGTTCCTCAAATTTTTTCTTAATCTGTATTTCACATCTCAGTGCTCCATTTTATGTTCCATTCTATTAGCATCACTCAGATGGAATATCCAATTTTTAAAGTATTCTTTATCTGACTTGAATAAACCAACATAACTTGGTATTTAAGTGCATGAGTTTCTCTTACTTTTTTGCTTCCAGGTTTTTATTTTGTTTTTCATGTGGGGGTATGGCGCTACCTTCTGTGACTCTAATAAGGGACTTTTTTTAAAGCACTTTCCCTGCTGGTTCTTTGGGTTTCAATTTCATAACTTTTTGCCTTCAGGTTGTTTCTGAATAAGTTCCTTTTTTTTTTCCTCTTTTTTTTTAATCTTTTTTTTAATGTTCTGTGCTACAGAATTTCTGGCTGGAATAAGAAAATGATAGACATCATTTTATTAGGGTAATTTTCACTTCTTATATCTGTCCTTTCACAGTCAGGATCTGACTTAAAGGCAAGGCCATACAAAGACTCTTCTCCCAACCCTTTCAGAGAGGGTTAGAATGAGACTTCTTTTACAACCCAGCAGAGATGTTTTGCCTTGGCAGGAACAGACAAGGTTTGAGCCAGAAACAGGCCAAAGCAAAATGTGGCTCAGGAAACACATTTAAGAACTTAAGTTTGAGGCCTGCCCCCTCCCCCTGGCCCCACTCCTCAGCACTTGCTGGTTTATCCCTAACCTAATGGGAATAACAGAATAGCAGAAGCAATTCTCACACTGCACCATTTCTGCTTGCCCCGTTTGACCGCAGAGGTGCCTTTCCTGTACCATCCTTCCCTTCCTCCAAACGTAGGATGGCCTTACTATTGTCTGGCAAATGCAAAGCTACGTCCATGTTCCAAGCACCAGTGAAACATGGGCACTTTCCAGCATTCTCCCCTGAATGATTCTACACATTTTTCTTAGAAGAAAATAAAAGGGAACAGAATTAAATTAATTAATATTAAGAGGCTCTATTAAGAGCCTCTTAATAGCTCAAGATGGAGACCAAGAGCTCTTCTCCTACCACTGCCAATGCTGTTGACACCTCTTTCTCCAAGCCCAGTTCCCTGAGAAATCAGGTTCCCATGCCACCTGATGTGCCTCTTCTGCACCACCACGAATGTCAGAAGAAAGTGCAACCCTTCTACCAAATCCCTTATTTTTAACACAAAGTACTTGGGTTTATTATTTTTGGTCACTCCTCAGGGTCCATTCAGAGCTGAAGCAAAGGGTCACTTTCATCCTCTGGAGATGGGTTCACTTTCCCTGGCTGGACAGAGCCCACAGTCAGCTCCCTACAGTCATCTCCACTTGCCCACATCATCAAAGCTCTGCAAATATTCTGTGTACAAGAATCCATTGAGGAAACAAGGGTGACACTTGGATGAACTACCAGACCAATGGGAGTTAGACTCCCTGTGCATGCTGAGATGTAACAAACATCCATCAAGACTGAAACAGGTCTACTGGCATCTGTTTTGGGACAAAGATCTTTTCCTGTCCCTTCCAGCCCTACAATTTCATCCTTCCAGATGCCTTATTCCAGTGGGTGGCTGGAGTTGATTTGTGGTTTTAAAAATTTCAGGCTGTTTTCTACCCAAAGTGAGGCTCTACTGTGGTGAGGCTGCCAGAAGAAAAAAAGAAAAAATCCCACCAAACCCCTTGCAGCTGTCACAGGCTCTCACTGCCTCAGTGCCTCCAAACGCCACTTGGCTCCCATGCGTTGATGCATTTACTGTACTGGTAATTAATGCCGTTAGCTTTGTAATTAAAAAAAACAACTTTTTGCCTTTATACTTGGGGTGATAACGCTGCAAGTAAAAATTAATTAAAACGAGATGAATTGCCTTCAGTTAAACGAAACGGAAAGAGAGGGAGAGGAGGGGGCATGGAAGGGAGGGGGTCATAGCGGTAGCGAAGAGAGAAGGAGGCACGCTGGAGCCCTGCTAATGAAGCAAAATTATACTGTCGGCATTTTAAAAGATTTTTCCCTTGGCTATGGTACCTTCTGTTGGGTTCTGGGTTAATGGAGCCTAAAGCTATACGTCTGGCAGGGAAACTGTGTGAGCCACTGTTGCCCCATCTCTTTCATAAGGTCCACAAACACACCCGCCCATGTTGCTTCAAGTCCCTCCTCCTCCTCACCTTCCTACCCCCCACCTGGCTATGAGGGGTAATGGGCTGTGAAATTGGCTTTTCTATTATTATTAATTAGATCTGATGTCAGGCTTTTTGTTTTGGTTTGTGTCTGGGGTTTTATTCCCTTCTTGAAGTAAGGAAAATATGTAGATGCCTGAAAGAGGGGGCAGACTTCTTACAAAGTTGATGCTGGGAGACAGTCCTAGCAACTGCAGCATACTTCTTTGTAGAGGATCAGAATTCCTCTTCCTGCTTTTAGATGACTTCTCTGTTCACTGCTTAACTCTTTCTGTCCCCTGTAAGAGTCTCATCTCTAGTCAGACCAGAGAAGGAGCTGTTACCAGAGAGAATAAGAAATAACCTGTATAAGAGCTGGAGGAAGCCTCTGGCAGCAGAGAAAGCAGACAGCCTTGCTGAATGCAAGAGAAGAGAAACTGCAAAAGACAGGAGAAACAGAAGCATTTCATTAAGTCTCACATGAGAGAGAAGAGCTTTGTTGGACAGACCTAAATGGTTCAGGTCTAATTGAAATTCATCTTTGGAAATTACTTTGAATTTTATCACTGTTACGCCCATCTCATTTCCTTATTCATAATATGTAGGAATTTAGCAAATGAGGGAAGAAGAAATTGACAGTATGTCCAAATCCAAGTGATAAAGAGCTTCTACCACTTACCCACCCAACTATCCTCTGGCACCCATTATTTTTCAAGCCCTTCAGTTTGGGAACTTCTGAAGTTCCCCCTGTATAAACTACCTCACTGCAGAGAGAAACCTACTTTTCCATCCATCACAGCTTCCTAAGATTAATACATGTTGCCCATGGGGACTGCTGAGTCTAGACAGAAAATAATAAATATCCTTCTCTGGATCTATCTATCTAGAAATACTTGTCTATTCTAGAGTTAATATTAGAATATTTAAGTACCCTGGGTCAAGAGGAAATGCTGTTACTGTGAGAAAGAGCAGCAGAGTTCTCATAAAACTTAAAATTACTGAGACCCTATGGCCTGAGTTTAAAACTCCTGATCTGTGAAAAATTCTACAGCTTTTCAAACCAGCACTGCCTGTCCATTCTCCCATTTTCCCTCCAGAGCACCTTGTCACCACAATGGCCAGTTTCAGACATGTGCAAACCCACTAGGAACTAAGTCCTTAGGACCAACCCTCCCTCTCAGCTTCTGTAAGGTCAAAGAAACATGGTTTGATAGCAAAACCAAGTCAGACAGAACCTGTGGCAACGCTGAAGGACAAAGTCCTGTGTGTTTGCCCTAAACAAACCTGTCTTCAGGTTGAAATTCAGCTTTATTTTGAGCAGCTGGACCCATCTACACGCTGAAGCAGGGGAATTGACTTTGTTGTCAGGGTTGCACCCACAAGACCTACCATGAACATCTACTGATTCACCTATGGCTGGCGGGAACAGGGTGCTTTGCATGTCTGTTTGTGACAGCATTACACTCTCTTAAAAACCAGCATCCACAGCTGTCCCACACATGGGGGAGAGATGGGAGAGAGGTTGTCCCCACTTTTGAGAAGGATGCTAGAGTTGCCATTCAGGGAGAGCTTCTGAGGCTGGGAAAGAGCAAGACCAGCTCTTTTCCATGAAAGTTTTCCCTCCTGTTTTATGTCCTCTTAGCTGTAAGTGTGGTGTGGCCACTGCATGATGAAAAAGGGAGAGGTGACATGACCCTCCTAAAGGATTTCAGAGCTAGGGCGTACTCCAGGCCTAGTCTAATGCTTGCTGGGTCTGACATCTGTAGGGCAGCTCTGGAGGACACACTGTGCTGGCCCTGGCAACTCCTTCGAAATCCAGTTCAACATGGCTCAATTTTTACAGCTACAAAATGAAGACAATGACACTCGTTCTACTTTTGCAGGACACCAGGAGTTCTGCTGGTGAAAAGCAACGTACCAGAGCAAGCCTGACATCCTGTAGAGTTCAATGCAAACTCTTGCCCCGCTCTGGACTTTCCACCTCAATTACCCTGCCTATGAAAGCAGGACAGTACCATGCATGTGGCTCTGCAAAGGTGAGGCTAGATTACTGATTGACAAGGTAGAGCCGCTACCTTAAACCAAAGTCATCCTGGTGTAATGCTGTTGAAGCAACTGAGTGAAACCAGAAGTGACTTTGGCCCCTCACCAGAGCCAAGGCATTGTCTTGACCTTTACAGCTATTCAGGCTGTCCAGGTTACTTCAGAATTTCAGGTGAGACCTTAGCCTGGCTGACAGCTTTGAAAAGACAGTCAAGGAAATAGAAGAGATACATAGAAGGGTGAAAAGTGAGTGCTAAGAACATTGCTCCTGACCTTTTAAATGGGATTTTACAGCCATGGTTTGGCTGAACTTGGGGCCTGACTGCTGCAGTGCCATAAACTTCTGTCAAGTTATTTCTTAAGTGCCATATATAAGCAAGAGACAACATCATCCATCCCCAGTATGTACATCTGAACAGGGGATTTACAGACTGATGTGAGAAAGCAGGGAAGGAGGATGTTGGAACAAAGGGTGGAGTGTGGAGCATAGTCTGTGTGAAAGGGCAGCTCTTTTTACTGGAATAAGTCTCTCACATGACTGTGGCATTCTCCCCTTCAGTTCAGATGGGTTTCATTTTTCAGTCCTAAAAAAAATAAATAAACTGGGAGCGATGCTTTTCTGACTGTCATGGTAAATCAGACATAATTTCATTACAATCAATGGACTTCCACCAGCGGAGAGCTGATGTGAAAGAGATGAACATTAACCCCAGAGTATCTAACCTTCTAGCCATCCCCAGCCCTCTCCAGATCTGAAAATCAGCTGTTCTTTTCTAGCTCTTAGAGGAACCCCAGGAAGAGAGAGCCTGCAGTCAGACTATAGCTGCTGAGGCATGACGCAAATTAGACGCCAGTCTCACTTCTCCACAGCAGTGTCAGCTCTTGCAGGGCTAAACATAAGACACTGAAAAAGCATGGGAAGAAGGGATATTGAGCCAAACCTGGACACAGCTCCCATCCAATCCATCCTAAGCAAGGACAGAATGAAAACAAGGACAAGGAAAATGTCCGCTGTCTTCTAGTATTCCCATGATGGGTTATAGGTCCCTGGCCAGCTAGTCCTGAGTTTCCTTCAACAAAAATTTATGTCCAGGCCATTTTAACAAGCAGAGTCTTTAAGCCCCTTCCCTTTAGTGGCACCAAGTGACACGTGACTCTAGCTGAGGAAGGACCTCCTGAAATGAAGAAACCAGATTTTCGCTGATGGTAGTCATCTGTTGTATTTCACAGGTGAAGCACAGAAATTCTTCTTAGGGAAGTAAATGGGAGTATTTCAAGGTCTGCCATCATTCCATAGCATGGAAACATAAAAGCAGTGAATAGACTTCTAAAGAACACTGGAGAAATATCCTCCTTCCACACATGCTGCTGAGCTGGGTCCATACATGTCAGCAAGTTCCCCTCCTTCTGGACATTTGCAGAGGACCAGCAAGCAACCCATACATCGCACAAATGTAAATTCCTACCAATCAAGCTGGCTAGAGTGCCAGACTGCCTTGGGACAGATTAAACACCATTCTTGCCTCAGTTATTTAAAGGCCAGGATTTAGAAGGTGTGGAGTATCATTTGCAGGTTTCCAGAGCTTCTCTGGGTGACAGACCTCAGCGGCATCAAAAATGCTGCCGCTTCAGGGCTAAACACGGCAGCTGCTTAGAAATGGGCAACACTGATGGGAGGAATGAGGTAGGCTATTTCATTTAATTCAGGGACATAGGGGAACACTAAGGAAGACAGAAAACAGTTTTTTGCGCTAAAATTTTCTAAAGTACTGGGGCTACAGACATATAGAGCCATCACGTGACTCTGTGGTGGGGACCTCTGCAGCTCATCATAATGCTGCCTTCCCCACAACACAGAGGCAGCTGATCCCTTGCTGGGACCTTGGCTTAGTGCTGAATGAGAGAGAAATCAACACCTGCTGCACAGCCACCAGCACCCCTGGATTTGCATTACAGATCTGCAATCCAAACATGCCATCAGCCTAACGCTGTTTAGACCGGAGGAGATCACTGCCCTGGGAGGTGCATCTACAAGAACCTGGGAGCCAACATGCTGCTGCTCTGCTCCCAAGCCAGCAGCAAAAAACAGAAGAAGACGCTTTAAGGAACAGCACATTCATTCTAGTTTTCATCTGGTACTAAATACCTAAGCCTCCACCTGCCTGAATCCGCTTCCACCCTTGCCAGAAATCTGCTGGAGAGGAAACTAAAAAAAGGAAGATGAGGCAAAATAAAGCAAACTGCCAGGGAAAAATGTCCAAAAAGCTAGCCCAGAGGACAGGGGAGAATCGAGGTCTCCACAGATGAGTGCTTTTAATTAGGAAGAGGGCTGAACAGCAAGGAGCTTATGCTAATGAGTAGTCTCTTTTAATCAGCTTATATTTTAAAAACAGCATTTTTTAACAGTCAAAATAGTTCTGAAAAATGGTAATTATCAGAAATGCATTAACATGGAGCGGGTTGGCTAGCAAGCTGAAATGATGGACACTGCTGTCTGACAGAAGAGGACAGCATTGTCATGTGGGGTGATGTAGGGATGAGGTGGGAGGGCTTCTGGGGCTGGGACTACTCCCTCTGACATCCCTGGCCTGCGAATCTTCCTTTCCTCCCTGCTCTAATTAGTTATTTCTGTCCCTCACATGTTCACCAGTGTCCCCCTCTTTCCTCCTATTGGTGAGCTCTCTCTGCACACAGAGATGACCTTGCTCTTTACTTGTCTCTTTATCTCCTCACCTTTCCCCCACCCGCTCCTCCAAGTACTACCCTGCAAATGGTTGGTGCAGAGACCTCTTCCTGCTTGTACTACAAACTGCCATGTTGTAGTCTCTGCTGAATGTGGATGCTGATTGTCTGGAGAATACATTTACTGTGTACTGTGTGTACACCCCCCAACAAGATAAACTGAGCCTTTGCAGTCCATGCCTGAGGTGTCCAAACTGACTCCACAGCTGACCCCTCCTGTACAGCGAATCCCTTTACTCTTAGTCAGCCTTCCTGGAGATGGGCACATATTTGCATGCAGTGGAGTACAGAGAAATTCCCCTCTCTTTACAACTTCCTTCTTTCAGCGCTCTGTCCTCTCCTCTGGAAAGGGACACTCTACCAGAAATGTGCAGGATTCCCATCACTTACATGCCTTCATTCTACCCTGCCCACATGAGTCTTTGTAACAGCCTGCCTGCTTCTCCAAATGGTTCAACACCCAGCAATATTTCAAGTAGATGTTACCAAGTGAAATGAACACCAGTTTGCAGTATCCTACTTTGTCTGAGGAAACAGATCCAGGCTTGTGAAGCCATCTGCTCTTGTAGGGTTGCCATCCTCATATTTCTCTGTACTATGTGCAATAAAGAGCGTTACCAGACATCACTCTCAAGCTCACAACAACCTTGGGGCAGAAAACAGGAGGGGGAGGCAGCACATCCAACGTGCCACATATGGTGGGGTGAAAGAGAGACAGAGAAAATATACACCAAAGGCTGGATGGAGCAATAGGCTGCCTGATGCTTTCACGTGCAGTGGAAGGTGCTGTCATTCTCCTGTCTGAAGCTGGCTTAATCCTAAATGTTTTTCCAAGATTCCTGCAGCAAAGTAGAAAACCAGTTCAGCCACGGTTTCTCGCCAGTCTTGACACCAGAATACAGACTGTAGCCTGTAAAGATGTTACTGTCCCATACAGGAAAAGCTGGCTTTGATCCACCACTTACAACCGAGCAAAGTCTCTCTGGTGCCCTCGGGTTCAGCTTGTGTATGGCCAAGGCCCAGACACGTGGCAAGTCCTGTTCTGACTGAGCAAATGCCACTTGGTAGAGGGGCAGCTTCAGCCCCACTCAGCTACAGCTACAGGGCTCAGCTACCCAGCTACAGGGTCTCTGCTCTGATCACCCTCTCCAGCTTCTCAGGTGCAAGCTCCCAAGTGACGGGACCTAAGGGCAAATGACACAAATGTGCTTCAAAGAGTTCCTGCCTCTCTGGGAATCAAGCTTACGGCTTACAAATCTCATGGCACTGAAGGATCAGACAGGGCTTATAACTCTAGTTTTACAGGATTAGAAAACAATCAACCACAGTTTTGACCCACCCCTTTCCAAACCATCGCTGAACCAACGTGCATGGCATTAGCACAATAACTTGGTGTCAAAGCCTGATGGTGTTGATGTATGTTTGTGCATGGCATATCATCTTCCCATGTAATCCCCTGCTCTACTTTCTCGCCCCTGTCTTTGAGGGCAGGCATTTCTTTGGTGAAAGAAATTGTAAAGCTGATTATTTCACAGCTGCATCTGTAAATTATGGTGTCCAGGGCTAGCCTAGAAAAAGTAACACCTTGGGACATGACATGATCAGACCTCAAAGGCATGTTCATACAGATCTACAGTAACAACTTGAATGAGGAGACATCCAAAGAAAATGGCATTCTGTACGATTTGACTATGCTCCTCCACCAAGACCATGACACTGCTGATCCCCCTACTGATTTTAGGAACATTTAAGGACACGAAGACCTGCAGGAGTGAGGAAGATAACTGCATTGCAAAACCAATACTATGATCCCTGAGACCTTTGAAGATCCCACATCATGCTGTATTTTTCCTCTTGAAAACATTTTTAAACTCACATCAATTTTCCATACAATATTAGATGCATTAGTAGTAATGGCTATTTATAGAGCTGTAGTTTGGATCGGGCTGCTATACAGGAAAAAAAAAAAAAAAAAAAAAAAAAGACTGTCATGCTTAAAGGCTACAAGTCTAAACAGTGAACTAAATGCCAGAGCATATAAGGTTAAATATCCTAAATAGCTTCCTCCCACTGACAGGTGATGAGATTGTTATTAATTCAGTGTAGAAGTAGAAAGCGTTAAAATATTTGTTAAAATAAATTACATGGTAAAATAGATTACACAAACTGAGCACATTAATATGCTCTAATAGAGATTGTTGCTATAACAGGATTCTTTGTTCTGGAGCAAAATGCCTCAGTATTACAGGCAGGCCAAAACAAAAGCCCCCTGCTGCTGTAGTGAAAGCTGGACTGGGATTATAAACAAGATTTTCAAAGCAAAGTTGTTCCTTTCCAACAGAATTGTGCTGCTGAGAACCAGTTTGACTGGTGTCCCAAGGCTGGGCTGCTCTCCACTTTGAATGGATGGGCAAAAGCATCACGTTGAGATACCCTCTCCTGTATCATCTGATGGGAGTGCACGCGCCTACTGTCTGCCTCGGGCAGTGGTGCAGGCTGAGTGTAAAACAGCACCATCTGTTTTGGGCTGCCAGCCTGTGCCCCAGCACTGGAACAGGGGCTCTGCGTGCACCAGGGAGGGAAAGGCAACCTCGCTGCTTCCTTCAATATGAGAAATCAGCAGCTGTGCTCTGAGCCAGCAGCAAAGAGAGACTCCCCAACAACAAATTCAGCTGTGGTACTTGATTGGCAGTGGCAGCACCACCCCCTCCCTGCAGCTGCCTCAGCTCTGAGTTCCAATCTGGATGGACCATACGCAGGGGTCACAGAGCACCGAGTGCCTGAAGATCCATCTGGCCTTTGGCCTCTCTGCTGAGGTGCTGGCAAGTGTCCCACCTGGCTCCAGGTAGAAAAGTGAACACGGGGAAGACAACTGCCACTAAGAGCTCAATCAAAAGCCACCTATCAAGAGCCAAAAAGTGACATCAGGAAGGTTGCACCAGTGCTGGTGCTTAATGTCTAAGACCAAGAGAGTAGTGAATCAAGCTTCCTACTACTTCATATTCCATGACCCTACAGTGAGGAAGAGCTGTGAAAGCTAAATCTGATCCTTCTTGTTGGCACCATAGAAACTGGTGCAGTGAATCAAGTGGAAGCAAAGCAACATAATAGTGACCCCATGAAGTGGTATTTCTGAACATTTAAAATGTGTAAACATATTTATCTCTTTTTACTTTCTTCTTTTAGAGTGAAGGGAAGTGATCTTATATAAAATATAACAAAGATGACAGGGATGCAGGTAAACATGCATCCATGTAACCACAGGCAAAGGTCTCCCAGTCTTCTCAGCCACCTCTTCTTCTTCTGACTCCCAATTAGCCAACCTGACAAGGTCTGATCTGTTCTCTAATTGTTCCCTTCTCATTACTCCACCCCGTGTGCTTCTGTGAGATCTAAGAAGAGAACTAACAAGGTGCCTGCTGCAAAACAAGCAGGGATTCTGGCTCCATTCCTGTACCACTGAACAAATTGTTTCAGTGATAAATAAATAAAGCCATTCACGGAGAATCCTCACTTCACTTTAGCTGGGCTTTCACTGTGTCTACAAACCTGCTATTGTTCCAGATACTTGAAAACACAGCTATTAGCTTTCCTCCCTATTTCTCCATTTTAAGGTAAGTAGGAAATGCCATTTATTTGTTAAAATTTTATAACTCAAAGCTCATGTCTCCTTCTTCTGCCTTTAAAAGCACCCAGCCTGGGTGAGAAATGACCAGCTGCAGACAGCCCGAACAGGCCAATGTTCATTAAATGTCTTATTCAACCCCAAACCTCATGAATTGTTTAATGTACAATGGAGACAAAAGCCTTATTTTTTTCATGTGTCAGCTCTTGTTAAGCGGCTCCCTGCCCATCTTGCTGCTGGCTATAAACAGGATTAACAATCCCCGTAGTTAGAGGCAGGGAATGCGTGCACACTTCACACGCTGGCAAACGCGTGCAGAGGACAGGGTGGCGCACTCCCCACACAGCCCCACGCGTGTGTGCCCAACCAGGCACCGCCCGCATGCCAGCCCTGCCAAGCTCATTTACTCCCTGGGGAAGACAAATGTACCAATCCAGGCATTCCAGCACAGAGAGCCTGGGGTGCCCGCGCACCTCAGGTGACAAACACATCCTTCCCAAGAGCTGCGTATTGTTCATCTGCATGGATCACTTCCCTCCAGCTTCTATATGCAGGAAGCAAAATTCAGCAGCTTTCCTAGAGAGGAGTATGTGCTGCCTGGTCTGCTTTTGCCAGCCCTCATGCTGCATGTCCGACATTAGATGTCTTGAACCTGACTTCTTTGAGGAAGCCTACCAGGCGCTGGACACCACATTGATGAGGAAGGCCCTCAAGAGGCAGCCTGTGTGTCTCTTTCCAGAAACTTCTGGAAATACAGCCAGCACCTCCCCCTCCTCCTCTCCTCCATGCCCAAGCACACGTGCCAACCCTGTGAGCTCACACACACATAGGCAGAGAGGCAAGTGCACAGATGAGCATGGCATCTGGCTTCCTGCAAGATCCCTTCGGGGCCCACGCTCAGCTTGGAAGCATGAACCCCAAGCCACCTGCTTCAAGAACACTACAGCCGCCTCGGCCAGCACCCTGAAGGCTGCCAACCACCCAGGCTGAAGGGAGGAAAGGGAGAGGAAGGTTTGCCAAGCTCCAGTGTGGCTGTACCAATGTCCAGCTTTTGGTGGGACTCTCGTGGTTTCCTCTCCATCCCCAGCAGCAGCAAGGACCACGAGCGTTTCCAACAGAAATGATTCTGTAGACTTCAGAATGCTGACCAGCTGTTGGGGTGGTGTCAGGGCACCAACCTGGCAGAAAAATGGGCAGCATGAAGAGGAGGGGGAGTGGGGGAGACAGTAGGATGTCCTTGGGCATGATAAATTGACCAGGGACAGTGAAGAGGCAGCCTGTTGATGTGCTGCAGAAGGGGGACGTGCCTTTAATGCAGCTTGCTGCCAGGGAAAGGGGGATGCCAAGTTGTCCTTTCTCCCTGCCCATCCCCATGGATGTAGAAATTACATCTACGGCAAGTGGATGCCATCCTCTAGAAAATGCCATCTGGAGAACATTACTGGGTTTCCTGGACAGACATCACAGGACTCTGCAAAACTTGGAGCCAAACAGCACTTTAAACTCATGTCAAATGGTGCTTTAAGAGGTAATAGCTTGCAGGGCTACAGCTAGGGTTTTTTTTTTCCTCACTGAAATCAGAAGGAAGCTGTACTGCTGACCAAACCCACTTATGAGTTACAAAGTGAGAGAGAAAATAAAAGCATCTGATGAAAGCTAGCATTTTTGTGATAGCAAAGGAAATATCCGTCTCTGATGCTTATTTGTTATTTGGGATTATTGATGTATTTTCTGGCAGCAAATAATCTTTTCCTCACACATTAAACATATTGTGAATGTTGCAGTCAGCTGTAAAATCCACCACTCCCTCCTACATACCACCGGACTGTAACATCTGCATCACTAACAAAATCAGCACAACACAAATCATGTGTACGATGGAAACACTGGAAAATGTGCAAGCTTGAGTATGGATTGAGGATGAGCTTATATGAGGGGCTGTGGAAAGCAGACCAGCACCACCAGTGCTTCTCAGCAAAGCTTATGGCCTGCATGATGCACTGAGGCGCTCAGGAAGTGACCCAGTCACACTGAGATGGCACCTATTTGTGGGTGGGCCACTCAAGGATTTTGGTAGGTAAATTAGTGTGTGATTTATCCAACTTGACTCAGCTAATTAAGGGCCAGCAAAAAACAGAACCTATGACTCAGACAATAGTTGGCAGCACAAAATGCAAATTTCCTTGTCCAACAGACCATTTCAAATTCACCTTTGATAGAAATACTCTTAACAGCAATATCCTCTTTGTGAGTATTTGCTGTACCCAAGCTACTGTGCTTGCAGAGAGGGACAGCAGAAAGGCTGCAAGCATAATCAATTTAAGATTTGCTTTTGAATTGGAACAAAATAATTACAAATATTCCTCTGTCTCACTTTGGTGGTGCCTCAGCCACCTTAGAAACCATCAGTCATGGTCCTGGCACTGCTCGCAGCTCTGCCTGTCGGCACCTTTCCCCATGTCCTCTTCTCCACCCATCACACACGTTTCCTCAACTCCAATACATCTGATAACCTTTCTGGCATCCTCCCTGCCCAAACAGGCCCATTCCCATTGCCTTTATCTAGCCGTCAACATACTCCAGCAGCGTGCAAAACAAGCAGCGATACCCCCACTGAAGTGGCACCAACCACACCCCCGTGAGTGCAATAACTGCATTCCCAGGGCTCTATGCATTCCCCTCATGCTCTGCAGCAATGTTGCAGCTCCAGCCATTCCCACCACTCCTCATGACTGTCTCACAAAGCCTTGCTCACACAAGTAATCCCATTAAACCCGATGGGCTAGTTGCCTAAGCACCGATTTACAGGATCATGCTCTTAAAGGCTAAGCTCTTCACTGAAGGGACCCGAGCAGTCCCTTGTAAATTGCCCACAAAGCCCTAGAGCCACCGCTGGCCTGCTGAAATCTGGTGTTATTTGCAGGAGATCAAAGTCCTGTCAGGTCATGTTGACTTCTATTAATGGAAGCTGAGATGCTCAGCTGCACTTCTAGGCGTCAGGCCTGTAAATGATGAACTCTTACAGACATGTTTCACCTGGTGGGTTTTCCAGGGAGCTGTCAATTGACACCGAGCAGAATTCAAAAGAAAGTCTGATTTGCACAACATCTGGAGGACACTGAGTTTTCCTGTTTTGCCCAGCTACAACTGCAGTGTCAGCACAGGCTGAATTCTCAGGACAAAGGTCTTTTGGGTGCACCAGCGTAGGATAGGCACGTTGGAAGGGGCCTGCCTGGTTATGCTGCTTCCTTTTCTTTTAAAATTTTTTTGCCCTGGCAGAGGCCTATTCAGGTGACAAAAAGACACGGGGAAATGGGAACAAAATGTGCACACTGTTCATACTGAAGAAGATCCAGTATAACAGCATAATTAATAAACCTTCACAGACCTCTATTAATAGCTCCTGGAACCTGAGCAAGGAACACAGCGGTGGTTTTGCCAGGGCTCATTCTGCAAGGGTGAAAATCTTTTGCTTACTGTTTTCACATTTGTCATTGCCATGCTCCATCAAGCTTAGCAGTAAAAGCAGTAAAGGAAAGCAGGGGATCAGGGGAGAAAGGAGACAGGGAAATCCTGGTCTGTGGCTGGGCATGTTTTGATGGTTTTGCAAGCACAGAGGCTGGATGAAGTCATATTGCAAAATTACTTGTCCGTTCATGCATAGGGCTGAGGAGGAATCCTATACAACTAAATTAAATTTAAATTATCATATGTCAAATTGACATTAATATTCAGGGCAAAGGATCATTTTTTTTCAGGCAGTGCATTGATTTAGTTTTAAATACTAATAAATTCCTCCTGCCTCACTGGACATCGACAGCATATCCCCCCTTAGCTCCTACCTTGTGTAATACTAGCCTTGCGCCCAAAAAGAGAGGGTGCCAAGGGTAGCACCTCAGAAAGGGCAGACAGAGACTCAAAAGCAACAGAGACCCTTCAGCCAGAAGGGTTATTGAGGTAAATGTATTTCTCCATCTCCCCATTTTTTCCAGACATGTCTTCCCCAAACCACACCTGCCAAGAGGGGCTGTGCAGGGACCCAGAGCAGCAGCACATGGCAGCACAGTGCTTGGGGAGGGTGGGCTGTGAGCCTGCCACCAGTCTCCTGGTCCTCTCGGTTCAGTCCTCCTCCCCAGCAATCCCCACAGGTTTCATTGCTGAATGCCTCAGCCCCTGGAGTACCACAGTAATTTGGCACTGATGCCTTAGTCACTTAATTATTCTTTTCAAAGGAGCCTTTGAATTTCTTTTTCCCAACCTTGCCTTCTTTCCTCTCCCTCCCTTTTCCCTCTACACATTTTGACTCAATAGTTTTCCTTGAAATTGTATAAACTTGCTGTTTATTTCTTGCCATCTAGCATGCTGTGATCTATCTTTCATTGTTAATATTTTTTTTCTCAGCACCGTCCCTGTTCCCTGTCTCTGAGTTCATTCTGTTCCCTCTTTCAGCAGCACTATATTTTTCTTCTCAGTATTTTTGCTTAGCTCTATTAACTTTTATTTATTTTTTTCTTTCACTCCTTCATCATGTTTCTTTTCTTAGTTGCTGTGCACCATCTGTATATCTGTTTCTGCCTCTCTCATGCTCCCACAACTAGATTACTCTCTGCCTGTCTTTGATTACCACAGCCCCTTGTCTCCCCTCCCCACACATTCCCCTCCCTAATAAGAGCTATCTAAAACCGGCCATACACCTTCTTGGGTTCCCCCCTCTGATTCCCAGCTGTTGCCTGTGAAAAATACCTGTGTAGGAGTATTGACATCATAAGCTCTGGCAAGCCAGAGAGCACCTGAGTCAAGAAGACTCAAGATGCAGTAAGAGATGATGAGCTCAATGTATGATTTTTCCAAAGCATGCATATTTCCAATTCCACATTTTCTGAGAGAGAGAGGGAGAAAAAAAGAAGAAAAAAATCCCTCCTGCTCTTGAAATGTCTTACCTGCTTTTGAACATCCCACTATGCAAACAAATTAGTTTCTCCTAATAAAGGTTAGAAAGTGAAAAATAAGCCTGAAAATGTAAATCTAAATTTAGTCATAACTGAAGAATTATGATCAATGCCTTCAAAGTAAAGGAAATGCTCCATCTGAAGAGCTACGTGCACCTAGGAAGCATAAATTACCTTCCTGCTCCCCAGCACCTCTGCTGTTTCCCTACACCTCTGCCCCTCCTGCAACCAGGAACAGCTCTAACAGAGTCCCCAGCAACTGTCTTTGCAAAGCACTGTAAAAATAGATGCCAGGAGAGCATCCTGTGACTGCTGCTCCAGAGCTCTGGCCACCAGCTGCAGACTGCATGTGAAGGACAGAGCGATGCAGTCGCAGGGGATGGGGCTGGAGACATCTCTGTAGTGGGGGCTGCTGGGAATTAAAAATGGCCAAGAACCAGGCTGGAGCAAGCTGCTTTTTAAAAACAAGCACCTGAAGCTGTGAGGGCAGGTCACCCTCTGATTCCCTGTGGGAGCAGGTCTTGTCCTGGGCAGTCTGGACACTGCCATCCCTGCTGCCTCCCTCTCCTGAGGCTGTGCCTAGACTCACTGGGGAAATAAAGGGAGGGCTAAGTCTGGCCTGAAGCATCTCTGGGATTTGCTGCCCCCTCTGTGTGTCCCCACCCTGCAGATGGAGTCTGTGAGGAGGAAGCAGGAGCTGCCCCAGGGCACACAAACAACCTAGTCCACGCACATCTTGGAGAAAAAGCTTACCAGCTGACAGAGCTGGTTACAGGCACCCACATTTATCCAGCCCACGAACGGAAAACGAAGCTGAAGTGAGAAATGAAGTTCATTTTCTTCTCCTTGCCTTTTCCAGAATCAGACTAAAACTCATCAGGGTCACAACTATATGGATTACAGCCAAGGAGAAAGGTTATTGATGTGCCTCAAAGAAATAAAAACAAAGTTGAGAAAAAAACAACCCAGCACACAGGCAGCAAAGCTGGAATTAAGAAGATATGCCATTCATGCATTCCAGGTTAACAGGAATGAACCGAAATCTTCTTCCAAATGTCAGCAAGGTTGAAAACAACCCAGAGTGAAAACTGCATCTCAAACCCAGACACTCACTAATGCCATTCTGAATCATAATAGCCTTAAATCTCACCATGGGCAGGCAGAACAGTAGGTAAAACTGACATGCCATTTTGGTTTCTTATCTCCCCTATTGTTTCAGACTACCTTCAACAAACTAGGAATGGTTTCTGAATTTTACACCAGGGAATTTGAGAACATATTTGTATCTACATGCATATGCATGATGTGTGCATGTATGTAGGCATGCTGATATACATGTGTATCTACATCTATGCACACACATATATTAAAAACCCAGGGGCTCCTTTGCCAGATGTACACACAACAGCACTGGGCTTCCCCTTGTCCCAGTCTTTTCATTTGTGCCACACAGGTTTCTCTGGTTCTACACCTCATAACATGCTCAGATATCCCATATTCTCATTATCCTCAGACTCACCGAGCCTGGCTGTCCCCCCTGGAGGCTGTTCAGCACAGAAATTTGTGCTTAGCTGAATTTTCACCATAGCTTTGCAATTCACCTTTACAAAAATAAACTCTCCTACGTGGAACTTTCGCAATCAGCACAGAGACCAGAACAAACAAACAGGAAAACAGTCCCGTCAGCAATTTTGCAGCCATGTGAACTGCTCACTTGGAGCTGGTGAAAAAAATGGCCACCATCCCAACCATGGGCCCTGCGCTGATGCTCCTCTCCTGCTCAGCCGGCGCTCCCCTGTTTATCCGATCTAATGCAATAAAATGCGTAATTAATTTCTAAACGCTTCCGTTGAACGGTGCAATTTGTCAAGTCGAGTTGTTAATAGAATTAAGCTTTTTATCAGCGATTAGCAAAAGAAGGTAAAAAAAAAATTAATTACGGAATTGTATGCCTCCCTGCTTCAAAGCCAGGTTTGGGATTAAATGTTTGATAAAGGTTCCCTGGCATGTTATAAAACATTTAGCAAAAGCTGCTTTCCCCACGGTGTTTTCTGCAAAACAGCCTTTGTGCATGAGGGGGGAGGCAGAGGGAGGAGGGTGCAGGCAGTACAGTTGATCACATGGAGAAGGGGGGCTGGCTTCAAATCATGCAGAACTTATTGTATGGGAACACACCTCCATATTGTATTCTGCTGGCACTACATCCTGCCTGCCTTGACCTCTCAAGCATCTCTCCGTTGTTTGTATAGATAACCAACAGTGACAGGGAATTACAGGCAATATTGGTTATTTCTGCCTGTGTGTCAAGAGGTGTCCCAGGTCCTGGACTCAGTGGAAGGACTGTAGAGCCCCATGAAATGAGGCAGCACATACAGCTTGTATTGGTTATGTGGCAGTAAGTCCCCCTTACAGTCCTTCTCATTCTGGTAAATCCACACCTTATGGAGGGCAGACTATGAAGACATATAGAGAATGCCACAAGGTCAAGCCACCACTTCCCTCTGCAATGTAGCTAGCACTGGATCATCACTAAATCCACGTGCCTTGACCTCAGCAAGGACCAGTGAGCAGAGCAGGGGCTGAAGAAGCCCCACCTCCACAGCACAGAAATGAAACACAGCCTCATCCTTCCCAGGGAGCCTGCCTGCACAGACAGGGGCTGAGGGCTGGGAACCCAAGCATACTGCAAGGAATGCCACCTCCTCTGGTCCTTGTGCCACCTATTAATGAGGACAGAAATATAGCATCTCCCTCTTCCTTGCAAATTATACTGTCTATTTACACCTGACTTTCACAGAGGTGAGTGAAACCTGTGCCTGAGGGACCTTGTTTTGGAACAAAATCTAGCCCAGGTGTTTCCCTGCCAAGGCCCAGCTCTCTTGCACTTTTCCAAAGCACACATATTCAGTTTCTCCATGGACCCATCTCGGGTTTACCAGCAACAAAGCAAGGGACCCCTCCAAGAGACAGTTTGTCATCTTTGTAGGGGCAGGCTGGGTAATACCACTGGGGGACATGTGTTAAGCAAGAGGGGAGCAGAGAACCCAGAGGATGTGCTAGGGGCTTTTTTGGGGAAGCTTACCTACACAGGGTAGAGGATGAAATGTAGCAGTGGTGGGGAGCAAGGGTATGGGCTGAGCTGTCAAGAGAAGTGCTGGGTGAGGAGATCTGGGAGGCTGCAGGGCAGGAGTAGGGAACTGCATCAACAGAGCTTTAAGGCACAATACAGAATTAAACCCTGACAACAGTTATGTTTCCATGCACACCAGCTTAATTAGCAGCATGAAGCTTTCTGACACCTCCATTTCACGCTGTCTTTAGAGTAAGTTTCTCAACACACAGAATTTCTGGCAGCTCAGCAAATGCTCTCTGCAATGGCCATGCAACTTGCAGAAAGGAAATGAGGGGGAGGTGAAATCTTTAATCTGATTCCTGATGCTACTGGCAAGTTAAAGGTACAGAGCTAACAGCACATTTAAGTACTTCAGATCCCCACAATGAGACAGGACGGGAACACGAGGTGCTGGTGAGCAGCCTCCCCACCCACATCAGCAGCTCAGCTCCTGTTTTGAACTCCTCATAGATCTGGCCTCAGCAAGGACGGAGTGCCCAGCACAGGCTTCTCACTCTGATCCTTGTATGTGTTAGCAGCCATGCTCTGAGGAGGAGCAATTATTGACAGACGTAGCAAGGACAGGAGTACTGATGGACTACAGCCAAGATCTAGGAGAATGCTCAAGCACAGGGCTCAGCTCACACCACACACATCTACGTAAAATCCAACTCAGTTCAGTGTCTATTATTTCCTTTTAGGTACCCATCAGCTATCTGGGATTTTGATTTGGATTATTTTTCTTCTTTTGCTATTTGACCAAAATTATTGCATGCTCAGTCAGTTACTGGTCACCCGTTGAACCAGATTTGTCAATTCCTCCCTTTTCTTTCTCTCTCCCAGCTGTTTGAATCCTTCAGAAGCTGATAGATTGTTATCATTCATGTCCCGTCTTAAGTTGCTACTCAGCCAACCTCGACATATTTAGTTCCTTTAATCTCATTCCCTAATAAGTCAATCCTTCAGCCCTTTAATCATGCTAGCTGTGCTTCTGCAGATTCTCTCTGATTTGTCTGCACCTTCCTGGAGCTGGAGTGCCTAGAAAGCACAGCAGGCTTGTGAGCTGTGCTGAACAAGCCACTTCCTGGGGGCATGAGGGCACAAGGTCACAGCCCAAATTCTGTAGGGTTTGCTTCTTCTTCCCTCACTGCTGTGTCCATTGCATTATTCCAGAGATCCTTGAGGAAAGCTTTCCTTGACATAGCTTCAGTTATGACACACTGTTAAAGTTATTAAAGTTTTCCCTTCATGTGCTCCACACTGCTCTCAGTGGGTGGCAGCTGCTTTGCCCTATTTGCCATAAGAAAACCAGCCAGCAGGCCCTTTCTGGCCCTGCATCTTTTCATTTGGAAGAGATCCATTAAGGGCTGCAAAAGGGTTCTGCAAGGAAAAAGGCAGACCCATCATTCTCCCTTCTAAATCCTTGTGCTCTCCTCTCATACGGCATGAGTGTCATGCTGTAATGTCATCACTTTGGGGTCTTGATATGAAAACTCATGAGTACTGTGAAAAGAAGGAATCAGAAAAAAATAATTGAGAGTCTTAAGATGGACACTGGTCTTTTGAGTCAGCTTGTGAAAATCCTTTCCTTCCTCTGCAGTTCTGTTCCATGGAAGTAGAGTGGCACTTACTTCCTTTCCCATTCAAATACTCAAAGAAATCAAGCATTGAGAAATGTATTCAGGTTCTTCTTAATAGCAACAAATACCAGAATAATTTGATTCACAGATTTCTGCCAAATGTAGCCAGCATTTTGATTCAAAGCCTGTAAGTGGTTTTATTTCATTTCTGCTTCCATCAAAAGAATCCCACAACCAAGTTCAAGCATACTCAATAATCCTGAGTTTTCTTACTTAAACTGACATTGTTCTCAAGGAGATATCCCAGACAATACCCTATTTTGCTTTCCTTTAAGCCTCTATCTAAATTCTTTCACAGCAGTAAACACATGTTGCAAGTGCCTCTACATAAAAGCTTATTATTCTCATTAGTTCAAGAAAAAGTGCTTGCAGAGGCAATAGACAATTTGGGAAGTGAATGCAAAAGTGTGTTCCCCTAAGGCAAGTTTCATTGTCAGGCCCCTGGAGCCCTCTCTGCCAAGCAGAGGGATATACCAGCCTGTACACATAACAAGGACAGAACTATATTTTGGTGTTGATTTATACTGGAAAACATACCAGTGTGTGCCACATTGATTTAAACTAAATTATCAAAGAAGAGAATAAATAAATAAATAAATGCTACTCTGACAGCTCTATGTGGGAGGTCTCTGCCCATTGTCATTTAAACTTGGTAGTACTTTCACATAGGTGCACAGCTTAGCAGAACGTGACTCACATTCACATTGGCAGGATGCTCTTCAGCCCGGAGCTCTCTATCTAGAGGGGAAAGGGCAAGAGTGGATACAGCAACCTGTGTGGGGTTCAATTCACTGTTCTGCTAATGACCTCCTCTGGGGGACAGGGCAATTCTCATTGCCCCCCTACAGCATGCCTGAAAGCCCAGAGGAGACACTACCCAAGGAAGTGTTGCCATGGAAGGAACAAGTTGCTACTTCGATGCCACAGTGATGTGCCATGTGAAGGCACCAGCATGGCCTCGTGAGCATGGAATGATGCTTAAGCTACTGAGTGCTGTGTCTCAGCTCTTAAGTGACATCACCATAGGGCTTCCCAATGAGACACAAGGGCAGCCAGGTTCCAACTCAGTGTAGAAACCAGCTGCCTTCTTTCCCGGGGATGCCAGGATGTGGGATACAAAGAAAATCCTGGATTTGGTCAAATGTCTGTGGCAGTAGCCAGATGAAAACCGAAATAAAGGAAAAAAAAAACCTTTTCTTTCAGCAAATAATCTTATGGCACTTCCGTCCTTTTATTTTGGGCAAGCAACTTTTATGCTTTGGCCGTTGAACACTCAACCATTTTGCAAAGCAGTTCTAGTAGCCAGTTTCGGGACCAAAAAAAAGATGTGGGTGTTCAATTCATGTCACTTCAAATATTTAGGACACGATTTCAGCTCAAATCACGTAAGGTTTGTTCACACAAAAGCCCTTTCCCTAGCAGCTGGGGAGGGCCAAGGGTAGCTGAAAGAAGCTCTAATCAAATGTTTCAAGAGAAGCTGGCTGATAGAAACTGTGGTACAATTTATAGCTAGCTGGATGCAGGTACTGTAGTTTTGCAATCATGCCAGCTATCAATCAAGCTCTATTCTATCAGTCTTTTATGACTTGTACTCCAAATTCCAAGCCAAGCTTCATCAATGAAAAAAGTATTCTGGTAATTGCAGATGATTTTCCCATTGGACACTTTCATATAGCACATTTAGGCAGGAGTGGTACCTTTTGGGGTAGAATGGGTCTGGGACTGGGAAAGTGGGGCAGGAATGAGGGGTACTGCCCACCTGGGAGGCAGGTCTGGGCAAGCAGGAAAGGTGAAAAGCACTGGTCTCACCCTCAGAGTTGAGCAACAGGACAGTGAGGTACTATCAGGGCAAAGCCTTTCCATTTTTCACCAACAGAACTTCCCAACCCTTTTTTCCAATGCCATTACAACAGCCTATGCTCCACAATGCCTAACAGCTCTGCAACTCTTTGTTCAACTCCCTTGCCCATCTGTGGAGAGTTTCATGGAACCTCAGTGCCCTCTGCCCTCTTGGACACAGTGAGCAAAAGCCAGTGACAAGAAACCTGGCACTTCATTTTTGCAGATAATCTTTGTTAAACTGCCTCCTAGAAAGCCTCTCTCCATGGCATGGAGATGAGCCCTCTGGAGCATTTATTGGCCACTGCCATGCATTTGTTGGCTCCATGGCAGCAAAGACACAGTGGTCAAAACAATATCATTTACCAGAAACTCTCATTTTGAGCTGCCCTGGAGAAGATGACCCCACTCCAGGAACAGAATGGTGTGAAAATGTGAAATTTAGAAATACTCAGTATTAGAGCACACACTGCTATTCACTGAAAGGTTTCCTACAAGGAGAAAATGTACCTGTGCCTCAGCACTTCCTGAGCTTGACATTCTGAGAATATAAATCCCTCCCTCCCAGATAAGCCAGCAATGCCTGATGTGACAGGGCAAGGAAGCAAAGTCACATGCTGGATGTCACCTTAGCATATGAAAACCCTAGGTCATGTTTTGGCAGTGATCTCCTTGTAGGCCTAGAAGAGATTTAGGTTGCCTTGTTGTTGTGAGAACCACTGGATAATTGTCCAAAGGTTTTCCTGGAGCTTATTTAGAAGATGTATCCCAATCTTTGCATAACAGCAATCCCAATCTTTGCTTAACAGCAGATGAACCCACCAGATTTTAGGGTTAGTTTTCATTTGAGTTTCCTGTTGAGAAGTGAGGAGATGTTTAATGGAGATAATTCCAAACTGATTAAGGGATGGCATAGCTGCCAAGTTCATTATAAAACTGTATTTTATCTCATATCCCAACAAACTTGCATCTGCCTCTTCCATGACGCAGTAACTCTTTGAATTTACACATGTGCCAGGATGTGCAGGGCTCACAGAATTGCCATCTGTTTCCCTGTCATAAGCAGCCCAATGGCGTGCATGCTGCTGAAACAACAGGCCGTTTTGGTAATAGGCTTTATTTTATTTCTTCCCCTGCTTTGCATGGATCAATTATACCTGTTCTGCTCTCCAGTAAGAGATTCCCAGCTGAAGAGGCCACACTTGCCCTGCTGCAGCTGGGCATGGGGCCTCGCTGTTCCCAACAGCAGGAAAGCTGTTTTTCCTTACCACACAGGTTGCAGTACCAAATCTGACACACACTTCATGGTGCAGAACTTCCCCTCTCCTAGCTCTGGGCTCCCAGCACCCTGCTCTGCCATGTCACCATGAAACGATTTTCAGTTATTCCACTTTTTCTCTGTGTACAGATCTCCAGCTCTGGAAAAGCCTGTGATTCTTCTTATCCAGAGCTTTCTTCTCCAGCTTCTTCCCCTCTTCCTATCAGCTGTCAGTCTAGGCCAGAGTACAGGCTTTGTCAGCCCACCAGGGTCCGAAGGTGCATACATTGACATGGAGAGGAGGATGCTCCAGAAGATGTGTTATTATCCTCTGAGTACTTTGCTAAGGGAAAGAGGGTAGGCCTGTGCCAGAGGGAATGGGAAGAGGGACAGGAGAAAGCCCAGCATGGGCTCCACAGCTCTCCCAGGGGGAGTTTGCATTTTGCTTCTTCTTCTCCTTGGGGTTGCAATTACTTGCAACGTTAAAACAACCTCAACTTCCATCCCCAACAGACACCACCCCCCTCCCCTCTGCTCCACACAAGAGAAAAATTGTGGAAAAATACTACTTAATTATCACACCACGTAACTAATTAAAAGCTGAATGCTTGTGTGTGGTATGCTAATGGGACATTAGACAGCCAGCCTGCTTTGGTAAAGAGACATGAGCCCCCTCTTTCCCCCTTCACCTTACTGTGGGAGTTTCAGGCTGACAGGCACCTGGGATGAGGCGGGAATTCATTATGCTGCCTTCAAGTTCACAGCTTTACAGAGGGCACCGAGGTCAAGCAACCTGATCAGTACAGAGGGAGAAATCACCTGTGCAGGAGCCAGGAGCAAGCTACATAGTGTGGGTGGCTTGCTATGGAAATTACGTACACTGTGAGGCTTCAAGTGTACTCTAAAGCCTATTTTTTTTTTTCTTTATGGGGTTGGTAGGAAACAAGAGAGTCTCTGAAAGAAAATGTTTATTGCATTCCCTCTTCATTGCAGGGGGGTTAAACTAGATGACCTTAAAAGATCCCTTCCAATCCAAACTATTCTATGACTTTAAGATGTGTATATTGAATTTAGACAAGCACACTCCAACTCCCCTTCTCTTGCTATGTCATTACACCATCTGGTGCCAAGTGCCAGCCCTCTCCTTTCAGCTGTTGTGCTTGAAGTCCATGAATGCTTGTCCACTCACAGCCAGGACCACTAAATATGTTAATTAAGGAGACAGCTTATTTAGCTTTCTTGAGTTTTTCTTAATCATCATGGTAGTTGCACATCTACACCCAGAGATTTGCCCTGGCTCCCGTGTACACTAGGAAGAGCCTGTGTGACCTGGAGTGTCCAGACAGCCTCCCAGACATGGTTTGGGGGAAGTGAGGGACCCTACAGGCTAGCTGCAGCAGCACACTGTATCAGTTCACCCAATGGACTGTGAGGCTCACTCAGCCTTGGAGAGCACTGGGGCTGAGCTGAGATCTTTGTATGCCCAGCTATGTATGCTGGGCCTGCTGGGGGTGTTTCCCTGGTACCCTGTGCCAGACAGAGCTAGTGCCAGTCACCTCCCACCTTCACCCACAGAAGGCAGGTATCCTGGGAGTAGGTAGGATTTTCTATGGCTTGTTCTTCCTTGAAAGACATTGGGTGGAGACTAAGATAAATCTAGAGCCCCAGAGGAAAAAAAAAAAAAAAAAACCAAAAAAAACCAAGTATTGTCAGTGTCAGCAAAGAGAGGCAGGAATTTATCTTGGGTTAAGGGGATTGCTGTCTCCCTGTTACCACTGCCTGCTACACTGTGCATGTGCCTCTTGTGACATGTCCTATGAGCTGCAGACCCCACTGTGAGGGTCATGACTTCTTGAGGCACAGGCAGAAGTGCCACAGCCCAGAATGCAGCTAGCACTGCCATGGGACCTGAGGCACATCAGACAGCACAGTCCCATGTGGAAAGGCTTTTATCCCATCTGCCCCACTTCCCAGAGCCACAAGGGACAGATGGAGCTGGCTGGCTGGAGAAGGCCAGCAAATGATCATGCCCTGCCTGTGAACCTCAGAGCTGACACTGTCTGAGTTTTCCTCTTACAGGCTTCCTATTGCCCACTTGTCCTTTGAGTGCCTGCCAGCTGTGCTTGCCAAGTCCAGGGGTGCCAAAAAAGATGCTCCCCTTCAAAACTCTTGGGATTTGTGTGATGAGCCAGACTCCTCCACCAGATGCATCCTAGTCCACTGTTTACCACAACTCCTCTACTGAGCAACCACAAATCATTTCTTTCTAGCTATAATGTGATCTCAATCTCAGATTCTCATCCTATCCATCTGGAAGAGGCTTCAAGAACTTTCTTTCTCAATCACTAGCTCAACACCCTGTCCCAGGCTGATGTAACACTGTGTCAAGTGCCCACATCCCCAGTATGGCAGGAGGACGCTCCTGCCTTGTGTGTTGGTTCTGCTGCTGGCACATCAACACTAAAGCCATGTGGATGCCCTGTCCCAGCAGAGAGAGGGAACAGGCAGTGGTGGTAAGGAAGGCAAGAACTCAGCCATGGTGCTCAAACATGAAGGAGCTGAGGCTGAGTACATCCAACCAAACTCATGCCAGAAGATGACAAGGATGAAGAAGAGGACAACACCGCTCAAGGAAGGTACTGTTCTTCACTGCTCTGAGATCCAAGTTCATGGCAAAGTACTTCTTGCTGCCCTGGGCTCTGAAGATGACTACAGCATTCCTTGTGACTGGACTGTCCATGCCCATTAGCTGCTCTCCAGCAAAGGATCTTCTCCCCCACTCTGTTTGGTCCCAGCAGCTCCTTTTGGCTAGCTCTCTCCAACCACCTGCGCTCCCACTGAGCACAACATGGAGTGATGTTCTCATTCCCTCACTGTTATTCTGTCATCTCTGTCATTCCATAGTTGATTTTTGACCATTCAGGTTTGGCAGAGCGTGCTCACAATGTGTCTGAGCTGATGCTTGACCCCCTCTCCTATTTCCACCCAATTTGGCCCTGAACCATCAGCCTTACTTTATGGATCACCCCAAAGCCCCAGACTGTCAGAACAACTTCAATTACAGCGGCGATGGGCCCCGTGCCACCAGCAGCATCCGCGGCCTTCCAGCGGCTGACAAGGACTAATTAGGAAATGAAACATTAGTTAAGTCGCTCTCAATTAGGGCCAGGATAACGTTTTCCTGGCAGCACTGGGGCACTTTAACTGCTGGTCCCATGATGACTGTGAGCACATCAGGCTTGCTGAAGGAGCTTTAATGTTGAACATATGTTGGAAGATTACAGAAACCCTCTCAGCTGTGACATTTCGGTGTGCTCCCTGCTTTTTCTTTCCCCTGTAGCAAACAGGAAACACTGAATGCCAGCACAGGAAAGCAAGAAAGGGGCTCAGAGCAATTAGCAGCAAGGCATATACACATGCACACATCTACATATGTGCACAAATGAAATATGTGCCTCTGAATGTACACATTCCACATTTTAATTAAACATCACCACACAGTATCCTTACTCTTCCCTGCCTCTAGAAACACACCAGAGATGATAGACCATCGCCCCATGGCAAAAGGCATGCTAGAAGCCCAAGGGATCCCTGGCTACAGAAAACCACAACCAAAACAAAACCAACCAAACAAAATCCCACAACACACAAGAAAAGAGAACCCAGTGAGGTCAGGAGAGAGGGAAGCTTGGACAGTCTTCAAATGAAAGCCAGGTGCAGCTAAGTCTTGTATGGGAGCCTCAGAACGACAGAAGGCAATAAACAAAAATGTAATCTACCAAAACAAAATGAAAACCTCAAATCAAAAAGGCTCAAGTTTCCTTGGAGGAAGGCATGGAAGTAGGAGGAGACTGTGAGAGGGTATTAAAGTAAGGAAAATTTTTTATTAAGAAAGTACACAATACATCTGCATATTTTGTGCAAAGTCATTTTATGTGGTGCAGCAATCTATGGAGATCAGCTGCAGTTTGAACAGCTTTTCTGGGATTAAGGAACAGGACTGGGCTCTCACGTGCTGTCTCCTGGGAGGAGATGTAGGGCAAAGAGGCTGGGAAGTCAACTGCAACTGTAGATGAGTATGTGCCATAATGTTTGGATTTGAGACAGAATGGATCTGCATCTGCTTGAAAATTGGCTTTTGAAACACTTTTTAAATGGAAATTTCAGTTTCTAAATGAATTAAGAATCTGTTTTGTTTTGTTGTTGTGTTTTTTTTCCCTCAAAAGAAAAGGCTTTTCATATGGAAGAATTTCTACTGGCTAAAAAGATGGAGAACCTTTTGACTCTTTAAAATCTGCTAAGAAAACATTTGCAAGATCATCACTTTGCCATTTGGGGAAAAATATCCACTTTTCCAACTGGTTTGAATGTAGCCCTTTCTGTGAGCACATCTCTTCAAAGCCCACTGGGAAACTTTCCATTGAATTTGCTAGACCAGAGCTTTGCTGCCCAGCAAAAATTCCAAGTCCAGAAACAGAATATCAGAGTATCTGAGACATCTTCTGGCCTATGTAGCTGGAATCCTGGACTGCACCAAGCCCAACTATCTGTTGAAACTTCTGAATCTCTCTTTGATGAAATACACCCTTGGCAGGGCAGCTCTATCCAGAGCTCAGAGGAATTTAAACAGAATTTAATATGGTTGCACCAAAACACTGATTACGAACCAGAATGAGATATTACAAAGGTGCCACAAGAAACTGCTCTCTGCCAGTGCACACCACACACACCACACACCTGCTCCAAACCCACGCTTGTGTCCGCATGCAAGGTCCCTCCAGGAGAAGAGCACATGGTACACTGAGAAGTGACAGTAGCTATTTTCACATCAGCTTTACACCAGTGATACTAAGAACATAACCTGGCTTTTTGGCTTGCTTGAGATCTTGGTTCTCCACCAGCTTTTACCGTGTGTTGTCATTTATGGCTTTGCTGAACAAAAGCTTCCAAGGAATCACCATGGCAGGGCTGCTGTTCGTGCGCCCACACATGAGCAATGACACTCATTGCTCAGCCACACAGCATCTCATTCAGCAGGCAGCCCGTGGGAGGCCCTGCCAGAAGGCAACTTACACCTTCCTTGTCAGGCTACTACCAGATTTTGCCTAATTTGGTTGTTGTAGCTACTTTCATGCTGTTTACACAAAGCCTGCTTAGAAGACCCAGTACAATGAAAAGGAAAGCGCTGCAATGTGCTCTTTTTTGATCCTATAAAATCAAATTTGTGTTTTTACTGATTCTCTCTTTTTTGAAGTGGTAATACCTGAATGTAAACACACTTCCCACTGTGCTCCTGTTCTGGCTGAAACCCATGACACTAGGGGGTGATTCTTACAGGCAAGTATAAAGATACATACATGCAACTAGCTGATCTATATCCACAGAGGTTTTGAAGGCACATGGCTCATTATTCCAGGCAATACCTAAATCCTTCTCGTTTTGCACACACTCCCTTGTCCATTGTCAGCCAGAATAGTGGGTACCTCTAGGAGCCTTCTCTCATGCAACAGTACCATACAGTTGGAAATCCAATGAAAATGTGTTGTTTTTTTTACTTTGTAAGTATGTTGGTATGTACTACAAAGTATTACTGAGGAGGAGTTAAGAATGGGCTGACAGCAGGAATGAGGGAAGCAAAGGACACATCCAGTACAGGCATCTTCATCCTGTAGAATCTTTCTTGATATCATGATAAAAGTCTTTCACATCATGAGGTTGTCATTTCAATACAGTCCTCTATAAGAATTTTCAGCAACTGCTGCAAGACTATTTACAGCATATAAAATTAAAGAGGTGCTTAAGTGTTGTAGGATTGAGGCTTGTGTGTCATTTGCTACGTGGAACTTGCCTTTATTACAATGACGATACTCTCAACCATTAGTCTACTTGAAAAATTATGCGAAAGCAATTCAGGTGTGTGACCCAAACTTTGCCCAGAGTCTGACATTGCTTTAGGGAAACATCCACCTAGTCATCCATCTAGCTAAGCTCATTTGCGTTGACAAAGGGAAAAAAGCCAGAAAGACATGAAAATTTCGGCATTTGGTACTCACATGCAGGAAGATTCAGCAGTGCTACCAGGCAGTTTTCCTTGGAAACAAATTTAAGACCCCAAAAACCTTGAGGTAGTCTTTTCATGTGCAAATATTTAACTGAGTTTGTTCCATAATAAAATTTCTAGGGGACAACCTTGCCACCCGTGCCAGCTGAGGAATACATAACCTGGTGGGGTTAACAGCGTTCCCTGCTGCAGAAGTAAATACATTAGGAGATGAGACACAAAAGGTTTCTCAGCTCCTGATTTTCCTTTAATAATATTCCATTAAAAATGACTGAAAGGCAACTCTCCTCCTATAAATCAGGTACCTCACTGATGCCTTTTAGTCCTGAAACGGGCCTTCTTTGGTTTTAATAGCTTCGCTTCCTTCCCCCTCTGTCTGTCTGTCTCCAGATATGGCTGATTTACCTGGATTAGCAGAGACATTGGCTCCACATTCTTCAAAAAGTGCTGATCAGGCTGAGCTGGCAAAAGATTAAAAGTCACACAAATTGCTTCTATCACTGAAGGAGTCTAATTGATTTTGGGAAAAAGTCTAAATCATGATTTGCTCTCTGCTGGTTGGAGCCTATCTAGGGGAGGGGCACTTTTTTGATGGGCAGGCAGAAAAGCATCTCCCTGGAGTCCATCAGTTCCTGGTCACTGCAGTGAGAGAAGCAACTCTCCTTTCCTTCTTATACTTCATTCTTTATATATTCTGCTTGGTGATCAGTGTAAGGCAAGTGGATCCTGCTGAACTGAGGAAAGAACTGACAGAAGGACCTGTAAAGTCCGGTCCTGATGCAAACTCTCCTTCAGTTTCTCCACCTGAAAAGGGAGAAGGGGGTGGGAGCAGGGATTTACTGCTCACACAGTTTTTTGGTAGGTTTTAAGAGGGCATCACAAAGCAATAATGCAGCAAGTTCCCCCCTAGTCATGAAGCAGGGAGAGAAAGAGGCTGAAGATGCTCTAGAAGGCAGGATAGCAGAGTTATCCCTAACAGTTAAGGCTCTTGCTTTTAGGATCAGAGAGTTCAACTCCCAGTATGAAAAACAGAGCAAAGAATATGTTCCTACCTGAGGACTGATACTTGTAAAAGCACTTAGAAAAGTACCAACTAAGTTCTAGCTTGGATTTTGTCCTAGTAAGGAGATGATTGAACATTTCTCTAACACTTAGGCCAGATACAACCATGTATTCAAATACTTTCATTGTTTTTTAAGCCAAACTTGCCTGATGAGAATTGTAAATATGTGCTCCATGCAGCCCCAAGCCCTGCCAGATGGGACACTGGGGAATGAAGGGAACACACCCTCACAAAATTCTGTGTGTCATTGTGTAGAGAAACCACAACTGCAGTGCAAAACAAAGGGATGTATGTATTTGTGGCTCATGCACAGCATATTGCAGAGCTGACATCTAGGTGAGGTGAAGTTGTCAAGATTTCAGGTGTGCAGTTGATCCTTTCTACTCTGCAGTTGATCTCCCTACTCTGCTAAAGGAGTGAATTTTGTGCAAGTCTCACGTGAGGGGAAAAAATCCTCAACAAACAACTGTGTTTGTTTTTCCTGTAAAACACGACCACTATTTCCTAGTCTATTCCCAAGTCATGAATTACAACACAGGAGCAGGATTTGAATCAGCATTTGACAGAAGACATGCATACCAAGGAACTGCTCTGGACTGAGACCACTGCAGACAGGAAAGGCAAAGCAGTGGTGCAGGCACAAGAACAGTTTGGGTAGGGATGGTAGAAGTCATTATCACCATCAGTTTGGGGGAGAAAGGATATTGGCATGTAGGGGCTAGCAAAAATAGAGTGGGCAGGGGGAGACATCACATTTTTAATGTGTGTTTTAATGATGTCTTGCACAGGAAATCCCGACTCATGAGCACTGTCCTGAATGCTACAAATATGGCCATATGACCACAGGGTGGCAGGAGAAAGAGGAATTCATGCCTGGGTGGAGGAGATGCAATTGCCTCTTGCAAGGGCCACCTACATGTGAAATAGTGCAGAAACATCATGACTCTGCAGCCAATCATACTGCCAGGGCTTTTCACTGAGCAGGTATCAACAGCACACTTCTTCTCAGCACGTTCAAGTGACTCACAAACAGGAGTCTCATTGATCAATCCTCAGAAGTCTCCTAAACCACAAGGCTGCATTGGTGCAGCCTCTGTTCAGGTAGGTAAACTGAAGCAGAAGAGAAGATACAAAATACCCAAAAAAGGCTCAGTGGCAGAATCAGAACTGGAAGGCAGCTGCGTCATTGCCAAACTGTTCAAATACCATAATTCAAAAAAACAGATACCACGACACTGACATCTTCAACACCCCATCTTTGCAAAAGGCTTTTGATGGGAAAAGCTTCCAAAATGCTCAGTACTGGCCATATGTGCAAAAATGTGGTGTAAAGAAAGATTGCCTCTTGCTCTCAAGACACTTGCTGATTTTTGTTACCCCAGAATGAGAAGATGCAAGACCCCTTACATCCTCATATCTTAGGTTAATACCTCCTATTCCATATCTTCATGTCTTCCCTATTTCACCTGTAAATCTTACCAGTATCCAAATAGGAGTTGGGTTTGAATCTTATTGAGCTCTTACTATGTTTCTGATTTTATCTGGTGGCAACAAGTTCCATATGTTAACTAGGCACTTTGTAAAAGAGTATTTCCTCTTCAGGGGTTTAAAGTAGTTTGATTTTTTTTTCATGTAATTGCTTCTCCTGTTGTTCTTCTAATAAAATGAAAAGTAAATAGGAACAGCTGAGTGCACTTCTATTTTGTGGTGACTATTTCTATACCTTTGCCACAATGCTGCTTATTTGTCTTTTCTCAAGAAAATGGTGTTGCTCTTTTTAATCATTGTTTATGAAGAAGCTATTAAAAGACTCCAGACATTTTTGTTCCCCTTTTCTGGTCATTCTTCTATTTCTGTTATTTTCTTTTGAGATACAGGGTGAGCAAAGTGAATAGAGTGTACAAGGAGAGCACGTACCATCAATTTATATAATGGTACTGTATTATTTTATCTATTATACTCTACCCTTTTCTTAATGCACTCTCTCATCTTGCATGCTTTTATTTCACCACCACTACAGACTGAACAAATGTTTTCACTGAGTTGCTCAGCCGTGCTTTTTTTTTCTTATTTTTTTCTTTTGAGTAGTTACAATTATTTTAGAACCCAAAAACGAGCATGACTAATTCTAATGTGTTGTTTCCTGAGTGCATCACCTTGCCTTTGCCATATTGCATTTCATTTACTTTTATGATGCTTGCAAATTGCCTCTGCGAGCTCATTGTCAGACCTCCTCAGAATCTTTTATAGGCTTGGGTAACCTCAACATTGCTGTATTATCTACACATTTTTCCTTCTATGTATTCTTCCCATTTTTGGGTTATTAATCCATATTAAACACCAGACATAATACTGCTCAGTGACACATCCGCTGAGCTGTGGCATCTTTTCATGCTGAGAACGAGCTATATATTCCTGCTCTATTTATTCAGTAAATTTTGCTTTTCTTCTTACTTTATTTATGATATGGCTTTATCTCATATCCAATGACAAGTTTGTTCCTTAATAATCTCCTAAAAGAGACTGAGTAAAGAAACAAATCCAACAAGCATTTGGAAAAGTTTGCTTACATGAAATTTACTCCTTTCCTCTTATCTCATCTGTTTCAGACCAGAGTAATTTTAGCAGAGTGAAAAAAGGCAACCAGCTTACATGGAAGTTAGATTGGTTTGACTGTGTCAAATCACAGAAATTGCAGCAAGGTGGAACCAGAAAGCACCTCAAGAACATCATTTTGTCTAGCCCAGTGCATCAAGACAGGATCAAATATTCCTTCAAATCCATTCCTGTAAAATATCTGCCTACACGGTTTGGAGAAGCTCTAATGAAAGAAGCTCCACATCCTCCTACCTACACTAACCTCTTCCAGTACACTCCTAGTCCTACAGCTAGGAACGCTTCTTAGTATTTAACCTATTACTTCTCATCTTGGGGATTTGCAGCACAACAGATCAATACCGCTTTTAAAGGAACAATTTATAGGGACAAAGTCTCTTATGTTTCTCTTTGTCTTCCTTCCCTATTTAGAGCAAGTAAATTTTTATGGCTCTAGCTCTTTTAACCTTCCTGTGCAGGTCCTGTTTGCTCAGCCTCTTGGAAAGCTTGCAGCTCCCCCCCTGGGCTCTCTCCTGCTTGTTCATATCTTCCTTAAAGTGTGTTGCCTCAAACTTAGGCTGCATGTCAGCAGATCCTGCACCTGGCACTCAACACTCCTGTCCATGCTGCTCGGAATGATAGAGGCACTCTATTGTTCATCTTCACCTCGATGTCTTCAGAAGTATTGGTGGGTTTGTAGCCACTTCCAATTCATATTTCATTCTGTTTGTCCAATGCAAAAAAGAAAATGGTCTTTCAATTCCAGACTATGACCTAGCATCCTTGTAGTTTTACAAAACCCTTAAACTCAGTTTGAATGATTGTCTAAAAATATTTGTCACCAACTGATCAGCCCCTTCAAAACACCTTGCACATCCTAGTGACATACAGCAATCAAGGAATCTGGCTCTCTGTACCTGAGTGTAAATCTTCTCAATCTGACTGAAAATTATCAGTTTGTTTTTTTTTTCCTACTCACTCAAAAAGACATAGAGGGTTGAAAGCCATTTGCTCAGACAGAGATAACCAGTAGGGGAAGATTTAAATTAATGCTTTTGTGACCTGTTTGTTCAAATACCTTTGCTCTTGACATTTCTTGAAAAGTGTCAAAGAAGCTGGGACAGGTGAGGCACCCCCCAAACATCCAGTGTAGCAATGATAAATGAAGCAGCATTGCTTAGCCTTCCTGCCATGCCCTTAACCTTCTGTCATCTATATCCATATTTATGATTAATCTATGGAGCAAGGTAGATACAAGTTTGCAGTCAGGAGCCAGAGATACATGGATATATTTAGAAAGAGGAGAAGGGGAAAAAGAAAAGCAGGATTATCAATCTAGCATTTAATTTATCAAATTAAGAGCGGCAATCTGATGTGCATTACATGGGTCAAAGCTGCTTAGTATGGGACACGAGATTCTTTGACCTGTCCCACTTACAAGATGACCCTCTTATATAAAAGATGCACTCCCCAAGCATGAGTCCTAATTTACTCTAGACAAACCTGCACATCAAACAAAAGGTATGGAGAGCATGCTAAGGACTCCTCTTGCCACTTGCTCTGCATGCGTGCCCACATGCTATAATGAAGAGAAATCTTCCAGGTCACAGCAGGGATGTTTATTTCTGAGTCTCTTTGTGGGTGTGCAAAGGATATTTGGCACCATCAGCCTGCTCATTTTAGTCCTCTAATATTTTCCAAAGACAAAGAGAGAGAGAGCAAAAAGGAGATGCGTTTGAAACAGAGCAATACACAAATGATACCTTCAGACAGCTGCAGTACACAGAGAACATGGGAGCTTTCAGAACAAAGGAGCTTGTGTGTGTGTGTGTGTGTGTGTGTGTGTGTGTGGCTTCTCTTAATAGTTTCATCTTGAACAGAAGGAAAGCTCACAGTAAGAAGTCCTATCATCCTCACACTTCTGTGAAAATGAAAAAGCATTCCCAGACTTTTTCTTTGTTATACTCTCACGTTATTCCAAAAGTGAGCTTCCACATGACTCTAATAGTTGTCATCCACTCGCTGACTGTGTTTTCTAAACACAGGAAAAAAAGTGTAGAAATGTTATAATTTTTCTACCCAAAAGGAATTCCCTCCTTTCTCCAGCTAGGCTTGATTAAGCTCTTGGGGACAATAGGGGAGTTAAGGTCAAAAAGTAATTTCACAGTGGCATATAATCTAAATTGAGGCTTAGAGAAATTATCCTAAGCACATTTGGCCCCTGCACCTCAAGTCTTTCACCTTGAGCTTAACAAACACTTATTACTGGTCCACTGTGGTTTCAACTCCAGCCCTTCCCAGCAGAGTTGCTGAAAGTGGCCTGATCTGTGGACAAAGGGCACTTAATTCACAGCCTAGTGTTAAGGCTCTGCATTTCAGTAGCAAGGCAAAGCACTGCCAAAAAAAAAATATATATATATAGGGTCCACAATCCTCAGTGAGAGCAGAGATGTCTCCTGCCATGGCACAATAGAGAGCAGGTCTCAGCATCCCAAACTTTCCCAGATCGAGGGAGGAAAACAGCAGGAAGAGTTTGTATAGGCTGAGAAAATATGAGGATGAAAGTGCATTGCTCATCTAGAGTTCATCCTTTCTGTCACTGGGGACTTTTTCAAGAGCAAAAATACATCCCCATCATGTGTTTTATGGAGACCAAGATAATCCATGACAAGGATAAGAATGACACAAAAGACAGTGCAAGATGCTGGTCAAGGAAACCAGTATATAATCTTTTAAATTATATATTTAGCTCACAAAAGCCACGTCCCTTTCTGGGCATATTCCACTGAATATGTTCACTGGCCAGAACATTTACAGAAACAGTTGGTGTTAAGGGAGCAGTAGAGACTATTTGCTGAAAGCACCTTCTAAACCTGGAAACTAGAATAGATGCCCTGGAAAACCACCTCTGAATTTGTAACTGTACATTAAGATGTCCCTGTGCTGCTCTGCTAATCTCATAGATGAAAATTGCTTTGAAACAGGCAATGTACAGCAGGCTTTCCTCAAAGTGAATATGTCTTTACATGCCTAGAGATTTGCAGGCCTGCTTAGGAACAAAAACCAGAGATGTAGTCAGAGAGCCATTTAGCAGTAGTTCACTTGGAAACAGCACAACCTATTGATCCTAGGTCACAAGAAAAAACAGACAGCCCAGACATTATATGGACTCCTGAGAACAGCTGTGGGAGCTGGGAAGCTGCATCTTTGGTATCCCAAAATACCAAACACAGGACAAGAGCAGGCAGCAAAGGACAACAACCAAACCTCAACCCAAGTTTTGGTGATCACAGCTCCTGCCTACCCCTGAGAAGAATGACATTGAATCCAAAGGCCTCATAAGATAGAAATACCCCATCAATTCTAGAACAAATATACAAAATAATACTTCAGGTGGCAGTCCTAAAGCTTGAGATGCAAGGATACAGCACCGAGCCTGGGCTTTTTTTGCCTGCACCAGGACACTGCAGAGCCCACCTTGGCCAGAAGCATGGAAGGCAAGCAGATCATATTAGGTTTAAAAACTGCCACCTTTGCCTTCAGGATTTCTGACACCAAGCAGCTCCATCTCTGCTATGTTCATTAACCCTACAAGGAGAAGTGACCCCAGAGCACCGGCACACAACCAACATTTGTGGAGGGGACATGTCTGTTTGCAGGGCAGGCTGCAGAAGCTGTGCTAATCTCCAGTTCTTTTTGGGAAATGAAAGTCCTTGACTCAAGCATGAATGATACTGGCAAAGATCCCATTACTATAAAGCTCTCTGTCAGCCAGCCACCTCTCCCCCTCCCCCTTTTTATATCTCTAAGGTCACTAAACTGCAATCTAGTCATCATTCTTTATAGAGCATGAGCAGATATGAAACATCTGGAAACTGTTGTAGTCACACTTTGAGATACACATCCCGAAGGAATTTAACTCCACAGGAATGGCACAAAGTACTTTTGTACCTCGGGGTCACTGCAGCTGGAATGCATCCTCGGTACCTAGTTACTGGGTACTAACACCTCTTACACAACCACCTATGAAATGAGTTAGAAGGTATCAGTCCAATTCCCAGTGAGATGAAAATTTCAACCCAAAGATCACCTCAAAAAGTCCACTAAATATCCTCCTTTCTGGCAGTATCAGTGAAGAAAAGTGGGCCATAAAAATTTCACTCCTTGTTTAATTCCAAATGTGGTCCCTCTAGAGATGAACTGTGGCCTGCTGATAGGAAAGAAATTTGCCCTGCTGCGACTTGTGCTTTGTAAGTAGGTAACAGCAGTCCCCAAACACATAAAGAAATATTCCCAACCTGATATAAAAATGTATTTATGTAAAAAAGGGAGCAGAAGATTTTTTTAAACTCTTGCAGAAGCCAGCAACAGCGTCAGTCAATTATAAGAGAAAGAATTTTCGTGCCTGACCCACACTATAGAAAGCTAATTTAAACTTTATCTTCATTAATCTCACTTCTTTTCATTTACTTCATTCAGAGGGTGGAGGGTTAAACAGAAGGTATTTTTGAATAATTAAATGAAGGAGGAGGCACTATGTTACTGGCAAAGCTCCTAATCTTCCTTATTTATTAATAGTAGCTGTGTTAAGACAGCCTGTCCTTAATCCCGGCTCTCACCATGCAAATTCAGAGCATCAGAAATAGAAGAGGCTAATTGAGGCCCTAATGCCAGGAAGAGAGACCATGTCAGTGTCAAAAGCTGAAAAGGGCCAGATCCAATCAATGCCAGGATGTGGAATTGCCAAGGCAAGTTTGCACCCTCCTTGCTGGCTTGGGAGGGAGATGACCAATTTGGGATCCAAGTCTTGCCCTAAGGGATTCAGACAAGCCCCATTCAGCTGTTCTGGTGCCTGAGATGATGGATTTGGCACATGACTGCATTCAGGGATAGGTGTTTTGTTCAGTTTTTAGAAGCTCCAGTGCACCCTTTGAGGCACTCGCTGCCAGACCCAGCAGCCACTCTTTGGTGCTGAATGACTTACCAGGGGCAGGGATGGACTTCCCAGAAGTCCACATCTATTCCATATCCCACTGTGAGGGGGCCTGAGCATCCTGGCAGCTCGTTCACCTGCCAGCTTTGTGCACGGGCCCTGGCCCTGGCAAACCCAGCTGTAGGTATGGGTGAGTTGGAGACTCTGCTAGCACAGAGCCTGAGCTCTTCCCTCTTCCCCGACACCCTCCCCAAAGGCCCGGCCACCTAATCAAATTCTCTGGCTCAGCTTATGAGCTCTGACAAGATCACAGCCCAAGGAGGCTGGAGTACAGACTCAGCAATCCTGACTACATCCAACCCAATTTAGCCGTGCTCTCGGAGCATCACGCGCACGGTAAAGACCTAATCTAAAGGTAATCATTAATTCGTTACTGCCACAAGGATACAGCAATCAGCAAGAGGATGCTGATTGTTTGGAGGATCAAGTAATGGATTTCTTCCTTTTTTTTGAACAATAACCATTCGTCCCGGTTGTAACCACTTTATAGACATACTGTAGAGCTAATGACAAAAGTGCTCACAAATTCTTTTTGCCCAAAGACTTTTTCACCTATATGTGAAGTGAACTTTTGGAAGTTACTATTGTATATTTAAAAAAAAGGAAAAAAATATTTTAAAATATGGAAAAATTAGCAAAGCATTTATAGCAACAACAGAGTCATCATCTATGTTTGATAAAGGATTATAAACCTTTATGCTGGCAGGCATTAGATGGTCATTAACCTCATTCAGTCAGAAAGCAAATGTCTCCTTTGAACAGGTAATTCTCTTACGGTGTAGTCCAGGCTTTCTTGCACCTTTCTGAATTATTTGGCAGTTACTGGAGCCCAGATATTACATCTGTCTAAACCAGACCATCAACTCTGATGGTCCTGTGTGCAGAAAATCACAGAGAAGTTGAACCAATAATTGAGCAGTGCCAAAGGCATCCACCACTATCTCCGCTGAATTTTGGGTGTGTAGCCCTGCCCATACTCCCTCCAATCAGTTCATATGCAGAATCTGATACCATTTCTGTGAGTACAGAACGGGGATAGGAGAAATAAATCTACACTCAACTGGCCTTCTGCATTCTGTCCTGATTCACAGAAATGTAAACGGAAGAGTTTACTCTGAGGATTAGCACAACTTAGCCTCTGCAGAAGATGATCTCAGAAAACAAAGCTATTGAAGATGGAGAGCAGGGAAGGTCAGGTACTGGTCCTTTCTCTTCACCTACACCATATTAGAAAAGAAGAACAAGCTGGTAACACCTCTGTTTCTAACAAACTTTCCTCTTTACTCCTGTCTCTCAGGCTAGCATTTCACCTGGATCTACATTTCCCCTCAAAAGTATCTCATCCAGCCTTTCTCCAGTGTATGTAGTAGCCAGATACACCCAAGAGAAATGCCACTTCATGAAATGGAAAATGTGTGTGTGAGAAATTTTACCCCAGCTGCAACACCCTTTTCAGCTGCCCCTCAGATGTCAGCTCATGTAGGAAGTCAGTGTAATGCAAAACAGGAGTCCCCAGACTATTCCCTCCATTTCTCAGCTCCTTTAGGACAGGATATTGTCACCACAATATAAGGATATAAAGCTATTAGAGAGCATCCAAAGTAGGGCCATGAGGATGGTGAAGGGGAATGAGAAGCTGTATCAGGAGTGACTGAGGTTACTTGGGCTGTTCAGCCTGGAGGAGACTGAGGACAGACCTCACTGCAGCTACAGCTTCCTTGTGAGGGTGAGAGGAGGGGCAGGCACTGATCTCTTCTCTGTGGTAGCCAGTGACAGGACTTGAGGGAATGGCCTGAAGCTGTATCAGGGGAGGTTTAGTCTGGATATTAGAAGAAGATTCTTTCCACAGATGGTTGTTAGGCAGGGAAGTGGTCACAGCACCCAGCCTGACAGAGTTCAAGAAGCATTTGGACAATGCTCTCAGACACAGGGTGTGACTCCTGGGGATGGTCCTGTGCAGGGCCAGGAGTTAGATTCCATTATCCTTTTGGGTCTTTTCCAACTCAGCATATTCTGTGACAAAGTATTCTCTCCATTTTAACCAGCTCCTCCCCAGGACTAACTGGCTAAACCCAGTAATTCTCTCTGGCAGCTGATCTACATTCCTAGGATCACAATTCCTAGGTGACCATCACAGGCATCATAGGTTGCATTTTGGAAAAATGCTAAAAATAATGTACATCTCATTGAAGACTATCTCTAGCTTCAACTCTGGCAATATTGATCTGTAAATTCTTAGGAGATTTTTTTTTTCTTTCTGGGCTGGAAACATTCTCAGAGCAGATTAATTTTTCAGATGATCCATCAACACAGTTATGTTGGGGAGGATGGGCAAATCAGACTACACATGTGATGCTCCCCCCCTTTAGTCCAATACAACAGACAGAAGCAGGTATCTGCAGAGCCAAAGCCATCAGCAGTGAGACTTTAAGAAAGAGACAGGACTTCTCATGGAAGGCTGCAACAAGCTTGGATCCCTGTGGCTCAGGCACAATGCAGGATCAATGAGACCTAGTTGCCACTAGGCTCTCTAAAATGACTGACAGATGAGAGGGACAGCAGCCCGAGCTCACACCTCAGGCATCACTGCCTCTCCAGACATGCAGGCAGTGGAGAGAGAGACGGCAATGAACGTTGGGCAGAAGGGAGTGTCTTGAGGGGGATCAGCTACACTACCTCCCGACTGACCTCCAAATACTGCTCACTGGCAGTGATGCCTCAGGTTTTAGCTTTTATATTTTTCAGATTCTGTTCTGCTTTAGTATGTAAGTCTAGGCTTCAGATTAAGGGACAGTAAGCTCTCTGCACAGAATAGGTAGACAAAACAATTCCTTCTCTAGCTGGGGACCAAGGACAGGTGATCCAGATCTCAGGCCCAAGAGCATGAACAACAGTGGACCAAAGAGAGAAAACAAGAAGGATGGGACTTTATGGGTTAAAGCTGTAATTAGACAATTAACTCCAATATGCTAATGGCCCAAAACTTTTAAAGTGTGAGACCCTGTGACTGGTCGCCCATTTTGTGGCCGTTTTGGGTTTGGCCGCCCAAGGTGGATCCATTGAGGCCTCTTAATAAATACCTACTTTATTCTTTAGCTCCATCTAGTCTCTGTTCTAGGTCAGCCTTCACAAGGCATCAGCAGGGTAGGGTAAGAGAGCAATTTGAATCTCAGTACTTTTCCAGCAGGGATCCCTGAGGGCTGGTATGGATGTGGTCTCTCACTCCCCTCTCAGCCCTGCACCACCTCATCCACTGGCCAAATACAGCAGTGAGAAGCCAGCAGGCTGCTGTAGTCACAGCCTCCTCTCTCCAGTGAGAGCTGGGGCCTGACAGCCCAGCAAAATGACCCACTTCTTGCCGACTCAGACAAAAAAGCTCCACTTAGGCCCCAGGAAAGTGTCTCTAATAAGGCCATCCGTTAGCTGTGTCGCCCGGACCCCTCTCAGCTATCCTTCATCCCTGCCCTCCCTCCCTGCACCCACCATTAATGCAGTCAGCACGCAGGAGAATGAAGCCGTCGGGTTCAGTAAATATTACTGAGCTCCACACAGGGAGCACAAGGCCATTATTTAGACTCCCAGGTCCTGGGTATGTTTTGATCACACCAATTTAGCAAAGAGAGGTAAAAGAAAACAACTGGCTAGTGGCTGTCTGCCACACCTGCGTGTGTCCTGGTTTGTGAAATCCCAAATCCCCTGAACTGGCCAAACCATTGCATGCCTGGGAGTGTTGATGGCAAACCCTGGCATGAGTGACCCAGTGGGTGACAGCATTAGACAGTCCCCACCTAAGGGTACCTGAAATATAGCAGGTCAAAACCCACTCCTGCTCAGCCAAAGAAGGTAGTTGCTCCAAAGCTTTTGTGTCTTGCTGCTGTGAGGAGGAAATGTCTTTTTTTCCTCTTAAACTTTCCTTGACATGTATGTGTACGGGTCTACTTACATCTAACCCTATCAGGAATCTTATGTTGCTGTTCTGCAGCTCAAGCTGTTCCAACAACCCCTACTGCTTAACAACGTGTACTTCTCAAAACCACCCATCCCCTGATTTTAAGTTTTCCCTGAATTTGTTCCAGATGAGTTCCCCACCATCTTCTGTTGCCCTTGCCTCACACCAAGCTTCTCTTTCTCCCTCTACAGAATGACGTGTCTTTGCCCAGGACTCTTCAGCTCCCACTGTGTACAGCAGCCCTGCTGCCAGCTCAGCTATATCTACTGCTTCCCAACTCAGCTCAGACCTCATTCTCTCCCTGGCTCCAGGCTGTTCATGGCCCCCTCTCCTCATGGTTTTGTTTTTTTTCTCTTTGACTGGAGGCTCTAATATACGCATTTACCCACTGTGGTGAATAGTTTTGCTCTGTAAGCACTTGAGGTACAGTTTGTGGGGAAAAAAAGATCCTCTAGAAAATAAAGTTGTGCTGCATGTTATTTTGAAGGAAAAAAGAGGCAAGCAGGTCTCATGAGAACTAGGTATGAACTTACCTTGCACATTCCCACAGGCAGAGGCACAGAAAAGTGCAGGCTGATAAATCCCTTTTATTATCTGCACTGGTATCTGAAGACAGGAGGATTTTTTTAAAGTCTGGCCAGTCCCCAAAGTGTCAGATCCAAGGGCGACATTTGAAATCCCGTAGTGACAGAGCAAGACAGAGACAGACAAGAGTGACCATGTGTCATCAGCCCAGAATATGTGACAAAGCCAGAGAGACAACACATCAAAATAGTTAATGGACCTCCCAATATAATTAAAGAGTCAGTAATATCTCATGGAGCATTCAGGGAAAAAAAAAAAAAAAAAAAAAAAAGAAAGGAAGGAAAAAAACCTGCTTGGCACAAATGGATGGCACAAATGCTGAGGCAGCAGCATGAAAGCTTAGTTCCTTCCTCATCCAGCAAAGCTCTACATCCTCAAAATGCAGCTCTACTCAGAAAAGTGACTATGCAAGAATGCTGCGTTTTCTGCACAGTCAATGTCTCCCGTGGGCTGCTCAAGGAGAGCACTCTTCACTTGCTTGACTAAAATAAACATATGCTACTTTTTTTCTCCTGAAGGAGCCAGGACAGCTCTAGAAGTGGGACTGTTTTGCCAGCAGGAAAGCTCCACCTAAGTACTGCTAAGAGCCCAGCCTGCCTCTCAGATTAATCATTTCCCTATATGGCTTTGGCTGGGAGAAAATTCTGAAAGAAAGACTGGATGGAGGCAGAACCCAAAATCAGACTTCTCTCAGAGGGGTCTCCTAGAGATGAGGTAAAACCATGCTAAGGTGCATTACTTTGAACACAGACCATCTCACAGGCTGCTGTCACTGTCCCCTAGCTGGCAATATTTCAACCTGACATCAGCACACTCCCCATTACTCATTCTTCTCACTAATATGTTGCTCTCACAAGGCACTGAGAAGAATTTGCATATTTTCAAAGCAGCTTCCCCCCAAGGCCCAAGAAAGGGGGCAATGCAGTGACTGAACAGCATACCTTAGCCTGACTCCTGAGTTGTGCTATTGGGCTGTGCTCTCGTGCCATGGAGAAAGGCTTGGGACACAGCCCCTCAGTAAGGCAAGCAGCATCTTCTTTTCTATTGCCCTACCATTGCTCTATCCCACTGCCTCCTCCTTGATGATTACTTGTCTCCTTGGCTGAGAACACAGATGTTCCTTTTATCAGCCAGAGGACCTAAGGAAAAAGGGCAGCTGGGAAAGAGCATTAAATTTAACCCTCTGATAAGGGAAAAGAAAATCCTCGGTTCATCTAGAAGTACCTGATCTTTCCTCAGATGCAGTGGTAACAACATCTGAAGGTCAAACTGTAAATCATGTAAAACATCTTTATCTCCTCAAACTAGTCCTTCTCCCTGTTTCTCTCCCTCTTTCATTTTTAGAACCCAGTGTATCTGAGGACATTCATCGCCTGCATTGCAAGTTTCCTACCTTAATGGGGAGATGTTTCTCTTAGTCAGGTGAAACACTCAGTGTCCCCACACAACAGGAAGGGCAGCAGGCTTGGTACTTGCCAGGAGCATGCAAGTGTTCCAGCCTATCTGAGACTCATGGCCTGCAGGTCCTCATTCCTGGGGAGGTGATTTAGTTGTCAGAGCAGCACCGGAGGACTCGTGTAAAATATGTATGGTGTGAGAAGGGAGGACTAAGGAAATAGTTTATGCCAACATGTCACAACTTTGTTTTATAAAACTGATTCCCAGTCTGACTCAGCTTTGCAACCCTTTGTCATGCCATCAGCCAGATGCTTTTCTACATTAACTGAATTCCTGTAGTGGCCCCTGAGTTACAGCAGTGGAAAGTTTAGCAATATTTCTGTAGTCTCAGCAACTCTGAAATCAAGTATCTGCACCAAAACCAGTGCTCACCATGCACCATCCTGTCTTTGCAGTAAGCTGCTAGGGAAAACCAGTAGGAATTGCTTCCAAAGAAGCAAAACTTAAGACTGTTTTTCAGCTAATTTAAACTGCAGTAGCCAAAACATGTGAGATCAGAGAAACCCTGTGTTCAAAAGGACTCAGGGAGTGCATACATATATCATGTTGGCACACTGATATCTGCCTATGCTCTGCTGTCCTCCTCCAGATAGGAAAAAATCCCCCAAAACACTTCTGATGTCACACCCGGACAAGACCTAGCAGGATTTTGCCTGAAGTGGCCCAGTTTTCTTTGCTGCTGTTAGTTGGCATTTGAGATAGCAGGATGAGAAACTGTCGATAGACTCTGTTGATGACCTGCAGAAAGCCTCTCCGCTGCTCTCATCCGACATGGTTTAATTTTTAATTCAGCAAAGCAGTGACAAGGACGGAGGCTGCCAAGGCTGGTCAGCAGCGCAAATTGGGCAGGACAGGATGAATTGATTACAGGGAGGAAATGAAGACGCAGCAGAAACTTTGGGCTGTAGGTAGAAGTGGGGCAGCCTGTGGAGGGGGAAGAGAGAGAAGCACGGTGAGGGAATTGCATAGATAGAGCAAGGACAGGGCCGTGGGAGGGAAATTATTGGCGTTTGGACAGCCATAGAAGCTTAGTGCTTCTAGCCCAAGAAAACTGTCTGGCTCAGGCTCTATGGTACATGGACCATATGGATCTCATTGCTGGCGTGGAACATCTATCATCCCTGTGCCAGAAGCTGCAGCACAGTAGCACAGGAGGCTGCCCAAAGATAGCCTGGCACTGCACTGTAGGCACTCCACAGAGAGTAACAGCAGATGATCAGCTCCAAGCTCCGGCTGTTTTAGCCACAGGTACAAATGTCACTACCCATCAACTCCCCAGCAAATTCCATCCTTCCCAAGCCAAACCTGAGAAGTAAAAGTACAGCTATGTTACTCACTCTCGACTACAAATAAAAGCAGGATGGTCAACAAGATTAGTTAGAGGGGTTTATTATCTTACCACTAGGCTAAACACCTAAACTGAGAGGAAATTACAAAAGTGGCCTCAGCCTAACTGAATGCCCTGCTCACACACATAGGCCACAACAAAAGCATGCTTGCCCCAATGACAAAAGCAGATTTTCTGCAGTGACAGTACAGATCTTGTAAAAAAAGCCTCGTGAACAAGCACAAAAAATGCTCAAACACCTAACACAACCACTTGGGCCAGCTGTTGAGAACACTTAATGAGTATGCTGTCTAACATTTTAATTATTCCACTAGTAGTACACTACTTAATTGGCATTTTTCAGTGGTAGCTGTAAATATAGTCCCTTCTGCCAGTTCATGTCAGGCAGACAAGAAACCTCAATGATGCTCTACAAAGTGCTGAAACATTTCAAAATTTGCCAAATCATTTCTAGCAAATCACTCTGGAGAATACTGAAAGTTTCCAAAACTGCAGAAATAAAATATTTAAATATGGATACTTTGCCAAGTTTGATTCTCATTTTGACCAGTCTTTTCTAGCATCAAGAATTGGCAGAACTTTGTTACTGCTATGTTTAACGTTTGCAGCAAAAAAAAAAAAAAAAAAAAAAAAATAAAAAGGCAAAACTAAGCATAAGCTGACTGTATTTAGTCATCCGTCTGTCACTGAGCTAAAACTCTGCTCAGATTCATTAGGTGGCTGAATTTTGAGTGAATAAGAACGCCAATTAGAAGCAGAATGGTATCAATAATGCCTATATGTTGTGACTTGATGAAAATTCTTGTACATTATCTGAGAATCGGAATATAATCATGTAATAAGCAGAATGAAATCCCTGAAAATAAATGCTGTCAAGAAAAATGAAAGCCACACTATTTAAAAACAACAAAACAGTATTAGTAATACAGTGGTAAGACTGAAATAGTTCAAAAAAAGTGCTCTTGAAATGCCCTTTTCTCTATATTTGGTGACAATAAACAATAGTGCTCTGAAGGCAAGGCAGCAGAATCCATGGTATTCTCCATGCCCAGAAGTGAATGGAGGCAGCAGTTATTGTACTCTATGCTATAAGAAATAATTCATTTTACCATGTGTGCTGCTCATAAGAAAGAGAGGAAGCTTCCATTTAGAAAGTGAAGCATGAACTCTTATTGAGCATTAGCAATATCAAAGCTCACATTCACCACAAGAAATAAACCCTCTCATCTGTACAAATATACCACAAGACCATAATTATAAAGCACCTTTCCATGTTTGTTCTCCAGATTTTCTTGCTTCCCTTGCAGCATTCAAGTATCCATACAAGCAGTGCACACACGCCAAGACTGGAGACAAGACTACAATTTATCTGACATGGCCACAAAGGTATTAAGGTAGCTGGGGTCACTGACAACAGCAGTACTAAAGCACGGTGACAACAGACTTCAAAGAAAATTAGCCATTCTGGACATTCCACAGTCTCATTCACAGCCCATGCCAACAAGTTCTGTGCTGACATCTCACTTCTATCTGCACTTTTGAAGTTCAAATTAGGTCAGGTAGGACTACCCAGGCTTCAGTCACACATGTGATTCCGCTACAGACAAAACCTCCTCAACCACTTAGATGCTTTTGACAATTCCATTCCACCCACCATGTATAATAGACCCGATGTAGTCGGCTTTTGATATGCAAAACTGGTATGGAAGAAAACTTTGCAGGGGTGGAAACAAATGGGTAGAAACGTCAGCAAAACATGAGCAACATCAGCAGAATTTACCCTCGCTATAATGGAAGCAAGAACACAGTTTAGTCACAAGATAATACAAACTTCACTTGTAGTCTAGAAGAAACTGCAAGCCTTAGATTAGTCGTAGGAGGCCTTGCTTACTGCTCCCTCATAACAGGAAATACATGGAACACCACAGATACATTGAGGGTAACAAAACAGAGCATAAAGACTCTAACATTGTGTTTGGTTACCCCAGATGGTGAAGTTATAGAAAATGGGTGTTAGTGGCAGCTGAGCTACATGGAAAGGGAGCCCATCCCCCAGTTCCTGTCCAGTTTTGCTGGCTTCCACAAATCCCAGTGTTATGCCATGTGGGGATGTCATCTGTGAGGCAGCAGCCCATTCCGTGCCCACTCTGACATCCTTAGGAATTGAGGCCATTCTGAGCAACAGGGTCTTGCATTATGTTTTGCTCCTGGAAGAGCTGTTTAAATATTTTCATTAGAGGCAGAGTATTTTTGGATGATAAAGATAATTAAGTGCTGAAAGCATAGCGATCCATTTGACACCGAGAATAAGAGATATGGAGTATTTCTAATAAAAACAGAACACCCGGTGGGATTTGAACTCACTCTGTGCCATTACAATTTGAGGCAAGTGCTGCATCCATGATGAGACTAACACAGTCTTTTTGCCAGGTCTACAATTTACTGGTCTTATATTGCCTTCATTGGGTCTCCCCTGTTGTTCTCCAAATGCAAAAATTATATACTACTGATCACTGCATGCAAACTAAAATTGATTTGCTTAAATGAACACAAGAGTTATAAAGTTTGGGGAAACCTTTTTCCTAGTTGATGCCAACATCCATAACCTGTTTCTGCATTCATTATCCTCGCTCTCAATTTCCTGCATGTTTTGTTTCATCAGGGGGTTAAAAAAACACAGCTAGACAATCACAATGGTGTTGGTGGTGAAGAAAGCAGCTCCTGCTCTTTAGATGTCTGCTCCCCTATACACAATGTCAGAATGATTAGAGTGTCTCATGTGATGAGAGTGATTAGATCTGTGCAAACACATACAGAGGAGGGGAGAGGTTGGCTTTGACAAAGCACTTAATTACCCAGGTTCTCCCACCATGTCTGGTCCTCTCACAATAGAAACAAAACTCCCTCTGTTCTCCTGGGAGGGAATCACTGCCATGCCTTTCCACACCACTACTGTAAATCATGCCATGTAGTTCTGTGCCACCCAGCTATAATTTGATAAATACCAGAATGAGTCAAGGCAATAAATCTGTTGGGTTTTAATTATAAGTGTGCTTCTCTAAGTGTGGGGCTGGGGCTGGGGCTGGGCTGTTTTTCAGCTTCTGCCAATACAAATAATGTACATCTGCTCCTTCGGCCCCGCCAGTATTATTCTTTCTTGGGAAATCCTCCATTACTGCCTTACTACCCTGGCACATTGATAGCTGTCTCAGGAGCACCAATATTCAGTGAAAAGGGAAAGGCTGTTTCCCTCTTCCTACTGCTGGGTCAGGAAGACCTGCCCTGAGCAGTGTTAGAAAACACTATGTCAGTGTTATCACTTCTCCTGTAATCTTGATTTCTACTGATATTGCCTATTCAGCAATTTTATCAGTGCTCTGTGACTACATAGGTAGGGCTTTTCCCAAAAGTCCCAGCTTCTAAAGGTGGATGATCAACCAGAAGCCTTCCAATCTTTTATTTCAAGTACCAACATTAAGTTTCTTGTTGTGGTTTCAAATGAAATCCTGCAAATGCACACTAACAAAGCAGGAAGCAAAAAGACAGAACTCAGATATATTCTGCCTTTCAATATCCTAAACAACACTTTTGCAGACCCTGTTCTTTCTTCTGAATAGTTCAGCATAACCCTATGGATGGCATTAAGAGAATATTTACTGCAAGAAAAGGAGGTGGAGGTTTGTGCACGTAACACGATGGGAATAAAAAATAGTGCAACAGGAACTTGGGCATCCTCATAGAGGATCATCTGGGAGAAACCACGAGTGTGAGAGCTTACAGGAACACAAGCATGTAAAATGCACCTTTGCATGCACATGGGGCAGTGCATGTATTAGCAAAAGGAGCAGGCAACAGAGAGACACCGAGGGAATCTCTGCATGTGAACACGCCTGCACTCCCAAAGGTCAGCCTGCTCTCCTCAGATTTAATTCCTTTTCTCACTGCTACTGCTCAGAAGTAAATGTTCTCTTTTTATTAAAAATCAAGAGCAGAGTGGCTCATAATCCTCCTGACTGTAGTTCTTCTCATATAAATGAAAAGTTTAGCTTAGAGCAATAGCAGGTAAAATCAGACTGAAAGCAGAAGCTAATTCTCAGGAGATATGGAGAAGCTAAACAGCATTTGAGGATAGTTTTGTTTGTATGTCTACATTTCCCATTAGCTAAATTATTATTATTCATTTTTAAATGAAGAATTTGGTAAATCCTCACACATTGCAGCACATTTTTGGAAGTAATTTTCCAGTGATATCGGAAACCAGCTCTATTCTCTCCTTGCAAAACTAATTCTGTTCTAATCACTGCAAAGAGATGGCACTGCACTAATTTCACAGATCTCACTTACTTAATATGTTCCCTCCTTACTTGGAATCCCCATATAGCCCTCTCCCCTCCTCATTCCCACTGCTAGTACTGAAAACCTTCCCTTTGAAGCGCTACCCTGGTTTTAATGATATTTCCTTTATTTAGTGTAACCTTCAGAGCGAGGACCATGTTAAAAATGTTATCAGCAATACTGCCAGCTTAAACTACCAAAAATATAATTGCAGAAGGTGGGAAGAAGGAGGAGAAAGAAACAAAGGTTTCTAAGAATTTCAGTTATTTTGGGTGATACTTCCAAGTTTCTTCCTGCAAACACAGGCAACAGAAAGTTAAAGAAGATGGAGATTCCTTTCTAAGAACATACTCATCATGCTCAGGCTTCAATTAAAACAACAAATAAACTCCAGTGTAATACTGACACTGCACTGCTCTCACTTATTCCTTTCCATCCTTTTCCTTCCCTCCCCATGTGAGCTACAGCAGAATGAGACCTGCCCCAAATTCCCACACCACAAATGCAGTCTGGATGATATCAAGGAACAAAGATCAACCTGTCCTGAAAGTTTCAGGTTTTTTAACCTCAAACTTTGCAGTGCTCCTACTTTGAGATCAAAGTTCAGAAGAAGAAGTATGCAAAGAGAGTATATCCAAAGTTATTAGAGGTCCAGATTTGAGACTGGAGTGGTGCTGGCTGCCTCACCCCTGTATCACAGATCTCTTGTTCCTGGTAGTCAAGTCCTCACTGTTATGAAGTTAGTAAGGCAAAACTGAGAGCAGGTTGGTAGTTTTCTATCAGAGGGTTCCATGCATGGAGGGTTAACATACTTGCTTATTTCCACCCTACTTTTGGACATCTGTCAGAGCTATTGTGAACGCAGCACCAGAAAGGGGAACAAATTTTATAAGTGTCTTGCATACAACTTCTGGCATCCTGCAGTTGTCAAGCAAACTTTCTCGCCTTTCAGACTTGGTCCCATTCCTTTTTCACCAGCTTTAAGTGGGCAGAGGGCAGTTCTTTCCCCGGTTCTTCAGGAGCATTGGGCAGATCAGATTTTCTGCTCTGAAAATACCACTTTCTTTAGGTGGTACAATTCACAGTGTGGATCATGCAACACTGTAATTAGAGTTGTGGCGAAGACTTAAGATTACCTCTGCAGCTTTACTAAGCTTGAAACAGCACAGATAGTCCTACCCGTGCTATACCTTTACTTCCACAGGTATAGGCCAGAATGCTCCTTGCTTGTAACCAAGTAATTTGCTTGATGCTACACCACCTGTCTCCTCAGCTATCCAGTCCAGACATCCATGGTTCTCTGTTCCCTTGAGATGTCCTTTTACCCCCTCTGTACTGAATCTCCTTCCTCTTGCTTGTCTCTGTCCCAGGCACCTGTAGGTTTTGTGTGATTAAGCCCTGAAAGATAAACTCATTTGCTTTGCAGCTGCCTGTACTCTCCATAAGCCAGCCTGTGAACAGTAACAGGCCTTGGCATTATCTATAAAATTTAGGATTTTACACTCAATTAAATCCCTTCTCAACAACTTCTCCTTCTTTGTCATCTTCTTCATAGTCTATGAAGACCTCACTTTTATTTTTAGCCAGTTCCATTAGCTCAGACTCTCACATCAAATTTTCTGCCTTCTGCTCTACACCTTTTTGAGTTCTCTGATGTTGAGGGAACCAAGGAGATAGAGTGGACAGAATGATAATCAGCTGGTGTAGAAGCTTTTCTGTAGTGTCCCTGTCACTGATCCGCCTCAACTGTCAGCCATTAAAATTACAAATTGCTTCACCACTTTTCCCAGAGCCTCCTAAACTGTGAACCCACTCTTGGTATGTGCTGACTTATCTGTCTGAGCAGAGTCAGTCCCTGGACATGATCTCTTCTGAAGGAGCTCTGCAGTAGTAACTGCATTATGTATCTGGGTGAAGATACCACAGAGGTGTTAATGAAGGAAATACAATGAGTTACATAAAGAGAAATATTGACTGTATCAACCTGGTAAATGCTGACTGTCTATTTGACTAAATAGTCAGGAAAATAAATCTGCTCTCTTCTGGAACAGCTATAGTTTTCAAAGAACAGAAAAAAAAATCCAAAAAAGACGAAGAAAGAAGTGATTGCTAACAACCTCCTTTTCATATTATAGCACAACAGCTCAGAAACTCATCAGTGAGGTAGGTCTAATTCTGTTTGCTGTCTGAGAAGGTTAATTTCATCCTTTCCTACTTCCCAGAGGAATGCCCATAATATTCATGAGTGTTCACAAGATACTAGGCTCTTCCTGTTGAAGCTGCCATGCACTGATAAAAAATTAACTGGGCCAGAGAAAGGAAGGACTATGCACAGCCTGTTGATCAATACACTTCCACCTCTGCCCCCCAGACACTGGTCTAACACCGAGTGGCTCAGTTTTAATAGGACTGGGATTCCTCTGGGCTTGGACAGAAATACAACTGCAAGTACATGGTTATAAATGCTGGTAAACACTAGAAATATATATATATTTCTCTACATACAATGGGCATCAATGAAGAAGTAGACTTGGATTTAAGAGCCAAGAGTAGCAGTTGGGCAAGGCTTTGGTACCTATTATCCTTCTGAGGGTTTAACCATCAATTTCCCTGCTCCCCATCTGTGAAATAGAGTAATTTTACTTCCTTGCACGCCTGAGGTGCTCTGACAATGCATTAAAAAGATTGAGAGGTACTCATATAGTAGGGCAATGAAGGCCACACATCTGCTTAAGACAGCTCACTGACTAACAACTATAAGAAAAGAGATCCCTACAACAAGTGTACAAGAGCATCAGCCTCACATCAACTTCCTTGCAAAGTACAGATGGAGAATCTTTGGAGATTTCCCACCATGTAGTATGTCTTCCTCCTCTAAGCACAGGCTCATCTGACACTAATTCAAGATGAAAATCACTCTGCTTAAGAGGAGATTTTAACAAACTAAGGTGCTGGTTTCTCTACTCAACACAGTGCAGTTGTTGGAAGGGAACTGGGGAATACCATCACAAATATCTTGCTTTAGGGAAGCAAATCAAAAGATCTTCATGGCCGAAGTGCAGAAATCCTAGCTCACTGATGAGTGGCTAATGTTCCACCAGCAAGATGCCAACATCCATGGTCAGGGTAACTAAGAACTAACTGGCATTGTATCAGGTCACTCTCTATTGACAAACATGCACATAAACCGTAAGTAACTGAGGTTAAGAATTTAGAATATTCCAAAAGAAGTAAATAATGTAATAATGAGTTCATACTAATGGACAGAGGTATCACTTCACTTCTAGCTTTCAAAACCAGAGCCATTTCTCCATCAAGTCTTTTCAAAGTTAGGTCCCTAAAGTAGGTTACCACAACTATGAAAATATCACTAATTTTCTATACATGAATAAGCAGTGCTTGGCAGTCTGCTAGCCAGAGAGGTGGTAAGAATTTAATCTTACTTACCTGCTCTTCACAAGAGTCAACCCACTGCATGCTCTGACAGGATTCAATCACTGGCCTTTCTGGCAAAAGCCCATCAGTTCATTCTTACAACTCTCAGCAGCCATAATGGCAACGCTCACCAGCCCCAACCACCTGCCTGCCTTTACTGATGCTTATGACACATTTCAAGTTTTGCCTGTCTGCCACTGCATATGGAAACCTGATGGATTTAAGCAAGGACTAGATCTAATAAGATCGATGTGCTGTCCGGCAAATGCAGAGACACAGCAGTCAGTTTTATGGATGAATGCTAAGCACAAGGACCCGACCACTTCTCATCACTAAAGGTCCTGCAAGAATTTTGCAAGAGGTGATGCCTCAGAGCTGCTTGTACTCGGCAGCTTCCTGCAGTATAATTGTGCTGTGCTGCCAGGAGCTCATTCCTGCAGTGTTACAGGGAAGTAAGTAGTTGTGTAAATGCTTCTCCACTGTAAGGTAATTGTCTGTTGTGGAACAGCTGTCCCTTTCTGCTCCAGCTGTGAGTCTGGACATTTTGTCAATTTTTACATTCTCTTTAAAAAGTAGAGGTTTAGTACACACTTATCAGGCAATCAGTGATACACAATTTCTTATAGGAAGAAGGATTCTATCCACCCACTCCACCAGCTAAATAAGTTTAGCTCCAACTTAATAGCATTTGTGCAGTACATTTCTTGTATGTGTAAGCAAGAAAGGTGTCACTTAAGGGTGCTGAGGGATTCAATTATATATAACAAGACAGCTTTCTCTCAGTTTCACTCACTGTTACTCAAAGGCTTGTTTTTGTAGCTTCCTTCACAGGAATACCTGTAGGGTATTCCTACAGACAGGGTCTGTGTTCCTCTGCTGTGCCAAGAGCTTTCCACATAGATATCAACACTTGATTTGAAGGGACAACTACTGAAAGGAGAGGAGTGTGTGCCTGCAATGTGTGCCTGTGTGCATGCATCCATGTGAGTGTGTGTTTGAGGGAGAAAAGGCAGAGGAGAAGGAATGTGAAAATTGGGAAAGCAAAAAGGGACATGGCTTTTCATCTCATTCTGGAAATTGCTTCTCCAGGAAGATGTATATCCAGGTTTCTACCAAAACTGCAGTGCATGGACTGCACAAAGATGATGGAGGTGAAATAGAGCACGAGAGAAATGCAAGCCAGAGGGATGCCTCATTCCACATCCCCAAAAGCTCCCTTGTCTCCATCTGTTCTAACTGATGTACAGTATCTGGCTACGTCCTGCTAAGAGCTGCTACTCAGGCTCATGCATGACTTTGGAAAATACATTTTGTTCTTCTGGAGCCCTCAAGGACAATAATAAATAGAATGAAAACAAAACCATCCCAACAGCATTTTAGCGGGTGTCCTTCACAGGCGTACCAGTGTCAGCTGCCCTGGGATTTCACCTTCACCTGAAGGGAGGCCTGCTTAATCATGCGACACTAAAAGAGAAGAAATAAAAAATATTTCTTGAAGGAACAAAGGAAGGGAAACTTGCCCCCATGCTCATAGTTTTGCCAAGCTTGATCACAAATAACATGCAGCTTGAAATCTGCCATATGCTAAAACATCACTGTGACAACAAGCCTTGAGGTCTGGCATTACTGTAAAACAGGAACTGATAATAATTCTCCTTGTCCTTTGCTGCAGAGATGCTCATTATTCTGGTTCTTTTTCAGCAACAGGAAAGTCAGTGGGTCAGCTGGAGTATGTGAGGCTCAGCTAAGGGCATTGCAGAAGAGCTGCCAGGGTTGTCCTGTTTTGGTTTTGCAGTCTTTGCCACAGGGGTTGTTAGAGGTATTTATGCTCCAACTGAACCCCATCTTTAACATTTCTGTGTACAGCTAGATTCTTTTTATTCTTTTCTGTGTGTTTTTCATTTCTAAGGTATATCCCCCAGCAAAAGATGGGCACACATGGATATTTTTATAAATTGCTTTTTAAGAAGTCTTTGACCAAGTACTTAATAAAAAAAAACTGTTACAAAATCAAAAGACTCCTGGGTTGGAAATGTAAAGTCTTCTCACGGAGAACAAGTCTACAAGAGAAAAAGCAGAAATGAAAGAATAATGAATCTTCTCTTAATATGGTGAAAACCTAACAGCAGAAGTGCTGTTGAGGTGTTTGCTGTGACCTGCATAAGCAGTACATCAGCTAATGCACTGAGAACGAGAATGAAATTGTGAGAGACCAGCATCTACTGATAATACAAAATCATCAGATCTGGACTATGAGGGTCAGAGGGTTCTCAGAGTTCTAAGGCAATACACAGTAGCCCAACAGACCACAGAAAGAGCGCAGCCTTGACACAGTCAATATGTATTGGGAAAAATAACCTATACTCCTCAGGTATCTTACTGGGTCATAAAATTAAGTATGGTCAGACAAGAAGAAACCTATACTTACTGTAGGGAGATCAATAACAACTTTTCTCTGAGGTACCTCAATAGCAGGCCAAAAAGTAAATGGAACATTAAGATGTAAAAATAATACTTGGTGAAAAATCACTCCTGTGTAGAGGCTCAATGCGAGGCCAAAGCTTCAGCAAAATCACATCTAAGCCAACAAAATACAGCTTAAGTTGGATTTAAGTGATGCCTAGGCCTAGATCTTGTGTGAGTCATTTCTCTCAGGGGTGGGTGAATCTCACCCACTGAGAAAAGTATTAATGCCACTGCATACATCAAGTCATACTTTCAGCTGAAATACTGTGGCTGGTCAGCTCTGGAGCTTTTCTTAAAAATAAGAGCAAGAAAAGCACACACAGACAATGCAAATGTTTAGAGCTGTGAAGAAACTTTGAGGTGGGAAAGATTTTAGAAAATATAAATAGTTTAAAGAAGGATGTGGTTACAAAGCACTTTAAAAACACTAATGAGTGGAAACAACATACCTTGGCTTTCTATGTATGTGCATGTGGAAAAGGGGCACCGGTGAATATTCTCTATTGGCTAATAAAGGATATGAATCAGATGTGTCATTCATAGAAGAATTTCAGACATCAAATGATACGATAATTCTTGTTCTACAGGCTGGAAACTAACTTGTAAATAAGGCAATGAATTGGACAAGACTAAGCAGCATCCTAGTACTGAGCCTGAACCCCAGAACCATGCCTTGCTCACAAAACACATCCATTTAACTAGCTTGGGGAAAACCAAGTGTGACAACAGTGCAGAGGATGAGCCCTTCTTTCTCCAGCCTGATGACCCAGCCAGCAGTCACCTTAAATTATCTCTGAGGGCACCAGAAGCAAATGTGCTATCATGGTCCTGTCTTCCAGCAATGTTTAGAAGACCTTGAGAATCTGGTGCTGATAGCTATGGCAGAAGTTCTACACTGTAACCCACATCTGTAAAAAGCAAGTTCATGCTGAGCCTATTGCTGATTCTTGCACTATGGTTACTCAGTGAAACCTTCTCCAGAACATTCACAATTCTGTAACTGCCCATTATAGCCCTCCTTTTATTGTCTCTTTGCAAAGGCAGGGTGTTTAGCCTATTCCAACTCTCCCTATTAGGAGATACACAAGTAAAGGAAGCAGCACATCAAACGTGTACACAAACATAGATAGGAGAAGGTAAATTATGGGAGGGAGTGAACAGCAGGGAGGAGTGACTTTATAATCTCTCATCCAAATGAATGCCTGCAAGGCCTATAATTGGAAACTTGTGCTGACCCCCATGCTGGCCAGTGTGTCTGAATGGGTACAGGAGGGAGCATGAGATGGGAAAATAGGAGACTGATCAGTAAAGAGATGAGACATACAGCTATGCCCTCTAGCTTATGCATTTCAGTACTAAATCTAAGCAGTCCAATCTTGTACCAGAGTATTTTTTCTGTTTGTTGTGCTTTCTTTTTTCATATTGTTATTTGAGCCACTCACATAGTAGGAATATGGGTACTTGTTTTCCTTCACTCTAGAAACATGGAAGGGAACACAGCTCAGTAAGCAAACAAGCTCTAAAAGCATTAGAACAAAACACAGAGGGATTCAGAGTGGTGAAACAAAAGCAGTATCTCCGTCTTTTGCGATGACACTTACCTGAAAAAAAAATGGACAAAATATGTCCCTGGGCCAGATTCACAAACTTCAGCTGAGTGATACAAAAATAAATGTGAGTCACCTCTGGGTCACTTACAGGAGGAGTGCCTCTTAGAAACAGAAGTGTTGACTATTGCCATGGTACATTCAAGCAGATTTCTCCAAATCTCAGTAGATTTACATTCTGCATTTGCTTCCAAAGTACAAAAGCAACTACACTTTACAAAAGTAATATAGCAAGTAAACATGAAGAAGGCTAAATATCAGAGCAAGTCATTCTCAAGAGCCAGGCTGGGTCAGAGGAGAGGAAAACAAGTCACAGCTGTAAATGTTAAGCCGAAGTGATACCTTCTCCAAGTCTCTAGAGGATAACAAAGTTGTTGTGAGAGCAAAGGAAAATAACTGGTGGTGCCATCACTCAGGACCAGAACTGTGGTACTAGGAACTGTTCTACACCCTCATTAGAAACAGGCTTTGTGTTTTCCCAGTGGTGAAGCTGAGAATTGACTGTGTGTAACCTTTTAATAGAGCATACAGTTTTGGGAGGTAGTGTTTTTCAGGCTGGACATAGAACAAGGACCCTGCTCAATCCTTAAGACATCCCATAGAAATTCTTAAGCATTGGCAATGCTTGCCTAAGCTCAGTATTGGCTGCAGCCTTAGCCTGCTGAGTTGAGGTGCAGGGTGCCCTGCTATAGAAAGGATTTTCAAACCCCATCCTAAACATTCACTGTACAGGAATTCCACTACAAGAATGGTGACTTTGTTCCACTTCGGAGTTGGCTGTGTTTCAGCAGTGAGCTAAGTGGTTTGGGATCCTCCTGGATGACTCTAAGGAGTGCTGTGGAAATGTCAGCTATGAGTGAAAGGCTTCTCTATAACTGTACTCCCATTCTATAGCCATATGTTTCTCCTGAGGGCTGCCAGTGACTGGGTTTCCCCTTTTGAAAAGCCATGTAAACACATGCAAAACCAAGCCTTTGCATAATACAATGGGGCGTATCGTTCATTAATGTGCAAATAGGTCGCTCTCCACTTGCCCTCCCACTCGCTTCCTTTCCAGCTAGCTGCAAGCTTATGGAGAAAGAGCTTAAATGTAAGTCACCAGTACTCCTGATTTAGCACAGCAGGGAAAAGACATGACTTTCAAAGGCAAGAGGGATGAGCAGAGCACACCGTGTTCTTTCCTCTCTCTAAGCTTCATCCCATTATGTTAAGGAAAAACACAGCCTAAAGTCAACAACCCATGGGCAAGTAAAACAGGATCAGCGGTCCAACATCATCCATTACCTTCAGGGAATTTTGAGACTGATGTACTTCCACATCATTTACACAAACCCTGGAAAAGGCTCCATGCTGTCTGCAGCATGTTAGGCCTGAATTATGCACCGAGAAGTTCAAATTAATGCAGAGTGGATTTACACACACGAAGCAGTGGTAGATTGCAATGGAGTATCAGACCAAAGCCAGGGACAGAGGAAAGCATGTGCCACAGGATGGTGTCAAGGATAAAGAAAATGGGGGGTAGTTGCATTGTAGATTCTTAACTATGACCTCACCAGTGTTCTTTGAAAATCACAGAACACAACTGGTCCTCAGACACATCAGAAAAGCAAGGGAAAAAAAAAAAAGACAGAGGCAAAGGAGAAATAACAAAGAGGACAGAATTAGTACTTTGCATGTTCGAAGTGTTGTACAAACATTAGCTAATCAATGAACTAATTGCCTAATTAAAAGAGTGACCAGAAAAAGGAGATAGCAGAAGAAAAGCAGAAGATGTGGAGAGAGCAGCAGAGTGCTAGGACATTGGAAGCAATACATGCTTCTATTCACCCAGGCCACATTATCCAGGGCAAACTTGTGCCAAATTGCCATGACAATAATTAGCCAGAGTTCCCTGACAGATCATTATGAGAACATTAACAGGGCATTAGCAAGAATTACCTATTTTTCACACATTGATTAGGTGCCATTGCTGGTTCATTAGAGTATTGGCTTTTAATAGCCCCACTCCAGCTAGTAGCAGCCCTTCCTTCCCTCCCCTGATCACTCAGCAGAGATCCAAACCTCTTTAACTCCAGCTAGGCAGCTGACCCGGTCCCGTGCTGAACTGCACAAACACATGGCCATATGCTGCATAGAGGGAGCACCTCATTAATCTGTCCAGGCTAGGGAGAGGAAAGCAGTGGCTCTGCACCATAGGCAGTCGTTAATCTTCCTCCAGAAGCTACACTGCTAATGGAGGCTGGCACAGGGAATAGGCCACTCCCTGACCAGAAGCATCATTCCCTGATACCAAAAGGGTCTCTTCCTCCCCTCTAGCTCCTTCTCAAGCCCCACACTGGGAGGGATGTTTCTGTATCTGTCACTCCCGAGACCCTTCTGTCATACCTGCTGATGACTCTCTTCCATCCCTGCTTCCCCACTGTTACTTCTCACACCCCATTTTGATCACTTCTACCGATAAGCAAGGATGTGTAACAGGGCAAGTGCTGCAAAAATGCTCAAGAGGAGCCACAGAGGAAGGTCAGGTCAAGAGCATTGTTTCTGATGCAGCAGGCAGGTTCTGTACTGTGTTTCTGGCAACAAGGACTAGACCAGACCAAAAATAATAAAAAGAAAATAAAGGAGACATGATAGAGAAATCTGTCTCCTCCTTTTGCTCTTAGGTCACATCACCTGTCCACCTACATCCAAAATAACACTTCAGTTGAATCATGCTTGGGAAGATACAGCAATCCTCTTAGTGCTATTACACAACTGATTAAGTCTCCCTAATCCATCCCTATCCAACATGGATACCCCACCTTGACCCAGGGCACTACTCCCACCCAGATCCCTCACCTTCTTTCTGAAGCTACTCATCAAAACAAGGAACGTTGCAGTGTGCAAGATGGGCTCCTGAGATGACAAGAGCTAAAACTTCTGCAGGGATGGCTGGATTATAGGACAGCTGAGCGGGTGTATAAGTCACCAAGTCCAGCTCTGCAAAGCTGAGGACAAAGCTAGTATGCTTCAATGCTGAAAGAAATGAATGACATAAGCTGCAGAGCAAAGAAGACAGGAAGGTTCACTCATTTGACACTGAGAAAGCAAAGGAGAAAGTAAACACTTTAGAGTTAGAAAAGAAAGAGACAATGCAGAGAAAGATCAGCCTCAGAAGGGAGTTGTGTAGCTAGACATATCTGAAAAATACATGTGGGAGGCGAATGGAACAATGCAGTTTACTGAAAGGTAGAGAATCAGAAGGGATGTGAAAGCTGGATTAGAAACATCATGTTTAAAATCATGAAGGGAAGGACAAGGAAATTCAAAGGGAATCTGACAAAGCAATGCAAATAGAAAGGCAATGTGCTCCATGTGGCAGAGGAAAAGGGGCAGTTTTAGCATGCCACAGGAAGCGAGCAGGTGTTCAAGCAAGAGAAGCAGAAGAGGTTACAACAATCAAGACTAAGGAAGGCTAAGGCACGAACAAAGGGTCTCAGTGCTGAGAAAGAGAAGAAGAGATGGATTTTCTATACCTGGTAGAAGAAGACACATGTTGGGGAGAATACAAGGGAGAAAATAACTAGCTTCCATATTTCACGAGTACATGACTGGGAAGATTTTTTCATTATTTGGAGTTATAAAAAGACTGAAGTGAAGAGAATTCAAAGGAAAAGACAAGCAGCCTTTTAACACTATTCAGCCTGAGTTGTGAGTGCTTGTTGATGGAGAATTGCAGAGACAGTGTGAGACAGGTCAGACTACTGTACGTCTAGAAGCTGCTTTAGGTGGTTGAACCTGGATATGGCAGTGCGATCATCTGCAAAGCAGACATCAAGGACAAAGCCCTTTGAGATCCACTGTACTCATAAGGATGGGGTGCTGGCAGACAGAACACTGTGTGTGATAAAAAGCTGGGAGTAAGGGACTACGCTTACAAAAAAAGGGAGCACCAGTAGAGTCCTGCCATTTTCTGCAAAGAAGCTGACTGAGGCACTGCACTGCCCCTAAAACCCAGAGGGCACATTAAAGAGGGTTTGAGTTAGAACAAGAGAAGAGAAGAATGAAATAGCAACTGACTACACAATCAGTTCAGAAGCAAAAGGAAGGGGCAAATTGATGCACCGGGTGCCTCTTTCGTCTCAAGCACAGCCCCATGGTTCACGTGAATCTATGCTGGCAAACCTGGGGAGTCAGAAGAACACTGAGTTTGGGGGAAAGAAGCAACATGCTAAACATGAGTAGTCCATGACTGGGGAGTCCTACACTCTCTCAGTGGAACAGCTAGATGGTCTGAGTTAGTCTCAGAGTCACTGAGCAAGGGACTGCAAGTTGTCCTGAAGTCAAGGGTAAACCTGCCAGCTTCTCTGTTTCTCTCCTCTGGTGAATATTAATCAGGAATTCACCTGATATCCATAGGAACCCTCTGGATACTGCTGGACTCTGGTGAACAGAACCACTGCCTTCATTTTTTCATATAGAATATATCTGTGCTTGTGGAGTACAGCAGTGCAGTACCATTACAATCCTTCTTCTCTGCTACTGCCACTTAGGCAACATGTAGGATGAAGATATTGACACATCCTCATCATCCCTTGCAGTGAGTTAACCCCAGAAAAGTTGGTGGAGCAGGATCCAAGTGTCCCTCAGGTGTGCCCAAAGCAATATGGGAAGAAGGGCTCCGCAGAGCAGGGCTGATGAATGTGAAGGCTGGTGTGCTGACAGGTCTGAGCAGTGTTGCTGAAGGCAAAGCAAGGCTGAGCCAGTACTTTTACCTTTCCCTGGCCTTTAAACTGAGCCAGATGGAGGCCACACAGGAGCATAAGGGACAAGAGGATGGGTGGGAGCAAGAGGGTGAGCATGGTGTAGGAGGGAAGAGCCTGACCATCCCTCCATCACAGCAGGTGGGAGTTTCAGGGAATGCAGCAGACAGGCAGTGAGCTCTGTGTTGAGTGTAAATTCATGGGAGGCAGGCAGGGCACCAGGGCTGCCATCCTGACCTTGGGCCAAGGCAATCTGCTTTTTAACTGGCACAACTGTAATCCAGTCTGTGAACAGATGGTATGGAGAGGAAAATACACAGGATACAAACATAGGCTTCACACTATCTACTCCAAACCCAGCCAACCTTCAGCAGGAAGGTGATTAAAGAGCAAAAAAGTAAGGAAAATCCTCTGTTCGGCATGATTAGTGAAGTTGGATGCCAGAGACCTGGTCCTGAAGAGCTCAATGTCTTGGCATTCTTCGGCTGAAAATTAGAAGCCATTTCTCAGTCAGCCACAGTTTCAGAGGGATGACAAAACAGAAGGGTTTGTTTACTATTCTGGCCAATCCTCAGTTCCTGTACTGCTATCCCAAAAACTTTCACTTACTGTTGTTTCCTGTCCTAGAGCACATTCAAGAGTCTTTTGCTGTAACAGGTCCACACATAAAGACATCAAATGGCAGGGAAGAGGCATGAACCCTTAGTGTGCACAACAAAATTTGCAAGGTACCAGCATACTCTAAGCAGCAACACATCTGAGAAATCCTGAGTTCAAGCACTCAGAAATGTGTCAGAAAAGTTCAGACCTGGCACTGAATTTTGCTGTGAACTTGCTAGAGGGTGAATTCACACAAATGTTTGAGTTGCTGCCTTCTAAGCTGCCTTCAATGCTGTCCAGGGTCACTGCACCTGGTATCCCTGCTCACTGGCCTGGGTCATGGATCCACTGGTCATTACAAAAAAGGCTATAACTCAAACTATTTCATGGTTTCATGGGTTTGGCTCAGATTTCAATCCTGGAATCCATAGTTTCAATAGTCCAAAATGTATTTTGAAACAGATAATCAAGTAATAAAAGATGCATATGAACTACTGTAGTTGCTGGTATTAAAACACTGACCCTGGTATACATTTGGGGACCATTATCAAGTACCAAAATAAGTACTCAACAGGAAATTTATAAAATCCACCTACTAAAAACAGTTTGTACATCATCAGTACCCAGCAGCAGTGTAATAAGTGAAACCTCAAAACCACAATTCTTTAAAACACTAAGCATGCATCTAATGAGTTTACCTGGTGTCCTTGCACATCCATTGCAGAGAGTCATTCTTGCTGAAATGCCCAAATGCTCTGCAAGTTCACGTTGACAGGCCACGGACTCTTAAGTAAGGTATGTTTTTTTGTAACTTTCTGAATTTCTGATGCATTCCATTACTTAGAAGAGGCTTGGTTTTGAATCATAACAATTAATTCCCCGCCCTTTTCTCCAGTCGTACCTCCACTGGAAGTAGCATTGCTTAAAGTACAGAGATATGTTTGAAAAATAATCTTTGCTTTTCTGTTTTTCTTTTGTTATAGTGATCTTCACTAACATGCATGCCTATGAATGATCCTTTCTGTGAAACAGAGAAACCCTCCTGCCTTCATACTGCTGTGGGGGAAACTCAAGCAGGGAGAAAACACATGGCCATTTAACTGGGAACTTGGAGGACAGCACTGATAGTTAATTGCTAGCCAGCAAAGCTGTGGATTCCCCATTCCTGGAAGTGCTCAATGCCAGACTGGATGGTGCTTTGAGCAACTTGGTCCAGTGGAAGATGTCCCCACCCATGGCAGGGGTGTTGGAACTTGATGATCTTTAAGGTCCCCTCCAATTAAGTTCATTTTATGATGGTCCTATAAGTCCTCTGAACTCAGAAATGAATGCAAACCCTGACAGAAACAAAAGCAGACCTGTCTTTGCTCAGAGACCTGTCTCCAAACTGTGCTGTAGACATGGCAGAGTGGGTGCTACCATCTCAGACCAGGAAACAAAGCAGAATTTGCATCTCCTCTAAAGGAAAAATGCAATATGAATGCTTAGGAGCAATAATGACACAAGTGAGGGAAGGGATGTGACATGCTTGAACATAATCCTGCCAGTGCTGCTCTCCTAACCTGAAGCACCATGTCTCTCCCAGCCCTAAATTTCCCAAATCCAGCTCGGCCAAAACCCCTTGTTCCTGAACTGTGGCTCCTGGACATGCCAGTCTTGCATTGCCACCAGAAAGCTCTGCCAGCAGAAGACTGGGCAGTGCTCTGACAGTGTTCCCTCATGAAAAATGACACTTCCAAAACAAATGTTTCAGCTTAATGGATGTTAGACTGCTGTAATTTTAAGTCATTAAACTTGCAACTCTGACAAACACTCTCAGTCTGTTCTTTTCAATTACCAGGACCAAGCAGATTTAGACAGTGGAAATACCGCAGGCTCCAACATTTCTTTACTATAGCCTGACTTCTTGTTATTTTCCATTTCCTCACTCTACTCTTGCCCGTGCTCTGCTTATTTATTGCACTAGTGGTGCTGTTATGCCTTGCAAATCCTTTTGCAGAACAACATCCCCTCTCAGGCAGAGTTTTCACAGAGAAATTCTTCCCCCATTCCTCATTGTTTCCCTGCTCATTAGCTTTGCTAAGCCCTTTTGACTGTGAATGTACAGCAGCATTTATGCGGACAGTGACCGAGCAAGAGGACATTGACATTACTGCCTCCCAACTTGCTGGAATCTGCTGTTATCCAGTGATCTGTCTGTCTTAATTCCCTCTGACTTCATTGCAGCCTTTTTTTTTTTTTTTGAGTCTCTCCTCCTTATCTGTGTTTCCTTCCTCTCTTTTATTTTCTTCCCTCCATCCCTTGCCACTCTTGAACCTCATCCTCCAAACTCTCTGAAAATACCCCCTTGAAGAAGCTGTTGTTTGACACTTGGCTCTGCTGGTGAGTGGATGGAAAAATATATGCACTGGAAAATTGTTGGAGCAAAGACCATAATCCATACTCCCTGCAAAGTGCCCACCTTAATCATATCACATGAGACCCCTCCCCAGAACACAGGAGCAGACAGACCACCAATATCAATGCATCCAGATGTTTGTGATAACAAGAAACAGCATGGCAACGTTCAGCATAGAACAGTCCCTGAGAAGAAAAAATGTACAATTAACCATTAGGCTATTCTGCTTTTCTGCCCCACTTACTCCTCATTCTCTCTCATTTCAACATGCTTTTTATTTTAATATCTTTCTTCTCTTTTTTCTTTTCTTCATCCTCTTTCTTCTCCTCTTGCTTTGTTCTCTTGCTCTTGGAATCTACCTTTCTCCCCCTTGGCCAAGCATACATTGAATATCAATGTCAAAAAATAAAATAAAGACCTCAAGGGTTATGAATTATCTGTCCTATTTTAATAATTAAAGATGAATACACAGGGCCAAGGCAGCTTAGGCATTTCTCTGAACAATCACATTATATCAGAAATGTCTCGCTTTGCCCCTAGTGAAATACATCAAAGAAACTCCCACCCCCTGTATATTCAGCAGTTGTCCTAGTCCTGCCTTGAGACCATTTGGCAGCCAGTCAACCTGGGTTTGATTGGGGACTATATATTTAGTTTCAATGGATAGGATTTGATGGGTTTTGATAATTTGCAACTTCCAGCTAAAGAAAAGCAGCTTATTATTAAATGCAAATAAAATGAAGTCCAGCTGTCTGGATGCAGATAGCAATTACAAAAAGCTCATGAGGCCCTCTGGACAACTTGTCCAAAGAACACAGTCAGAGACCAAAACACATGCTTCAGATGAGCTGCAGCCATCAGTATCTCAAAAAAGCGACACAGGTGACTTCAGAAAGCACAGGCAAAAAAGAAGAGAAAGCTTGAGAAATGAGAGATAAAGGAATGGTAAAAGGTTTGTAACTTGAAGAAAAGGGTTGTCTAGTTTTTAAGACAGCAACTTCATTTGACAGCAAGCATCATGCCATGCTGCACAGAATGACTGGGCTAAATCAGAGAAGGAGGAGAGTGCAGGACTTGCCACCTCCAACTTCTCTAAGTGTGAGTGTAACAGAAAGAAAGGAAGGAAAAGACTTATTATGAACTTTCACTTCCTTAGGGAAGAGAGAGAAGCAGTGACTACATGCCCTGGCAGGAGCAGAAGTTGCTTCAGGAAGAAAAGAAATACAAAAGGAAAAAGAAATACTTCTAACCTCTCAGTTACACATGGACCAGTCAGAATCTACTTTTACCCACACAGAGGGCCACAGGAGACCTTCCAAACTCTGCTCTTTGGCTGGAGATCAACACCACATGTCCCAGTGGTGTCACACAATGTTGTATCTCATAACTTGACAGTAAGGGCTACAGGCTGCAACCTATAGTGAAATGCACTGAGTCTAAAGCAAAGGAAGTGGTGTGCTCCTTTTTCCTTATCCTTGCCTCCATAAAGGCATTCATTTGACTCCTGCAAAACTCATGCTAACCCAGCAGCAGAGTTTATGACACAGATGATAGGCCAGGCCGCATGGACTGCTTGGGAAAGCATAAGGGGATGCAAGTCATGCTCAGCTCCCCCCTTGCTACCTCTGTCTCCTCCTCTGACATCAGATCAGAAGCCATTTCACAGCCTCTGTGCCTTTTTGTTACGTGCCATGTAACAAGAAGAGGAATGGTTATGTTTCACTACCATTGCCAGAGGTGAGAATACTTTGGATGTGAAATTCAGTTCACGCTGAGCAAGGAAGGCTTTCATTTTGCCCTAACTCCAACAGCTTTGTTACCAAGCCCTGATGCCGTATTTGTGTTAGCTTTTCTTGTGTCATTATTTTTAAGAGGAGAAGCAGCAAAACAGGCATCTGACTTGTTTGGTTTAATTCATCCAAATACCTTAAATGTGTGCAATGGTCTCGGTCATTTCCTTCTCAGTCCAATAAGCTTTATCCATTATTTCCTTCTGATTACACAAACCAAAAGCAGGACTGAAACTGCCCTGATGTTCAAAGCCCCAAATCCGAACCTGCTTCACAAGCTGTTCCCTCAATTCCATGCAGAGGAGTTCAAGGAAACAAGCCCTTGCACCTTCTTCTGTTTTTCTGTCACTCTCAGCAGGAGGCAGTTGAAAAGTTGGGCAGGGACCAGTTGGACCCCAGGGGTGTGAGTGAGGTTGTCAGTGCTCAGCAGCAACTTTCCCAATATCAGATCCTCTGCCTGTGTGGCTGTGGTGACTCTTGACCTGCTCCTGAGAGACTCGGCTGTGACAGACTCCGGAAAGCCACATTTCCCACCCACTGCACCTTCCCATCCAAGCAGGGCTGCTGGGATAATGGACAGTTTGTGCATACCTCTGGTTCAGCCCTTGCAGACCCCATCCCTAGGACTGATGAAGGGAAGAAAAAAGTTTTCATGGGGTGACATAAAACAAATGAATTCTTCATCAATAAATCATTTTAGAGAGACTATTGACTCTAGGACCTTTGAATGCATCGACCCATTCATAAAAATCTCATCTTCTCTTGGTACCCTGTACACTTTCCTTCCTTTCCCCTGTCACAACCACTACACTTCATTTTCTTTTCCTTTCTTTTGCTGTTTCTTTTCTCTCCTTTTTTTCCCATTTTGACCCCGTAATCCTATCTTAACCTTCTAATCCTCTCTGCAGTTCCCTCTTCTTCCCTGATTTGAGCTCCATATCATTCACAGGCTGCCACACTGACAGGAGAGAAAGAACAGCAGATATTTACTGAAGTATTACCATAAAGATTAAAGCTAGCAAATACCAAGACTTACTCCTTCCCTCCAGCCCTTGGCCTAATGAAAACACTCTGCACTCTCCCTTTTCTTGGAAACAAAATGACAAAGGCCTATAATCTCTAAGGTGAAAGAAAAAAGAAGGCCCAAAAGTGATTAAAAGGATAGAAAAGCTAGCAAAAAGGGAAAGAGAAGTGGGAATAATATTATTTAGCACTTCTATAGGACCTGACTGATGATATTATGTCGACCTGCAGCATTTTGTGCTTCCATGTGTTTCGTTTCTGTATGTATTCACCTCTTATCCCCAATCCTTGGAGCATAAGACCCCTGAAGGAGGATTCTCTTTTTGTTCTCTGTGTGCTCAGGACCCAGCAAAAAGGGATACAGATACACAGCCCTGGCTCGTGTGGCCACAGCAGGAATAAGCAGAGCTCAAGGCACTTCACAAGGGACGTAGCTATTACCGACCCCTGGCTGCCAGGAGCACAACAAAAGCCCAGCAAGATGGGGTGATACATGCATGGTTAGGGAAGGGGCACTACCTGGAGGAAAACTTGGACAACTTGAGTGCTGTATGTCCCTCAGCCTTGCTGCATCCAGGATATCAACCAAAGAGGATGAGGGGAGAGCACCAGAATGAGAGAGGGAAAGTAAATGAGGATGTTGGATAAATGAGAAGAGAGAAATGAAAAATGAATGAGAAAGGAGAGGTAATTAAAAAAAAAACAAAAACAAAACCAAAAAAAAAAAAAAAAGATAAGCAAAAAGGAAGAAAAAAAAAAAAGAGCTGAGCGCTGAGCTACATAGGGCCAGAGAGGGAGGAAGAACTTCTCCAGAACATGGAAACAGTTAGATGGGAGCAGGAGGAGGGAAAGATATTTGTGACAGCAGGAATGCAATGCCTTGTCCTCTTTGAGGATCAGCCTTTTAAAAATGTAACTGGAAAACTGTGGCACTGTAAACCAGGTAACTATGTCCAGGCAGGACAGACATATGCATGAAGATCAGCCCTCTCCCTCACTTTGACATGTTCATCTTTCTCTTGTTCCTCTTGTTTCCCTATCCATCCAGACACAAGTGCAGAGACAAGGAGTACCATACTGTGGTACCAGGAGGTACCATGCAATAAACCATGCACAGGATGTACTGGCAGAACACAGAGCTTTCTTACAGATGTAAAACTACAAGAGCTGCACAGAAGATAAACCTGCACACAAGAGCTCATCTCTGACCAACTCACAGCAACTGGTCCTGACCAGTTTGGAAAAAGTCTTTTCTGTGCAACAACAAAGTAATGAACCCCACTTAAAAAAAAAAAAAAACAAAAAAAAAAAAAAACAACCAAACAAACAGCTACAAACAAAACCAAAATCCCAAACCCAACCTGCCTATCTTTTCCATAGATCTAGCCAACTCAAGCAATTACAAAGGGGAGCTTGACACAACTTTGTCTTTCTTCACATGTAAAGTTCACAATGGTGTTATTGCTGCTGGACTCCTCTGTCCAAAGAAAGGGGCTATTTATTCACGGCAAACAAAGCTGGTGAGTAAACAGCTGCATGCCACCCTCTCACTATGCAGTGAGAACCATGCACTTGCCTGGACTGCTTCCATCAAAAGATCCCAAAGCACTTGATGAATAGTGCATTAAAGCCTGGCAGCACCTTTGGGAGATGAAGGAGGAACAATGAATGATCACTTCAGTCATCACAGAAGGGCACCTCCCTTTAGACATGAAAAGCAGAGCTTGTTAGCAGTGCACAGATGCACCATAAGACAGTTTAAGGAAACAAGAATACCTCTCACAGTTAAAAGTACAGAGACAATTAAGTAGCTACTCTAAAGTGAAATTTGGCCAGAAGACAATAAAGCCACCCTGCTCTTACCAAGCATTACTTACCACCTCTCATTAAGGGAGGTCAAAGCAGTTTTTGAAGGTGTTAGGTATTTTTATTCCTATCATTTAAGGAAAAGGAAAACAAAGAAGGGGAAAAGGTGTGCCAAAGTCCACACACAGTAAGAAGCAGAGTAGAGAACAAACTCTGGATTTTCCAGGCTTGCTATCCTAGCTGGCATGCTATCTCCCACATTATCTCTGTGCTCACTGCATCTGGACACATCTGCATTTAAAACTTTTTACTGATGAGATAAGACTCTATGCATCCAGCTAGCCAATAACCATGCCAGGTTACAAGTCCACAGACCAAGTTTTCAGTATAATCTCACTGCAAACCACAGATTCCCCCAGCAATCATCACCTCCCTCTGTGTCACAAGGCACAGTATATGCTTAACAAACATCTGTGGTCACCACACCAGCACTTCCACCTGCAAACATGTTGGCTGAAGACTATCATAAAGAGCAGAACCTGACCTGCTCAGGCTTTGCTCTGCAGGATGCTCCAACACAAACTGCTGTAGTGTTCTGAGGCAACAGCACAAACAACCAGGAGTACTGCCTGTCATCCTCCCAGGGACGCATTGTTTTCCCACAGATGAGAAGGATCCCAACTGGTTTTGGGTTTCAATGGCAGTGGCACAGAGGGGATCCTACTACAGAAGTCTCCTTTGGACAAAGCTGGAGTGTACTTGGGAGTCATCAAAATTTTTTTGTCCCATTATGTCCATGCCAGATAGTCAGATAAAAAAGGACTGCCTGACAGAGCCTCACTTTGTGTCAGACAGACTTGGTTGGGCAGGCTCCAAGGTGCGTCTCCTCCCTACTGTTTAATTACTGTGAACAGAGGTTTTAACAGAGAGAGATGCTATTTGAGACAAGGCTGGTTAGAGAGATAGCCAGGTCCTTGGAGTTAGCAATTAATTACCAGGCATTCTCAGTCTTACGACATTAACTGCTTACCCTTTTAAATGGTAGTAAATTGGAGATACGTGTCTAATTAGAGCTGTAAAATGCTTTAGAGGATTGAACAGAGAGAGAACTTACAGAGATGGAGTGGGAGGCAAAGTGCTCTCTGGGAGGAAAGGAGATGTGGGAAGGAGATGATATGAAAGGCTGCTTTAGTTTGTAATGTACCAAAGTCCTGGTTATCTGAAGGGAATTCCAGCCCTGCCAGGCTTCACAGGTGCATGCTCCCAGAAGAGGGGAAGCAGGTAGATTACTGGATGTGCACAGGGTTGATTTTTTTTTTTCCTAGAAAGTCTCAAACAGACCTTGAAGTCTGCCACTACTATCAATCTAGCAGTTACTGTATTTCACATCCTAAGTGCAGGCATGTCCCCATCCAAGCCAAAGATTTCAGGAAGTGAATACCAATAGGCTGTACTAAACACACACTAGGTTGGTATAATTTTAGGAGATCAAAAACTCTAGGAGCTTTCACTAAAAAGACAGGTCTGGATTTACTGTTCTTAAGAAACACACATTTAGAATATCAACTTCCTCCACCTGCCCCTTAATTTAAATAGGGGGAAAATAATAGAAAGTAAGCTATGCACTGCTGGATTGAGTATCATGTGATCTCATCTCTGCTACCAGTAACTTATTAGAGTGTATTTCAGGTCAAAACCACACCAAGCAGTGTATTTTGTGGAAATGCTTTTCACTTGCACATTTGTACTCTCCAGCGGGCTCTCCTGGGAACTGAGGTCAGTCACGTGGTTTAAGAAGTTTGTTACAAAGCAGAAGGACTTCTTCTTTCATAGGGAATAACATAGCTCAAATAAAGTACAACTGAAATAATCATAGTAGTGTAGTATGTAGTCAAGTAACAAGCAGGTCCAAAATAGTTTGCTCTAAGGCAACATGTATTAAACATTCCTCCTTTTCTAGCTCTGATTTTTAAAGTTACATTTTCATTCACCAGATCTATGCCCATTTCTTTCCCACCTGAATATTTTTCCCCCAACTTCCTCACCTGTAAAAAATAATCTAATGACCCTTGAAAGATGCTGATTAGAATTTTATTCCAATGATGTGCAGAGTGGCAGAGTTCTGGGGATGTTTTGTGCTTTGGTGAAGCAGGAGGATTGGTTTCACAATGGTTTTTGCCAGATGGCTTTGGGTTGCCTCTACTCAAAGACACTACTTAGTATCTTCTATCTCCATGGGACTAAGTATTGGAGACAGAAGATTCCTTGGGCAAAATCTTTTGTATGATAAGATTATAAACAAAAAGATGAGTTGTAATCAAAGCTTGACACTTTTCAAAGGCACTGAGTGCAATGACTGTCTGAATGTCTGAATTCCGATTACTTTAATTATAATCTGCCTTCCAAAACAGTCCCTGCAGTTGAAACTGGATGCTTTCTTCTTCTTTTCTTGTCTTGAACCCACTGTCATTTGCTGTTTAATACTTACAGGGTTCACCTCAGAAGTGACTTTGGCAACCTCTCCACAGGAGCATTCTTATAAGACTGCTTAAAGAAACAGTTAATTTTAATGGAAGAAAAAAAAAAAAAAAAGGAGAGCTCCATAAACCAAGAGCTCAAATGAGCAGTGCATGGACTCAGTTTACTGACAATTGAGAAAAAGGCATTCTGCTGGGCTTTACCCTGTCTTAAGCAGAAGCACTGACCAAGCACACAATGTCAGGAGATGCACGTTCTGGAAGGAATTATGATTAATGCATGGAAAACTCATAAAAATCCTCTGTTCAGAATGGAAAAGAACCCAAACATAATGATAGGATGCACTGAGACAAAGAGAAAAATGAGGCTAAATCTAAATGCAGTAGTATACTGCAATACCATGTCCCATATCAGGTCATCCTGTCTGCAAAAGATGCAATAGAAATAAAAAGGGTTCAGGGACAGGTGAAAGCAATGAGTTAGAGACCTCACAAAATATCTGTAAGAGGGGAGATTGAAAACACAGGGGCCTTTTGCCTCAAAGAAGAAACAAAGCAGGCTGGATAGTGAACGATATATAAAACAATGAAGAATACAGCAAAGGTAAACATGGTGATAAAGGTAGAGAACATTCCATACAGCAAACACTACCATGTAAGGCTGGATAGGATTTGCTGCTTTCCTACCAAGTGCAATAATGTGTGTAATTCACTGCCACAAGGTAACACCCAGGCCTAACACTATCCCAAAAAGCAGGACATTACAGGATACTAATGGTCATTTTATACATGATGGCCAAATCCCTGCTCATGACCCCTTCCCTCCAGCACCAGTGATATCAATCCTCCTGCTTCAGACTAAAGGCAGGAAACAATCAGTCCAGGATGCAGAAATTTCTCCTATCAGCAAGTTATTTCTATGATTCCGCATATTTACCCACTTAGAAAGTTTTTGTATTTTCTTATATAATGCAAATTTTAAAATGCAAGATACTGATGTAAAAGGGTTCTGCTATCATCTGCTGTTTCTTAAATTCTTCTGTTTGGGAGGAAATTCATATATGCTAAACAAGAATCTGTTTGAAAGGCACTCTCTCTTAACGACTTTTAAGTGTTCAAGCAGGAGAGGAAAATGATCATCCTACGTTTTAATGAGTTTGTGGAGGACCTGAAAAGAAACTTCCCTTTCAGATGGCTTGTGTCCCCACAGCTGAAGCTTCCACCCTGTATCATGTCACCCCTAGTGACTCTGTGATCTCCACAAAATGCTGCATCTGGCATTCCCTGACCAATCAAGGAGTGCACTTTCTCAGTAAACTTCTAGGGAACAGACAGCTTGTTTCAATAGATTTATAGTATCAGCCCCTGAAAGGACCTGCCACCTACGTAGTGCCAAGATTTACAGGCCTGTCATTTCCCATGACCCCATCTAGATCTTCCTGCAGAGTTGTGTGAGCTGTTACACAATTTGTAACCACCTTTTTAGATATCCTGCTTTACTCCTTTCCAAAAAAAGTTAATAAGCACATCAAAACCAAACAAAAAACTCTGCGCTGCTATGTGTAGGTATCTCCTATCCATTTCCTCCCTCACTTTACAGAAATGCATGGAAGTAGCTTCCTCCTGTATAAAGATGCTCATTCTCTGGACCAGAATCTCCATTTCACTGAGGAGAACACTCATATGGCAAACACCAGTCATATATTTCCTTGGGAACACAAAAGAAGTAGAGTGTTCCCTCCCACAGCTTCATTTCCACTAAATTGGAACTGCCAAGATCTGGCCTTTCTGACCACAACTGAAGAAAGATGATCTCCTGCTTTTGCATTACATTAGGAGACATTAATGTGATATTCTAGTCCAGCAGCCAGTTAGGTAGCACAGCTCTGAACAGGACCTAAAAACTGGGGTTCCAGCCAGCAAAGATTTTGGTCACCTATGTCTGGCCACTAATTTGCTGAGACAAATCTCCATTTCAAGCCTCAGTTTCACACACTACAAAATGGGGACAAATAGTGGTTTGTCTCAAAGGGGAAATCAATTAAAATACTTTCAGATTCAGAAATGGCAGGGGCTACTGAGCTAAATAATCTCAAAGTACTCATATGCCCTGGCATAGATCTGACAACAACTTTTCTGTGCATGTTTTTAATAGAGGTTAACATTTTCATTTTCTCTGAGCATATTTTAGTCTCTATCACATAAAAGCAAGGTCTATGTAAGCAGAATGCACAATCATTAATTTCTGCAAGGCAGCCTTGGTGTCTGTGAAAACACTCCAAGTAACTCAGTAAATTAGAATAATAAACACAAAGGAAACCAAAGAACAAGCAAGGACAGGGCAGAAATCACAAGCAGAGACTGACAGCGTAATATATGGTACAACAGCAGTCCAAGCTGGGTCTCCATGAGGCACTGCGGAGCCTCTGGGAGGCACACGTGAGGTGGAGGCTATCCAAGTCTTGGTACTGTTCCTTCTTAATCCCTGAATGTCCTAGGAGTAACTTAATTTAAACATCAGTGTGCACGCACCACCAGGGCCTCTCCCCACAATGCCCGCAGGGAGATCTGCAGCTGGCAAGCGCAGCACAGCCCCTGTAGCCACACACCCCCAGCCAAGGAACTTTTGCTGATGCAAACACGAGCCTCAGCAGCAGCAAGCAGTACCTAAGGCTGAAATGGTGCTGCAGCATGGGGTGTCAGGCTGCTGTCAGGAGGACAGAGCCTGGTGTCAGCTGTGGAGATGGAAAGAGCTTCAGAGGTGCTGAGCAACACCCTCTGCCTGAGGGCAGGGAGCAAAGGAGAGGGAGGATGAACAGCCCTGCTTCTAAACAGGTTACTTGTGGCTCCTTATGTAATCTGCACTCCTACAGAAGCAAATCAACCCCCGAGGGGAGCAGAGGAAATCTTTAGTGCTGGAAAAGCATATTACTTTCTTGCAGGAAAGTTTTCTTGTTCTTAGCACTTCTTTCTGGTGTTGTGGTACTGGCAGTACCCCCAAGAAAGTCCTCCTGAATTGGAGCTCCCCACACCAGCTCTGTCCTGGCATCCCTATATCCCTTGTGCTGCCCCAGACTTATTTATTTCCTCAACACATCAGGTTTATGCATCTTAAGTGCTCACTTCTGCAGCTACTCCTATTTCAGTCCCAAGTCTCTTCTGAACAGAAACTGCCGTTCACATAAAAATGACGAGGACAGGCAGAAAGAATCAGATTGTGAGGAGAGATTCAGCAAACTTGTTCCATTTTCTGCCTGGATCAAGCCCTGAAACCACAGGAAGCCTCCAGAGGTACTCTCTGCTGCAAACGTTCTGTGACATTTAAGAGACCTCCCAATGAGTCCTGGGAGCAGAGCGATGGACTTCTAGGGGAATGTTCTGTCTTTGCCACGCAAGGGACTGATGCTATTTATAACAATTCCTGCTGTCCCCAACTGGGCATGAAGACAATCAGCATCTGTCCGCACCCTGGGGGAAACTGCAGAACCAGAGATGTGGTATATGTATCTGTGCAGTGCCTGCTGCTCCAGCATGAAAACGGCAGGGTGGGCAGAGAGGAGCTGTGAAGGGCTCAGCCAGGACTGGGGAGATGAGGGGCTGGGAAAAGGGGCTGGGGAAAGGGGATGGTACCAAAGGGGATGGGTTTTGCATGAGAGTGTCTATTACTTGAGAGCATACAGATGGTTTCTCTTTAGCTGTGGTTTTGAAAAACCCCCTGCCTACTCTGCTGGAGTCCCTTTTCTGCCAAAGCCAAACCTGGAGCTGCCAGACATAGGAGGAGAGCTCAAAGGTCTTTGAAAACAGAGAGTGTATTATGCTGGGGAGCTTGGGACTGGAACTCTATACAGGTAGCCTTGCATGCTTTGACTGCTTGTTCTGACAGGGCAAAGCCCAGGAGCAGCACTCCGACCTGGTCCTCCTGCCTGGCAACTGGTTTCCCCACAGCCTGCCTCCACCATCCCCCTCTATCTGCCAGCAGCCCCCCCTCCTCCCACCCTGTCCCACACAGCAATCTGCTGACTGTAACTCCTCTGGCTTAAAGAGGGGCCCTTTCCTATTTCCCCCCATTCCTGCTGCTCAGACAGAAGCTTCCTCTCCCTTACTTTCCTCCCTGACACATCCAGATTCCCTGCAAGGAAAAGCCCCCATGTTGCAAGGCCTTTCTGGGGCATGGGTCTCCTGTTCCTCTCCCCTCGCCAGCAGCAGCACACACATTTGTTTCCTTGCTCCATTAAGCCAGTAAATGAGGCTGGCTTAGCTCAGCACCGTGAGCTGGTGCTCTGAGCCCAGGATGTGTCTCAGCACAAGAAATAACACTGATGAGCACAAAGGAGGGATTTGTGAGTTTGGCACCACGCTGTTCTAGCCCCTGACACTGAGGAGAGCAGCTTCTGGAGACCAAATCAAGCAAGCTAATGTAGCCTGCAAATGTTTTGGGGGTTGGCCAGGTGACCATGCTGCTTTCTTTGAGACCATCCACCCTGCTCCAGGAGAAGATAAATCAATGCAAGGCAACATCTGCCAAGATATTGACTTTGGCTCTGCTCACGGACTGCCTGCACTTCAGAGATGGGTAATATTCAGCTTGATTATCTCTCACCGCCAAGAGGAAGTTTCTCTCTATGCTTAAAATCACTGGGATGAGCCAAGGAGGAATCGATCTGTGGGAGAGAAATGCTGACAAGAAAACACCAGTCAGAGACAGAATGAGAGTGGACGGTGGCTGAGCAATGGAGACAGCCTCTGGCAGCTTGCCTGGCCAGGTTAGCAACAGCCTGGGTCACTACAGCTAGAGAAAGATTAACACCAAGCACATTACTGCAAACTTTACAGCAGGCCCCTTTATGCTCTTCCCCTCCTTCCCTGAATAGCTTTTCCTCTCTTAAATTGCTCCTCAACCTCTTAAGACATCCTTTCTCTACTCACCCCTACATTCTCCCTGCACTGGAGTTTTCTCATTGCTTCACGTGCACCCAGTTCACTGCTTAAGGCATGACACTCAGTAGTTGCAAGGCTTGCCACCTGCTCCACTTTGGGCCTTTTGTCACATGCCAACTCCCTAGTGGTGAAAAGCCCCAGGAATACTCATAAATTGTACCACAACCACCCCTCATCAGGTGGATTCAAATCTTCATGGGCTCATATACCAATGCACAAAGTGATTTCATACCGATAAAAGGTGACATTTCATTAACAGAACATGCTGACAAAGCCTCATGAAGTGAGCATTCAGCAACATCATCAAACTTTCCCAGGATGAAACACTGAGCCTTCGACTTGTTTTTCCCTACCATGCTTACGGTAAAACATCCTGCAGGTCCTGTGGCCATCCAAGGGCAGTAGATGAGAAAAAAAAATCTGAGTCCCTGCAGAAGAAAAGCAGTTTTAGGGACAGTTTTGACACTGATTCTTACTTCTTTTTGCCAGATAGGTTAAGTGTTACGTGCTTGGACTGGAGTAGCACTGATTACAGTCTCCTTGGAGCACATTATGCCCCTGAGATGGAAGGGAGAAGGTCAGCCACAGCTAAAGAAATGGGTAAGGACTGCCCGGCCAGGCTCACTCAGCATCTCACTGAGGCACTTCCCTGAAACTTTCAGCTGTGTTTCTGCCTATGCTCCTTCTGTTCTCTGAGCCTGAAGGCAGAACAGAATCAAGCAGCAGAGGTAGAAGAGACCCAAAGGAACTATCTAGTCTGTTCTACTCTGTGAGAGAGAGATCAATTCTACTTCGTCATTTGTGGCATCTGTCACTCCTCGTACATGTCTAGTCGGTCCTTAAAGCCCTCCAGTGATGGAGTTACACAGCCTCCCAAGGAAATTTGACTCAATGTTTTGCTATCTTTACTGTTGCAGAGCATACTGACATCAAACCTGTCTCTCTTGCTACAATCTTAAACTCCACCCCGTCTTATTCTGCAGAAGATGTAATTCCTTTCTTTTGTGTCCTATGTACCTGCATGCTGTTATGCATATCTCACATTTAGTCCTAACAGCCCCATTTCCATCTATCTCTTCTCATGAGTATGCTGTCTAGACTCATGATCATTCCCACTTCCCTTTTCTGGAGTCCATCCAACTGGACCACATTTCCTTAGAAACATAAAGCACTCCAAAGAGACACAGGACCCTGCTGCAGTGATCAGCAAGCAGCCAGCACTACCACTAAAGCAGGGACACAGCTACAAGCACAACACAACGATGCTATAAAATCTAATGCATGCCCTTCCTTCTCTCTGCTCTGGGGGCTGGATGCTGCTCCCACTAAGCTTCCTGTGGGGAAAAAAAAGGCATTTGAAAGGCTAACTGGTCTGACCATGTCTAAAGTCCTTGACCCACCTGGCCTGCATTTAAGTGCCCCTTCCCAAGTCAGGGAAGAACAAAGCTGCATGTGTTCCTCCTCCTTGGGACACACTTTTCAAATTGATAGACCTGCATGCCTCTGACTCATTGCCAGTACTGGAGACCAGCCAGGAGAATAGGAAGGAAAGAAATGCCACTCTAAAGGCCAATGAATGCGCATGAAGCATGTTACGCAAGAACCCCCGTGGACCCCCTTACCCAGGTAAAAGTCCTACAGATGGCCCATCCCTAGCCACAGTGTATGCAGTGGGGAGGATGTGTGGGTGGACAGATAATTTGATATTTAACTGAAAAAACTAAAATGGGTTTAATGCAGTGCAAGGAAGACAGATTGCCTGCAGCACCTTCTGCTCCTGATTATGGATGCCAATCTCAGGTTTCCCTTAAGTGTAAAAACAGCCAAGATGTGTGGGTTTTCACCAGAGCTTCAGAGACACAGTCCTACAAAAAGAAGTACCATGGGAGGTTAATAGAGTGACCAGCACCAAGGAGCATCCCTGTTACAGCATCAGCAGCTGGCTTTAGCTTTCTGTAACATCTTATGGTTTTGTGACAAATGAGGGCGCAAACGTGGGGCTGTCTCCTAATTTTCTACAGCTTCTGTAATGGACAAATCTGGCTGAAATGCTCATAACTCACCAGCTAAAGTCCTGATTCTTCAAGGTTAGAGAGGTCTGGCAATTTGAATGCTGAGAACTTTCCCTAACATTGTGCCACCATTGTCTTTTAAATGCATCTGCCTTCTTTGCCACTTGCAGAAGAAAATCTCAGATCTGCATCCCAGTGCTGATGTGTCACCCCATGTGAGTGTCACGCTAGAGTGTCAAGCTTCCCACCCAAAAAAGAGCTACAAAGCAGGGAAAAAAGCCCCCAGTTGCCTCCTTCCAAGTTCCAGGACTAGAATCACAGCACACCAAGCACGCACTGCAGTGTGTTCCTCTGCTGACAGCAGCAAGGTGGCTTTCACACCAGCCTGCAGCCTAAGCTCTTGCCTGTCAATCACCTCATAAATGAATGGGATCTCCTACAACTCCATTTCCAACTTGGATTACAACTGAAAGCAGGAGAAACACATCAGTGGGAGGCAAAAGGCATCCAAGTGTATTTCTGCGAGGAAGAGGAAGAGCTTTACTGGTGACACAGCCCCACTTCTTACTAGCCCTCCTACACACACCCTTTCTATGAGCTCACAGAACATATATGCACCAGGCATTCTGTGTAGGAAGAGAAAATGAATACACTGTGGGGCCAATATGAAGAGCTGGAGACAGGATACAGAACCTACCTGAAAAATGTCAGGGGGTTGTGGAAGGACCACTCCTAACCAGCATGCCAAAGGCTAAGGGGGCAGCAAATGTGAAAAGTGGGGAGGGAGGGTAGGATGCAGCAGCCTCTCTCCATCTTCCCTGTCCTTTGACTTGAGAGGACTGCTAATAAACCTGCCTGCACTGAAGGGACAAGCATGGCCCACTATATCACAGCCCACACATGTGTCTGCTCTGTAGGAGGAGGGAGGCTCCACTGCCCCTTCCCCTGTGAAGCCCCAGTATACAACTGCCTCAGCTGGTGCAGGCTCCCTGCTCTGTTGCTGCAGGGATGGAGACTATGGATCATGTTACATCATATGGCAGAGAGGGGACAATCGTTTTTCAAGGAGTAATCACTCCTGGACTCTCACTTTTCTCCAAGCTCAGAGGACACTCTGGAACAGTCAAGGGTTTCCTAGCATACCTGTACTACCTGCAGCACTCAATAATTGCTACCTTGCAGTGGTAACATTTTCCTCCCCTCTCGAGCATTTTCCAATTCCAACATGCTTATTTGTGCCTGATTCTTTCTGTCACATGCTTTCCTTTCTATTCTCTGACCAGATAAGCATTGGGCCTGACCGTGGACAAATTCATGCTGACTCCAGTTGGGAATCTGGGCTGGGGGTGGGAATGAAACTCACTACAAAGGAGCTGGTGTGAAGGAGTCAGCTAGGCTTTGTCGTTGTGGTTCCTCTCCTCCAAAGGAAAAGGAAGAGATAATGATGTTGGAACATTTTAACCTTTCTTTTTCTGAGCTTGATAGGCTTGGCCTGAGGCACCTTTTCGAGCAAAAACAGGCTGCTGCAAGATTGATTGGTTGGGTGCAGAGTTTAAAGGTAATTTTCTCTTGTCACGTGCACATAAATTATTGTTGCTCAAGCTGTGATCAGCTCTGCATCTCACTTGTTTGACTGCTTGTATGCCTGGGCTCCTATGAGGGATTGCAAGAACCATGTCCAGTGCTCCCTAAGCAACATCCAACATAAATATAAATCAAGAGCACCACAGGCATACACACAAAATTAGTGTCTTAGTTTAAGGTGAGGAAGGGGCACACGCCTGCAGATTGTACAGACAAGGCTTCCATCTGCAGAAGTTGCTGCTAGAGCCTTGTTTTGCTCATCTATGGACCTTTTAGAAACATTCTGTCCGTGAATGCCAGGGCAAGGAAAACTCATCCACTGAGATTATTCACAAGGGGGAGAGAAAAGAAGATGCACATGCACACACACAAAGGAAGCACAGCTGCAGCCAAAGTGAATTCATTTTTAACATTCATGAAAATATTCACAGAACACTTCAGTGCTATTTGCCTAAATTCTGCTGTTTGGAGTAAACACTTGAGCCAGCGCAGGCTGTATGTTCTAGGCGCAGTACCGCATCGGGGATTAGAGGTGGCACCTGGATCCGAGTCACAGATTCATACCACGTCCCAAGTACATATGACTCCCTCACTTTAAGACACAGACTCATAATCTGCCACCACAAAGTTCCTGACTTTTGATCCTTGAAAAAGGACTTTGCAAATACCCACAGCCACCGCATTCCCCATCCATCGCAACCTTATGCCACAAAGGCACGTGCGCTCTGCCAAATTTAAACACAAAAGCAGTGCCAAACAGTCACAGCTCTGGCGTGCCCCTGGTCTGGGGGAGCAGACCTCTTTCCCCACCTCTACTCCCCCACTCCTCTTCTCAACCAAACCCCTTCACTGGTTTCTTTCCCCGTGTATTCTAAGCAGCTCAGACAAGGAGAAATGCTACAGCACACAAGGGAGACTCAGCTGAAGCCCTGAAGACAAGAGCTGTGTGCGTTGTCTCTTCCTCCTTCATAAATACAGCTGAGATGACGACTGGATAATTGGCTAAGTGCCTGTCAGCTTAATAACAGAGAGAGAGAGAGAGAGAAAGACAGAGAGACAGAGGCAAAAGGAAGAGATTTGTATTTACTATTCAAAGTCATGGATGCTGCCTGCCAGTGGATTTCAACACAGGTTTTGTTTGCAGAGGAAGGCATGAAAGGTGATTGGATGTGCAGCTCCGAATCACGGTCTCGTGTAAGGGTGGACAACCAGCTTGGGATGGAGGGAGGAAGTAGAGCACTGACGTAGCTACCATACAGGCACTACTGTATTCCTGGTTAAAGTATCCATGGTTTCCTACACCAGAAAAGCATCACCACCATCACCCCTGGTAGGGCACTGCTCTCACTGATACACTAAGTCATACCATGTCAGGGATAATGACAGGGGTGCATCTCCAACATGGTCGTCCTGCTGACCCTGAGAGGAGAAATGCAGCGGCACCATAAGCGGCTGCTGCACAGTGGTGGGAACACTCCCGTTTTGTTTTGCAAGTGCACAACACAGAGGTTGGTAAGGGTGGGAGGTGGAGCTGGAGTCCTTTGGGCCTTCCTTTCCCTCATAAATCTGGTGCATTTCTAGGAACCTATCTAAGGAGAGCACCTGTGATGAGAAACCATTAAGACATGTCTGGGTTCTTACAGGACAGCGGGAGGCTATGTGCAGGAGAGAAGCCCCCCTGCTCTTTCAAAGTTTTCACTGCTTCCCTCTGCCACTGAAATGCAAATTGGTGGGCGTGGTTCAGGTTGGCGCTGGAAAGGGTCAGTACTGGCCAGATCTACAGTGGTGTTAATCATTGAGCCTCAGAAGAGGAAGATGCTACACTCTGTTGCTATATCCTTGCTGCTTTTTTTTTTTCCTTAACAGCTGTTGCAACTGAAACACACTGAAACAAAAGGACACTTCCAGCATTAGTGAGGATTACTGAGGTCCAGGAGTTGGAAAAAGCCACAGAGACCTCCAAGTAAGCGGACCCTTATCCGAACCAACTGTCAGTGCTGTCTCTCAGTTGCAAGTGTGGCAACTTTGCAAAGTATACGAAAATTTGTCCAACTACACACAAGAAAACACTTTCCACTTTTAAATGAGAGCAAACATAGGGAAACACCACACCCTTGCACACAGGCACACACAAGCACATACCTCCAAAATTTCATACAGATGTGCTATTGCAAAGTATCTGCTGAATGCCAGCCCAGTGTGAGTGGGCTCATTTCCATCAAGTCATTTGGGACCGAGGAAGCCCAGCCCCAGTGAAATCAATAGAGCTGCAGCAGTGCTATTTCTCCTCTCTTTGCACAGGGCTGAGCACAGTGGGGAAACTCTAGGACCACAGCCGGCCTCTCCCACACAACCAAGTTGCTCCTAATAAAAATCTGCAGAAATACATGGGCACAGCGGAGACTGGCGGTTCAGATTATTTTGAAATAGCTGTTTTCTAGGCAGAGGTGAAACTCATCATTATTAGTTCCCATTACTTACCATAAAACCAGGCACATTAGATGTGCTCAAAGCCTGAAGCAAATGCTTTGGTGTCAGATTCAGCTGAAAATCACATTCATTTTTTCTTCAGCGAGAGAACAGTAAAAGAAACCTCAGTAAATTCCTGACTTCACCTTTGTGCCCTCCATTGCACTTACTCCAGCAGAGCACAAGTTCACACAAACCAGAGTGAATTTTGATGGACAACAAAACTAGGTAACTTCAATGAAAATGGCTATATTCAGCCTCACTGGGAGCCTGTTGAAGCCCTGCCGCTGCATCAGCAGCAAGCTGTGGCCCCGCAGATCTGTCAGAATCAGATGCCTGTGGGTCTGGATATAAAAGGCAGGTATGTGTAACATATATTTTGAAAACTTATAGCTATGAGATGGCAAATTCCAGTAACTATGAGCTATTTTAAGAATAGGTCTTTCCTCATGACCTGCTGGGGAGGGGAGTGGGAGAGGTACCAGCTCTGAGACACTTCAGGTAACGTGTAGTACTATATAAATTATAATGCCAACTAAGTAAGAAAACGTATGGTACTTAGTTGCAAACTGAAGTGTGTGTGCAGACTCAGGGGAGGAGGTTAAAGCCATACAGTTCAATGCTGTCTCTCCATCTTTCTGAATGTAAAATATACGTACAGTGTTATTAAACATGCATCATTTCAACAAAGAAAGCCTTTCCTTTTCTAATTTCTATTCCACTTTCCCTTGTGATGAGTTAGTCCCACCCCACAAAAAGGACATTCTTACAAAGGACCCCCTTGCCTCTAGGTATACCATATAAGAACAATTGGTGTGTATAAGGAAAGATGATGATTGCCAGCCTTTGACCATACACATATTGCAATTTCCTTTATCATATGTATACACACATAGTCACATATCTATGGACGCATGTGTGCGTTCATATAATGGCACCATCTGCTGCCAGAGCTGGAAGTTTTGCAACATCATCTGTTACTACATTTATACATTTTTATTTTTCATTTGGAGGAAAGAATCAGCAGAGCTTGCACAGATCCCCACTTACCCTGTCTTGACACACAGACACTAGAATTAATAATGAAGGCTTTGTACAGACCAGAGAGAGAGGAAAGCACTTGGGACTTTTAGTCAACACCAGTGTGGATGAGGATGTACTAGGGAATCCTCATTTGTCACATTTTCTGGGTTGTTGTGTGGCTGAGCCACAAGGCAACCCAAGCTAATGGATAGGTCACTAGGCTGGGTGTGCCGGAGCCCTGTGAGCAACCCTGGGCGAGTCCCCTCACCTCCTGCCCACCGCCAGCCTGGATCCATCCCAGCTAAAAGCCTGCCTGCCCTGCAGAAGAGGGGATCTCTCACTCCCTGCTCTCGTGGCACTTAATACAAAGGGTGCCTCAACCTAGTGGTGGCTTCTAAGTGCCACAACAATACCACTAATAATCAAGGTTATGATTTTACTGCAAAGACTGTATTATTATGTGGCATTATATGTTTGAACATGCCTATTCTTATTTCTAGCAAAGGGCTCAGCTCAGTGCTCCCTGTTATAAATTATATGCTAATTGTAAGTGTAATCTGAACAGCTTTTACTTTTCTTTTAAAATGACGGTATAGGGCATAAACTTTGTTGTGATGTTGTGTTGCTATTTTGCCTGAGGTGCTTTTGTCCTCTAGCACAGTTCCACATGTAACATATCAGCAAAATACTGGGAGACCAAGAACAGAGTTTGCATAAATTGCTTATATTGCAAGATTACTCCAATAGCACTGTCATTACTGCTTGTAATTTGATTCTAGCCCATCCTTTGAAACACACAACTTGAAGAAACTAAGTACCCATTAGGATGGATGTTCCTAAATGTGCTATTAGCCTGAAACTTTACGTTATTTTAAAATACTTGGTAAAAATGAAAAATGCACACTCAGTCAAATGTTGGTTTTGATCTGCACATCAACATCAGATTGTTTTAATTCTCAATGAAAAGTTGATGCTTGGAAAAACTCAAGAGCAATGAGCCAAATTCTGGCCTTGGTGAGATCCCAGTTCTCCAAAGGTTGAACATCATCTGAGCAGTGCTCAGAAGCTTATGCCCTGTGTGAGTCACCTGGACCTCTTTATTAGCAGTCCCTGGGAACAGGCCCCAAAGACAAATGGAATATTTCTGGCTCTGCCCTTGGGCTTTAGTGGATTTGTACTGGTATAACAGAACAGATTGGAATGGAGATGTGACCCATTTTGGTTCCAGCTGGTGATGAGTTCCATTTCAGGAGTTTTTAAAGACTAAATCTGCACTTGTGCCAGAACTTCCAAAATTCTTGGGCAACCTGCAAGTACTGCTGACACCCTCAGATAAGCTCTTTGAAGGCACTTTGAGGTGAGCTGCTGTGGTGGTTCTGAGACAGCTGTTATTTCCCCAACATGCTGTACAGGTACCTGACCCCATAGCATGGACTCCCCACTGCTAGTTTGCTTTTAAACCATCCAGAGGGCCAAACACAACACAGAAACACAGTTCCCTTCCTTCCCAGTTTGCAGCAGCTGGCCTTCATTACTGAACATGTCCCATCTTAGCCAACATCCTCGTATTGCTCATCCCCTCCCTAGGCTGAATGTGTGTTACAGAGCACAGGATATACCCGCCTTTGCTCACCCAAAATGTGCAGAGCAAATGAAGTGGGAAGGGATGCTGAAGGCAGGCAAACAGCAAGAAGATTTGGGGTTGGGGCCTGTTTTCCTTTTCCTATTTTAATTAGTTTAAGGGATATGTTGCGCATTTCTTGTTTGGATATTATTTTCTTCTTTTCCTAACACCAAGCAGGGAATTTGCATACAAAACCTGACAACCTCATGATTGTAATCTTGAAAGCAAGATATCAGCAGGAACTGTAGCCAAAGTTCCCTCTCAATACTAAGAATAAGGTTCAGTGTCCTTCTTCACTTGCTGAAGACAGAGTTAAATGAAACCTTAGTAAGTCTGACAGGCTCACCAATATACAGTGTCATCTTAAAAACATCCTACTCTCTTTTCTTGGTTGCAGCTGGACAAACACCAGCAACTCTACTCAGCCCTTCTCACCTGTTGCAGCTCTCAGACCCCTCCTCTCTTTTCTGCCTTGCTCTAAGGAGCAGACAATTACCCTTTCCCTGTGGATAGCCTATAATGAGCTATTTTTATTCTCTCTGCAATTCCCTAACTTCCCTATGCCAAATACTCACTAAGAGTCATCAACCTTCAGCAAGGCCAACACATGAATCAAATCTGCTGCCAGGTCATTTAGGAGATGAGCTAGTTTAGAGTTAGGGACATTTTTTAATAGTCCCAGACCGAGGGAATATTTTAAATGCTATAGCTTTAAAAAGTCATCTCCAAACTTTTCAGAGTAATTCTATTCTGAGTAACAATCTGCAGATGAAGCTTCATAGGACTGGCTTCCTTTAGGAACATTAGGGCTTATAATAAACTATTTTTCTCCTCTTTGTAGATCAGTCCACCCACCCATTTTTCCACCTACAAGTGTAACCCTATATACAAATGTATAAGGCCCCAAGAGGAAGACTCATTTAGAGTACCCTGTCCTTGGTGATTTGCTGAATGATTTGCATCACAATGTACAGGAACAAAATGTTTTTAGTTATCTTATCACTATGTATATTGCTTTTATTTCTCTCAACTGTGTGTCATTTTTTCTCCCTCCTACATTTTCATTTCCCTTCAAGCTACAGGAGCTACTGGGCACTGGTAAACTGATGCTGCACAATCCCTTTGAAGCAGATGTTTAGCAAAGATAGGTGATACGATCCATGCATAGAAAACTCTTACCTATTTCTCTGTGGACATAAAGTTCTGCTTTGAACACAGTTAGTATAGATCATCTAACGGAGTTTCCATTTTTTTCCCCATCTACCTCTTTTCCTTCTGTTGTCATAGTGGATCTATAGACAGGGAGAGTGAGGCACTAGGAGTTTTTCAAAACAAGGATGTCTTAAAGTGAGTTATGTTTTGGAGGGTCAAGAAAACAGTGAGGGGGAAGCTAACAAACAAACCTCTGCCTTAAAACTGAAGGCATGAAATGTTATCTTGCAGGACCTAAAGTCCATGGGACATAGGAAAATCTCACACCATTCAGCTTCATGTGGCAGTCTGTCTCCCAGTACAGCCTGGTTTCTGCTTTTTGTCTGAAGGAGGAACTGAAATATCCTAGAAACCTGGGTCTGGTTTCAGAGAAAGGGAGAGGAGACACCTGCCCTTCCTAGGAAATGTGAAAAGCAGGTAGCTGGCCAGATCTGCTTAAAGAGCTTGGGAAGGCAGCTGAAGGAAAAAGGTACAGCCTGTGCACTGGCCACAGTCACTTCTGACAGAAATGCAGCCTGCCAGGAGCACAGCATTGCCCAGGGCAAGCATTTACATGGCCGGCTGGTGTGCTGCTCTTGCAGGCTGTGTCACTTGGCACACATCTGGCTGACACAGCTGGATCACTTCACTCAGGTGTTTTATTTTAGTGCCTGACATAACACTGGCAAGCCACACGCAATCACGGAAACCACTCTCCCATGCAGCCCCATGGAGCTTGCTGATGAAGGAACGCTTTACACGCAGCACTTGCAGGCACCATCTCCACCATCCGCTTAGCCCTCTCGGCTGCAAATGCAGCTTTAGCACACAGCATCTAGATAAACTGAAAAGCTCCAAGGTTAAGTGGGAAATAGAAATCTAGTGACCCCTGTCTGGGCAAGCGAGCTTAATGACTTGTCTACTGCTGCATGTACCAAACATGCTGGCAAACATCTGTCTGAGCAGCCCCTCTAAAATAAATGACTGATGGAAGTGATTTGCCTTTAAAAATGGGATAAGTCAGCTAGGAGTCCTGCTAGAAAAGGGTTAATGGGATATATGAATTGGTAGTGAGTGGAAGAGAGAGTAGAGAAGCTGGAGTCAGAGGCAACACCCCTTGTTAGGTGTTTACCATGTCGAATCTAAACCGCTTCCACTGCATATGCGAGGCAGATGAATTACTCTGTAAATCCTATTACTCTGTGTGGATAAATCTTACATTCAAGTTAACAAGTCTGGAGAGCTGGGGAATGGAAGCTGCTGAATGGATATTCCAGGATCAAAACAACCGAGGACATGGGAGGCGACCAAAGCAATATGCGTACACACACACACACACACACACACACATCCCTCTTCCAGCATCCTTCTTCCCTCTATCATTAAATGGGAGGGATGCAGGACACAGGGGATCGTGTAGCAGAGTGTTTGGTGACATCCAGCAGGATTTATTTCACAGAAAGAGAAAGAAAACTTTGCTGCTGCTGTTAGGTTTACTAGGGGATTGCTCCCTTGATGCTTCAGGGTTTGTGCACTATCAGCTCCTCACACAGATCACAGACTTATTTTAAATTACACCCAGTAGTTTTACAGCCATAATACACAGTGTGCACACTCATACACACAGAATTTTCCTTCAGTAGCAGAGTTACTGCAAGTAAGTTAAGCAAGGCAGAATTTGAAAAAAGGAGCCTACAGGAAAAAGACTACTGCAGTTCAGCTATTTGGGACGCTCCTAACTGAAAGCCCAAGTAGTGTCAGAAGTTCCTTTGGAAAACCTGCACAATGAAATCAGAAATATAACACTTCATACTGCCACTAAGCAAGGTTTCGTGTGCCAAGACATCCTCATCACAACCAGACACACAGGCACAGCATACTCCCATTTATTTATTCCTGTAAAAAACCCAACACATTAAGATACAATCTTCGGAAATTGTAGCAGTCAGACCTGCTACACCATATTTTCAGCAGCCTTTTCAACGATTGTATCCATCTTCCCTCCCCACAGGGCAGAAAAATAAATAAATAAAATTAAATTACAAGAGTTTCCCAAAAGAACTTGCCTGAGAGTTCTGGCAGCACCAGGGATAAAGTTTTTGCATATGTACAAAAAGAAGCATGGGAAGATCAATGGAACATCTGGCAAGCACAGCTGGATCCCTTTTCGATTCCTCTATTGAATACTGCAGGGCTGGTGGAAAGAGCTGGCAGATCTTTCCCCACTGAAATTCTTTCGATCCAGAGAACTACACAGAGGATAGTGTGGCAAGAAGTGTTCAAAAGCTTTGCAAATTTCTCATATTAAAACACAAACACACATGGAGAGCCTGTTTGTTGCAGCTGCTGCTACTGTAGTTTGAGAGGTAAAATAACACAGAGACTTAGACACAAATCTGTATCACGTCACATGTACACGTTGCATACATGGCAATATAGATGCACACACAGAGGAGGAAAAGTTGGCAAAATGCCCTACCTGAGGATGGCTGTGTCCCCTTGCCTCACGGTGATGTTATCGGTACCTCGGGTAAAATCCACGCTGCGGACTGGCAGCCCTGTAGGGAGAAGGCAAAGCAATCTCAGTAGGACCAGCGGTAATTGTTTCCGATCAGGCTGAGCCCTTGCTACCATGGCTGGTTTCGTCGAGTTTCACTGTCAGTACTTGTCTCTTTCTCTGCCTGTGTATGTGGACAGACAGACGCAGAAAGAAAAACAATAATAATGATGTACAACTCTCGTTCTGATCGACAGTCCAAGAAAGGGGAGGTGATTTCACAGTCCTTCTCAGCTGCCACTTTCTCTTGCTCTTTTCAGTCTCTTGCTGGCTTCTTTCCCTTCCTTGCCTTTTTTTTATTTTTAAGCCTTCCCAACAAAAAAAAAAAAAAAAAAAAAAAAAAAAAAAAAAAAAAAAAAAGTCTTAGCAGAGCCTTCAGATAAAAAAAAAAAAAAAAACGGGGCGGGGGGGAGGAAAGAAGTAATACGAAAAAGTCAGGTAGCAAAATAACTACGGAATAATAACAATTAAATCGACCCGTTTAGAGTGATGAAGAGAGGTGGGGAAAAAAAAATGGAAAAGGAACAAGAGGAATCCTGTGCCACCGGGATGCGGGAGGGGATAGTCCTGTGGCTGTGCAGCCTCCAGCCCCGCGCTCCCTCCTAACCCACTTTCCCAGGCGGAGCGAGGGAGGGAGGAGGAGGAGGAGGAGAAGGAGGAGAGAGGGAGGAGGGAGCCTTACTCGTGAGACGGCAGCTCGGCAGCACAGCGGCGGCAGCGGGCGCGGAGGGAGCCGCGGGCCGCGCTCCCCATCCCTCTCCCGCGGGCGCAGCCGCCCGGGAGCTCCGCGCCGGGGACCGGGGCTGCCCGGGGGGACACGGAACGGCGGCCGGGGAGGGGAGGGGGGCACCGCAGCGAGGAGAGGGGGCTTGGAAAGGCATAAGGGCTGCAAGACAGAGGGGGTGAGTCCCGAAGGAGAGGGGAGGAGGAAGAGGAAGAGAGGGAAGGGGATGGAAGAGGAGGCTGGAGAAAGGAGGAGAAGGGGAGCGGGGAACTGGAGCGGGAAGCAGAGAGAAGGCAGGAGCAGCCGGGAGCTGCCGAGCGGAAGCAAGGCACAGGGAGTAGGGCACAGAGGACGGAGGAAGGTACGGCCAATATTCTCATGATGAAATACTGAGGAAAGAGGGTCTGTGGCCAAAAGTGCAAACAACTTGGCTTAGCGGCCTGAGGCCACACGCTAGCTGATTTACAGAGCAGCATCCTTGGCAACTACCTCTGCAGCCTCAGACCTTGCTTCTTCCCCTCTCAGACTTTCCTCTCGCCAGATAACCAGTTGTACATCCCTCCCTCCCACCTCTCTCCACTCAGCCCTTCCCGGCCCCCACCCCCTTTCCCAGCCTCGGAGCGATGGACCGGAGACAATGCCGGCATTGAGCTGCCCGCGGTGTGAATGCTCGGCCTGTGCTGCCGGCTGCCAGAGCCCGCAGCTGAGCCCCGCGCCCGCCGGCAGCAGCGCTGCCCACCCGGGAACGCTCCCGCAGCCCACAGCCCACGGCCACCGCAAAGAGAAGGCAGATTAAATTAATGGAAAGGAATAAGCCGTGTGTTTTATTGCTGATGCCTGCCTGCCATTCCACCAGCCCGATCTCTGCCAGCGGGAGAGATCAGAACTGCTCCTAGGGATGTTTCGCTGATGTAACCCTTCTGCGACCAAAGCACGGCGGGGCTGGGACGGGGAAGCAAAGAGGGAAGGGGAGGTTTAAGAGAGCTCCAGAGAATCAGGTGCAAGATAAGCCATGGGGTTACTTGGCTGAGAGTTGCTGTCCTGTGTGGTTACAGCACTGGCACATGAGCAGGAAGGGAAAAACCAGGTCTTGTACGTATCCTGCTTCACCTCTGCTCCGGCAGCCTTGTGGGATACAGTGCGCTCAAACTGAAGAGACATAAGGAATGTCACAGAAATGGCCATGTGGGACCAGATCAAAGCACCCTCTAACCCTTCCTCCTGTCTCCAAGCAGCCTAAAGCCAATGGCTGGTGAAGCTCTGAAGCGCAGGGCAAGCATGCTGTGCTACTGCCCCAGGGCACTTATCTATTTCTAGTGATTTATGGCTAAGGCTTGTCCCCAGCCAGTGGCACTGCCTTTGTAGTTAATAGTACTTGAATGATTTTCTTCTTCCAGGAATACATCCAGTTGCTTTCTGAACTCTAGAAACTGGCCCCTGGGCCCCTGCAGCCTTGGTATGGGAAGGCCGCACTGTCTGAGTACTTAAACAATCCCTGCAAGTGTTAAAGGCCCACAAATTAGGGACTAAGGTCATGACACCGCTGCTCCAGTGCCTCGAATGCAGTGGCAAGAAGAGACGACTGCTTTGTATTCAACCAAGGAGTGAGGCAAGTCAGACGTTTCCTCTGCAGTAGATTTGGCACGGATAGCACCAGATGGGGAGAGGAATGAGGACCTAAAGAGGTTAATCCAAATACTAGATGTACCCAAGCTACTGCAGAGAGAAATATCACCTCACAAGGATAATGCTCTGGAGAAGACCATGTTTCTGACACCTGATTGCTGAGTAGTAACCATCACTCTAGGATGGAGAGTGCAAGGCACAGAGATGCATCAGGCTGCTGGCATGCCAGAAGAGGGGCATCAGCAAGGAAACCTCTGCATTCCCCGTGACAGACTTTGAGTACTACTAAAAGACCTGTCCCATATGAAGTTAGCAATGAAAGAAATGCACTCCTCTCAAGAGAGGGTTGCATGGATCCTTTTTACAAGGGTCTCCCAAATATGTTTCATCTCCATTTAATAAGAGCTATTGTATGTTAATTAAATGCCCGTGGAGTAAGGAAAACATATTTGTCGAAGATTAACTATTATGCAATGCAAGAAGCATCTGCCACCCAACTGCTAGAGCTCACTAAATATTTCCTTATCTCAGAGTATTTACTTAGGAGGCAATAACTATCCAGTTAAATCTAAATTTAATGCTTAGTTAAATATAATTCATAGAAAGCAGCACCAATATGTTTTATACAGAAAATGACAGAGGGGGTTTCAGGGAGGGAGAAGGAAGGAATCCTGTCTCCAGGCTCCCGTAAAATCCTGATTCAAGGTGGGACTGTATGTGGCCACGCTCCTCTACCAAGAGAGGTGCATCACAGAGGGCTCAGAGGCCCTTCTCTGCTGATCCAGCAGTACAGGGGATGATTTAGTCTTCTTACGCATTTATACAACCCTCATTAGAGCTACTGTAGCATAACTATTTAACAATAATAATAATAATAATAATAATAATAATAATCAGAGAGATGAAGATGAAATTCCCTTGAGGGTTTTGTGAACCTTGTGAAAAATACAACAAAAACAAAACGTAAAGAGGATAGGTCTTAATTGCTTTTTGAAGTGTATAGAAGCAAAAGGAAGGGGGTGCATAGGTGTAAAAGGCCAAACAAGCAGGAATCACACAAATCCTAGGAGAGTGCCTCATGAGTAAAATAAATAATGTTATTTTTGTATGCGTTCCTAGAAGAAATAACTCTCTGGACCCATCTCCCCCTGCTGGAAGCAGATAACGAAACAGCAGGTCTGGCTCCTAACTTTGCTACCTTCTGAAAACTTGAGGAAAAATTCAGGTAAACAATCAGAGCATGGACACCACAAATCCATACCACAACCTCTTCATGTCATTTATCAGTATTTCTGGTAGGTGCAGGACTGGCAGGACGAGCACGACTGACCAGATTTTGTCACTATGCAGTTCAGGAATAGACAGAGCAGCATGAGCCCAGCCCCACAGATACCACATCATTCCCCTCCAATGCAAAACACTTAAACCCTGTTTAAAGGGAACAGGGCCCAGAGCAACACACTTGCTGAGCAGAGACTGTAAGGCACAGCCAGAGACATAGTAGAAATGTCTGGATGGCAGGTTCAGGAACGTATTTGTGTTTCCATGCTATGGATGTGGGATTTGTTTGTTTACCAAGCTGGAAGGAAAACAACAGGATGAGCTGAGGCAGCCTGGCTAGCCCTACTTTCCCTGTCTTTGAGGGGAATGGGCTGAAGACATCACAGTGTGGACACCTAGGCCAGCTAAAGCAGAGCCTCCACACTGGTCCTGGATGGGCAGGAGATATGCTGAGGTATGCCATGCTGGGCTGCCCTAGGACAGGTACTCAGGTCACCTCAGCCTCCCTGCGTGGCAGCTCAGTTTATCAGATACTCAGGGACTGACATTGTGAAAGCCTGAAGTGCCATCTGCTTTTCATGGAGAGCCAAGAGACACTGAAAACATGGACTCTGTCCACAAATAGGAGTGGGGTTTTTTGCATTTGAGGTGGCTATATGCAAAGAGCAATCCATGCACTTCAGTCAGCTCCAACTGCAACAACCATCTGTATGATGTGGATGGCTGCCCTCTAGGACTAAAGCAAGGCTCTCATCAGCTCACACCACAAACAGCCACACAAAATGGAACTGTTCTCACTTGACTTTCATTCCCTACCAGCCACACTAAAACTGGTGACTTGATCCCAAATATTGCTGGAATCAGGGAAAAGGCATTTCTGAAAAATACCAAAAAAAACAAACTGCTCACACAAGTCTCCAGACCATATAATGACTGACACAAGAGTTTTAAGGGAGCAATGGCTCTGCCATTGCTGCCAATGGGAGCAATAAGAGCAATGGCTCTGCCAGCAGAGTCCAGGCACACAGGGACTTTATTTGGGATATCTGCAACAGTGAGTGAAAACGTATGATGTTTTGTGAGCTATAACGAATTTAGTCAAGATACACTGCCACACAATGCAGCAGAGCCTGCTCAAAGCTTCTCAGCCATGAAGAGAAAATGCAATTTTGTCTCATTGGCAGAGGAGTTATGGAGAGGAACGAGGAAGAGCCAAAGGGGTTTCACAACATGGTGAGGGAGATTAAGGGACCGTGGAAGGACAGCCGTAATTTCTCTGTCCTCTCTTTGTTCCCATATCTGCAGTTCCTACATGCACACATTTCTGCTCTGATGTGCAAGGGCGGCACCCCACTGCAATTAAGTGCTTACATTCCATTCTCCTTTGGTCCCTGGGATACAGGGAGCCATAGGAGTAGGAGAAAAGGAAGAAAAACAGGGCTAGAAGGGAGATGGGAAAACAAATTTACAAAGCACTTATAGGGAAAAATTCTGCAGTTTGAGAAAAATACATATATATGGTTTCTATTAATACTTTGCAAGTCTAAAAATTAAACTGGCTTTTGATACTGAAAAAAAGAGCCAGTTTAGAGCCATGCGTAACAACCATACATGTAATGCAACAAGGCCAAGCTTCCTCTGAAGTAAGGACCTCATTAGGTAGAAGAATTTACTGCATCGAGAGCACTCAGCTAGGCCATAACTGCGGATGATAACATGCAAGCACAACACCTCTCTCTAAGTGCGGTCACTGAGCTGTAACAGAACTCCCTCCTGTACAAGAGCAAGAGCTGATTTTCACCAATTTGTAACCTTGCTACTATGCAATTGATCTGGTTTCACAATTGATCTCCTTGGTGTGGACAATTTAGAGGCCAAGGGCCAGGTTCTCAATTGCTGTAAGCTGACATATCATCACCACTGTCAGAAGAGCTATGCTGATCTACACCAGCTAAAAACAAGTTGGGAAGTTCATGTTCTTCTGTGCTGCATGGGTAGAGAACTGTGTTATCGCCTTTGAAAGAAAAAAAAAAAAAAAACTTGTTTGACTGGATGGAGAGATTTTATGCTCAAGACTTTTCAGAAAGTTTCACCTTTACCTAAAGACCAAATCTGAAGGCTGGATGGGAGGAAAACAGTAGCCTGCAGATGCCTTTTATTCATCAGTATGACCAAGCAGAGTTAAAGAATTAGTACTGCAGATGGTTTGCAGCCTTAATTACTGGTTGCTATCACAGAAAGTGCTTGTAGAACTACAGACTCATTTGTAGAAGGATCCTTCCTGCTTGAGAGGGTCAAGACAAAGATAGTGCTTCTTTTTTTGCTTAAAACAAAAGTTGCCCTTCCAGTCTTATATAAATACAACAATACAAGAATAAAAGTCATCAGTAGTGTCAAGAGCATCACACTGCCTTTCCTCTGAAAGATCACGTACCATTACTGACTTCCTTACCAACACCTCACAACTGGACTCTGCAGGTTCTTGACAGAGGGTGTCAAATCATTTTGAAACCCCTGTGGGCCAGGCTGCTCAGCCAGTGCTGCTGTGTGGCAGGTAGCCAAGCTGCCTGCTATCCCCCAGCCCAGACGGCAATCCCAGTGGGAAACTGTGGGACCTGTCCCCACAAGAAAGGCTGGCTGGTGGCCTCAGCAGCACGGGAATACCTGATCCCAGTTCTGACATTCCTCATGGGAACAAGGTAGTATGTCAGCCTGTGTTTTTTAAATGTGACTGTAGGATTTAGGCATGCAAATCTAGACAAGAAGTCCATACCTCCCACTGAGGACAGCTTCAAAATCCCTTTATATTTGGCAGTGAATGGTTGCTCCACCAATGTCACGTAACACTTGAGTTAGGCAGAGCCAGAGTTCAACTCTACAGGTCCTTAAATAAGTCACTTCCCCATAGGAAGGCAGTAGCTCTATCTGCTTACTCCTAGTACCTCCCAGAAACTTTCCTCCCAAGTGCCAGTGAATGTTTACAGCTCTCAGCAAAAGTAACTAGGATTGACTTTACAAGTAACTACAGTGGTTAACAGTCCCTCCCAACATAGAAGCAGAGATGACCCAAAGGTTGGGAAGTTCTAGGAGGATAGTCCAAATTCCCCAGTGAATTTGGGAAAATTACTTAATGAAGCAGTCACAGAGGCATAAAAAGTTAATTTCCCTAGACTCCCTCTGCCCTCAGAGAAGTAATCTTGTCTTGAGGGCACTCACAGCAGATGCCTAATTTAACCATATTAAATTGTCCTGTCTCTCAGGGTGTGTCAAAGTTTACAGCTCCATTGCAGAGATCCTCACACAAGCTTCCAAATCCTACGCACAAAGAGCGAAGCCCTGAAGGCTGCAGGGTGATCTGACACGATTTGACACTACTCTACACAAAGTCCCTGCAAGACTCCTGCTACATAACTCATGCCAGGCGTGACCTATTTCCAACCTACTCCTTAACAGGCCCCAAAACAACTGCCTGGCAGTTGCAAGGGACAAAGATGGCTGCAGATAGGAATTCCATACAGCTAAGAGATGGTCAAACCCATCCTGAGGAGCCCTGATGCATGTTCCATGACTGCTCTGGCATGGAATTCTCAACACAATGCTAATGGATGAGCATAATCATTCTGACAGCAATGACTCTGAGGAGAACTCTGAAGTCTTGCTGAAATGATACATTCTACACATCCATCATTACCAGAGAATTAGTTTTATTGTGAAGAATAGAGCGCAGCAGGCTGTTGTGCCATGCATTTTCTTGTCCATTACAACAGCTCCAGCATCACTTTTATGAAACTTTATGAGGCTTGTAGCAAGACAAGAAAAATTCTCAAGTTTTGTGTGCTATCAGGACACAAGGCGGTGTCAGAAAGCCTCACATACAAGAGAAATTTGTATGCGCAAATTTGGAGAAAGTTTCCTTTGAAACTATGACCTGCTTGAATTCAAACTTCTGAAAACACTTCCATTCATTTCACTGAGATCAGGTCTGAAAATTAGGAAGACACATCTTTATGTCCAGATCTTCAACATGAAAAGCCAAGAGAACTGCCCCACAGACATGGGCTCAATTAATATTATCTTTACAGGCTACAGGTCAGGGATGTCTCTGCATCAGCATTTAGAATTAGTGCATGCCTAGTCTTTCAACATAAACTTTTTAATGTTTCAGCTTTTCTTCTCATCTTTCCATTACCCTCTTTTAAACTTCTCACCTTGACATTTTCAAGTTCCTCTCCCTTTCCTATGTTGCTCCCATGCCCCATTTCTGTCAGGCCATGTCATATTCGTACATTTTAAAGCTGGAAGGGACTTCTCAGATCATTCTATCCAGCTGCCTGCCTCAAGTACAGAAACTCACCCCCTTCTTGGGTTCAGTGATTAATTACCACACCAGGTTAAGAATTTTTCTTTTTGTTTTAAACACAAACATTATTTCCTTTATCATCTAGCTACTGAATTGAATCATGCTTTTGTCTGCTTAAATGGTTGCCTACTGTTAAATACTATCTCCTTGAAATATTATGTTGTACCTGTTTGAGTCTTACATTGTACCATTTTTGTACCTAGTTCAATACTTTGCCACAAATGCCAAGCACCTGCTGACAGAAAGGAAAATAGGGTGCTTTCAGCAGCCTCTAAGAGAGCTGGCAGATGCAGGATTAATATCACTGTCCTTGATAAGGGCCAGATAGCAAAGAAGTGGGGCTAACAGTGGCTGTTTTAGGTCCAAGTCTAGGCATGGGAAAGGGGGAAGTAGGAGCAGGTGTGGGACAGCAGAGGACCTGCCCACCAAGAGGTGCAGAAATTAGGTAACTTCTCAGAGAGAGAAGGCATTTTGCTGGATGTGATTCCAGCAGCTCCTTCTGTCAGACAGGACAGAGGAACCTTCATTTCTGTGCTCAGATGCAGTGGCCATGCCGCTGTATGGCCTGTGGGCTTCACTACTTGCAGGAGCAGCATCTCCTCATCTCAGAACCACACTGACTCCATTTCATCCCAACTCATGCTTAAATCAGCGTGGATGAGGCAAAACAAACCCAAGTGTGGGCAAACTTGCAAACCACTCAGATGAAGCAATACCTCTCAGAAAAAGCAATACCTTTCAAGGGACAGAGATTCTTCCCTGAACCACTGCTTCCGACTCTGCTAAGGCTGGGCTGAATGGGGGATGCCCACATCCTGAAACAGCTCCCTAAAACAGAGGTCTGGGGAGGTCATTCATAAAAGTCTTCCAGGCAAGAGTGAGAATAAGCAGGTGTTCTCTTGAAGGAGCATAAAATCTGTGTGGGGACTTGATCTGGTTACGGCCCTGAAGTGCCAGCAAATGGTCACATTCACACACACACACACACACACACACACACACACACACACATAATTTACTCAGCTCCAGCAACCTGTTAGATCCAGAAGCTGGCAGGGTTTTGTGGAACAAAGAGCCCACAACCCACACAGGAACGGAAGCATTGCTTCCTGTGAAACTCCTGGGGGTTGTGCATAGTCCTGGCCTTCAGTGACACTATTACTTTCTTAATTTATACAACACACCAGTACTTTTAAAAATAATGTAATGAGCCTGCTAGCTTCTTCCAGCAGGTAGAGATCAGGGAAGGACAAAGAGCAGGCTGGTCAGAGCACTCTAGCAGCTGGCTGAACAAAGGCAAGTGATGTGAAAAAAAATCACTGAAGTTGGATCAGACTGGAGCAAGATAATAAGAAAAGACCCAAAGAAAACCTTTGATGAAGAGATGGAGCTCTGAATAGGGCACTTACATGCTTCATTACTTGCCCTCTGATAGAGAAATGGACTGGTAGATGAACTTCAAATACCACACCTATCGCATGTGTGGGTGAGGCTACCTCAAGTGTCCCCGGGAAAATCTATTTTTTTACCCAAAGTCATTGTCCATAACACCTTTTCACCTTATTCTTTCAGTCTGCAAGGAATCATCCTGTGTTTGCAAGGTGTCAGTGGGAATCAGGGGGAGGCCTGAATTTGTGAAATGGAGGGCTCCAAGTCAATCAAATATCTGCTTCTGAGCTTTTGGTAAGACAACCACTTTCACATACAGCTTTGAGAAAGAATGGTAAAAGTGGTTTACCAGAGCTACTTTTCATCTGGTGAGAGTACAGCACAAAGGAGCTGGCAGGAAAACTTTCTACAGCTTTGGGGTGATAAAACCTTACTGCCAAATAAAAGGGGTTACCTACTGATGTGATGAGGATTCTGTGGAAGAAGGCACCTAATTGAATTGTCTGTCAGTGTCTGAGATGTCAAAGGCAACCTTGACAGGTAGCAGCCCCTTGAATGAATCAGGGGGATATAATCAAGTGGATCTCTGCCACTGATTTCTGTGAGGCTATGATTTCATTTCTTGAAGTCTGCCCCTTGCTATCATTCCCCCTAAACTACTCTTGGCTGGAGAATGAGTGCAACACAAAGAACAAATCAAATACAGAAATTAAGGCACACCTTCAGATTCATGTCAATTTAACTTAACTACAACAACTTTCCAGTAAGCTCATTGCTCATCAAAGGGAGGAATAAACAGTTAATCTGGATGGCTTCAGACAGAGACGGCATAAGCAAATTAAGTGCAAATTTCTCCTGCACCCAGCTCATTCAGGACACCCCTGTTCTGTCCATCAACATGCCCCGGTATTCCTGCCCACTCTTACCATCTGCTGATGTAGCTTAGTCCTGAAAAGAAGCTGCTATTGCCCATGAATTTTTAATGCAGCAAGGAAAAGGCTGCAGGAAGAAGAATATTTGGTGGCATTTACTCCCTGTGATCAAAGCCATTTCATGTCTCTTATGTGATATTATTAGAACACAATATGAAGTGAAAGCAGCGTTCAGAATGAGGTCCCTATTCAAGAAACATTTTCTGCAGAGGAGAATGCAAGAACCAATGCCAGCAGGAAGCCCATGTTCTTACAGCCTTTCTTTGCCCATGTGTATCTGCATCACATGACAGAAAGAGCCAAGTAGATACCTTAACTCCATTTCCCTCTATCACAAGAATGATGTTCAGTGGGACACCTCCACTCACCTGTGAAAGCTTTCCAACACCAAAAAGCCCTTGCGTGGTCAGCAATAAGAGAACCCAGTGTAAAGAGACACCATGCCACAGAAGGAGATGTGATTTAGGTCTCTGCTGTCACTGGAATTTGTTAAATAAAGTACTGACTATGCTTGTACACACAAAGCAACCACCCAAGAGGACACAATGCCATAGAGAGATATGTCCTTTCTCTGTCCCATCACAAGCTGAGCCCATCCTCCAGAGCCAAGAGGCACATGAAGACCATACAGGAAAATCTGTTATGCACTCAGTGAGCAGAAAGGAAATTTTTAGCTATTGAGAAAGGGCTACAGGGGTTCAGACAGATTTGGCTCTCAAGAATTGTGGATTAATTCTAGACCTTTCCTCTACTTAAAGGATACAAAAAAACACATACTATAGTAAGTTTTTTGTAAAGTTTCTTCCTCTGACTTCAGACAAACATGGATGCACAAGAATATTCCCCTGGGAAATATCTGCATTAGCTGAATATGCTGTAATTACAAATTGCCAGTCTTATTGCCATTGTTCAATCGACAATAAAACTCAGGCACTGGAGGCCACACTGATCAAACTCCTAGCCACAAGCAATGTGTCCCATACAGATCACATTCGACTGTTTGAAACCTTCTGAAGCAAATCTGTCCACTGCTGGTAAATGTTTGACGAGCGCTTCATAAAAAGCCAATGCCTTGTTCACAATATACCTCTGATGGCACTGAGGATGCATTGTTCACACCAGATGAAATTTCCAGCCTCTATTCCACAGCTTAAAGACTGAGATATCTGTAAGTGACAGTCAAGGTTCAAAAAGCAGCAGGGATACCTGTGCAAAAATATTTGCCCATTGAATCCTGTTGCTGATACGAGACTCCTGACTGCTCACTGTGAACCATCACACGAATGCGTCTGCACTACTATCACACAAGTAAAGAGAAGGGAGCCACAAGTGAAGCTGAAGTGAAATTTAAGTATTTTGGTAAGCATAAAGTCTGTAAAAGAATGCTGACAGTCATCATGCAGATGTTTACAGAGGTAATAGAAAACCTCTGGATGGCTCTTTCTGCTTTTACATTCTCCTGAGCTGGACTACAAGAAAGCTGAAGAAGGACTTTTAGTGAGGGCACATAGTAATTGGACATGGGGAATGGCTTTAAACTGAAAGAGAGAAGAGTTAGATTGGATATTAGGAAGAAATATTTTACTGTGAGAGTGGAAAGGCACTGGACAGGTAGCCCAGAGAAGCTGCAGATGCCCCATCCCTGGAAGCATTCAAGACTAATTTGGGTGGGGCTTTGAGTAACCTGTTCTAGTGGAAGGTATCCCTCGCCATGGCAGTGGGGTTGTAAGTAAATGACCTTTGAAGTCTCTTCAAACCCAAGCCATTCTATGAGTTGGTGACTCTAGTCAGGGCTCTGTACTGGACAGCTCTTTCTGTGCCACTGTGGAAATCAAGCACAGTTGACTGAAGCAGAGAAAAGGCCATGAACACTCAAAAATATCCAAAGGAAACTGCAAGACATTAACACTGTATATAATGTGCCTGCAGTCCCTCAAAGCTCTGCAATGAGAAAGCCCAAGAAAGCAGAAGTTCTGCTCATACACAGGAAAGTGGCAATGTGTCATTGCTTAAATCTTTGGACTGGAAGCTGGTTTGCTCTTACTGCCACAGAGAATTGCACAAAGAATTTAGGTTTCACACAGGGTGAACCCTTCCCACTTCACCTACACAGCACAACAGAGCTGCGGGGGATGTTCCAGGCACTGCAAGTGTGTGAGGAAAGAAGCTGGTGAAGGACGGTCAGGGTGCAGTCCTTTGTGGAAAGAGGCCTGTGACACCATTATGCTCTGTGTGTGCATGAGTATGAGCTAGGTGAGACTGGCATACGTGATGTTCCAACTTACTGGGATGACTGAATAGGACAAATATTAAGTCTTAAGCTCTGTGGTATTTTGTCAGGAAGCAGTGCTTACAAAAGGAAAAGAAACCAAATCAGCTCAGAGAAAAAGGGGGAAAAAATCCCCTATTTCACCTGGAAATCGAGTCTTAAAATTTCCATTATGGTTCTTCAGCTTTCTAAAGATGTCATCACTTTCAGGAGCCAATCTGAAAACACAGCATTTGAACACATTGGCCAGGCTAGAGTCAATGTCTTGATGACTGGGGAACATGCAGTGTACTTCTAGTTTACTAGGTGTATTCAACTCCCTAAGGAAAGATTCAAGATGTCATCAGTACTGGACAGATGCCCTTTGCTCTGCAGTCAAGAGTGCACTTTTACAAAATGAAGGTGGTGTCCATAGTTTCTAGTTCCTGTAGTATCTTTCCATAAAGCTGGCAAATGTTTGGATAGCTGCTAGAAAGATGGATAAGGTTGAGACATAGAGAAACATTTTGTGATTAGAATATGATTATCGAGCTAATGAAGCTCTCATGGCAAATCCTAGAAGGATGAACAAGCTGCTCAACTTTGCCTGATTCCCTGAATCCATCAGTTCAAGACAACTTTTCCCTCATCTGAAAGCCCTAGTCTTCCTCAGTGTCCTGGTTTTGGAAGGAATAATTTTTTTCTCAGTAGCGGCAACAGTTCTGTGTTTTGAGTTCAGTATGAGAATAAAGTTGCTAACACACTGATATATTGGTTGTTGATAATTAGTGCTTCCCATAAGTCAAAGACCTCTCCATTTTCCATGCTCTGCCAGTGGAAGCACAAAAAACTGTGAGAAGCATGGCCAGAAGAGGTGGCTCCAACTGGCCAAAGGGATATTTTGTATCCTAGAAAATCATGCTCAGTTTACATGTGACTCAGGGAGTTCACCCAGAGGAAGGGCTGATTGCAGTTTGGGGATGGGTTTGGCATCAGTCAGTAAGTGGTGAGCAATTGAAATGTGGATCACTTGTTTTTCTTGGGTTTTTATCTCTCTCTTATTTTTAATTATTTTTTTTATCTCTCTCTCTTATTACTATTTTTATTAGATTTACTTTGTTTCAGTTGTTGTACTGTTCTCATCTTAACCCATGAGTTTTACTTTTTTTCTTTGATTATCCCCCTCCCTCCACGGGGGTGAGGGGCAGGTGGGCTAGCAGCAGGTGGTGGTTGGTTGCTGCCTGGGGTTAAACCACAACACTTGATTATTTCACCAGAGTTGAAGAGATTGCCAAATTCTAACATTCCTCTGGAAGATACAAAGCTGTTTTGATGACTCATCTGGCAAATACAGCAGTACTGCCAATTAATACTAAGTCAGAATACAAAAGTTTTGAAAATTAAGGCAAAGGGAAATAGAGTTTAAGACTAGAAAGTGTTTAAAAAAAACCACAAAGCATTCAGTATGATTTGTAGATTCTCCTTTTGTCTTAGACCAGCCAGAGAGATGATTAATGCTTTCTCATTATTTCTTAACAACATTTGGAATATAAGCAATAGGAAGTAAAGAAGAAAAACCAATGTAGAAACGTTTCTTCTTACTCCCTCATCAGACATCCTCAAAACAAAATACAAGTCCACAGTAAGATTTATATTCATAAAAAAAACCCTGGAAACTTCCAATCAGTGCCTGCAATTAGGATTTTAGCTTGGTATATATGTTCTTTTTAAAAAATATATTCTTACTTACTCTGTTCTTACTGGGATTTAAGAAGTGCAAAGAATTTAACTAGCTAATGTGTATTAACAGCTTAGCACAAATAAGGCAGCATGCTTCCATGATGTAGTAAAAATCAGTTAGTTAAACCTCAAGCTTCTTCTTGCCATTATGCTTAACATCTGTTAAAATCATACTGCCTTGTTTTCATTAGGCTGGCAATACACACCCCCAAAGACAGCTTCCCCTCAGAGCTCCCGTGAGAACGACCTAAAGGTTTAGCTATGTTGGCAAAGCCATCCTAAGTTGACATTCTGCTGATGCTGCGGTAACGTGCTTCCTATCTCTTCATTCCTCCAGCAAACACTCTTGGCAAAAGGATTACAAGGCCAGGGAGCTGCATCTGCACTTGGGCTCTTGTAGTGTCACATTCAACATTGCCTTTCCTCATGCCTGTGACCTGAGTAACAAAGGTTTATAGCAGGGACCTGGTCCTGGGCACAGGGAGGTGCAGGCTGGCCAGCAGGGTGGCAGATTGTCAACTGCTGCATGTCAACTCCCACAGACAAACTGAGGCTCATCCTAAAATTGTCTTGCTTTGGTTCAAGACTTCTGACCATAGTGTAGGAAAGAAAATGCTACCTGTCCCTGTACCTGGGTGAATCCATCCTGATTTTTCTCTCCTAAATGATAGCATTCTGTCAGAATTTCCCCAAGCCTACAAGCTACTTTTACATTACTTCAATTTAGGTTTTCAACATGAATTCCAAAAGAAAATTCCTGGCCTCTGAGGTACAATAGCATGTTAACCATACCGACTGCCCCTTCAGAGAAAGGGCTAGTCTCCATATATTCATCATTTCCTTTGCGCTATTTCTCCACTCAAGTCCTCAAAGAAGAAGTTTTTTTTTCTTCTGCTGTTTTACTTCCACAGGTGAGACAGTCACCCAGATGTCACCAGGCCAGAGACCTAGTTGGTGAGGCACAGAGGCACCAAAAACTATCACAGAGTCTAAGAGAGGCTCTTAGGCCCTGGTGACACATTCACTGTGTGTGCTTCCTCTGCTTTATAGCTGACTCACATGGAGAACCACCAGGCTCTCTCCAGAACAGGAAAAATAACTGCATATTATCTGTTTAAAAGCCTCATAATCCTCAGGCAACAACTGAGTAGTAACTGCAGTGACAGGCAAAATCTTTCTACTTCATATTAATAAACCCCAACACAATATTATGGCTTTCTGCATCAAAGGCTTTAACAAAAATGACCTTTATTATTATTATTATTATTATTATTATTAACACTAAAACAAAGAATACATGTGTAGAGGGACTTGGGTGTTTAAGGCTTTGCTTAGGTTTTGATTCGCTGCATCATGTTGGTTTTGAGGAACTAGACTAGATCACTGGAAATAAACAGAAGGCAAACAAAGAGTGCAAGCAGGGAGGAAAAAGCAAATCACCTCTGTGTTTTAGTGATCTGAATCTCGTTTGTCAGACCAGGGGGGAATGTCTTTTCCTCAAAGGAATATCACCGTTACTTTTTTCTGGAGACCAACTGCCCAGTGTCAGTCGTGAAGAGTCACTGCTTGCCCTAGATATGTTTGCTGACATAGGGACAGACAGTGCCATGACAGTGAGGGAGTGGCATGCCAATGCCAGTTGTGTCTTCAGCAAGTGCTTTTTCTCTTAATTGGAAAAATGCAATTATGACATTATGAAGCTTTCTTCACATCTTCATCTTATTCCCATAAATTGCACAGACCAAAAGAGCCTCCTCCAAAAGGCATCACCCACTCATGATGTCCTTACTAGGTGGCAACTTCTTCTCCCCTGGGAACAGCTGTGTAACACAAACAGATTTAGACCATTTCCAGAGATGTCCTAGTTCATATCGGGGTTGTAGCCCAGGCCAGTCTCTAACAGTCAGTCACTGCACGGTCCCTTTCCCTCAGCGAAATCACGGCACTGATAGTTCCACCATGAGGACAGAACACACCAGATAAGCTTGTGTGTGTTTGTTTGTCTGGCCCCAAATCCTCCCCTATGCATTAAACTCCAGTCAGCACTGTCTCACCAGGAGCTATGCCTTTGCTGAAGTACCTTAGGGAAACCACTCAGATTTTTCTGGGTAGTTTTGCAGAGATAAACACATTCCTCCAGTGTAGCCGTGGCATTCCACTGACATGACACTGGCCTTGGATGAAGCTAGGGATGCCTTAGGGGGGTTGTAGCACAGCCGGGAAAAATGGCTGGAAAGATAAGAGCACTAAGGCCTTTAAACTACAGCTCTCATGAGGCCTGGTGATACTGCTGCATAAACAAAGTTTTTTCTTCAAACTGGTTGAATTAAACAGTTCAGCTGAGTTGGTTTGAACTGACTAGAAATACAGTACTTCCCAGAAAAAGAATAAAATGTACTTCAAATATATAACAGGAACAGCAATAATAAAAGAGTTGAAAATCACACCTTTCCTGAATTTTTGGGAAGCACATTTTTCACTTTAAATCATTGTAGACAGCACATTTCAGAGCTTCTTGCCCTTGCTAGCTCTTCCCACTGTTTTGTCTGCAATATCTAACAATTAGAGCTTTCCATCTCTCCTCTCTTCATTGCCATCCTGATACTAACATCCTGTAGAAATGCAAGCAGATTTGAACTTCCATCAGAGAACTCTGGCAGCTGCCGAGGAGGGAGTGGATTTTCTTTTTTTTCTTTCTTTTACAAAAATTAAAAAGAAATATCTGACTGTTTCTGTGAAAACTGTGGACTGGACAACATCTTGTAAAAATATTGCTGGCTGAAAACTGGCAGTTGCTCCATCAGTATGACAGAATAATTAAAACCAGTATGACAATAATTAGCACTTCTGTGGTTCTTTTCATCCATGGATATCAAAGCACTTCACAGAAACAAGTGCAGCTACCTCAATTTTTAAAGCTGAGCTCAGAAAAAAACAAATCAGAACTTCTTCCTTGTGGAAAATTTCAACAACTTCATCACAGGTATTCATCCTAAATTAGAGATAAGAGTTGAAATATTTTTTTTTTAAATTTCCAAAATCAAGAGTGCTTAAATAATGTGCCAAGGTTGATTAGGAAATGTAGCTGTTTTCAATGGAGCCAAATGTTTTGCCATTCTGAATTTAGTGCATTTTGGTTTGAGTCTCTCAACAATGCATCTGCTTGTGGGAAGGGAATGCCTCCTGGGAGCTGTAGTTCATGTTTCTCCACTGAACTTGACAACTCTATTAGTTAGGCACTGCCTGTCTCCTCCTCCCCCTAAGGCTGGGCCTGCCTGTCCTGATATTCTGCAGAAAAATGTCACCAAAACATTGCTCACTGCCTCTAGAACTGTTGGAGAAGAGGAGGGCAAGTCATGATTGCTACTTACAGGTGTCTCACCTCAAACCAAAGCTGCTAATATGACTTGCCAGAAGTTACATACCCAGATGCTTATTGATGAGGCACCTGGCTACCATGTCAAGTACCACAAAAAGCTTCCTTCCCTGTGAGGCTGGAAACGTGCAAGGGGCCAGAAGGAGCTTGAATGAGCTGCTGCTTTTCTGGGAAAGCCCATTTATATTTACTGCATTTCCTTGCTTGGCCTGAGTGTTTCATTGCCCCTCTTGTGCTCCCCTTACACACACAAAGAGACAATTTATCTTGGTGGTCCCAGCTACAAGGCTGCTGGAGCAGGGACTTTGATGGCTGATCGAACAAGACTGAGCTGATTAAACTTATGTTGTTTTCTCTGGCTGGTCCTTTAATAATTTCAGAGCAACAAACCACAGGCAGACTGCAGGTTCATGGGGGAGAAATCAACAGGAAGCAGTTAATATTTCTACCAATTTAGCTAATGGTACTGAAACCAAAATAGATGTTTGGAGGCACAGAGCATGTGGCAACTGAACAGTATCAGGTTCAGCTGGTAATTCATGATTACACAAAAATAACCCAAGTTAACTCTTTAAACCTGACCTGGTAAATCAGGATGGCCGTATGTAAATGAACATCTACCTGGGGAAAATCAGGTCCAAAGTTTGCTCTTACAAAAATATCTTTTACTTGGATTTTAGTGTACTTTACAGATTTTTTTCCCCACAGATGATTCTGATACCATGTCTGACTGTAAAACCTGACAGACATGATATGGTGCCCCATTCTGAGATGCTTATTGTATTAGCTGTTCATGTGTGTCAGGTCTACAGCAATCCTTATCAACTCTGCACCTGAGTTACACCCATGGAACAACTTAACCTCACTTGATTAAACCATCCAAAACCAATTCCGGCAAATAAGCAGAGTGTTCAAACAAACAAACAAATAAATGTTTCTGGGTAAAAGCCTAGCTTGTAAAAAGCCTCTCAGGCCTATATTTCTCTACTTATGTATTTGTATAACCGAAGAAAGAAACATGACTTTCCCCAGCTCTACCTTCAAGCAACATACTCCATCATCTGAAATTTGAGGTATTTTGAAAATCTCCCTAATTTCTAGATATAACAAGTGAACGATGCACGCCTCAGACCTTTAATTCTCAGTCAGGAAACAGGGAGCAGACACTGATGCTTAGAATCATCTTTTATGCGAAATGTATTAATATACGTTCCTCTGTCAAAACATAAATAATGTACTGTGACAGTGTCACCTTGTGGTTGCTTGCTGGCATAGCGGCCGGCTGATAGGGGGTACTCCCTGTACCTCGCTCCCAAAAGCCTTCACTCAGGAACGTCAGCCTTGGGAATTTTTTGGGGGGATCAAACAGAACCTTCATGTTCCGCCCCGTCTGCATCGTCCATGCAGGCCTTAGCAGCTCTTGCACTAACGTGTCCTAAAATCCTCACAGAGGCACAAAGGCATTAAACACCTGGTACAACTCCACAACTTGCACTGGCTACAAAAGACTGAGAGATACGTGAAGAAGGAAGCTGCCTAGTTCCTAAATAGGAGCTGTGACATTGGGCTATACAATACCCCTTCTCTCTTTTTCAATCTCCAGTCTTGCAAGGTAAGTTCCAAGGACTGGCACTGGATTTTGAAAACTGCTGTATGAATAGGAAAACATACAGCCCTAATTCAAAGTTAGTACTAAAGCAAGGAAATTCAGACACCAAACTGTGCTCTTAATGGAGAACTAATGGATGTTAATTAACCACCAATTGACAAATAGCATATTTACTGTAGTTTAACAGCTCTGCAAATAAGCACCAACTCATTTACACATGTTTAAACCTTAATAAATACATTTGCAGTCACTGGCCACTTAAGCTGATTTTCAAACTGTCCCCTATAGTAAATCTAAAAGGATACATTTGGTCGCAAAAGTTATTGCACATTTTTTAAACATTCGCTCATTGCAGAAAACTAAATAAGGTGATGGTAAAGGACCTCTTTCATCAATACTGGGTTAGTAAACAGCTAGTAGAAGCAGCATGCAAAAATGAAGAAAAACCCATCATGAGATGCAGCTTTCTCTCTGCACCCTCACCCACACCTTTGCAAAGCTCTCCATGCAAAGGAAGGGTTCCCAAGCCTCTGGGGAGGGCCAGGGTGGCCTGCAGTAACACTGCTGCAGGCAGTGCTCCAAGTAGCAGGTTTCCAAGAGTGAGTTCACTGCAGATAAACATGCAACACGATTTTAAAAAGTCCTTCTGAGCAGAAGGCATGGGATAGAAGAGTGGGTAGTGACACTTAGGAGGAAAGCTGGTGTGACGAATACTTGCATTTTGTGAATTTATTTCATTCAGTCCTGTGAGCCTTTCATTTGATTCCTTTTCCTATCTTTCTCAGTTTGGACAATACCAGCTTCTCTTATGCTACTACATTTACTGTCCATTCAAAATGGTGCAAGAAACTTCTCTGTAGCTTTGACCATGATACTGCATTTCTCTTCTCATCTTATTCCTTGGTCCATCCCTTAAGGTTGTTTCCTAACTGGAGCCATATATTTTGCCCTGAAATTACTGTATTTGCTTCCCAGAGGTCTGTGGTAAGTGTTAAGTTGTTAGTGTATGTCAAATGCTTTAAGATCCCATCACAGAACAGGCTTGACCTAAAAAAAAAAGATAAACACCACCTCCCTTTTGTATAATTCTTACAGGAATGCACAGCATAAAACCAAGTCCAGTGGTATTTATCCCAAGTTATTTCATTCTCCAATGCTGTTGCAGAATCCTCCAGTGGAGGGAGCTTAAAATAACTTGAAAAAGCTTTACTTTTGAGAGCTTAATTAAATCATTGTTTCATATTTTATACAAAACAGAGAAAAAAAATCAGGAAAGGAGAAAAGAAAATAATCACCATTCATCAAATGGGAAAAGTCAAGCTCAAATGGTGAAGAAGTGTTTTCAGACTTTGAGAGAATACAAATAGTGTGAAACAGAAAGCACAAATTAAATTAAGAATCATAAAATTTTCTCTGTTTGGACAGCTCAGGCAACACTATCTGGATCCAATTTATTATCAGTCTCAACAACAAATAAGCTCACATGATTCCCAGGCTGAAATAACCTTTACTCATTTCACAATAAAACTACCATAGGGGTCTGGTAAGCAAAGATGAATTATAGCTGCCTGTCAGAAATAATGATGATAATCCTTCCCACTCCCACAACATCTGAGGATTACAACACCTTTGCAGACAACACAGCAATCTCATACGCAATGCAACATAACAAACGTGCGTCCTCAACAGGTTCAGAAGGAGAAACTGAGGCACAGGCAGAGGAAATGAATCACTCCACAATCACAGCGTTACTCTGATCCCTGTTCCCACCTTGGCCTCAGTCCCATGAGAGTGGAAACAGCTCCACTGATTTCAGTGGATTTCTTTCATTTATGCGCTGTTGTCACCATCCCAACAGATGGATTGCAGCAGCACTCAGGCTCTGTGATTATAGACCAGTGTCCTCTCGTGCTACACAAAACAAATCAAAAGAGCTGAACAAAATGGGATTTCCCTGTCCCAGTGTTTACAATGGAGATGCAATTGCATCTCTTTGGATGGTAATTGCGCCTGGAAAGTATGGATCTGTAACTATCTGGCATTCCTCACAGATTTGAGGATTGATCACCCATTGGTGGCTGGGGTGAGTCTTCTCTAATGTTGAGGGTCTATGTTGCATTCCAGTGAGTAAACTTGGGGAAGAGCACACAGGCTGTGACTTCCTCCAAAATGTGCAATTTCCCCTTTGGCGTAAGGGGGCCAGACCCGTAGCTGCGAGAGCTGAAGCAAAAGCCTGTTTTAAAGCCCTTGTAGGTATGTGCATGGAGGGGTTTGCCTCTGGTAGAGCCTTAACACAACAAAATCCTGGCTGGGCCACACTGAGTTCCCTCCAAGCATCCACAGGCTTGGCTGCAAACCCTTCACTTGGATAACCAGCATGCTCAACCCAAACCTTCCCTAACTGTGTCCCTATCCCACATCCAGATTTCCTGCTGAGAGTATAACGTTAATAACAAGAAGGAAGCCAAACAACAGCAGTATTTCCAGGAAATTGATACCTCTGCATCTGGTGTACTTTGAAGGCACCAGGCTGTTCTGCATTCATGAGGCACAACTCACATGATATCTGTCAGCCAAAGACATCCAAGTAAGTTGCACCTAGCTGCCTTTTTCTTCTCAGCTACAGACAACAGTGAAGTCCCCCTCTTTCCCCAGATGTTTTTGCATGCTTCATTGCAAAAAAATAAGAGTCTGTCAAAACTGCCTGTGCCTCCTCCCAGGGAAACAGTAGCCAGGGGCAAGGTGTGTGAGTGGGGTGTCCTTTTTAGAATCTACAACCTCATTAAAGTAATTGGCATCTGGACTTGATTTGGGAAGCTAAGTGCCAAAGGGGCTTATGGGGTAACTAATGCTGTGGGGTCAGAGCCAGAAACTTCATAGCAGGCTTCTGAATGTGGTCTCTGGCAAGATCTATGCAACGTAATGACATTATGGCTTTGCCATATATTACATGCAAATTAGAAGAGGCTGGCAGCCATGCAACTGGAATAGCACAGAAGCAATCATCCTTACAGGACGCAGAAAGCAAGGCTATTCATCCTCAACCTGCACACAGGGGTGGGAAAGGGAAGGAAAACCTCCCACAGTACAACTGCTTGCCTCCTTTCCCCTTTGAGTCACCTAATGTGGTGGAAGACGCTTCCCAGTGCCCAGCTCCTGGTGTTCCTACCTTATTTTTCAACTTTACCAGAAGGTGTGATTTTTTTTCTTCCTCTATCTATCCAAAATTCCCTTCAATTGTCTGCTGTTCTGTCTCTGCTTCTCCCCAAGCATCTCCTCCTTAGTACCAAATAGCTGTAGGATATGCACAACAAAATGTTTGTGTGCAGGTGCAGAGCAGTGATGGATGCAGACAGCTGGCTGGCCAGCCGGGACTTCACCTGCTTTGCTGTTGATGAACTACTCTTTCTCTACATTAATTGCTTTTAATGTTTCCCCCCATTTAGGCAGCCATCTCCTCCTCTTTAACTTTTCGTATTTTCTCTGAACTGTTTGGCCTACAAAATCTCCAGCAAAACTCCCCAGAATCACACAGCATACTCTGATGACAGAGGACAGATATCAACCTCCTGGTCCCCTATTTTCAAAGTGATGAATACTAATAATTTGGGGAGATGTTAATGAAGGGAGCACTCATTCCTGCTATAATTTCTTGTTCTTCTAGTATCCTTGTGACTGCAAAGACTCACAATTTCCATGATGTAGAGAGACAAACCAAGGCAAAAAATACACAGAAACCTTACTCAGAGCTCTTGCTACAAGATCACAACCAACTCATCCAAAGCCAAATGGCACCTTGATGTCAGCAATGAGGTAAGAGTGATGGCATTCTTGTTCATGTCATGTAATCCCACCATTGTTAGCTCAGGCCTCTATCCTAATCAGACTGTCTCTTTCAAACAAAGTAGGTTTCATTAATAAAGGACTTCAATGTGGATACGGTAGGCTTGATAATTCTAAACGTCCAGCCTGCTACCCAGCAAACTTCTCCCAACACACCATTCCTCACACTGCAGGTCTTCACAAGGCAACAGTCCCAAATAGCTCCACAGGCTGATCACAGCCACTGTCACATACTGGGACTCCAGTTTCCATTTGCAAGACAACCCAACCACCTTTCAAGCTCCCTACTCTCTGCAAGACACCACCGAAGAGCCTCAAGGCAGAGAAAAGGCAGTGGTAAGCAGTATGAAAAGCACTCCATTTTAGATATTCAACTTGAACATTACCCTGGGTGTTGGATTAATGCACTTTATCTGTTGAATCTCATACAGCTATACTTTTTTTTTTGTTTGTTTTCCCACTGACTTCAGTGTTGCCGACTTCACTAGAAAGCAATATTTTAGTCTAAACCAGCTTTGGTCTTTAAAGCATCTCTGGATCAAGTCCAGCTCTTTGCTACTGCTAACAATTTCATTACAGACATTGTCAAAACCTGTGATGGGTAGCAAACTGCAGGACTTAGAGGAACTGGAGGAAACAAATTCTGCTCCTTCCGCATGTCCGTAGGCACACAGTTGCCTTCTGATGGAAAAGCTAAGTTTGGGATGCTGCTCAGAAACAGCTTGTGCAGCAACACCAAGACCAGACCATTCTGTGTCCTGGTCTGCTCTTCTCGATCTGTTTCCAATCTGAGGGATAGCTCATTACCATACCAGTGATGGGGACAGGGAAGCAAAGTTCCTTAGGTAAGCTCCTCCACTTCCAGCAGTGTTTGTATTTAGACATTGGAAGGAAAATGGTCCCTAAAAGGGAGCAATAATCAAAGCAAGCTAAAGTGATGAGTTATATTGCACTAGTGACATTGACAAAACGAGAGAGGGGGTTAGCCCTCCACTAATTAAAATCAGTGTCTGTTTCCTAGGTGAGATAGATGTCTGTGCTGCAGAGATCTATAAAAAGAAGGAAGAAGCACCTGAGTCTGTATCTGGCAACATTCAAATGGCTAGAGAAGGGAACATGAAGAAGACATGACAGACAAGGGCTGAAGGAGTTGAAGTCCATTTAAAAACTGTCTGAGTAGCATTTAAAGACCAGGTAATATTACAAGGATAAATACTTGTCAGGTGAGAATTCTGAATCAGTTTATGAAGTTTTGTGCAAGAGTGGCACCCACATTGAAGTCAGGAAGGCCTTCATCCCACCTGGGGTGGGTATACACCCACCCTTATATTAGGTGTAGGTGTGGAAAGGGGGGCACTTTGACCATTCCAGGCAGTGGGGTTGCTAGACAGGGCCATGGCAGATGTGATGTTCCAGAGTCATGCAAAATTCAGTGACTATTATATTGATAGATGACAGATGTTACAGAAGCACGGAACATTCAAAGACCAGTGCATTAACTTTATAAATATTACATTCATCCTTATGGCTTTTTTAGCAATTATATCCTTGTTTCCATAGGTAAACCAGAGTAAGTTTTCTGCACATCATGAGATTCTGCAGGGGGCTTCACCTTCCCATAGAAAAAAAAAATCCAAACCAAATGAAAGTAAAAAAGTCATTCAACTTTTGACCAATATAAAACAAAATAACAATGCCAAAGTTATGAAACAATACAAGCTCCTGGCTGTACTCAAACATGTCTGACTTGAACAAACTCTTGGAGTCTCTTTGGGAACAATAGCTCTACCTGTACTATGGAAACCTGTTTTCCCCAGGATCCAGGTGCATGCCCAAGTTGTGACAAAATGCCCACAACATTATATTGCATTCCTCTGTGGGATTTTTTTAATTAGTTAATTTTTTTTTTCATGGAAAGGACAGCAGCCAGCAAGTGGATGAGATCCATGGTGTACATATGTCAAGCAGAGTGCCACAAAATGCATGTGTACTGAAACGTAAATTCTACTTTGACAACCACCTGCAGAGCTCTACAGATTAATATTATTTTAAATTAGGGAGCTGATAATGGTGGAGAAGGTAGTATGGAACTGCTGCACAGCATTGGTTTTGGAAGATTTTGGTGGCAATCAAGGTCTTGCCTAGAGCTGAAGAGCCATTCCCACCAGTTGCACCTAGGCCAGATTTACTGTATCCCCTCCCTCTGTTTGGCCATGGCTGAATCCATGGGATCTAGCAGGAATGGACAAGTGGCTTAGAAAATACTCTGCTAGACTCAACTCTGCTCACAGCCTCCCCATGTGCCACACATTGTATGGGACCTGAGTCATCACTTACAACTGTTATCATTTCCACAGCTTGCTGTTTTCCAGCTGACCTCACCCTGACTTCTACTGCTACACCAGATACCCATGCACACAAAAGCTTTGTCAGCCATGCAGAATCTACCTTCCTTATTGCCCATTTCACGTTATTAACTGCATACACACATAAGCTAAGGAGATGTAATTGCAGTCAAGTTCCTCCTCTGTTCCAAAGATTCTCCTGAAGTTCATTAACATTTGTACTGTAACTACTGTTGAGCTTGCCACATTTCCAGTCAAGATTTCAAACCAAATGAGGTTACCAAATAATGTCTTAATAGAGAATGCAGGGTAATTTATGTATTGAAATTAAAGATTAAAGCTTAATCTTAATTAAATCTCACAGAAGTTCAGTAAACCTGCCCAAATTATAAAATATAAAAAGATGTATTGATTATTTGAGAAATGGAAATCACATTTAATAAATACAGGAATGAGCCATTAAGGGAATGGAGAGACCAGAAAAAGCTCTAACTGGTGATTAAAAGAAGATAAATATTTATTAAATGTTGCTGTGATTTATTAAGCTGTGTTGGGCTAAACAAATGTAATTTGATATCTGAATCATATCTCATTCTGATATAGTCTTCATTAAATCTGAAGTCTTGGCTTTAAATGGATATCATATGTTCCCTTCAGTTCTTAATCTCTTTGAAATATCAGTTTGATGCTGTGGAAGACGTTGAAAGTCACAGGGACTGAAGCCTCCTGCGTATCAATGAGGTTGTTTTGCACTACAGGTAAGCAGTCACTTCCATTCCACAGCACCTTCTTATCCAGGACCTGTTGCAACTTTGCGCTGTCCCTTGGTGACAGGGCAACGTTCAGATTTTAAAGCCATTCTGTCAAAAGGCCAGACAGGAAGAGTACAACTTCAAATTTCAATCAGTCCTCCAACAACCAGTGTGGAGGTCTGAGACAGCACAGCCGTCACTGGTTTTAAAGCAGGAAAGCTGACTGCCACGCTAATGCAGCCGCTGCCCGGCAGAGCACCAGAGCAAGCTGAGTATGAAAAAACATCGAACCCTTTGTCAATACAGTAATTAGTCGAGCAACAAATAGCTCTGTTGATGCAGCTTTCCAGTGGAAACGTTAATCATGCAGGAGCTGAAAAATTCATTCTGCCAAGGTTCAGAGAGCAACCTTATCTTGGGCCCCTCACAGAGGGAGGCAAGGGTCTGGTAGAGCATGGCACTGTACGCACATGAGGTGTTTGAATAAGAATGTTTCTCAGGGTTAGGCAGCAAGTTGTCTCTGTCTTAAATTCATTCTCACGCTCTCTTTGCTGCCTCTATTTAGAAGAAGAGCTCCTTGTTGAAAATTACTGGCATAAATGAATTGCTGCTGATAATTAAATTTGCATAGATTTAAAATTACGTTACAGTGCTCCTTCCCAGTGCTACAGCACTGAGTTATAGACTGCTAGTGAGACTCATTGCCTTTCCACTGTGAAACTCAAAAAAGGTTGTGTGAAAAGTAGCAATCGACTTCCACAAGTTTGCTTGAATCTGAATGTTTCAAGAACTCTAACTTCCTTTCCAATGTCCTTGCCCCCTCGCCAAAGAAAATAAACGAACCCCAAAACAAACAGGAAAAAAAGAAGAGAGGAAGAGAGGATGTTAAGTCTCCACAAAAAAAAAAAAAAAAAAAAAAAAAAAAAAAAAAAAAAAAAAAAGGTAATCACCTACTATTCCTTTTGCTTTTTCAGGGAATGAGAAGCGAAATCAGAACTGGACTCTGCAACCACTCACTCTGAACTTGGAGTTCTACCTCTCTCATCTCTAATAGATTCTTTTCTACAGTGACACGAGTGCAGGAAGTGTAGCAGTGGGACAAACAGGAGTAGAGAGGGCCAAAGCCACTTCAGAGCTGAGAGAACTTGATATTTTAAAGGTAAAACCCAATAATTTATTTCGGAAGTGGTTCTGACTCTTTACTGACACAAGCACCCTGCTAAAAGCCATGGTCTAGCATCAACGACCAAGGGGATATATTAAGCCAGATTAAACATTTGATTTTATTAAAGAGAAATTATGAGAGATGCCTTTGCATTACGTGCAGTTTTTCTGTAGGAATTTCATTATAGCAGACTTCTGGCACTTCCTCCTGCAAGCAGGAGATGATCTAGCACAAAGTAATTATTTTCAATATGTTTAGCCAGAAAAAAAAAAAAAAAAAAACAAAAACATGATTTCAAAATCCTCACTACCAACACAGCCAAGCAGATTCCTCTTCTGGAGCTCAGTTTTAGGTTGAAAATATGATCAAAAAGTTCAAGCTCCTGAAGCTATTGTCTCAGAAAGTTTTAAGCTACTGAAGATAGTGGGTTTAGGACCATAACTACAATAAACACAGCAAATGAATAAGAGTCTTCTGGCAAGAATAAGCCAGAATTGCAGAGGCGGATGTTGCCAGTGAAAAGAACAGGAAGGTAACCAAGTGAAGAAACAGCATGAGGGGGATTATCCTTATTTGGAAGCAATCCATTTCAGCAATAAATTAAGCCAGGGATCTCTGCATCAGAAAACAGCAGGGCAACCTATTAAATTAAAGGACAATCTGCTTTTTCTGTCACCTTTGAGCCCTAACTGAATGGTGAGAGAAACAAACACAGCAGAGATCAAAACGTATGTTATTTCAACAGCAGTAATGGTCGACTGCATGTTGCAGAGAGGGTAAAATTCTCTTCATGCACCTTCCTAGCACAAATGCCTGATCTTCAACCACAATATTGCTGGACTGCAGTGGTCATAAATATGAAATCACAGAAGAGGGCTTGGATGGAAGGGAAATGATAATTTGTGTTTGATGGCAAAACCATAGCTGCTTTCACCCCAGCTGCTGAGATGGAATGGGCTCAGGTGAAATACTCAATGCAGACAGGAGAAGCTTTTTTCACAGTGGCATTAGAAGACATAGTGGTAAAGGAAGAAAAGAAATGCTATACAATTTTAGCTCACAGAGGTCTCTGCATCTACCAGCTGTAGTACATAACATTGTGTACATGCTGGTGTGTTCCAGGGCCACATTTACTGCAGGCAAACAGCATCCACAATTAAGGGATTTCTGAGGGGTAAATACAGCTCTGTTTCATAAGGTTTAAATTATAATAGACAAGCAGATACCTAAGATGTACAGAAATGCACTGTGCAGAACAGGCAGAATATGAATGAAAGAAGAATCCTAGCAAATCTTAACCATATACTGGTCATGTGCATAATGTGATCAAAAAGGGACAGATAATTTAGAATTTTGATGGTGTTCTTCCACACTTTCAGGTAGCTTCTATCAATAGAACAGCTGCCAATGCCTCTTACTCCCTTTCTGTCTTGCTGGTGAGTTTTTGTCTTTACTCCCACTAACAGATGCTCTTCTAGTCAAAAGGCCCCAAGAGCTGCCCTGATGGAACTCAGAGCTGACATGTCAGTCCCTCTGGTTTCCCAGTCCCAGGCCTTCTCAAAGAAAGGAGAGGTACCCAATGATCCCAAACCGTGCACAGTCCATTTGGTGATGAGCACAAACAACCTTTACCTGACAGATACTCAAGCATCTCCAGCTCCCTCAAGTTCCCACTGTGATACTCACACTGACGCAAGGTTTTTAAAGCTCAAATTAGGCTGACAAACACAAACCAACTGTGAAAAGGGCAGACTGTCAAAAAAGGTGCCTCTCTTTTAAGCAACACTGATAAAACAAGTAAAGTAATTCCTTGTTGCAGAGTTAGCTCCAAAGTGAACTCTTGGTTACACGCTACTCTGACATCTACTTTTCTCAGCTCCCTTTAAAGTCCAGCTGGCACTAGCAAAGAATCCCAGAGATGCTGCTTGTTGTTTCTTTTCCTTTTGGTAAGGAGACCCCAGGCCCAGCTTGTGCTGTGCTCTCCAGGGCAAAACACTTTGCTAGTCTACATACCGTTGCACACAGAAACTATTTTGAAGGGGAGATGCCAGCATCAGTTGAATAAGTCATACATGATCCCTGCCTATGTTATCAGACCTCTCATGGAATATTTTCTACCAATGATAAAATGTTATTGCTGCCATTATCAAGCAGTTGGCCTTTATCTGTCTATCTGTGACAGGCCTCGTTATTCAGACAGGTCTTGGGACAACTTCAAGGGGAGATCTTTGCATCCAATGTCAAATATACCAGCTTTATAGACTTTTTTATTTCAGCCCCTCCTAAATTGATTTACAAAGCAGAGGCATGCAACTCCCCTCCAACAAATCTCAGGAGAAGAGCTGAAGGAACCCTGCATCATACCAGGACCCTGACCTTGGGCTACTGCAGGATGCTCATGTCTCCAATCCAAATTTTACAGAGCAAAGTTCCTGATCCTTCCACACAGGTCTTGATAATTACACAGAAGAAGGAGACATTCAGTAGTTAAGGAGATGGGGAAAAACTGCAGAGCAAAATGGCTGAAGAAGCTGCCCTGAACTGAGACTTTAACAGCCCAACCACACACACATTCTTTCCAATCAGCAAAGTAGAATAACTTAAGGGGATAAGGGGAGGTGTTGGAATGGAGCTGAGCCTGGTGAAAGGGAGGAAAGGGTTTTCTCCTTGCATTCATTTTGTTGTTTCCTTTCTTTCCTTCCCCATACACAAACCAGTAATTAATCTATGTTAAATTATAACAAGTTATGGCAATAAATTTTAGTAAAATTCCCCAAGTGGAAACTGTACTGCCTATGACAATGGAGTTAAGAGAAAGTATTTTCCTTGAGTGCAGTAAAAGAGTCCAAGAAGAGACAGAGGCAGTTGCCAATGACTGAAGGCAGCAATATTGTGGGAGCATGGTCTCCAGCAGCTCAGCTGCCTCATCTCTCAAGCTTAGTTCTAGCCAGAAGCTTTACTCCAAGTGCTGATTACACACAAAGATTTAAAGAACAGTTATGATGTTGCTTTCAGTGTGCAGAAAGATAAGCTGCAGCTGGTTTTTTATATTTCTCAGGGAAGCTCATCTAATTTCAATAGTTTGGAAGAGGGTGTACCTCATGAAACAAAGTGCACTTCATGAAACTCTTTAGGTAAGAATTACGGAGTAATATCTGTATTTTTTTTTCTTATGTTTGATGCACAGGGAGATAGCAGACCCCCTACTCTGCGTTTCTCCTAAGTATTGCTCTGTTTTGTTAAATGCGATAGTCACGCTACGACTCTGAAAGATGAAATGATATAACCAACTCAAGTCCTTGCAGATCACAATATCATGCTTTTAATAGCACCAGAGCCCTGATAATCTATCTCAAAACCAGAGAAGTGACTGGCCTTCTGGACAGAGCTTCAGTGTGGAAGAGATGAGTGGCAAAATGCAGTCAAGTGGGCACCAAGTGGGGTGCAACACCGATGTGGAGTGCCCATTAAGATGCTTTTATTACATACAATGACATTAGTAATCTACAAGCTGTAGGTCACAGAGATACCTGATCCTTTCAACTTCATTCTAGAAAAGCCCACTGACATTCTGCCACCCCGCTACACCTATCTAAACAGCAGCTACCCTAAATAAAACAAATTGGCAGGTAATTAAATAAGATTTCTTGTCTTCCTTCTGAAAACTTCTGAGAGGTTGTCAGCATTGGAAGGTCTATAATATTTGTCTCAAATAATAGATGTTTGGCACTAGTGCTTGCAAAAATTTAAGTGTGCGCTAAGGGGGCTCTACTAATCAGTTTAGGATGAAAACAAGAAAATCACTTGAGGAATCTGAGAGGTATTTTGAGAGAAAATTCGTATAATAAGCATTCTTTACTTCAGCATCCAATACAGTCTTCCTTCCACATCTGCCAGCATCACATCTTTAAAATTTTCAGTATGCTAACTCCTGCTCTAGGTAAGCTTAGGCTTTATTATTATACTCATTTTACAAGAGGAGACACTGAGACAGTGATAGATGGAACAAACCACAGCTATTAAGAGGGAAGAAGAATCCAGAGTAGAGGCAACTCCCTTGCATGTTACCTGCTGAACTCTACCAGAACTAGCTGGGTACAAATGTCTCCACTGGACTGAAAGACGCTCTCAAAACCAGGGACTCTTAAATTAGGTTAGCAGTGTCTTGAGAGTTATGGTGACTAAGACAGCTGTAGAGAAGAATTTAAAGCAACCCTAGAAATTTAAAGAACCCTAGAAACATCCCTCATAGCTGAAAAAGAAAAGAACAGATGTACCATGTAAGGATCAGAAATATACACAGAAAGGGAAGTTGTTAAAAGTCAAGACCTAACTGGGGAAGGGACTGATCTGGAGAATATTGCAGCTAGGTTAGTCAGCAAAGACTGAGATGCTGGATTTAACTAATACACTCCTAACAGCATGGGCTGTGGTTTCAAGGAAGGTGCCTCTCAGAGTGCTTGGGCAGCACCAGGTTACTCAGCTATTGCTAGAAAAAGGACATCTTTCCCCATACCCCAATGCCTGAATCAGAGAGGAACAAATTCAATCCTCACTGATGCCAACTAGGACCCACCAAAAAAAAACATTTTTCAGACACTTTTCAAAGAACCACATTATAAATAACATATTAATTGTATTTATACATGTCAGTAATTATTCTCCTCCCATAAATCCATTAATTTCTCCATTATACGTATTGCCATAAATCCCTGGCACATGCTATTGGCACTGCTGATGCATTTAAGTGCATGATTGCCCTTGATCATCTTGTCTTTCTCCCCTTTCTTTATGTAAATACAACCCATAAGATTTGGTTTGAGGTTTTGAGAACATTTAAAATTTGTATGTATGCTGGCTTTTCTAACCTCCATGTCACATCTTTTATTGCCACACAGTTTTGTGTTCTCACTTTCATTCACAGACAGAGAAATACTTTGCAGATACTTGATAGCAGCCTGTTAACACACTTTTGAGCCTTTGCTGTTCAAAACATACCAGATTTGGGACAGGAACTGTATTTCACTTCTAGGCGTTATCCTAACAATATAAATAAAGTACAAAACATTGTAAGGATTTCAATATCCTTACATTTCCCTCTAGACTCTTAAAACTATCATCTGAGTTTTTAATAATCTACTTACTTGAAGTTTTGTGTCATGTCACTCTTCAAGTGATTCCCCTGGGAAGACAGCAGACTTGGTCTATTCGAGTCACTCATAATGACTGAACCACAATAAGCAACACTGGTTAGAAAAAAGCTCAGTTGGAAAAACTCCATAAAAATGAAAGTTTGTGGAAATAAAATAACTCTGCAGGTATGCGTTAATCTCATCAAAGCTTTGCATGGCAGCATATTCAATTTTCTCAGAAATTTTCCTAGAAATTAATTTCCTATCATCTGTTTGTTCTTGCCTTTCCAACCTTCCATCCTTGTTTGTGACTAATTTTTATTTTTATACTTGAAAGAAAACAACAACAAAAAACCCTAACAAAACCAAAAAATACTACAACCAGATGCAATATTCTGTTTCAGAACTACATCCAGAGCACCTAAAATGGGAGCCAGTACTACTTATTGTGCATTCAAGAAATTAGCTGCTACAAACATTTGCTTGAGCCTGATAAACTGTTTCTCCAGCCCATATGCCGCTGCTATGTGTGTTCAATTTCAGTTTGGATAATTCAGAGTAATCCTATTATAGAAAGGCACAAACCACAAAGTTCTGTTCCAGATGACATGTCAAAGTTCAGCAGCATTGCAATCAGGACTTCTAACTTTGGTCCAATTCTGAGCTAGTATTGATTTCCATTCTTACCTAAAGTATCAAAAGCATGGCTCTGTTTCCTCACTGTTATGTTTCAGAGGCTCACGAACGTGAACAGTTAACATGCTTATGTCTTTGAGACCTGAAATCTGCCGCACTAAAGGCTCTATCAGGAGCTGGTATTTTGATAGAGCCCACACAAACATATGACGAGTGCTTTTCTGTGAGATTACAACAATTTTCCCCACATGGAGACAGAATTTATGATATTCCATTGATTTTCCCCAATCCATTTAAATTCAGAATTGCCATTTACACTCTTGTGTATTTATCTCTTTTCCCCCAAGTTCTGACTCACTTATTTCTTTAAAGAATACTTGGCCCTGGGAGCATATCCTATCAGTCTCAATAGAAAGAAGAAAAAAATTAAGATTTCTTCTACTGTGATTTAGTATGGGAATAACGAGAATACCAGGGCTCATTGGTAGGTACACAAACAGGCTGAGCAAATACAATCATGTTGGGTAAGGAAGCATATAGTTACCCATATATTATATTTTCATGAGTATTACTAATGCCCCCTGGCTCTCCACACTACAAATTAATAAGTGGGCAGATAAAATCAGTGTGAACTAATGCAGAAGAAATAAACCCTCAAAATCCAGTGTTTGAGCCTTCTTAGCTTGGCTGTCTTCTCCAGCTCTCTACTGTCTCCTGTGTTTTGCAGGTTTCTGTCAACTTATTTCCAACAGCAGGTTTAAAAGGCAGTATGCAATTTGAGACAAGGGCAACATTTGAAAATGTAGTGGTTTTATCCTACAAGCCCAGAGCAGATGTACCTACACTGATACGTATGAAGGTTTTACTAGAACAGATTATTTCCAGTCCTGCATGAAAGGAAGGCATTCCAATACAAACATACCCCAGGTGACATAGATGTGCTCTCATGGCAGCTTGTAAGACTTCAGCAGATTGTGTGTAGTCAAGGTGTTATTTGGACTTCCCTAGGTGGTATCAAGTCACTGATAAAAGTTACTAATAATTTCATTTTGCTGAGATTCTGCTCCTGCTTTGAGCATTACTCTTTGATTATTCGTTCCTTTCCATGCTGTTGTCCTGTTTAGGCCCCCATACATTATTCTTGGTGATAAAGATTTCATTTTTAGTTTTGCTACCACCACTGGATTTTATCACTTGGTGTGACGGTTCCTGAAAATTTACTATCTTTCCCATGGCTCTACATCAGATTTTTTTATGCTTTTACTTTTAACGGTATGTAAGTAGGAGCTTCCTAGAAAACAACTCTTCCACTTTCCTGCAGAAATTCTTTGCTATTCTTTAAGCAGCAGTTGCAACCAGCTAGAATTAGTAACTAGCCAAAATCTATGCACTAGCTAAAGGGGATCTCTGCCAGGGGCAGTCCCTAACGTCTCACTATTTTTCATTGGTGCAACCAATAACCCTGTAGAATCCTGCAGTTTATACCAAAGAAGGGAATGGAGGTATCCAGATCTTCAGTGTGAAATCCACCTGCATATACAATGTGAGGGCAGATGTGAGAGTGATTTCAGGCACATGTCAAGGAAGTTTCCTCTTGACAATGACAGATAAAGTAGCTTTACTGCCTTGGACACCAATTTAGGTAGAGACCTACAGTCTTTGTTTCAGCACAACAGTTCCAGAGAAAGCCAGCCATTAAAAAATAAATAAAGAAGACTTTGACCCAGAAAAATATTTACCCAGCTTTAACTTCACCACATCAGTATTTTATAACATCTATCCAAACACACACCACCTTTTCCTCCAGTTCCTCGTAATGGGAATTAATCAGGCCCCTCTGCATTTCTCTGTGAAGTCCCTGTGAGACCTGTCCTGTCACTGTTGTGGAAACATGAGTTTTACTGCAGCTACCTCAGCCTAAAAAAAAAAAAAAAAAAAAAAAAAAAGGAAAGGAAAAATAAGGGAAGGGAAAAACAAGGAGGAATAAAGGAGGAAAGACCGAAGGATTCTGGAAATAGCTGGAATTGTTCATGCTGAGCCATCGGGCCCTGAGATTTGAATAATGCATGTTCCATAAATCTAAGTGTCCCTGCTTGCCACATTTTAGAACAGGGAACAAAAATAATAGCTACTGTCCACACTTATCACCAATAATAAATTACAGGGCTCCTGTGTGTGGCAGCGATTAATGCAAAACGCAACCCAAAACACATAACTAAATAAATAGATAGTTTGACTTTCCTGGGGGTTATCTCTTTCCTTTTCTACACCCCTCTCAGAATCTCCTTCCAGACAAAAATTACACTGGGAAAGACCCATTCTAACAGTGTATCCCTTCAGACAGACAGGCAAACTAACTCATGGTTATCTTAAGAATATAGCCCAAGGCAGTCAATGGACTGTACACACCTGTGAAACAGGGGACAGCAATGCACTGCCAAGCTTTTAGTTCTTGTGCAAGACTACAGTCTTCCCAATATCCCACCTGAAATGGGGCATGGATGCACCACTCCAAACACAAACACAAAGCTCCACACTGCTTCCCTGAGGGCACAATCAGATCTCCAGCTGATATGTGGGGCAAGCACATTTCCCTCTCTCTCAGGATTTTTCATAGAGGTGCACAGAGAGAAAGAAAGAGTAAACAATTTCTATTTCTGCTCCTTGTTTTTCCTATGTGGAATATGTTTGGAAAATTGTTTACCTGGGGTGATTGCTTGATTAGAGTCGTGTGAGAATTGTTTGAGCCTGATGCCAATCCAATCCACCTGTGTCTGGATTCTCAACAACAGGGTCACAAGTTGTTAGTTAGTTAGATATGGTAGTTAAAAAAGTAAGTATGTAGTTTTAGCATCTTCCTTTATATAGTATATTAATGTTATATAACATAGTTATAATTAAGAAATCATTCAACCTTCTGAAATGGAGTTACACATCATCATTTCTTTCCACTGGGTTCACCTACATTTTACAATAGATATGTATATCTGAGGGGCAGAGTATTGTTTTGGCAGTAGCTCCTCTTCTTCAGACTGTTAGTAAGGGAGTTCTGGGCCGTTCTTTGGCTGTGAAGTAGAAGAATTGGTAACAGGGAAGTTACTAGAAAACAATGCAAGGGTAGGGCATGAGGGTAAAAAGGGTCTACAGAAGGTCCCTTATAGAGCTGATCTTTGCAGTGTAAGGCTTCCCTGTATGGATTCTACTGTGTCCTCATTTTCACCTGGATTGGGAATGACAAATTCAAGCAAAGCTTCACTCTTCATTACCCACATCTGCTAAGTGACGATGGGTCACCTTCACAGGGATAAGGGGAAGAAAGGAAACTCAGGAGACAATACAGAAATCAAAAATGATTGGTAATGCAAAAGGAAGGTGTGTGCAACTACATGGGTAAAGCATCCACCTTAACATTAGCAAAAATCCCCAAAAAACCAAACCCCAGCCAGTGAAGACATTTTTCTCAATTTTAAAAGGTTAGATAATTGGGAAAATAGGCAGCCATTAGAAGCTCCTGAACACTTATACAGAACTGTAATCAGAGCTAGACCATGGATGTCAGTTCAGTGGTAAATAACTGTACCCTATTCTTTCTCTTAATCTTTTAATTCTGACACATACAATTTTAGTGAAAAGTTGGTTTTCCTTTTACATTAGCTGCCTCCTCTGCTTTGCCAGTCTGTTCCCTCTGAGAGTATGGTGATCTGTCTCTTGAGAAATTTCTTTCAGCTAAGGCAATATTCCCTTAGAGAAGCCATTCCTGTTTATTGTATGGGCTTCTGTGTAAAACTGCCCTTGGCATCATCTCCTTTTGAAACTGTGAAGCAAGAAACAGAACTGGAAAGGTCACAAGAATCAGAATAAACCACAGGAGAGAGGCTAGCAAAACATCTATAAAGGCAGCTCAGCTGAAGCTTGAGACTCAAGGTACAACGGTGTTATTTGACCTGACCGAACGTCAGTGGTACCTGTCATGCGCCCTCTTCCTGCAAGGGCTCTGTGCTCTTCCCCAGACCATCAGTGTAAATCTGCCTGCTACATCAGAGACACTTCAATTCACAAAAGCAAAATAAGAAAAGAAATTGTGTGCTCAAGCCACTGAGGGTGAGGTAACTTACACAAATGAGAGCAGGTGAAAAAAAAAAAAAAAAGCAGCTCACACACAAAGCAGATGCTATTATGCTATTATTATTATTACTATTAGCTATTCATTACTCATATGTTGGTATTATAGTAGGATCCAAAATCCTCATTCAGTATCAGGGCCCCATTGTGCTAGTCTCTATGCAAATACAAAGACAGCCAGGAACAGCTCACAGTCTAATTTAAGACAAGACCCAGCAGGTGAATGTAACAGAAATTGGAGGAAGGGAGGGTAAAGAGACCATGAGATTTCACAGGCTAATGACACATTGCTGAATGCTCATTCCTGGAAGATCTAAAAGGTTATAGCTTAATAACCCTCAGGGATGCTTCTTATGGCTTTAAATCTCTGACCTACGGGGTAAGGAGCAGCAGCACAATAATATTTCCTTTAGTTAAGTGAATGTCTAAAACGTGCTTAATCAGTAGTCCATTAACTCTCCACTTGCCTTATTAACATATCTGCACAGCAGATAGCTCTGTCCCACCCCCACCATGGGTTTTTTACATTCTGGTTTTGAATGTTGCCATGCAAGGTGTAATGCCTTGGAGCACCTTCCAGAAGCATTTTATATCATCAGTCCATATGTTTTGAACATATGGCACTGTCCCACTGCAGGTTTTCTTGGAATTAAGAGGTCTCCTCTGCTGTCTGCTTGAGCATTATACATTTATACATTAACAATTCTCTTTTTCTTTTTTAAATGACTGACAATTTTTTTTCCTCCCCATTCATAAGTGGTGCAAAGAAACCAACTACTGTGCAAAATGCCAGCACTGGTGCTGTTGGCACATTAAGACTTTTCAGGCCCCTCTTTAGAAATACCTATCTCATGGATCCCATTTGTACAGCCTCTAAGATTGATTACATGCTGTGATGCTGTGATTTAGAGTAAAAAGCCCTGATCTTGGCAACTAATAAAAGATAGCCTTTACATCCAACTCACCTGTGCTCTGTTTAAGATTTCAAGAAAGATCTGTCCAACTATGCTGCACAGAAGGCTTACCTACTCTTCTCATCACTTTCAGCAAGCCATGTCAGTCCAAATCTTCCTCAAACATTTAGTGAGAACAATATTCACTCTTTCATGGCCATTAAAAATTAATTGAAAGGTGCACATAAAGAAGTTTGAAACTGAAAAGCACTCGACATTCTTAAAGATGGCATGAAGTTCAAAGAAACCCTGAAGAAAATAGTTTGCCACAGGTGCTTTTATTTTTTTTAGATGGAATTTTGACCCTTGCATCAAAAAACTGTTTACTCTCTAGGTCTGTGGCAAATAGACTGTGGCTTATAAGCACTCAATATCTATAGTGTAAATATGCTTTAGTTGAAAAGTATTCAGTGTTTGCTTTGTGAAGGCTCCTTACTCTTTCAATGGAAAAAATCAAAGCAACTTCCAGTATTAAGGCAATGATGTGACTAATATCTATTGTGGATCATTTTCTTTTCCTCACTTGTTTCCCCAGATCAACTGCAGTACAATTGAGAGAGGAGAAAAAGGATTACTTGTTTGATATTTTTCTAGCAGATCTTTTATATATTTTGCTGATTGTATACATGCAAATGATATTTGAAGAGAAAAAGTAGAGGAAGAGTATAATACTTGGAATTGAGAGATTTGTAGGGGCCATTCACACCATGGCTGCTGAAAAATTAATAGAAACCAACTATCTCATATCCCAACACTCTAAACTTTCAAGATAAGTCTCTACTCTGCCCAAGAATAAGCGGGGTGGGACGTGTCTTGTGCCTTGACAATATGGCAGGTGTACTGGTTCATCTTTCAGGACAAACATCAAAACCCTGATTGTGGCTTGATATTATGCAGGAAAAGCAAAGCTGATTTAGTTGCCTCAGGCTTTTCAGTCCTAAGAAAACAGATGTAGCTTTGGTCCAGCCCCTTGTTCACGTTCGACTCTCAGCCAGCTGCTTTGGGCTCTGCTCTCAGCTCAACCAAGGGCTAAAAACTTGTGTCTCAATTGCAGCATAATGGAGTGGGAGACTTGTCTCTTGGGTTCATTTAAGGACTGCACAGAGATATTTACTCCTGTTCAAGTATCTCAGTGAGTCCTCCAGTTACATCCCTGAGCAGCCATTAATACAGGAAGCCACGTGGACCAGGCATCCCTAAAAGATCTGGTGCAATCAACGATGCTCAGATCACATTGAGTAAACCAGAGCTCCAGGTACACCCTTTTATGCTAATTCAAGAACACACTCTTTCCCTACAACACAATGGCATAGGGGATGTCTGCCATTTACACCCAGGTTTATCTCAGTTTAGTAGCACCAGCAGAGAGTCTGGGCATCTTAGATGATTCAAAAATGAAGAGGGAGACTGACTGACTGAAGGATTAATCTGCCACTGTTACCATTTAAACACACTTCCAAAGATCATCCTCTTAAATTGGATACTTTAATTTTATGCTTGAGTTTTGTATAATGCAGATTATACCAAGTTGTAGGTTAGCTTCTGATACATCTCTGAAGCTCAGATACAGCCTGTGGTGGGGAGAAAGCCATGTTTTACCTCAAAAGTCAGAGCTTTGCTCACTATTTGGTCTGAATAAAATAAAATCCAGCCCAGCAACCCTGAGTCTTCACCTTTTTAATTTTTTTTTCCCTTTTTGATTTTTGACTAGCAAAACATATCTGCCCACCTAGAATAATAGGCAGGACAGAGGTTTAAAACACTCTTTGTCTTCACAAGCATGCAATAATGAATGTTTTCTCATTGCTAGGCTCTTTCTCCACTATTTTCTTTGAAAGCCAGCCAGCCTCTTTAGTCCATGGATTGGGTTGGCTAATTTGCGAGAGGCTGGAATAATTTCTCACATTAAGAAACTTAAGATAAACACGCTGAGCTCTCTCTCCCTTTTTCTCTTTCTTGACGATTTCTTTAATCTACAACAAATGCCCTTTTGGACTGAAAGTCCTGGTTTTGAGTGCAGAGACACTGGAGGCCAGCATGGAGAAATGAACTTGCAGAGTGCACACCTCCTAGTTAGAGACGTGGCAATGAGCCTGGACCTGGCAGTCAACCCCCAGGAATTGGGCATTGAGGCATTCTGGGAAAGTGCACCTCTGTAACGGGAAGTTTCAAGCTTCCCTCAGCTCTGGGCAGGCTGCCTGGTGCAGTAGGGATCACTGCAGTCCAGAGTGGCCTTTGGGCAGCCAAGTACTGCAGTTCTATCATTCTCCTACGGCTTTTCTTCTCTTCCTCCTCACTTTTTATTCTAGCTTCTTCTTTTGCAGGGAAAGGGGAGAATAACCTAAGCCAACGACAAGGGCTTGGATCTAAGCAACCTGGAAATACAGGAAGAGGCAAAGACAAAACTTACACCCTGGCTCCTCAGGTCAGCTCCCAACTTCAGTACTTTTCAGTATCTTCTGTCTTTGGAGGATACTGATTTTTCCTCAGACTGCTGCATTTGCAGCACTTTTCATTGTTTTCAAACAACTGTCCTGGAGGACAGCCTGGATCTATGGTGTGCCTTGCACTACAGGCCTTCAGACTTCTGCAGCTGATTTGGGGAATACACTAGGCATTAGAAAGACTTCAGATTTTTTTTTTTTTTTTTTTTTTTTACTTGCAAAAGGGCAAATGCCAGCTTGAAAGACACAGATTCCTATAAAAGCTCTATTGCTTCTGGATATACTATACCCTGGCTCCAGCAGTGATAAAAAATAAAATAAAATAAAATAAAATAAAATAAAATAAAATAAAATAAAATAAATAAAATAAAATAAAATAAATCAAACACATTAAACAGACTTCCTTGTCAGGAAACCAATATCACAAAGCCAGTGTTCCAGGAAAATGTGAAGTACTTTAATTATGTATGTCTGTTTTAAGAGCATTTCAGCATCTCTCATGCACAAGATAGTCTGTGGCTCTACTTCTACCTCCAGTGGTCTCATTACACAAACAGAGCATGGTCTTCTGCACTGTACTACAATTGTTCCACAGGAACAAAAAAAATCCCTTCAAGCATCTTTGTCAGTATCAGGCTGCTCAGAGCTGTTCCCAGGTAAACCAGCAAAGGAGTTATAGAGTTTATTGGAAAGTAAACTCCTGTATGACCACTCATTTTGTTTTTTCAGGTAGTGTACTGTAAACAAGACTTCCACTCAATAACACTACACAGGCAGGGAATAACAGCAACACACTACAGGAACAGAGGAAGACACAAATGGACACGACTGCAGATATCACACAAAAACACAAAAAGTTGCATGCCAGGACCTAAAATTTTGCATTGCAACAAGATAAAATGTGTAACAAAGGGAAAGAGTTGCAACAGTGTCTAAAAAACGAGTTAAAAAAAAGGCAAAATGCAAAGGCTGGTGTGTTATATGTAAAACATACTCAATAATTAAACCATGAGATTATGAGGAAAATATTTCAGAAAGCAGGAGGAGCATCACACTGCATTAACAGCTAACAGTGCACTGGAGCACATCTTCTAAGCATCCAGTAGAGACTATAAGACTCTTCAGCTTTCACTTATCAAAGTGATAATCCTTGGTTACAAACCACCTTTTTTTTTCTTTCATTTTCTTTTTTTGATATACCCCAGTGCAGCTCTACCTTATTCCTTTGCAAAAGAACTGAAAGAGCTATGATAAATATCAGCTCCTCGCACAGGTCTCCGTGGGTACTGACTCTGAAGCCTAATTATGTCAATTTAAGTGTCAGTATTGTTAATTTGTTTGCAGCCATTCATTCCAACAAAAACAGCTGTCTTCCCTAGAATAATGGGCAGAGTTTCTGACTGAGGACAGAGCACAAATAGAATAATTGACAGTGTCTTCCCACTCCTCCAACTCTGGGGAGAAGCCAAGGTAGGTGGGAGCGCGACTAAGAAAACCTAATGGCAAGTACATTGGTATGGAAACGTTTGCTATTCAGTTGTCATGCAGCATTACAGACACTGTGCAATTGTTCTGCCAGTGTGCCTGTGCAGCACACTGATGGCTGGGTCTCAAAGGAGCATGTGGTGCCCGTCCTTGCTAATATCTTATAATGCCTTCCTGCTTGCCCAGGTACTGGAGGTCAGCCTTAGCAGTCCAAAGATCCCATGCATTTGTTTGGATACTGCATGCTGGCTGGCAAGTTTGTTGACTAGAGAGCAAGCAGGTATTTAATAAATCCTATTATTTGCTTTGGCACTGCCTGAACTTGATGCCAACTATCCTCACATGTTAAGCTCCAACACTCTCCTATCTCCAAGTATCTTAGTAATGCAAGACGTGAGTAACGAAAACAGCCAGGCATCACTTCTAACATTCAAAAGGGTCAGGCCTGAACACTCACTGACCTTTATGAAGACCAAGCCACAGATTAGATCAGACCTTTGTCCCACCCCAGAGAGAAAGAAAAAAAATCCAAAAACTGTGTCATAGACTTTAAGAGAAATAGCCCTGAAGCTCTGCAAGATGGGGAGCCACCTCCCTTGCACTGTGCCTAAACCCAGCCTAGCACACAGTGGTCCTGGCACCTGCCCGACCTTCCTGAAGTGGTAAAGCAAACATACTAATACAAGGTGCTACTAAGCAATCCCATCAGCTGTGCTCTCCTACAGGGCACTGAATACAGAAAGCACATCAAAAGTGTTCTTTCTGTCCTTCACCAGGACTCAGGTGTCAAGCAACATACATCTGATAAGCCAAAATTACAGTGAAGAGAACCAACCTCAGCCCTGATACATCAGAGCTCACCTCCCTTCCTTCTTCCTCCCAGCACCAGTCCAGGTAATTAACAGGGTGACTGACACTAAGACACTCCTCTCCACACAGATTTTGAATGCCTTTTAGGAGGTTATTATAGCTAAAGGTGCTGGCAATGTCATTCACAGCAGCTATTCACTAGACTGGGCACATGGTGTGACTCTTGGAGACTGCTCTGTGCAGGGCAGGGAGCTGGACTCAATAATCTTTGTAGGTCCCTTCCAACTCAGTGTATTCTGTGATTCTGTAACTGGGGATGTAAGGTGAAATTACCTCTCCAATCCAAAGTGATTCCACAGCACCCCTGCACTGTGTAGTTGGCTTTGCAATTCTGGGGATGGAGCAGTCCCAGTATTTTATTTCTGAACAACTCTGCTCTGTGTGCAATTCTGACAGACAAAGAGGTGAACTGCTATTCTGTTTCACCTGGATTTGCTGTGTCCTAATTTTTTCTACAGGATACACAGGGTTTGTTTCAAACTAATTGCATCTGCAAAACACATTCTTTAGCTTGTAGATGTGATGGAAATAACTTTTGTGCGTCAACAGTTCTGTTAGGTGGAGTCATCCATTGTCAGTGACAGACAGCTCTTGTATTAAATCAGAGTACACGATTTTACAGAGGACCAAGCAGAACAGAGATCAAGCACTTCCTTCACTGATTTATAAAAATGTACATTTTGGACTTGCAGAAAATAAAAATAAATTTTCCCTGAAATTCAAATAGACATGATTTCTCAGAAGACCATAATATTTAAAAAGACAAAACCAACTAGACTGAGAACAAAACCATAATATTTAAAAAGACAAAACCAACTAGACTGAGAAAAAAACCAAGTATTTTCATTGTAGCATTAACTTGAAAAATCAGTATCTCTCTCCAAAACTCTTACTGAAAAATCCTAAGCCATGCTGGCAGGGCAATGAGTTGCCAAATGCTCTCAGCTGGAGGAGACTTCATTGTAGGGATACTTTCAGCTGGTGCAGAGTTGAATCCAACATCAGTGAATTCCCTCTGCAATCCCAGGCTAAGGGGAGCACAGGAGGTGAGACAGAGTGCAACTGCAAGGAGCACTATCACTCTTGGGCTCAGTTTGTTTGTCATTAGGAGCCACATGGTAGAGTTTAAAGGAACTCAAAGGCTAATATTGCCTCAAGCTGCTTTTAAATTCTCCATGGGGGCTTGCATAGGGTTGATGCCTAAGCCAAGGAATCAACACCTAGTTCTTTGTTAATACCATCCTCAACTGCAGACTCTGGCCAGAGTGGAAAATCCATAGCAGAGAGTATATTTGTGCAGCATGTCTGTCAGTCAGGCTTGAACAGAAGGGAAAAATTCAAGTTTTCATAACTTGACTGGTGTATCTCACCAAGTCAGAAGCAGACTTGTGCCTCATCTTTCTTAATTCTCTTTTATATTTCCAGCCATAGCACCTTTTCCTTACACAGCTTCTAAAGTCACTGCAACCAGTTGGAATAAACCAAGCCTTTTCAGAGCTGCAGTCACAGAAGGCTGAATTTTATTTCCTTTCAGTCATAGCAAAATATTCAGGATCATCAGTGCCAACTCTAAACAGAAAAAAAGTGAGAGTCACCTTGCAGTGAGGCGGTTTAGGTTTATTTGGCTTATTTTGAGGATTAGAGAAAGCAAACAATTTCCAGCTCAAACATGCTGCAGTTATTGCCACAGAAATTTAATGCGAATATCAACATGTCTTCTTAATTTTATTTCACTTTTTTTTTTATTTATAATGGGGTCCCTAATGTAAAAACTTACCAAAGATGGGGAGTAACTGGAGTTTTCATTCATTTTAGTGAACTAATGGATGCTATAGCACTAAGGATACAGAGAATGAGTTAAGCGAGGAGGCAAGGGTGTGGCAGGGAGTGGGAAAGCTGTGCTCTATTTTATCTTTTATCCCAAAGGACAATATTGTCTCCTGGGCTGGGATGCAGAGATACATGCCCATAACTGGCTGGAAAAATAGAAGGGTTCTGGCCCCCAATACTTGGGCTGAAGAGTTAATGAGGGCAGAGTGGGGCGTGGGTAAAGTGGGAAGAAACACCGTGGAACTGCTGTAAATGTGTATTTTACCTACAGAGCAAAGACAGGTCTCTCTCTCTCTCTCTGTGTGGATTGAGTCACCTTTTTGACCTAACCTTTACCTATTAAAATTCTTCATTGTCCCTGTGCATGATCTTGTCTTCTACTTAGAAGAGACAGAAAACCTAGAATCTATTTTCTTTGTGCCTGCTGAAGATTGTCGGGGGAGGATTAATTTACCAGTGCTTACAAGAAGTGAAAGTACATGAAATGGGTCCTTGGTGCAGTAGGAAGAAATGCCAGGCCATGCACACTTCCAGCAGGAAATTCTGGGTGGACAGGTATGGGCAATCATGTTTGACTAAGGTAAGCCTGTGCTGGACCTGTAATAGGAATACAGAGGATCAGAGTACCACAAACATAAATTTTTGTTCACTGTACACGATATCCACAGGTTTCCTCTGCAAACAAACGAAAATCTTGTGACTACCAGGTCACCTTAATATAGAGTCCCTTCTGTTTTCTGCTTGATCCCTTCTGTTGCCTTGAAGATTTCAGCTAGCAGAGATGACATATTTGCCCTTTCTTCACACAGCAGCTTGGGAACACAGCTTATTCTCAGCACTGCATTAAATCAGAAGCAAACATGGGCACTGGGAATAAGTATTCCAGAAGTTACAGAAGGGACTCACACTTTCCATCAGTGGAGAAAACATCTTGGTCAAATTTTTCGAGAGCTGTCTTTCTGTGGGCTTTCCTTCCCTGAAAGAAGCAGGGGGTAGCAAAAGGAGCTGAAATCGCTTGGGGAAATGAGAGGAGCCCCATGGACACAATCTCAAGAGAGAACAAAGAACAAGGGGCAGAAGAGAGGAGACCTATAAAATATAATCCTCCCAAGTGGGACTCATGGGGCCCATTTATTCCACAGAGTGATATTTACTGCCTTCCCACAATGTTTGCACTAACTGGCATCTCTGGCTAGCTAGACTGCTGTGTCAACATCTGCAGGTGTGAGCATGTGCCTATGTGCAGGGAAAGGGAAACAGGACAGAAAAAAAATAAAAGGAAAAATGGTTTTGCTTTTTGCCTTTTTCTGTGTGTTTTTACCTTCTGCAGAGTAGAAACCTTTCTGTGCTGATACTAGGAGGAGATTCCTAATGATTAATTGATTTTGCTGTCAAATGCAGCAAGTATGTGCACAAGCTGTTCATATGCGAGGGGCATTGGCTATTTTTTCCCTAACAGTAAAACTTTTTTACCCCCCTGATTCCCAACCACCTGCAAAACCCACATGCATGAACAAGGAGAGGAAGAGAAGCAAACAAAAAAAAAGTGTAAAAACCCTGAGACATCAGGAACACAGCTTACACCATAATTCTGGGGAAATGCACAATTTGTCTTGACCTTTAGAGGTTTTCAGGCTTGAATGAAATGCAAAAGCTGAGAGAACCTTGCAAAGCTTCACTGCTCCCTGATTACAGCTTCTCCTGTGCACCTTTCTCAGCAGTGTTTCTCATCTCACACAGCCTCACACATGTCCTTGCAGACGCATAATATTTCTTCATCTGGTACTGCAGAAAAGGCTTCAGGTTCAAATCCTACGTTGTTACCTCCAGCCACGCCATGAACAACATTCTCTTCATCTCATGAACTCAAATACTTTATTAAGACCAGCAACAGCCTACTGCAAAGAACTAAAAGGTTTTCTGCTCTGCCTTCCTTCAAAAAAATGAAGCTCCAGCTTCATCTTTGCAGACATCCCTGAGGAACCAACCTCATCCATTTTTTTTGGTGATCACAAGCACCTTCAACCTCTGGCATCCCAGCTATCATGTAATGATCCTCATGACAACTCTGGTAGGCAGAGTAGTGTTAAGTGATCATTCCTGGAAAGCCAGTTGCTGAATCCCTAATCAGACCTTGAACATGTAGCAGTCATAAAACCTCCACCTGGCTTCTGCTCCAAAGCCATTTGGCACCTAAGGTGATTCTATTGGTGATCTTTATGCTCACACATTATTGAAACACCTATATTACTGCAACTAAGTACATGTATAGCCATTTAAAATTGGCAGATGTTCAGAACTTCCTTCACAGATATGCCCTGGCTAAATCTTCATGCAAGATACTCCCCCTCTGCCTCACCTTCTGGGTGTTAGAGGCAATGCTCTAAATCTTTCCAATACTGCTCATTTAAGACCATTTCCTGAGGATCCCCATCCAGTGGCACCTTGACACACTTGAGGGGTGGGCCCAAGCAAACCTCATGAAGTTCAACAAGGCTGAGTGCAAGCTGCTGCACCTAGGCTGGGAAAACCCCAAGCAGAAATACAGGCTAGGCAGAGAATGGATTGAGAGCAGCCCTGAGGAGAAACATTCAGTACTGGTGAACAAGAAGCTCACCATGACTGGCAATGTGCTTATGCAGCCCAGAAATACAGCAGCATTCTGGGCTGTATCAAGAGAAGCACGGCCAGCAGGGCGAGGGAGGGGATCCTCCTGCTCTGTCACTCAAATACGCTCTCATGAGACCCAGTCTGGAAAACTGTCCCACTCTGAGGCGCACGAGGAGGATATGAACCTGTTGAAGTGAGTCTGGAGGAGGAAACAAAAGGTGGTCAGAGGGCTGGAGCACCTTTCCTATGAAGACAAGCTGAGAGAGTTGGAGCTGTTGTACCTGGAAAGAAAAGGCTCCGGGGAGACCTTACAGCAGCTTGTCAATACCTGAAGGGGGCCAGATTAGGTGTTGGAAATAAATTCTTCACTGTGAGGGTTATGAGGCACTGGAACAGATTTGGATGCCCCATCCTGAAAGTGTTCAGTGCTAGACTGGATGGGGCTTTGAGAAGCCTGGTCTAATGGGAAGTGTCCCTACCCATGTCAGGGGACTGAAACAAGATGATCTTTGATGTCCCCTTCCAACACAAACCATTCTGTGATTCTATGATCATTCCTACCCTGTCTTGACCAGAGAATTTGAGTGTTCAAAAGCATACTCCCTTAAGGAATGTTATATGCATTAAGGATGTTATATGCATTCAGGATATTATATGCATTCACATTTTATTCTTGCATCCAATATGTAATATGAATAAAAGTTGATCAACTCAAGAAAGTTGAATCTGTTTTATTTTTCATAAGGACATTGCTATTTCCAAGGGTAGAAACAGGGATATAACAAAAGTGTAAGAAAAAAATTAGACCTTTTTTCCACTGAGAGCTCCAGTTTCTACATTTAGATTTATCGTTCAATAATGAAAAAGAAGCATTTCACATGACATTTCTGTGATGTTAAATTTGTTAAAAGGAAAATTTTATAATAGAGCTAACCCTAAGTGGATGGGGTTTTGTCATAAAAATAAGGATAATAAAAAATGCCTGGGAAATTGTCCTATTTTTTTCTAAGGGCACTAAAAAAAGTCCCAATTCCTATAGACTGTAGACAACAGGACAGTAGCAGACAATATAGCAGACAAAGACTAAATAACCTCAGATCTGTTAAAAATCGACATATGCTAACTTCCTAAGTGACCTAAGTGTACCATTATTATAGAGGATATTTCTGTTTTTCTAGAAATTGGATGTCATGTTCCAGACTCATTTCAACTACTTGTGTGCAAGGTTTGGAGGAGTGTGAATCCAGAACAGAACTTAATTTCCAATTACCTTCCAGCCCCTTCAAGCAGAACCTCACTATCTCATTTTACTGGTTGAAACTCTAATGCATTTATACGGCCCCCAACATCCTAGACTCAATAACATTTATATGTTTGCAAGCCTGCTTCTGATTAAAGAGAACGTTACAAATCCCCATTTCACAAACAGCAAGATAAAATTCCAAAAAAGTAAAGAAGTCATCCATGAACTAACAAAGACCATATGGACCCAGGTCTTCCAAATCTCAGTTCGTGCCCTGAACATCCTATTATCCCACCCCACAGTGCAGTCTTGTATAGGCACATCCTTACTCCATGTGGGCAGTGATAGCAGCTACCTAAATATTTAGTACTTCTTCTTTGATGGAAGGATATTCATCCAAATATGAGGGAGTGGGGAAAGAAGAGGAGAAAGAAGGGGAGAACCTCCTTCTCTTAAAATTCTATGTAAGTCACAGAGCAGAGGCAATCAATCAGGCTAGAGAGGAACAAAATATTTTTTATTGCAGAGAGAAGTCTAAAGACAGAAGTGCCTTGGGGTGTAGGGCTCCAGTGCTGCAGGGTTCAGGCTTTCTGACTTTTCCTGAAATATACTGCCCAATGGAGACAGGTTTTAATCGTGGAAAACCTTTATGTACCTCTCAGAGTGGATAATTCCACTTTGGGAAAAGAGGGAGGAGAAGGAAAACAAGCCAGCTTCTCTGCTCTCAGCTGAGCATCTAAGCATTTGCACTTGAAAGTCTTTGAGCATCTTTGAAGTTAGATGTGAGAGATTTTCAGACTGCTTTCTCTACTGATGCTCTGAGGACCCCAAATTTTACAAGGTGGTTTCTAAAATAAATTTGTCTCCATAGCATCCTCAGTTCACCCCACTGAGGTATATAACGACCCAGTCTCTACAATTCTACCTGCAATAATTCTCTCCCAAAAACGCCTAGATATTCAACTTCCAGAATTCAGATACTCCATGAAGAAAGTCCTTTTCATCCTAGAAGTCATTGGAGGTAAACATGTATTACCCTACACTTCAGAAGTTTTGAATTTGGTCTTTGGGATAAACTGTACTCTTTCTAATGAGTTATGAAAACACACAGACCGTGATGTCTGGCTACAGGTGGCCACTTAGGAGCCCTAAAGAACATAAAATCAGTGTAAGTGGTATTCAAGGATTAAAACTCAGTCATCAAAATCCAGAGCTGGCTACCTATATAGATAAATCTGATGCAGATTTAAAATACCTCATGATAAGGAATAACTTTTCCATGGCCACGTGGCATTCAACACAATGAGTTACTGAATTGGCAGTTCTGTGCACTGAACAATCCCACACCAGTCCATGTCTTCTGCTCCCGCACATGCAGGCTCTTCTTTCTCTTCAACAAGGCAACACACTAGCCCGGTTATACAACACAAGCCTTCTGTTTTTCCCTCCTTCAAGGCCCCATACTCTATTTTGCACCACAGTCAAAGAGCAAAGAAAACAAGCAAGCCAAGAGGACAATACAGCTATAAAATTATCCCACACCCTCAAAAATTTCAGCCAGTCTTTGTCTCCTGCAGCAGAGCAAATTCTGCATGCCCTTCCAGCGCTGCAGAGAGGAGTATTAACCTATTGGCAGGTATAGCCCAGTTTCTTTTGCAGAACCCAGCTGAGCCGAATAAATAAATCACCTGCGGCCATTTATGTGCAAATAACCTGTGCCAAGGGGCCGTTTGGAAGAAAAGCTTCGATCTGTGTTCAGAGCAGCACTGGCGTAATGGGAGCAAATAAACACGGCGTGCTGTCCTCCCCGTTCTCTCTGCTCCCACAGAGCTTTTGTAACACAGCACTTTCCCTTGCTGTGTTAAGGCTGAGAAGCAGCATTTTGCATTAAGTAGTCGGCTGTTACAGAAGAGAAAGAGCCACAAAGTGCACTTAACAAAACCCACCCTCTACTCCAGAGCTGGGATATTAAAGCCAGAGAAGAGTGAACGTGCCTCATTTCCCCATCTGTAACCAATTCCCTTGACAGGCCTCATTAAAAAGCCAACCCGTTCTGGCACTCCCACTCTCAGAGGAGTTCTGCGACACAGTTATTAAATAAAGTGCACTGACTTTCATTGTGGATGGGGATTGCTTAACGTAAGTGCAGCACTTAGAGATGGAGCAGAAGAGGACACATGGAAGGTTTGAGCCTATGGATTCTTTCATGATGGGCACCCACTCTTCTCCACTGCTGAAATCAAAAGTCCTTCACAGCTCCAGGCTTTTCTTATTTTCTTTCAAGTCTTGACTCTGAACAAGCTAAATTCAAAATAATTACCCCACCAGTCTCAGGAATTTCAATCCTTGCAAGTCTAACAAGTGTGCTCACTCCATCCACTATAAACACAGGGATCCTATGCACACACATCCTCCCAAGTAGGTTCTCCCCCTGCCCCCCCCTCCAAAGCTGACTGCATAGCAAAAAAACCTCCACTTTCCATCAAAAATGTTTTTAAGTTTTAAAACCACTTGTGCTTTGGCTGTGCTCATACCCCTGGTGTGATTGCTTTCCACAAATATTCTGGTGGACAAACTCTCAACAAGTTAATTCCTGGAAACACGAATTACCAGAAGATATGCAACAGAAAGCTAATTCCATAACCCGTGGGTAGCTGCTCTGCCCATTTGCTACCCCAGTGTTACTCTGTGAGAGGGATAGTATGGAAGGTATCCATGAGATCTCCTTTCATATCCATATAGTGAACTTTTGTTATCGAACCAAGAGGTATACACACATTGCCTAGGGGATTTCAAATCAAGAGAATCATCCCAGCAGATTTCAAGATGTTTCTGACTATTTCCAACTGGTTATTTGTCAAGTTCAGCAATATCCACTCCCTCAATATGCACCAGACAATCACCAGCAATGAGAAGTGCCAAATGCTTCTCATGGACCTGGATCCCTTCCTAAATGGAAGTTGAGGCTGTGCTGCTGAACAAAGCACAGTCAATCTCCACCCTGCCTGAGCAGCAACCCAGCAGCCCCAAACTTGGACTTCTGTTCATTCCTCACCCAGTGCAGACCAGCCTCCTTCCTTCCCTTGACCCCCACCAAATTACATGGCTGCAAGGGGCAGAAAAAATAGGGGAAATAACTTCCTTTGCAAAAGCTGAGGGGTCTGTATCTGCCTTACCCTCAAACACAGCCTGCCAAACCAGACCACCAGCACCACAGATTGCTCAAATCTGCAGATGTCCTGCTGCCCTAAGCACATATATATGGGACCAGGGCTCTCTCCATGACAGTACACTTAACAAACTTGGAAGGGGCCAGGCAGGGGGAGATGTGTTTCTCCTCCTCCCTTCTCCAAGGAGCATACCCCACTCCACTTGCACTCATAAATTTATCAGGTAGCTCGAAAAATTTCAGGGTGTATGGGGAATAAAGACAATGGTATCTCTGAAGTATTTTCCTGTGCTGATCTCATATCCCTACCAGTATTCCCCCAGGCAGAAAGTTTTTCAATGTGCAAAACGTATTGTTAAAAAAATAAGCCAGTACATAAAAGTAAAAAACCTAGCTTTTAAAAAAGTATTTTCAAACTTTATTAATGTCAGAGGTGATATTTATTACCAACTTTTTTTTTTTTTCATTTAATGCTTAACAACAAATAAGTAGAGTAGACTGAAAAAACCCCAAAACTACACGTCCCAGTTCTGTATGGGATTAACTAACAACAAAACCCTGGAGGGCAGCATGTGATCCAGTTGGGCTCCACTGACTCACTCCCAGCCTAAGAAAGCATTACAGAAGCCACGGCAAACTGGGCTCTGCTCTCAGTTACAAAGGGAGCTGCATGACTTCCCCAGTTCCCAGAAGCTGCTAAAATTCTGCCAAGAGAGTGGCTTCGTAATTTGCATTATCTTGGCCATTTACAATTCATCCAAACAGAGCTGGCAATTAGTGGTTGTTGGTAAACTCTGCACTGAGCTCCGATCAGTGCTTTGCTGCTCTGGCGCTCTCTATTTACAAATTCTTGCAGTTATGGGCATATTAGAGAACCAGGTTTGACAGTTTCTGTCCCATGAAGTTGCAGTTTTCCCCAATTACGGCAGATAATGAGAGGACCAAGCTCACTAAAACATACAGTCCTGTGACCCGAGGACTCCTCTGCCCAATTTGTGGAAGAACAGTGAACATCACGATATGCATATTGAGTGAATAGGTGCAGAGCCACCAAGCTGACTGGGCTGAGTTGAGGGAGGATGCAGTGTTTTTCAGGAAAACTGCCTCTTTACTATAGATGGAAAAAACCCCATCTTGAAGCATCATGGGATCATCTAATCCTCACCAGGACTAGCCTATGACAGCTGGGGAGAATTATCAATAGCTTCTCTTCCAAGCCCTGAAGCCTGAGTAGCTGGGAGGTAGCAGCAGGACACAATGAAAGGTGAGGAGGGAGAGCAGGTGGGAGCCAAATGGGAATGTCAGTTGTGAAGGGAGGGTTCTAATGCATGTCAAGACATAAATGTAAATGGACAGCTCTTACATTATCTAACCACTGCTCTCCTCACTGTGCAGCGTCCTGCATGGTAGCCCTTTCATCACTTTGCTCTGAAAGCCTCTCCTCTGTGTGTCCTGCCTTTTGAACAGGCTCCTTGCATCTATCTGCCTCATTTATTCCCCTTCTCAGTTCAGTTCCTCTCCTGACAGCATCTCTTATTCTCCTTTGCCAATCATCCTGCAGTTTTTCTCCTTTTGATCTCATTTCTCTCCATCGAGTATTTAAGGTTCCCATTGGTAAGAGATGGGCAGCATCACATTACAAAACAGCATTTCAGAGCCAGTTCAGACGTGCCAGTTCAGAGCACTACTGGCTGAAGCAAGAGGCACCGAAAAAGCTCTTGCATAGAGTTGCAGAGACATTTGCAGTCTTCTAGCTTGGATAAAATGGAGAAATGCCATTTCCATATTCCTTTACTTGATAGAGCATTTTAAAACTTTGTTGCTCCACAATATTGGTTAACATTGCTGTGTACAACCCACCACCACATCTATCCCAAGAAGCGGCCAATTCCCCAAAATATCTGTATTTGCACAGTGTCTTTCAGATGCTGAAGACTAAAGATAGAGTGTTTAGATAAAAACTCTGGCTGGCTTTATTTTATTCATCCATGCTCTGTCCAAGACACATTGCATTTTGATCTCTGTCTACCTGCAAACAAAAAGGTTAAAAAAATCAGGGAAGGAAACCAGTTTGTCAAACAGTGACTCAAACTGGACACAACTGAAATTACAGTTTTATACAGAAAGCTGATAAGGAAACTGCACATGGAACTGCATAAACCAGAGCAGCTGCTGGCAAGAACATTACTTTCTTCACATTCACAAATGGTTTGCAGGACCTCCAAGGCCATAATTCATTATCCAGTGAAATGTTTCATCTATTTTCACCATGTTATGAAACAAATGGAGCAGAGAGGCATGGATCACAATGGAACCAGCAAAGCAAAGCTGTAGAACAAAAAATTCCAAAAACTCCCAACCTCCCTTGGCCCGGCTTCCCCTGTCCAATGTACATCTTAAAGATGAGCCAACACAAGCACTAGAGCTGAAGCTTGGAAAAAAAAAAGGAGAGGACTTCTTATCTAAAATCCAATTTACCTAAAGCCACTGCTTATGCAGACACTGCCTAGAGGCCAGGCAATACAGAAGCTGCCCTGGTTGTGCTATTGTAGCCAGAAAACACAAGCCACATGGACGTGATGATACTCTACTGCCCACACTTTGCAACCCCCATGATCAAGAATTCAGACTTGAGCTTTTTCAGCCATGAGAAGCACAGGGCACCTGGTTCATGTCACCCCATGCTAACTCTGGGTTTCTACTGGACCCATCTCCCCTAACCATTCCCCAGAAACCAGAACCAAAGCAGCAGGGCATAATCCAGCAGCGTTCAACCTGCCAGAGAGATCAGAGAGTTAAGGGCCTTTAATCTCCTGTGCTTAGCAGCAATTAATTTAAAGTCTGGAGGAGGATGAAAACTCCACCCTAATGGTCAAGTGGCGCATGAGAGAGAAAATGAGCCATTTCATAGTCCCTGTGGTTATCATCTGCCACAAAGCATAAGATTTGATTACCCCTATCTTAACACATAATTACAAATGGTCATAAAATTATCCAGGCCCTTTTTAAAATCCTTTTATAATAATTGACTTGATGACCTCCTGGGGCAACAAAGGCTGTAAGCAGTAAAAGCCAAATCTATTCTACGTTAACATACCTGTGCCTTATAACAATAATACCCTACAAATAAAGAATCTTTTAAGGATATCCTCTTTGGAGTAGCAGCAAGAAGGCATGGAAGAATCCTAAACAAGCTGCATAAAATCACCTGTGTACAAACTTAGTGGAAAGTTAGTCATGGCATCAGCAGTGTATAGCAAGAATTGCTGGAAAATGATCAGGCACATTCATTTCCACAAGAAAAGTGTCAGGCCAGACCTCTACAGCTTACCATCCTAACTGTGAAATAAAACTTCCATTTTGTCATCTAGAATATTAAGTGCACAGGCATTACATGAATGTATTGTAAATTCTAAGATAAATTTTGTATGTCTGTCTAAGTTGCTGACCCTGATTCACATGTCCATTCCTAATCTTATCCATAAAACAGGGATTAGGGGAATGGAATTCCTCTGGAGCAGAGGTGTTAAACAACATCCTATAGACTAAGTGTTAATGATAGAGCTGTTCATACTGTACAGATGTGATTTGAGCTCCAGTTGAAGGGATTTTTCCTGCATCTTGTAGTGTTTGTAACTAAGCCATCCATGTTTCTCCTGTGACCCCAAATCTGACATGTTTCTGCCTAAGCATTGCTTTCCATGGACATTTTGGAGATGTAATCAGAGTTAACAGAGAGCAAAGGCTGAGCTGCTCTTCATGCAAAGATTGAGCAAGGATTTGATAGGTTTTTTACTTGTCTCCCTTCTCTCTTTTTCAGACCTTCCCAAAGAAGCAGGAGGCATATTTTGCTTTTGTCTTGCACTAGCTCAAACTGGCCTGTCCCTTCTCATGAAGTGGCTACTCCCCATGTCAAGACAGCAAATGGAGAATTCAACCAAAAGCAAAATGCTAAAAGAACTTGGCAAGATGGAGCTGTCCTCAAAAGACTGCAGGTAAAAGGTGTCAGGTCCTGTCAGGCCTGCCCTATAGATCTACAGGCCTAAGTACAACAGCAGTAGCTGTAGGCACAGTTGCAAGGGGTTCTTTTCCCCGCCAAAAGACAGAGCGACACATTCTCAATAACTGAGCACATCAGCAGCAGCATATAGAGCTATGGGGAGGAGATGAGACAGTAAAAAAAAAAAAAAAAAAAAAAAAAAAAAAAAAAAAAAAAACTGGAAGTGACACTGCAGTCATAAAAAGCTCTGATCAGATCTGCAGGAAAACAGAGGTGCCTTCTTGATGTCCCTTGCTGTCCCCTCTCCCCTTCCATGAGACATTGGTCTTACTAGGTTGCCAACAGCACTGCATAATGAAAGAAATTAAGAAGCATCCTGACATCATATGTTGAGTCAAGACTACAGGCAGAAACGGAGCCCTCAAGGCCAGGCATGTGAAAGACACAAAGCAGTTCCTGTGCAAGTGACACAAGATGATCACACAAGTCTGTTTTGACCTGAATAAATTGGTGACTCCATGAAATTCTGAGAGATCTAGGGAAAAACCAGAGTTCTCAGTTCCCAAGCCTTTGCTCAAACCACAGGAGAGAAATTACAAAAGAGGAAATCCTCACAGTGACAAATAGAAAAACCCACAGACAAGGCAGATTTGTCAAGAAAGTAGCTGACTGGTCCCCAGTCCTATCAGGGAGATAATTCACTTTGCCTTCCCCTTCAATTTGTGTTCCTAAGGAATCACCTATCACCGGGTGAGTACAAAGTGTCCTGGTTCCACCTGACACCAGGTTCTCTCAGTTAACCAAAACCTTCCACATTATGAAACAGCCCAAAGCAGGTCACTACATAATCAGCTCATGCAGCTGGATTGGTCATGGATGTATTTGGGGAAGGGGCCTGGGGCTGGAGGATGGAAAAGGGAAGGATAAACTTAAAGCAAGAAATGTAATTTTAAAAAGCCAGATCATTAAACTGTCCCAGGTTATTTTGTGCGGTGTGCTGGCTGTCAGCATAAGGCACTGAAGCAGAAGCAGAGGGAGGGTGCCCTACATGACTGCAGTGACTCCAGAGTGACTGGAGGTGAGAGGCAGAACTTGTTTTTCTTTCTACAGAGAAGCAAGAGAAGAAGAAGAAGGAAAAAGTGTGACAATAATAATTTTCTACATTTATGAAGAACTGAGAAAGTTTGCCTGCTCAACAGCCATTTTCTACTGAGCTGTCTCCCCACTGTGAGGTTTCTAGCTCATGCCTGACTGACTCTCCTCTTGATTTCTAGTAATTAGGAGCCTTCCAGCCTACCTTCTGCTCAAAGCATCCTACTTTTCAGGGACCAATTGGGTGCTATTATCCCACTAACTTTTAAACCTGTGGCTGTATATCCGAGCCCCAGCTGGTGCATCCACACTACTTGCTTGTCTAACCTCCATACATTTCCCCTTCAAATCCAGCCCTTGCAAGGAAACAGAACAGATAATAAAATCCAGAGGGAAACAGATAAATCAGAGCACTTCATTCAATTGCTGACACAGGATATTGCTCAAGGAGGATTTACCCACCCTCAGTGATGGAGAGATGAGAATCACTACAAGCACTCCCAGGAAACCCCTGCCTTTAAAACAGTCTGTATTTTACCCAAGTGTGTCCATGTGTGCATGTAATAAAAATAATTGCTGCTTGTCATCATTAGAGATGAGCAAGGCAAAGCCTGTGCTTTTAATAAGCCAATGCGGATTTTACGTTCTGCTTGCTGTCTGAGCAACAGCAATTGCTATTTCCTTTGGAGATTGATTTTGCCTTAGGCTTGGTCTTAAGAGGTTATCTGATGGATTTTGGTTATTTGGGAAAAGGGGACAAAGGGCAGGCCTCCCTTGGAAGTGAAGATAAAAACATTTGTGTGCACATCCCTTCTGCAGTTTTTTTGGTTCATTTTTCCTCGTTCAAGACAGCAGTTTGAAAGGAAGAGAGAGCTGGTGGAAGGCAAGATGGGGTTACAAAAGTCACAAAAATACAGTTCTCTCTACTGCCCCTAGTCTCTATTAGGTGTCTGTGTTGGAAAAGAAGCAATGTTATAAGAGATGAGGTCATCTTTGCAGGGTCGGTCTCAAGTGCCCTGGACAGTGAATTCTGAAAACCCAAGTCCTGCCACTCTCAAATGCTGAGCAGACCAAGGCATCCAAAATAATAGGCCACTTCAACTGCTCCCTCTTTTGCAATACTGTCTTCTTCCCTCATGGCCATGGTGACCTCCTGAAGCAAAGGTGACCACTCCTGGGGCTTTTCTTGGTGCAGGACAGTGCCTAGAATATTGATCCCACTGAAATTGCCTAGACTTTAAAGCAGCACATGGGAAAGTTGCTATGAGGAACAGCAGCCATAGGGGTGTTCTTTCTCATATGAAGACATGCACATAGCTCCAGTAGTGTCCAGAAATAATGGAGTTTCCAAGGTTTCTCACGTCTGAATTTCCTTTCCTCCTCAAAAACAGCTCATGTTACTGATAGCTTCTACCTTCCCATACCATAATGAATCTCAAGTGTTTTTATATCTCCCCTTGAATACATTCAACAGAAGAAATTAATGAGTATGAGGAAGAGAAGGAAGAAGAAAAAAGGGTGGGGGTGAGAAAATGAAAGTTTAGATGACATTTTGTGTATGTTTTTGTATGAGTAAGTGAGAGAAAGTACATGAGCGTGACTGGAAAGAGCTGCAGAGGAAATATGTAAGAAAGGCAGACAGGCTATCTGTCATTCAGCCTGTCCTCCATTAGTTTCCAGCTCTCTCATCTTTCTCTCCTCCTTTACACTAAACTATTCTATTTCTCTCCTTTCCAGAAAGACCAATGGAACAGTAAGAAGAGGAGGCAAATAAAGGAGAGGTGTGGGGGGAGTGGGGGGAGACGGAACAACCTATTTTATCCACTAGAGCAGAGAAGTGAGAAAAAAGCTCACACCCTTAAGCTAAAACAAACGTGAGATAAACAAATACTTTACCCAAGACTGCAGTGTCTGTGCCCAAAGAGTGTGAGTATGAACTCTTTTCACGTGCCTCAACCTCTCCTCTTAGCTGCAAAAGAAGAAGGGAAAGTTCCCAGGCCAGTGGTCTGATTTTTACCACACGTATGACTCGTGCACTGGCTTTGGTGATGGAACTGATAACAAAGGCACTACAGATGACAAACAGTGTGGCAGCTCAGACTTCTGCTATGATGAATAATCTGCTTGCAGAGTTTCAGCTCATTTATTTTGCCAAATCCCGTTTGTAAGAACTGCTGAGCATTTGGTGACACCTCACAAGCTGAAAAATGGAAGACTTTAGAAGGTGACTGCATGAAGTGGCTGTGGGTGCTACTGATTTTCTACAGCTCCTAAGAGCACTTTCTCCTGGAAGCAGCTGGAACAGGGAAGAGCTGTGTTCCTGGATTTAAGGCAGAGGGAGACTACGAATGCAATAGTTATAAATAGTAAGCTTTGATCACTTTCCTAGTGGCACAGCTTTTGTACTGTGGCATATGTGCTTCATCCATCTGGGACCAGAGCATGATACAGCTGCTGGTTCTGCCTGCTTCCTGCTGTAAGAAGCTATGAGTGAAGTAGCTGTGAGCTTCACACTGAAAAAATACAAGTGGTGTGTTACACCCTGGATTCCATAAGAGACATTAAAAAAAAAAAAAAAAAAAAAAAAAAAAAAGAAGTTGCTCATAATTAGTCTGCATGTTTTTCAAACTGATACTGATGGAATAGCTTGTTTATGCAAAATAGCCACATGTACAAAAATTAAATGCATCCCTAACCTACCTCTTTTCCTCTTGCTGACAGCTGGTGTGGTTTAGGATTATCTCATCAGTAGTTTGCAGTGGACATGACACCCGTGTGATGTAATTAAGATAATATATTCAGCAATAATCTTGCACTTGCAGTTCAGCCAATGATGGCTTGCTTCTTCTGCAAGGCAACTTACCATATAAAAATAAACCATCCAACGAGAAGGTGATGTCTCCAGCTACATTATTTAATTTGCAAAATTATTAAAGAACAGCAGAGCAAATTTTTAGTCTGAAGCAATTAAGTGAAGCTGGTGAAAACAAACACCTGGGCTACTATGCAACTGTATCAGAAGATGAACAGTGACCTTTAAGCTCTTGTTTCAGCCTTTGTCCCCTGGTGAACTGGCTGTCATCAAACTCTAGGAGCAGGGTAGATACCCAAGTGAGCAATGTGACTTAAAGAAACATGGTCCAGAGTCAGGCAAAACTCCTGTGTGAAGAGGACAGCTGCTGAGGTTTATAGCATGCTTAAGATTTCACTCATGAGGTGTATATGAGGGCACTCCTGCTTGGAAAGGCTCATTGCACTGTTATTGTGTGGTGAAGGAAGTAAGGAAAAAGGGAAGAGAAAAGTTGACAAGAGGAAATGGCCTCAAGTTGTGTCAAGGGAGGTTCAAGTTGGACATCAGGAAGAATTTCTTCTCTGAAAAGGGTAGTTAAGCACAGGAACAGTCTGCCCAGGAAAGGAGCAGAATCACCATCCCTGAAAGTGTTCCAGGAAGAAGTGGACGTGGCAAAGTGCTATGGCTTAGTGGACAGTGGTGTTCAGTCAAAGGTTAGGCTCAATGATCTTGGAGGCCTTTCCCAACCTTAATGATTCTATTCTATTCTCTTCCTTTCTATGATCCTAAGTGTGGAAGTGGGAGGTGGAAGCAAAAAAGAGATGATCTTTCTTGGTTTCCAGCCCCCAAGGGAACAAATTTCTCTCTAACGACAAAGTAAACAGGCATCCCTGAGGAAACATGCATCCTTGAAACATTAATTTATATTTAAGACCTGAATGTTTACAAAAAGAGGTGAAGGCCAGTATGCTGCAATGATTTTGTTATTTGCTTAGCACATGGCTTCTAGCACCTGTCCCAGGAGTAGAGGCAAAAGTATTGACACCACAACAAGCAGAAAAGAGCGAGTCTACCATTTGAACCAGAGCTGACTGTGTCAGACACCAAGACACCACATGCATGTGTGGAGTAGCACTGGCATGTGCACACAGCCCCAGCACACTGGGAATAAACCAAGCAGTGCTTTTGGAAGAGCCTAGATCTTCTCAGAGAAAATTAATAAATAAATAATAAGAAAAATCACCCTGTCCATCAGAAATTAGTTCAGTGACATCCCTGAGGAAAAGGCATCTCTTTGATGTTTATTTGGCCTAACTGAAGGGGGGAAAAAAGTAGGCTGATGCCAGAAATAATGGCACGAATAAGTGTGCAGACATGCCAGAACATTAGTGAATGTAAGAAGTTGCTGCACTGGCAAAGGACAAGAATACCACATAGATTAGACAAGATGTCAAAAACACTCCTCTGAAAACACAACTGCAAGTCCCTTCATTACCATACCTACTTGAGCAAATGTACCACGATTTCTAAGGCTCACAATCAGGTCTCATGCTCTTATGATCCACTGTAGCCACTGGTATTGAGCTTTTCCCAGACCTGTCTGAGTGCACTGGCAGCAGCCTGCTCCCTGGAGGGGAGAACCTCAGGAATCAGTTCCAATCTTTGCTGGGGTACAGAGGGAGAAGTAAGGAACATTTCTACAGGCCAGGGTGCTCCTAGAACCCAGGAAGCAGTGTGATGTCCCCAGGGAAATTTGTGCAGTAGGATATTCCCTGCATGACTGTAGCCATGGTATAACAACACACTGCCTGTGTGAAAACCACATCCCACCCCAGCAAATGCTGTGTTAGCTCAGTGACAATAGCTGCCCTCGTGAGACGATGGCAGCTCTCAGTCCGTGTCAGAAAATACCAAGCTGTGTAGCAAATGGCCAGCAGTCACTAGCTTAATCCAGAGGAAAACACAGGTCTCAAATGGGCTGCCTGGATTACAGTTGGTCTCTAAGGAAGAGCCCAAGTCTTCAAAGAGTATCTTATTTTTCAGTCCACAACAGAATCCTACATAGGAGGCCATAATCAATGAAAATGGCCATGTGAAAAAATTATGCAAGATAAGGGGAAATCACCTCTGTTCCAGCAATGGTAGAAAACTCATTAAATCAAGATGCTAAGTCTATTCCACTATGTTTCAAACTGGTATTTTACTTTGCATAAGAACGAAGGGAAACTGACTCCAAAACCCTAATCAGAGAATCCTTCATTTGCATCTTAAAAGGTACATGTCTGTCTGTTCTGCTTATTCTGTTCTTTAATTATCCTAATGAAAGCAAATGTGAATCCCCAAGGGTTTGGTCCCTTTCTGACAGATTGCTTTTAGACTCGGAGACAAGGGAGGTGCATGGCCATCAAAACCCTTAGTTTTTAACTTGCACATCTGGGGAAGATTCCCCTGGTATCTCATTTGACATGGACAATATGTTGTAGCAAGAAGAAAAGCTAAGAAAGGGTTGCAATTTCCTGCCATATAAAGAGCCCATGAAAAATCAGCTTAGGATCCAGAAACATTGAGAGGCTTCTGGTTTCAGGTAGCAATGCCCTCTTCAGATGCACAGTATCTTACAGAAAGACCATCCTTCCATCCAAGCAGAGCACTGGTTGTTTGGCATGTTTAAAGGTTCCCATTAAGAATCAGTTTAAATTAAAGACTTCACGCAAAGCAAGAGCAATAGCTTTGCTTCATGTAGCTGTTTATGAGGGTCACTAGTTAGGTCAAGAAGCCAGGACTCAGGAGAGCCAGGTGCTTTCCCAAGTCCTGCAACTCATTTCCTTCTTCCTTTCAACCCACTCCTGCTTCTCAGAGTATTAGAATACAAACTTTCCTCCTACAAAGAATCTGTCTGACACCTGGCAGAAAGAGGCCTCTAGCTGTTAGTGTAATATCAATAATAAATGAGTTAAATAATAAATAGAAATAAGGCATTCTGTTGCAAACAAAGCCAACACATTAGCGAACGTGTTCCGTTTTTTTAAAGCATATCCAAACACCAGCCTAAGCTCCAGTGCTAAAACAAGGTCTCTCTTTTTAAGCTCCAGAGAATGCAACAAGACCCTGTGGGCAGTTCTGTTCAACCCTGAACCCTTCCAAGGGTTCATACACACGAGCAACTACAATTGTTAATGTAATGGTAGAATATAATTCTTAATTGTTTTAAATTCCATTTTTGTTGCTTAGACCTAGGATGCCACAGCCTGCTCTCAGCATCACGCATAAAAACTCAGTGGCTTTCATTACAGCTGTGATGAATTCAACCAGCAGAATTTGCCTCATGCTGCTCTGCACAACAGCACCACCAGCAGATAGTCTAGTTATTAACCACCCTGTCGAGAGCCTGGATGGTATTAGTATCTGAGAGGAGGAGATAGGACAGCACTGCAAGTTTCATGATGCTTGGGTTCTCCTACCCTGGACCCACTGAACGGATGCAGGAATAAGAACAATCTGCTTTATTTCTTCATGCCCTCATTCTCTACCCATTTACTCAGACAACCCCTTGCTGCATGTACATGGAACAGAAATTTTGCCTTAGCTGAATGCTCTGGGTGCTGTTGTGGTACATAATCACAGAAAAAAAAATCCAAATAAACAAAAACCAAACCAACCAAAAAATCCCCAACACTGTCCCCCCCCAAAAAACCCATCCTGCCCCCGCCAAAAAAAGAAACCAACCTCTCCCCTAAAAAAACCAAACAATAACAATTAAAAAACCCCACAAAAATACCCAAAAAACCCCAACTAACCAAAAAATAAAAAATGAAACAAGACAAAAACCCAAACCAAAACCCCCACAACATCCCTCATTCTGTTTGAGGCAACTGGATATAAGGTAAGCTGCCTAAACCTGTGTGTACACACTGCTGTCCCAAGTGATACCACAGAATTGCCCACTGTTCTGACAATAACAATGAAAACACATTTTAACAGCACCTGGATGAAAAACAAGTATGAAAAATTCCTGCATCTATCCCCCTCCACAATGGCTGTATTGAGTCAGGATACACCAGAAGCCATTCAAAGAAGCAAAATGAATTTTGCTTGCTGCACGAGAGGGGACAAGAAGAATGATTTCTCAAGTGTAAGTAAGCCAAGGATGAGACTGAGGGAAGAAGACCAGTAGGATTTATTTGTAATGACAAGTGACAAGTGATCACCATAAAGATATTCTAGGAACAGAATCCTGCTAATCTCTGCTATAATTCTAGTCTCAAATGGTTTGGCTCTGGCAGTGCTTCTAGAAATGATATATGTGAAAGCATTGGGGATTGTCAAGAAAGAAGTTTTGCCTTGACAGTTACATTTTGGGCTCAATGGGTTTGTTTGTGCTTTGTGCTTCTCCTGCCCCACCACACTTCCCTGTCTGGTCTTGTGTTTTTGGGTTTTTTTAAAGCTAAGGTCAGCTGCAATTAGTATTTAGAAAAGAAAATGTTTATAACCTCTTGCTTTTATCATCATTAATAATGCAACAAATGTATTGAATGTGGGCAGACTTTTCAGCAATCTTTAGTGCTCTCCCCCTCTGGCTCAGAAAATATGTACCTCTTGAGAGAAAATCTATTTCATTAGAGACCTGATAAAATGCCTAGAAATGACAACATAAATAAGCATTTAAGTGCTGCTCCTTCTTTCACTAGGAAGTCTTTTCCAGCTGAGAAAAGCAAGAAAGAAGCTGTATTGGAATGGTGAGAGAGCAAGTTGATGAATATTTGATCACAATTGTCTTAAATAAATGCTTTTCCCAGACATACCCTCTTGACATATCGACTGCACTGTTAGTCTCACCTCTCTCACACCACCTTAAAGGCAAGTCAGTGGCCAAGGCATTTTGAGTTGACAACAAATCAAACTGAATGCTTCCTCTCCCTTTGCTTCTCCCTTCTTTAGCGTGTTGCTTACATTCCTGTAATTTCTTTTTCCTCTTTCTATCTCTCCCTCCCCAAAAAGGTTTGATATATAAACTAGAGCCCCTTATCCAGAGCTATTGCCTGCTATGAAGGTGGTTTGAAATGTAGGTTATTGAGTGGTCAGAGTGCTTAATCTACCTGGCTGAATTGAACTTCTTTACAAGAGGCTCACAGAAGAAGTCAAGGTGTGAGGTGGAGAACAAGGGAAGTAGCAAACCAGCAGATTGAAGCCCTTCTACCTCAGACCTCCACAGTTCCCTTGCGCCTTAGCTCTGCCCAGTGATGGCTCACAGATTACATGTAAATATTAAGCAAAACTGGGCACCAACACAAACTGCATTTATCCTGCTGTTTATTCAGGATCACCAGAACCAACTTAAAAAAGAAGGTGACTTTGCCCTGGGCTGAGATTCCTCTCACCTGCTGAAGGAGGAGGTATGAAACAAGCCCTCAGATGAAAACAGAAACAAGATGACCCTTCTTGCAACAACAAACCAGCCCAACTCTCACATGCACCTTTTCAGGGATAGGGAATCCCTGTAACACCGATCTTTGGAGTGCCCCTTGCTTCCTTGCCAGGCGCCACACCAGCCCAACATCAACTGCACACATTTACCCTTGCTGTGTCTTAGGGAAGTGGCTCACAGCTCAATGCACAAGCCAGGCAGAATAAGGTAATCATGGAGACCAAAAGGGAAATTCAAGAAGCATTTTTCTAGTGACTAAGTGGCAGTAAAAGACTTGCAAAGGGTACAACTGGCTCCTTTGGGATTTCAAGTGTTCTTGAGAAGCCTATGCATATTTATTTTTATTTAAGCTAAAGAATATATTAGTTTTTTTAAATGCCTTCTATGCATATGCACAAGTTGGCAGCCCAGATCCTATGGAGCTTGATTCATTAAGCAACCACCAAATTCCTTGTTACACCTCCCACTTGACTAAAGCCACATGAGAAATCTATCTAAAGCCAGGGACCTTATACAAACTTTTAAATCCTAAACTGAACACCACATAAGTTGGGCCACTTCTTTATCACAGCTGACTCACACTGTACACAGACACAATACCAGTTTTCCAAGCTGAAGAATTTAAATGAAAGAAGAGCGTGAGCTAATAAGAGATGAGACCAAGAAATAAAAATTTTGTGCAAAAGACATCTTTGGAGAAGGGAGTCCATGTTGTATGTCAAGGCCACACCATTCTATAAATCTCTTTGAAGGTGATAAATTTGACCAGATTGTTCAGCTTTTACTAGTGGGAACCCTGTGGGTAACAACAGGTTAGGGAGGTCATCTAGAAGGTTGCTGAGGTCTATCTGGCAAAGCTACATTGTGGAAATTAATCAGAGGGGTCATGATGGCATTGCAGAGGATATTCAGAGGCAGTAGCAAAATAGATAGGTTTTTAATGCCAGTAAGACAAACAAGTTTCCTATTTCACAGCAGGCAATGCAAAGGCCTCAGCTAATACACAGCACTGTCACAGTCCATAGCAGAAAGCTGCCAGGAGACCCCATGTAGAAACCCAGAGTTTAACCCCAGCCAACAACTACGTACCACACAGCCATTCTCTCCCTGCCCTCTTCCCAGTGGTGAGGAGAATCAAGGGAGAAAAAACTAAACCTTGATAAGAACAGCTTAGTAACTGAAAACAAGAAAAATGTACTACTACTAAAGCAATAGAGAGGAATAAAGACCAGGAGAAACTAGTGATGCCAAACACAGTTACTCACTACTCACTGACCAATCCCAGACCATTCCAGACACCTCCACCCAGTTTGTTTACTGAGCATGGCATTCTATGGTATAAAATAACCCTTTGGTCAGTTTGGAGTAGCTGTCCTGGCAATGTTCCCTCGTGTACACCCTCATGCTGGTAGAGCACAGAAAAGTGGAAAGTCCTTGATTTAGTGTAAGCAGAACATAGCAAACAAAAGTGTCTGTGTGTTCTAAACATTATTCTTTTACTGAATTAAAAACACAGCACTGCACCAGCTACTAGAAAGAAAATTAACCATCCCAGCCAAAACCAGGACGCCATCCAGAACAAGAAATATAAGAATAGGTTCAGATGAAGGTATTCAAATCCAAAAAGCATCCCATTTGAAATGCTGATGTTAACCCAGCTCTCCTTGAGGCAGGGAAACAAACAAGGAGAAAGAACTCAATAATGCTATTGACTAACTTGTCCTTTGAACTCTCAGCTCTTATCTCAACTTCATTTCTCAGACAGACTTCTAACAAATTTGGCCCTGACTATATCCTCTTTAAAGAATGTAAAAAAATTCAGTAAATTTTAATTTAAACATTTGAAGGATATTAAGAAAGTTAAACCCCTGTGCATGGCACCACTTTGCAAAGTATCCCTATATAAGTAATTTGAATTCATTTATGGAAGGCAAGACATCTCTTTGCCTTTTACAATCACACTCAGATGCAATAGCTTCACACTCTCACCAAACTAGTTAATCCAAAGAAGGAAGTGGGAAAGGTTTGGAAGTTGTTGCAGCAGCTTTTGGTGGGGACTAGGACATTTCCACATCCAATCCTGAACTGAGATTGGCATGTCAGAGGCTTCAGCAGAAGTCAGAAGAAGCCACACCAAAGAAAGTGGCACAAGAACAGCTCCAAGAGGGAGCAGGCTTTGCCTGACACAGCCCTAGCACAAGCTTGCGTATGATGGACAAAAAGAGGTGGAGATGAGATGCCTTCCAGTGACTTGGCAGAGATGCCATGTTTCTAAAATGTGTGCACACTTCACTTTCTATTCTGCTTTTCTTTTGTAGGAAGGCCTTTTCCTGAGACTCATACCATTATCCTAATAGTGTTTCCATGCCTGATCCTACCTTCCCATTTGCTTAGCAAAGCAAGTGCTTACTGCTTCTAAAGCACAGATTCTGGAATGAATTGGAAAAAACCCAGTGACTAGTGTAAATCAAATTGGACCATGAATCATAGCTGGCCTGTAGTCAGCAAAAGAGAACCATTTTTTCTTCCTGAATGCTGGAAAACCTGTCAGTGATTTATTTGTGGGACAAAAAGTAGCTTTTTTTCCCCTTTTTCTTCCTCAAACAACTTCAACTGTGCTTTTCTTGAAGCAGTGCCACTAAACTCCTACACTGTTCACCCTCCCATCAAGAAAATAACTTAGAGCCAAAGGTGGCTGTGGTAAAATTCCAGTCATGTCAATGGATGAAAAAGCCCAAATGAACTTGGTCCATTAAATGCTTTAAAAAAGATACAGAGGGAAAAAGACAAGGAAAGGAAAAAAAAGCCCAAACCAAAAACACCCTGGCATAAAGAGCTTTATCCTAGGGGTCACAGCTGCACATTAACAGTTCCACCTTAATAAAAGCCACAATCAAATCCTCAGTATCTAACAACTAGTTTCCACTTGGCACAAAAGTAAAAAGAAAAAAATAAAAATGAAAGGAGAAGGTGAAAAGGGAAAAGCAAAAAGAAATAATATTTTCTTTATATATTCAGAAAATCTCTTCTCTAGCATATTCATGGGGATTTTTTCCTCTTCCCTGTAAGACATGATTAAGCAGTGCTGCAGCATCTACTGTAAGTTTGAATTCCCTGCCTCCCAGAATGAGTAGTTGTAATTAAAAGCTTAGCTCACCTTATCCCTCCAGTTTCCCAGGTGAAAAGTCAAGGCCTGCATTTAATTGCATATATGTGTGCATGTTTAAAGCCAGAGCTCTGAGGAGAGACGGAATTTGGAAGAAGTAAGGGGAACAGGCACAAAGGCATTTTACGCAATATCAAGCACGGAAAAAATGGAAGAGAAGGAGAGCAGAAAATGAGTGCAGATTCTCCTTCTCTTTTCCTTTAGTCCTCCTGTCCCCCTCCTTCCCACCCCTACATCTTTTTTTTTTTTTTTTTTTTTTTTTTTTTTTTTTTTTTTTTTTTTTTTTTAAGATAAAAGCTTTCCATTTACTTCTGACTTGTTCCATCACTTCCCTGGGGTTCCTCAATGGAACAAGTGATGCACAGAGAGGTTTGTCCTATCTGTGCACAGGCTCTGTGTTTTATGACATGGTTTAGTTCATTCACTTGGCTTGGCTGTGAGAAAGACAGAATCAACTTTTGCTCATTCCCAGCATGGGAAGTGTAGACTGCAACCTACATACACCAAGTTCATCCCTAGCTGTTCTGGCTGTATAGGTGTTGTCAATCACTGGTCCTGCTGCTTCAGCTTTAAGTCCTGGGGAACCCCAGGCACCTCAGCTGGGCCAGGTGCTGCACCAGCAGGAATGCTGGACAATGTTTCAAGCCAAGGCACAATAGAATTGTAAACTCTACGGAAAATAAAGACATCTTCTCTGAAGTGGACATGGGCACTGGACTAAAATCTTTGGAATGAAACTAGGAAGTGACGCATTTCAGCTCCTAAGCAAACAGATTTGGTTCAGAGGTTACCATGGCACATCATACTTCCAGCACTTTGGACCCTCTGTACTTCATGATCTTCAGAGAATAAAGACAGCTGTTGAGGATACTTCTGCATTCCTTCAAAGCCCTCTGCATTCCAACACCCCATGAGGCCACTTCTGCCTTTAGAAAAGTGCTGAAGCATTCCTAAAATTTTTGCCAAGAAGGCTATACACAGAATTACACAGTGCAATAATAATGTGACTGCAAAGGGTAATTGAGTTTGGAAAATAGTTTACACAAAGGAATTTTGTAAGAGAGCTGTCTGGGTTGTTACAGTGCAGGGTTTAGACACTTGATTCAAGCTCCCAAGCTGAAAAGGAAGACATCTCTTGCAAATGAATACTTCTTCCAACCTTTTCAGCAAATACCAGAAGAAGTCTTTAATTCTATCATGCTACCAATCCAGTGCTTGACTGAGAAGTCTAATCTGGCCCACGACTATTAATGCCTTTCAATGAATTTGGAATGCTTCAAAATCAACCATAACAGCAGGACCTAGTCTTAAAATGCATCCCATACACACAACAGCATAAGAGACACTACAGCTTATATTCTTGAGCACCTCAGTACAGCAGCTTTCACAAGCTGATAGCAAAAGACACCGTGTTTGTATAGATCTGTGCTGCCAGAATGCACCTTGGATCTCTAACAAGCACCAGGGTCATGCCTCACACCATGGCTTTAACAAGCAGGGACAACTTCACAGTTGATGCCTGCGCTTGCTGCTCCCCCACAGGTATAACTCATTGTTAGGCCAGGGTTTCTAGGCAGAGCTGCCTGCCTTAGGGCAGCCTCCAGCATGGTCCAGGCTGTGTAATCCCTCCCCTGTGGTTACATTCCTAAGGAGGTTTCTTCCTCTCTCTGAGGATACCTTGGACCTTTTTATCATCCCAGAACACTCAGCCTGTTGGTCAGCTTACCAGGTGCTGTGTCCTGCTCTGCAGAGTGTAAGTGGGCCTCAGGAAACCTCAGTGTCTTCTATACCTCGAAGTCTATGAGTAACAAGATGCTCCCCAGTTAGTAGGGATCTATCCTCATAGGACTTCTGAACCTGTCTCCTTCCTAGGTTTCTGCTGAAGAGGAGAGTCTTGAAATAGTAACTAGCCTCCCCAACTACTACTTTGCTCTGCCTAAGACAGCTCCTATCCCATCTGTAGCTGGTTCCTGAGTAGTGCCCTATGGAGGATCTTCCTTCGATTAACTCCTCCTCCCTAAAGTTATGGTTTCTAGAGTTTAAGACATCACTAACCTCAGAGCTTTCTTCTTTCATCTTTGCTTGCTGGCATCCTGAGAAATCATCAGTAGCTAGGGACTAAGCCCCCACAAATGGCCCCAAGTTCCTTTCTGAAGCCACTGGTAGGAGGCACAAGCATGCAGCACACAGCACTGTATCTCTGTGCTCACCTCAGTTGCTCAGAGGAGGCTGGTTTTTCTTGCACAGCTGGAGTTAATCTGTAAGTGTGCCTTGATAAAATGGACACCATAACCTAACTGAGCCAGCTTAAGAGACTTCATTCCACCCCTCATCCACCTTCCTCACTCTTTCTATGTGACACAGTGCAAGGAAATTAAATATTAATGAAACTGGGGATCTTGGCAAAGCCTTCTAAGCCCTGACTGTGTAGCTGTACTGAGCATCTGTCTGTCATGGGTACTTAGGTATCTGCTTGTAGGTTTAGTATGCACGTTAATGGGCACCTGTTCAGCCCAACATGGTTCCTCACTTGACTTGGAAGAAATGATTCTTGATGCATCTCAATGCAGCTGAGGGTAGAGGGGGAAATAGAAGAGCAGGACTGACACATTGGAAGTTAATTGCAGGGAAACTGCAAAGACTGATTGTAGTAGGTGAGGAACTATAGTATTTACTATAAACAATATCAGCATATTTACTATATGCAATACGCTTATCATTACAACTGCTCTTCACATGGTACTGTATTTATAGTATTGGCTCATCTTTCTTTACATGCAGGCTGATAGAACTATTAGCATAACCATTGTATTATCACTATGTAATCACTATTAATTATTACTGCAGAACATCCTGTGGGAGTACAGACATGCTATTTAATAGTTAAGCAACCAGGCACACAGCTACTGCTGCCAATATATTACCAAGTGTGAGTGCTTCACAGACCCCACCTCCTTCTGACCACTTGCTGGATGTCTCTTGCCACTCTCATTCCTCATACAGCAACAGCAATTCAGAGGAAAGCCTGGAAGCTTTACTATAAATATACACACAGCACAGTTAGCCACAAACCCTGACTACTCAGGATGCTCCAACCTCTGCTGCACCTCTGGCATCTTATGCTTCACGCAGAGACAAACAATCCCAAATGTAATTGCGTTGTGTCCAGGCAGAGAAACTCTCACTGGATGTGCTCCCCCTATCTCATTAGGGTGGGAGCAGGTGCTAGATGAGTTAATGAGCTTCAGCTGACAGGTGGCCACTGCTGTGGTTGCAGCAATTGCCCCTTTCCTGCTGCCTGCCACCTCAGCAAAGCCCCCCTACATCCTATAGCCCAGCACAGAGCACAGGCTGGAGGGGCAGCTGGAACACAGGGCACATTTTGGTATTTAAAATCAATCAGATGTCCAAGGAAATATAGGGAAAGCAAGGTTAATTGCCTTGCTATTGCTATGAAAACCAGTATGTTCTCTGCTACTTTGATGCACTCAGCTGCCTCAGACTGACAAAATGTCAGCTTCCTCTCAGATCATTCCTTACTCTTCGGTGCTGTAAACAGGGTGATTCATTTAATTTACAGATGATTTTTCTTCCTTTGCAATTAAATTTCTTAATTGGAATAGTTTTTACAATGACTATGCCTTCTCTCTTCAAGAAAATAATTTCCTGACAGAGTGCAGAAAGGCAGAAGCCTTTAGGGAGCTGGTAGGTCTGCAAGGAAGAAAGAGGCCACTGTGATGCAGCTTGGTCTCTGGAGTTTGGGGGCCACTTCTGTCCGTGCAGAGAATGAAAGACTGCAGGGAAGACAGGGGAGATAATGAACCTCCCAAGGAAAGGTACTTTCTGATTGAAGTCCCTCGGGATAGAAACAGCTCTGCAACAGAGCCAGCACCCAAGCCCTTCTCTTTTGTCCTGACAGCTGGGAGACATGCCTGGCCGCTCATTATTGCTTCACTTCCATGCAGTGCAACTTCTCCCCAGCTTCTCTGACACACAAAGGATACACAACATACCCATTAGCATTCTTTTTCCTCACACTGAAATCCTATCGTAGCACATCTATCCTGCTTCATCCCTCCTTTGGTTCTTAAGTGTTTCCTGGATTGAGTTTCAATTTCTTCTCACTTTCAAAAACCTACTGTACTTTGAGCCTGTCTTTCCTTTCCTTGACTTCACCTCCTGCCTGTTTCCTGGCCTCCCCTAGTGTATGGGCTCATTTCCTAAGTCTGGGCTGCCAGAGCCACTTCCTTCTACTTATATAGCTAAAATATATGGAAAGACCAGCAGGTTTAAAAAAAAAACCTCAATGCCTGGAACTTTGTGATACTTCAGCTCCAAACTCCCAGTGAAACACTATAACCCCATAAAAATCTCCCCCTTGCACTGCAAAAATAGAGCCACCAACACTGGGTAACCCTCCTGGTCTTCCCAGTGTCCTGTAATCCCACAGCCTTTCAAGTTTGTGATTGTACCTTCCATGGTTACATATAACTGAGCACATTATCTGTTCATAAAACAGAATGCCAAATGATGGGCTGCTGCTTGAGCTGAGGGAAGCCACAACAGTCAAATGGACAGCAGGACATTTGAAGCCAAGGAAGCTCCCTACCTCAATGTTCAAGCTAGCTTTCATAATGCCTTCCCATGGGAAAGGGCTCATCATGATCAATTAAGAGATCTAAAGAAGCTTTTATTCATTAAGTTATCCTTTCTGACAAGTGAAAATGCTCCCCATCTCTGCAGCTGATGGTTGCAATACAGACCTGCTCCCCATGGCAAGCCTTGGGTTCCTGAGGATGTGTGTGGTGCAAGGTGGAGCTGAGAAAACAGGACTACCTGCCCCTTGAAATGCCCCCACATCAAACAGCCACGAACACAGGGAACATCAAGACTTCTCTGCTTTTAAAGGAGTTTAGATGTCCAATATAAATTCTCTTTGATACAAGAATAAAGTGCTTCAATCCCAGTGGCACATAGCATAGGGGGCCCCCAAGGCCTTCACAGCAAGCGACACTCCTGCAGCATGCTGTCCTCTGCCAAGCAGCCAGGCTTCAACAGCGGAAAAATGGCTAGTTTTTCCCTGTTTGCCTTCCTCTGGTGAAATTGGGTCCCCTGAGGGACATTCTCCTGTTCACAAGGTGGCAGTGGGGATGGCGGCTCCCAGGTTGATCCCTCTGCTGCCATGGTGACAGCCGGCAAAATGAAAGGGCTGCACGTCCCTCTGAAGTGACAGTCCTGTGTTTGTAGCAAGGGGAGAGCGGCTGCTCTGCCATATGCTGCAGGGAACCGGCATCATCGCCGTCAGTTTTCATGACCCTTCCAGGCTTTTTCAAGTAAGTTTAATTAAACATTTTTTCATGTTTAATTGATCACATTCCAGGTCTGAGGAAGCTCAGAAACCTCCCTTGCTTGTAACACTGTGATCAGAACTTCTTCCCAGCAAAATCCAAGGCTCTGTGCTTCGTTGTTTTTGGGCTCACGTGCCTCAGTAGTGGTGAGACCCCTGAGTGCTGGGTCCTGTGCAGGCACCTGGGGGAACAGATTCCCGTAGTTACTCAGATACACCCATCTGAACATGCAATACAGCAAAGAGAGACAAGTGGATCTGTGTGAGCCTTTGAGAACCGCACTTTCTCAACTGCCAGCATGAAAGAAAGGGAAGGGTCTAATGTTTGCTCTAGAGTTTCAAACCCAGGAATGATTCATTTGCCATTCTTGACATCACACCCTGAACAGGACACTGCAGGCAGAAATCGTCTGAATGGCGTATGAGGAAGGAAAGAAACTATACCAGTGTACACCTCCCTTTTCTAGGCAAAAAAAACCTGGTAAAAACAGTGGGGTCAGGAGCTGCTTTGAATAGGTACTTTCACTCCATGGTTCCTTAGTGATGAAAGGGTATATCCCAGAAGGTCATATGCCATGTACATTATTCACTCAGGAAAAATAACTTCTGGTGTTCACTCTGCTTTCAGAGGGCTTTAGGAGCCATGGGCTGGAAGACAGCTCCTGAAGGCAGAACTGGGAAGGGAGCGAGAGTGTCACATAGATAACTGACAGTGCATTTTACAGTCTCATTTTGCCTAACTCCTGATTCCAGTAGTGCAGCCCACTGGTTTAATTTTCCCTTTAACAGAATAAACTAAATTCGTTCTCACTTGCAAAGCTTGCAGGGGAATAAATGTGCCACTTAGATAAGTCATCAAAAACAAAGTGCTCTGTGGGAACAGTGGATAACAATTAGTGAATAAACACTGAAGGAGACTACAGAGATTTGTATGGCAAATGCCAGCTATGTCCCTGAGACAGAAGACATTAAAATGCTCCCTGCTGTTTGGATGGCATGTTATCGCTGAGCCTTATGGTGTTTTTGAGGAGTCGCAAACCTAGACATCAAGGCACAGGTATCACACTTGCTTTTGTACCAAGAAAACAAGGGGTAGATAGAAGGCAGAATCACACAGAAATGTGAGAGCCAAAGGCAACTTCAAAATGCTACAGCATAAAACTGCAAATGGATATACCATGGGCTTTGTTTGGCACCACTACTGAAGTCAGACTAGTTTCTATCTCTGAACAAAATAATTCTAGCACATGTCAGGTCAAAGGTCCTCCCCTGCTCCATGTGTACAATCCTCTGAATTCTCAGCAACATTTTGTTGCTGCTGTTGTAAAGAGCCCATCTTTAGTTTCTATGAAAAGTAATCTAAGAAGCACAACAGAGTTCCTTGGATTTGTGCAGCAATGCCAGTCTGTATTATTATGTGGTGCCTTCCAGTACAAGCCACATCAGTGATTAAACACAGATAAATTTATTCATGTTGTTAGAGCTTCTCTCAGCTTCTTTCTTACTGTTGGGGGAAAAATGCAAACTGCTGTTCCATGACTGGGTCCACCTCTTGAGAACTTGTACTGACCTTCTCTGATTCAAAGTTTCCTCATTTTGTGATGTTCTCCATCTTTGTCTTACTTCACTTCTTCTATTTGAGTTCTTGTTTTTATTAATTTTTAGGTTTTATTTCCCTTTTTTCTACTTCACCACTCTGCCAGATATTCCAGCAGGAAAGTCATGATGCACCCTTTCATTTTGACATGGACTCTCCAGTCAGTTGGATGGCAGGGAGTGATGGACTGACTGGAAGATTTTACCAAGCTTCTTAATTATGCAGAGACCCTGTCCTTTCTCCTAGTAGTCTGCACACTCTCCACAGCAGGGTCTTTACATGGAGAGAGTTCCTTGCCTTCTGCAGCAGTGATGGCCAATGGCTGAAGCAGGTTTCACTCATTAGTCATAAACTCTTTAATGAATAAACTGATCTGGACTGACAATGACTCTTCAACGTGCTATGTCATGTGCCTCTGGAATTGAGACTTGGATAGGCAGCCAAAGCTGCCCTTGGTGTTTGCAAAGTGGCAAAAATGTAGCAGCAGCCACAAGGCAGGGAAAGATGGGAGAAGAAAAAATAACCTACCAAGATGTAGCGCTTTTGATCTTGATACACTGTCTCGTGGGAGGTGTCTGGCTTCAAGCAAGAGCTTGGACTAGAAACAAGAGGTCCAACAAGCAGTTCCCTCCAGCCCACACTTCTGTGATTTTGCATGCAGCCATCAAACCCTCTCCGTCATGGCAGTGCCCATCCAGTGCCTAAATGGATTGCACAGATGGTCTGGATCTCTGCTACCAGGAGTTGCCAGCTCCATTACCAATACCAGGAGGGCGACTGCAGCAAGCTACCTTCAACTTGGTTATTTTCCAACAGCTCTAAAGCTGCAAGGGTATAAATTTTAGTTGCCAAAGGCACAAAACTCTGGATAGATGCACATGGGCAACACAGAAGTCTGGGCTGCTGCAGTTTCATTCTTCTTAGTACTTGAGGTGGTCACAGCAATGATAGCATGGACACTCATGGCCATATTATAGGAACACCTTGAGATCAGAGCCAAGATGTGTTAGTGATCTTTCCTAACTTCAACATCTACAAATACGCGAATTCAGATAACAAATTCTCCAAACTTAAGGCTATTCTGAGGAGTCATTTTGGTCTGTATCCTCACATATTTGAAACAAAGAGCAAATGTTTTCTTTTACTTGTTGAAAGAGAACATCCGATTCTTGCTCCCACTGGGTAAGAAGCTGCTCTTCTGTACCATTTCCAAGATAGGGCTGACTAATGGAAGCCATGAGGGCTGGGATGCTGCAATTTGCAGTCTGCTAAAACCCAGAACATTTCTCAAAGGCCTGGAGACATCAGCTGTTTCTGGAATTAGTGCCTGGGGTTAAGTGCATATTTGTGGGAAAAGTGCTTTTATCTTTGGCTTCTAGACCAGTCTTTTTCCTGCACATCTGTGCCTGTGTCATGGGGTGTTGGAGGGAGGAGGAATGCAGATACTCAGCCTGTCCTTTTAAATGTAAAAGACATCTTTTTCATATTTCATAGAATCCTAGAATGGCTTGGGTTAGAGGGAACATTAAAGATAATCTAGTTCCAACCACCCTGCCATGGGCTGGCGTGCCTTCCATTAGACCAGAGTGCTCAAAACTCCATGGTCATGAACACTTCCAGGGACAGCAGGTCCCAAGTTTCTCTGAGCCACCTGTTTCAGGACCTAACCACCTTCACAACAAAGAAATTCTTCCACATCTAATTGTTTGTCCTCCTTCAGTTTAAAACTGTTCCTCCTTACCCTATCATTATGGGCCCTTGTAAAAAGTCTCCCTGTATTTCTCTTGCAGCCCTCATTAGGTACTGGAAAGTACTCTAAGGTCTCCCTGGAGCCTTTCCTTCTCCAGGCTGAACAATCCCAACTCTCTCATCTTGCCTTCTCTGAGCATCTCTGTCACCCTCCCCTGGACTTACTCCAAGAGGTTCATGTCATTCTTGTTCTGGGGGCTCCACAGCTGGACACAGCACTCCAGGTGGGGTCTCACAAGAGCAGAGCAGAGGGGCAAAATTACCCTGCTGGCCATGCTGCTCTGGGTGCAGCCCAGGATACATTTGGCTTTCTGGGCTGCAAGTGCACATTGCCAGCTTGCGTCAACCTTCTTGTCCACCAACATCCCCAAGTGCTCAGGGCTGCTCTCAACCCATTCCTCTGTCCTGCCTGTGTTAGTGCTTGGGGTTGCCTCAACTGACGTATAGGACTCTGCATTTGACTTTGTTGAACTTCATGAGTCTCACATGGTCCCACTTCCCAAGCCTGCCAAGGTCCCTCTGGATGGCATCCCTGCCCTCCAGCATCTCAGCTGCAACACACAGCGTTGTGTCTTTGGCAAACTTGCTTGTTATTTATCTGTCTTAAAGGGGCAAAGCCTCTCTGCACCTAATCGTCAGCAGCCACTGTGACTCTTATCAATAAGCTAATTTTCAGTTTGTTCTGTAAAAATAAATAAATAAATGCATGCAACTAGAGAGACAGAGAGAAGATACACAGACGGTATAATTTTCAAAGAGATTTTTTAAAACACATTAAAGAGCTTTTCTTCCTTGTTTTTTTTCTTTTTCTCTCTCTTTTCTTAATTTAGTGACAGTCTAGGAAGGAGGATATGAAGATAAAGGAAAAAAATAAAAAGAAGATTTAATGAGGATGAGAGAGGGGCTGAAAGGATGTTTTCTAATCTGAACAAGAAGTTAAGGAGAATCAGGATGGAGGGAAGGGATGAATCTGAGAGATAAGTATTGGAGATGGGTTGAAGCAGTAAGGGTAAGAGAAGAACAAATGCAGGCCTGCATTAAGAAATTAAGTCAAAATTGACCAAAAAAACCCTGGTGCCTTGTGCTAACTCATCTCAGGCCAGGCCAGTATTCCTTTCTGGAATTGGAGGCATCCAGTGTGGAATGTCAGGAAACCACCAGAAAGAAAACTACTCTCTTCTTCCTTGAAAACAATCTTCCTTAAAGCAGGAAGCAGTGGAAATCTCCTGAGAAAGACTGTTCTCTTGGTGCCTCTAAGCGAATCTGGAGTTTCTGATAAAGCCATTCAATTGATTCCCTAGCTGTATTGCCCAAATTTCACGCTGTTGGCCACAAGTGGGGAAAACTTGCTGCTACTTGCAGAAAGGACTGTTCTGCAGTCAAAGCAAGTGATGAAGATTCCCTCTGCCTGTCTTTAGTTTGCTGCAATAGCTGAACATATCACTTTGTCTTTCCATGTCCAAGTATTCCTGCCTCTAAAATACCAAGTATTTATAATGCATTCATATTTAATCCAGTTACCTTTACTAAAAGGGGTCAGAATTTTTCATCTCCTTCAGAGGCCATCTACTCCTAATGTGAACTCTCCTCTCCACTTCCAACTGAAATAGGAAGATGCTCATATCCTGCAGCAGGAAGAAATAATTTTTATCCCTGTAGCAGTAGCTGAGCAATTTCAACACCTGCACATGCTTCATAAAGACCAGTCCTGATTGATTGACACAGATTTGTGACAAGGCTTCCAAGCTTCTTGGGGGACGTGGTGACCCTCAATTAATTCCTGTTCGCAAAGTACATTGAGGTCCTTAGATGGAAGGTGTTATAAACCAGCAGGAATTATTTGCTACCAGTCAGTCCCTCCCCTGCTCCTCACCTCAAAAGACATTCCAGACTTCTTCTTATTGTGAGCTCTATTTTATTTTTTAATTTCCAGACCCACTGAATGAGATAAGAGCCTGGAGGGACTGATTTGCAAAGGGAGATTTAAAATGCTAGATACGTACAGTTTAGTTAAATGATGGACATGATTAGTCCTCACAGGGAACTAATTTTCTTTGGAGGGACACAAGGAGAGGAAAATAAGGAAATGAATAGTTCTCAGCTTTATTTTATTTATAATTTGCTTTTATTTACACTCAGTAGGAGAGACACAATGGCTGCCACAAGGGTGACATAGGAACACAGCACAAGCCTGCTGGAAGAGGTATTCCAGGTTAATATTAAGCAGTTAAATTGCTGTATGAAGATAGTTAGCTGGAGAGGGATTAACAAAGGCTCTAACACAGCTAATGACAGCGAAGAATGAAAATTTAGGACTTGGATCCTGCAAAGCGGCCACACATAGTAATCTGCAAGATCCAGGACTTAAACAGAAAACCAATTAGCCTGACAGCAGGCTTAGGGAAAGGAATTGTGGAAACAGCCACAATACATCATAGATCAGTAGTCTACAAAAGAGAAATGTAGAGAGGAAACAAGATCACATTAAATCCCACAGAGATTAATGGAGAAATTCCATCAGGAGCCCTTTGCACAGGAAAAATAAACGGGTAAGTTATCTTCCAATGGTTTATTCCTACAAGAGCTCTGCTAAGGGGATTGGGGAAAAAATGTAAGAACCCCAGATGATCTGAAGAGTAAACAGTATCATGCAGAAACAGAGATGATCTCTCTAGCTCTGGGCTCCCAGGACTGCTGAAGTGCTGGGGCTGCTGAGCAGCCAAACCAACACAAAGGGGTTTTTGGTAGTGGTCCCATACAAAATAGGTAAGAGGTTCCAAGACAGAGAAATATGGTTTTAAGTGTCTAAGCAGTAATGTGAAGTGTGTCTGTAGAGCTTCTATGAAGAACACTGGGGAGAGGTAAAGTCTCCTAGAAAAGAAATAGAATTATAGAACATCCTGAGTTGGAAGGGACACATCAGGATCATCGAGTCGAACTCCTGGCCCTGTGCAGGACATGCCAAGAAGCACACCGTGTGCCTGAGAACATTGTCCAATGCAAGATGATGCTGGACTTCAAGACATAGAGCTGGAAAGGGAGACCTGTGATCCCTGCAAGGAGTGCAAGCTGTTAGATGTGTCCTTGGACTACTCCTCACACTGCAGCACCATATTAAGTCCTGAGCACTCATCACTGCAGAGTGATAAAATCCTCATATCCTCTCCCACTTCTGCCACCATGCAGATCTGCTGCAATATGAAATCTGATGCATGGTATGGGGAATTTTTTTCAAAAATGCCCCCCAAACTTTGACAACTTCAGTAAAGAGACTGCCAGCTGCAAAATGAGAAGCCTTCCTGGAAGAGGTAGAGGGGTCAGTTTAATGAAGAGCAAAAAGGTGGTATCAGAAGGAAGAGCAACAAAGCAAGGAAAAGTCTAGATGTGGTTTCAGTTTTTTTCCACACCATAACAGAGCACCATGCTGGTGTCCTTGTCACAAAAGCACAGGAAGCAGTTCCACACAAAGATGGAGTCTACATCAGAGCCAAGCCTTTAGGGCCTGTGTTTTGAGAAACCCTACAGGATGTCAAACATCCTTTTGCCTTGTCAGGCCCAGATGAACGGGCTTGGCACTGTCAGCAGAACAGCAGGTTGAAGTAGAATCTGTAGTTCCTGCAGCTGCAGCCCTGCATATGCCCAGATGCCTGCCATTTCTTTAGTCACCTCCCATGGGATGACCCCCTCTGCTTGACAATCCCCTTTCCCTGGGGGGTGCCCTTGAAACCCCTGACATGGAGCTCAGGAGCTCAGTACCCAAAAGCCATACCTTGTTGATTCTGCACACCAAAAAGCCAGCCTGACAGCTGGCACAACCCAGCATTGCAACAGCATCTATTTCATCTCTTTTCTGAGCAAAAGTAATGTCCATTGTGCACTGTGAGTCGGCTCTTCTTCCAGAAGCCCCACACACAACCAATCCCATAACTGCATGAGTCTCCAAGGAGCAGAGATGATTCCTAAAGAAGCAATAGGAAGCGGGTGGATAGAAGTGATCACTGCATGGTGGATGGGATTCCACAGCACGCTGGAGATGGAAATATCACCTTAACAAGCATGGACAGCCCCCAATGGACTATAAAATTCATTTGGAGACTGAAATAATTCAAAGGAGCCAAGTGGCCCAGCAATAAAAGCCGGAACACATAAATTTAAATTCAGAGAGCTCTGCAGTGCCCTAGCAATAAGTGACAGAACAACCCCCCCCTCCACAGACTTATCCAGACCCATTTAAAAGTCACAGTCCAGAGAACAGAGAAAGATGTAAAGAAACTGTGTTTTATAAAGGAGGAGGAGGGCCAAGGAAAATAAATACGAAAAAAGTGTTCACACATTTGGCACCTGTATGTGTGCCACGGCAGCTGTGCTCGGTGGGTATTGTGCAAGCAGCTTTTCATTAATCACATTACTCAGTCACAAACTAGCATGTAGAAGAGGCTAAATATTGTTCTCTATTATACCAGGGCAGACCTGTTCAAGATAACAATTTCACACTACCTGACTGTAGTTGAGGATGGATTATGGCAAACTGCCTTTATTCTGCTTTTATGTACAACACAAATTCTCTTGTCCTTCCTCTCTTCTGCCCCACTGGGATTCCTCCCCAAACTGCTCAGAGAGTGCTTCCCAAAGCACTTCCCTCCCAAGGAGTTAGTTTGCCACTCATAAGATGAGCAGCCTAAAATTGTGATAATAAAAACTTTATAGCTCTCCATCATGTTCATTCATGCTAATGCTCTCTCTCACTGTGGATATAGCAAAAATTTCAATGCTGGAGAAGAAACAGGGGATTTCAGATGGCATCACAGGCATGCTTTTCAGTGCTGTAAAAACATGGCAGTTCAATATACTTCTACAGCAGAAGGTGTCCATCAAGGTCATTAATGACTTAGAGAGGAGACACAAGAGCAGAAAGTTGCTGATCGATGATGTGTCATAGTTTGGAGATGGAAACTGCGGTAGACATGATCCATACATCTCCATGTCCCCACAGGGAACTGTCCTAATCTAATAAGACAGGTGTCTTCATGAAGGGGTCCCAAGGGCAAAAAAGGAGGTAGAGGTTTGGCAAGTGACATCAGTTGCAACTTGGAAAATTGGAGGGTCTGGCGATAGGGCTGATCTCCCTGTAGCACCTCGGTGCAGAGGTGAGGACTCTTGAGGCTTGAGGGACCCACATGGTGCGGAATGCTAATTACCCTTGATGAGGGAGGAAAGGGACACTGGCTCGGACAGTAATTCATTATAGCTAGTCCACCAGTCAAGGGAGTCCTTTGTCAGGGTGAGGCAGCCGCTCTCATTGATATAACAGGTGCAAGCATTTTGATTTCCAGGCTCTGTGAGTGATGGCAGATACCACACCTGTCCCCAGAGCTTAAAAGCCGGGATCTTCAGCACCAGCAGAACAAGCCTTCATCCTAGAGGAGTCATTTTACTTTTAAACAAGTAGCAAGGTCAAACACGGTCAGAAGGTAACACCTTAAAGAGTGTACAGGAATGTCTAGGACTTGGGTTTAACAACTACTGTTCTTTTCCTCTCTCACACAACTGGTCTTCCCAGAATCAGACCTGACTGTGATTTATTATTATCTCTAATTTTTTGTACAGAGGCAGCACAGAGGAGCTGTATTTGTAGAACAGAAATTCACTACGATAAGTATTACAGACACAAAGACCAAAGATACAGCCCCCATTCCAAGCACATTACAAATCAAGCACAGATTAGAGAACAAGATAAATATTGCAGTGTGATACACCTGATTTTTTTTAAACCTGCCTTTATAAAGGAACATAAACCATTTGTGACAATAGGGTTAAATATATGTTTAAGGAAACAAGATGCCTTTTAGGAGCAGCTGAAGCTGGAGTGGAAATAGCTGAAGACATCTTTTCTAGGCATTTTTCTGCCTTGTACTTTCTGCCTTTTTTTTTATTTTTCCCCTTACCTTCTTCCATCCTAATAAGGGCACTTGCAATGGAAACCAGGTTCTTTGCTCTTTCTGAGGTCATTTGTTCTTGCTGCTTATTTCCCTTTCTGCACATCATCAACCAGTATGTGAACTGAAGGTGTTGTGGAGCAGAGAAAATGCCACCTCCCAGGAATGGAAATGGCACTGCATCATCGTTCCTCTGCTTATGAAGTACCCCTCTTTCTTTTTTTTTTTTTTTTTTAAGCAGGGTTTGTCTTCTGTATATGACAGTTACCACTGAGATCAGACTTCAGTGTGTAGGTCAAGCTGGTCAACTCAATCTTTGAACAGGTCTGACTATTTGAGTTAGTGAAATCTTAACTGGACATTTCAATCAAATACAACTGTGAGACCTGTAAGGTCCTTTTTTCTTTAAAGTTTAATTTTCTAAGCTGAGCAGAGCAAGCTGCAGTGGGTAGAGGTATCTTTCTAGCGATAGCTGTTACGGACCTGGCGGCTGCACCAATTTAACCTTATGGAGTTCAGATAATATAACTAGAGCTTTAGAAAACTTGTGATCCTCCATGCACTTGTATGTCCCTGCTGCATCCCCTTCACTGAGATCAGTGCCAGCCCTACCCTGCCCCACAGCATGGAGTAATGACAGCTATTTCATGCACAACCTATACTCTTCCTCCCTTTTCAATGGTGGGGAATTGCATCAGAAGACACAATTGAAAGCAAACCCTCCTCAGCCTGCAGTGAGCCTCAACAATCAATCGTTTTTGCAACAGTCCTCTGGCATTCCCCCCTCAGATGGTGGCATAGCCCACTGCCATCAGCCTCATGTGAAAATTTGCCACTGCCAAAGCCAAGTGACTCTGCCCAGTCCTCTACACAGGTCCTCTTGGAAAGTATCCCTTATTACTTGCACAGGAGGATTTAGGGCTGAGCGAGTCCTGCAGTTTCCAGAGATAAGGCCATATCCCTGCCCATGTGTATGAGTGAAACCTAAGGAGGCATCTAAGGTGGCCAGTGAAGAGCAGGATGTACTATTTTGCTGTCCTCATCAGGGTAATCATCCCCCCACCATTCCCTCCAGCAGGTAATTTTGATGGAGGTGTTTCTGCAGTACCCACTCTGGGACTGTGCATTATGACAAGGCTTAATGGGATTCCACAGGCAATTACTCCCTTCCCATTTTTCTGCAACAACACCATTGCACAAGCGCTAATAAGTGAATTACAGGAGAGAAAGGCCTTTGCTTTGTATATGTAGGAGATGTGTCATTTGGCTCTTCAAGTGTACAAGAAAAGAAAAGATTTAATTTTTCAGCCCCTCTCTTCCCTAGCTCTCCATCCTCCATGAGATGAAATAAACAGAGGGAAGATGTGTTTTTTGCATAAATTGGGGATGTATGATTGATAATGTGTTATCTTGTCAGCTGGAGACACCTGCATGGCAGGTATTTATGCTATCAGAAGGGCTCTAACTGGTGAAATACAGTTTGGTGCTGATAAGGGGACCCAGAGACTCATGGTGCCAGCCCCATGAGAACAGGGGGATTAATGCTGATATTTTGCAGCTTGCTCTTATTAAATTCTGATTCCTTTTGTGAAGTGAAAAAAAAGAAGAGGGGAAGAGTGATTGGTTTTAAGAAGATAAAAGACATGAGGGGTGGGGGTGGCTGGTAGAAACGAGGCTGATGAATGGCCAGGGTATCTCTTGGGAATAAAAGCAAAAACTATTAAACAATTTTCTGATTGACTAGGTCTTGTCTGTCAGGCAGGGAATAAGAGTGGGGGGAATGGGTTTGGGGAGCTCCTGACAGTACAAAGACACAGTTATATTAAAAGCAGAGCTAAATTATACAGGTGGGGGACAGGTAAAGAGCCAATTTCCTTCATTTGCTGCAATTTTTAAACATGCAGCACTGCTGATGTTCAGGCACTCAACTCCCAGCCCAGGCTACTGCCATCAGCTTCTGCTTTATGCCTATGGCAGGGCTTCCTGCTACACACAGTGACCAAGCTCCTCAAAATACTCATATTCAGGATAATGCTTCCTCCAAGCAAGCAGCACACACCAGGTTACGGCAAAGTTATGTACAGAGGGTCCCCAGCTGCAGTACAAGGGGCAGGAGGGGAAGCACTGGCAGAGCTGGTGTGGGGAGCCTCGGGCTGGGAGAGCCAGCATGGTTTCCACTCCTGAGCATTTTCAGGATTAAACCCTTAGGTCTTTGCTTGTACCTGTATCCTAGAAAAGAATCATTTGCAACATTCATGATAGAAAAGCCTTAACAGTTTCAGATAAGCCCAGGGAATACTTTGCATATTCTGCGGGAATTCTTCTAGGGCTGGAAAAACAGTAACACAAAAAAAAAAAAAAAAAAAAAAAAAAAAAAAAAAAACAAAAAAAAAAAAAAACCACACCAAACTGGGAAGGAATGATCCCATACACCACAAGCATCAGTGAGGGAACATGCCACACTAAGCATATACACTGTGTTCAGAGAGGGTTTCTATCAGTTGCAACCAGAACCAAACCATGCAAACACAAAAAGGCTCTGAGAATGTTACAGCAAGGAAGATACAGCAACACCCTTTTATAGGATGGGAAGGTTTGTGATGCAGATACAGATGGATCCTTTTGGTTATATGATTCTGTTTGTGGTTCTCTGGGCATGTATTATTAATATGCTACAGAGTTTTAATTAGAGCTGAGAGATTCATTCATTGTGAATAATTTATCTGATTAATTTTGCCTTGCTTCTGTTCATGAATTGTCCATAAGCAGTTTGTAATTTTCTCAAATTTATTTGTCACTTGCAATTATTTGCTGACTTGTCTCAGTAAATAATTCTCAGCATATTGTTTGTCCACAAATTGTCCCTGGATAGTCAATATTCAAAATCAAAGCTGGGTTAGTTACACTTTTTATATATATATGCAGTAAATCCCATTGGATGTTTCTGTTTTCTGACTAACCTTTAGGATCAGGCTTCCACAGAGAATACTACTTTTTATGAGTTCAAATTTTGCTTCCTGCAAATAGTCTCTAATATTTACATAAAATTCACTGTTCCCATGAACATTCCTGCCAGTCAATATATTCACTACAATACACACAGAAGAGACCACAAAAGGAGTGTTTTATACTCGAGGCAAATAGTTCTTTTGTTACACATTGCCCCAGTCTGTTCCTGAGAGAACTGGCTGAACATTTGTTTAGTTTTGGGGTATTTTTTTTTTCTGGTTTGTTTTGCTTTTCCAGCTCTACTGGTCAGGGGTTATGCTCTCCCTAAGTCAATCTCTCATGCAAACTGTGCTGCACACTAAATACATTGTCTTTGCATGCTGCCTTTGCCAGCCTGTCTCAGAAGTGTCCACTGAGCACAGGGCACTGGGATAACCACCATCCAACCAGAAAGAGTGACCATCACCACTGGGCACACTGAGCCAGTCACTGCTGGCTCCAGCCGGTGCTGCCACAAAAAACTTGAGGCACAGAAAGTGCCGTACAGCCAGGCTCACTCACATGGATGACCCCCACCCCGTGGTAACAGGAGAAGCTTGCCTGCTCCCCATGGGATCGGGATCTTTCCTTCGATGAAACAAAATATATTGTTTGGCAATTAAGAGAGAAGTTTCTTTGCTTGCAGTGCTCAAAAACCAGTGTGAATGGTAAAAGGCATCTTTGCATAATTACTAGGTAACCTCCACTTGGTAGTTTTGAATTATTGGCTTGTGGCAGGGAACTATGGAGTAACATCACCGTCATCTGACAACATGCAGCAGGAGCTGCTTATTTTTAAATCAAGTTCAGCAATGAAGACTCACATATTTCAGCATTCCAGAGCAGCTGGAAACTAAATATTGCTGTGGACAGTTCTGTGAACTCTAACAAGGGTTTGTAAGCACATGCAGCCAGAAGTGACCATTTGTGTCACCTAGTCCAGCATCAGTGGAGCCAGGACCATATCATTCCCTTCAGCTTTTTTTCCTACAGCCTAGGCCAGACTGGTTTTAACTATTGCACTATTGCCAGCTGTGAGATTCCTACTTAATCTTTTCAGGACTTCACATATTTCAGCTCTCAGTATCTAAGTTCTCCCAGGCAGTTCCCATCTTTCCTTTTCCTTTCCTTAAAACTGCACACTTCTCAGTACAATGTTATAGCTTTTATTTATTACATCCAGGGATGGAAATAACCTGACATACCTGTGTTTTGCAGGTTGATTGAGGGTTTCATACCACCTTGTAGCTCAGCATACCAACGCCTTCCATGTTTCCATTTAACCCATGTGTCCCCTTTAAATCCTCACACCCTCCAATCCAAGTCCCACCAAGGTCAGTGCCAAAAATCTTCTTGGTGGGTCTCAAACACAACTTGTGATAGTCAAAACTCACACATCTTAGACATCAACAAGCCAAGCACTGCTGTTTCCCTTGTCCCTCAAATCAATCTCCCAACCATCTGGCTGCTCCTGCTGCTCAAATCTGATATTTTTTCCAAGTCTCCCTATGATATTCTTCTGCCTTGGAGATTCGAATGGACAGGGAATACCACTGCCATGCTCTGGATTCACATTATATTTGCATTTTCTAGGGTATTAGCATCCTATAGAGCTTTGTGGGAACATGCAGTATGAATATCCTATAAGGTTTTGTAGACATTCTCTATTAATACACAATGGAATCTGTGTAGATGCATTATTAATACCCTCTTAGCTGGCAAGAGCATGGTGATATTTTCTTATGAGAAATGTAATTGTTTAATATCAAACAGTATTATTTCAAAGATTTAATTGTGTAATTTGGGTCAGTAATCACTCGGTCGTCCTCAGAGCAAGAGGAACTTGCAGGGTAAAAGATTTATTGTCCTGACAATAGAGAACAAATTTTAATATTTCTGAAAAATTGAGAACTATTAATCCTGGCATGTGTTACTCTCAAACACAGTGAACTGATAAAACTTTGATCTAATTTTCTCTTTGAAGGGGCATTGGTGGGGTGTGGGAATGACTGTTAACTGGATGTGGCCTTCCGCTGGAAGCACAGTGGAACACAAAGGCAAGGCACATTCAGCTGCACAGGAGCTCTCAGATTGTGCACAAGACAGCTATTGAGAGAACAAACTGTTCCAGTACCACTGTGCTGCAAGGGGAGGGAAGACAGAAGTGGTTTCCATGACCACAGGCAGCTTGGTGGTCATCTCTTGAAGGGATGCTATTTGCATTTGCACCCAGTGTGCACACACTTGTCTATTTCTGGGAGTTCCAAGTAATATTTGCAATACAAATCAAGCAATACATGTGCCAGTGGATGATGAGGTGCATACATGCCAATTGCATCAAATATATGGGTAATTTGTCAGTGTGAAACCTATGAACTCTGTTTGATACTGAGAGTTTGAGTATTAGTAGAAACTTCAAGATTTGTTTTAATGAGAGGCTCTGAAACCTTCTCTGATTTGTTTGGTTTGGGGTTTTTCTGAATCTAAGTTGAACTAAAATTCACAGAAGATGACAAAGATAACAAAAAAAGGCCCATCAATTTTCATGGTGTCCCTCTCAAATGGAGCACTAAAGCAAAGCAAGAAAAAAAAAAAAAAAAAAGCACCAGAATTAGTTAGGCAGCAATGGGGACATACTGCAAGATGACCAGTTATTATAAAAGCAACAATATTTCCCTGGACATTTGGAGAGGAAGGCTTTTTGTGAAAATAGAAAGACTGCATAACTTCTGTGATGAGCACAGGATCACATTTCCCTTGGATGCCAGCAGGGAAAGGTAGTGGAGCATGTGTTATTTTGCAGTATATAAGGAATTATACAGCAGTGCTGGTAAAGAGTTTCTGGGAATTTTGAATGTTTAGAGTTGTGTATAACTTTGTTTTTAGTGACATAGGCCCCTGAGGGAGGAGTCTGTAAACTTCCCCTGCCTTCCAAGCCAGAGTTCTGGTAAAAGGTGGGCTTTGGCTTCGGAGCAGTGAGGACTGGCTCCAGGGCTTGCAGCAATCAAAGCATAACTTTCAGTTTCTGTGGAAAGAACAGAAAGTACACCACATAGGGCAAGGGCAGGACAAATAAATGAGGCAAATAGCCTGTGCAGGCCAAAAGAAGCTTATAAATATATGAACCCAGGATGCCTGGACAGAGCTGCAGTAGGCTGGCATGGAACCACCTAGAAACTATATCAAGGCTATACAACAGAGATGAAAGTGCAGATACCAGCTTGCAAATGCAGATGGGCTGCTTAGCTTTTTACAGATGTGGCTATTACATTTGCAGCTGAGCCCTGAGATCTGCTAATGAGAAAGACTATCTGAGAGGCTGAATATAATGAATTTATGGCAGTATGTGGTTTCCAGACATTTAAAAAGAAAGCTGTCCCTGTTAACAATGTTTTAGTAACTCCTTGTTTTTAGAATATTCTCTAAACAAACACAGGAGCAGAAAGAACTTCTTTCTCTTAGGCTAACCTTCCCTTTCTCAGTTACTTTGGCCAGATATGTGGGGATAGCCAAGATTTAGACCCATACCTGAATTGGTCTTGACATCCAAAATACAGTGACTAGATGCCAAATTTGAACACTCTCAGTTCTATCTAGGCGCCTTTGCTAATCACTTTTGGATGTGAACTTTAAAAAGTTTTCAGTCAGGTATGGAGAAACACAAGACTTTAGGGAGAATTTAAGCTGTCTACATCTGCTCAATGTATCCAGCCAGGCTGGCTAGACATGACAGCCATATCTTATTCTGAAAGGCAGAAGTGCAGTTTTGCCCAGCTTGAATGACGAAAATGAGTAGACTTTGCATACAAGAAGAAGGGGGAAGACATCTGGGTCATATAAAAAAAGATTTCTTTTCCCATTCCTTGTGCAACGTATATGACATTTATTTTTACCTCCCAATTATTACAGGAAAAAATTATACAGGATATTTCATGAGAGAGAAACTAAAACTTGCAAAGCAGATTTTTGGAGCCCAGAAGGACATGCTTACTGAGTCTGGCTCCATGATCCCAGAATCATGTTCTCCTGTGTACAATCTGTCCTGTGGTCCATTAAGTCAAAAGCTGAAACTTGCTGCTAAAAGCCATCATCTCCTGCAAAATGCTGCTCTTCCAGTTCAGCCTGGAGGTCTCACTTCTCCTTCTTCAAGCAATGCTGCAATTTACAGCTTTCCCTACGTACAATGACTGCCATTCTCTGCTTTACTGAAATAGCTTCCTCCGGCCAATGCCAAAGAGTGTGTTATTAGACCAGTAACTCACTCCTGAACACAGTGATCCAGGTATGGCAATCCCCCAGCACCTGCTGAAAAAAGAGAGCAGCAATTTTTGAAACTCAAAAATTACTCCTCCCCTCATTCCTTTCCAAAGTGTGTGAATGCTGGATCCAAACCAAGGCCAGCAACAGAGAACATGGAGGAAATATCCTTCTGCTATGTTATCTGAAAGGAAAACAACAACCAGCAAGGCATGCCAAGGCTACAAACTCACAGTGGAACCTGATGCTGTTAAAAACACACATTGCAGTAGGACAGATGGTGGGTTTATGCAGAGTCCTGCATAGATGAGAGAGGTTCACAGTGCAGCAGGGGATCTTCAGTGGGCTAAGGCCGACAGCCCCAGCAGAGCTCTGGTTTCAAGGAAATCTGTTTCACCATCATTGACAACATGTGGCTGCCACTTCCCCTCTCTCCCTAGATGACATTGGCTCCACTAGCAGGCACAGGAGACATTCTTTGTTCTTCATCTTATCTCAGAGTCTCCCATTAGGACCACATAATTCCCCTTAAATAATTTCTCCCCACTTTGCATGCGTGTGCATTGTTTCTGTGCCTGTGATTGGTGTGCACACTTGTGTATGAACCCCTCTGTGGGCAACCTGTACACACACACACACACAAAGTTTACAGCGAGTTAACTCTCTTATTCAGGTGGATTAAATGTGCAGACCCTAAGCAGCAAGATATCTCTGTTCTCTCTCTTGCCACATAGAGCCTCCTACACCTAGAGGATAGGTGTGATGTGAAATTGTATCACCACAGCGTCTTGAAGCGTCAGAAGAGATTACAGGCCACTAGGCTTAAATATTTTCTCCAGAGCTCCAAACCATCACTATGGCCTCCTTTTTGATTCTAGGAAAAATATATTACAAATTGTTATCAATGTAAAGTTACCAACATCTCCTGTACTTGAACTGTGGAGGATTCTTCCTAAAACCTCCCTGGTCCCCAGCCATAAATACAGCACTCTCCCTTGCTCCCTGCTGGCCAGCATGAGGGCATTTCACCTCGCTCATAGGAGCTCAGTAAGATGCAAAATATGGCAAGCTGGTAGAAAAGAGAAATAGACACATATTTCATTACTGAAAGGAAAACAAAGGGAAACAAAAAGAGGGCTGCAGCAATGGTGGATAATAAATAGATTTAAAATGATTCTGTCTAGTACTAGCATTTCCTTTTATGCCTACACAAGTTTCTCAGAATGAGATGGGAGGTAAGGAGGAAAGGAAAAGCAATGTGTACACTCTGTGGAAGGACCAGCCTGGTGATCAAACCTCTCAGGCAACTCTGTCAGCATAGCAGAAAAACAGAGGGAAAGCGAGAAATGGGGAGGGAGAGGAGGGGGAAAGTCAGGACTAATGGCAACTTCAAAGCAGAACAGCACAGAAAAGAGATGAGAAACATCACAGGAGAGAAATGACTAGCTGAGGAATAAATGTATTAAAAGATCAGATTTATAGTCTAAGTGGTCACACAGGTCTCCTGCAGGCTTGACAGTAGAGTAAACCTGTCATGGATACAGCCTGGTTGTATGGCAAGGCAATCTGTGGGAAAAAGCTCTGCTAATCCATCCAGGCGGTGCTGAGCATGATCTCCAGGATGCTCTCCCCAGCACCAGCCCTCCACAAAGTACAGCACAGGTCACTGAGGACTCTGCTCGCCCTGCACAAGCAATAATGCAGGGAAAGCTACCTGGAGAGACACAAGGAGCATGTGTGTGCTGCCTTGTTTGTCAGGCAGGGCTGTGTGTCCATCAGCTCTGAGTCATGTGCATGTTACACAGCTGGATGCAGCAGCCTGAATTCATGAAGTGCCATTCAATTTCCCTCCAAAATCTTTCCTCTTCTTGCTGGTGTGTTTTATTGCTGCTGCTCCTAACAACTGTGCACCAAACATTTAGAATTATGTGCCCACTTGCAGCCACTGCAACACAATTTATTCAGCTCACCAGTAATCCTGGACCTGGCCTAGCTTGTAGTTTGATTTGCACAAAGCCCAGGACATATAGTTCCTAGTAAATTCTTAATCCACAAACCAGTTTCAGACCCAGTGGGATAACTAATCAGGGCTGCCACCAACCCCCCTTGCCTCATCCCCAGAACTCCTGGAGTCAGCTGATACCCCCAAGTTAGTTTTAGTCGGGGCTATTTCCTCCCTGAACACAATGCATCAGCATGCTCGCCGAAAGCCGGCACCTCAGGCATGGAAACCAATTCTCCGTGCTATCTGCAGAGGTTTGGTCATGGCATAATGAAAGCTTGAAGTCAAAACCCACTGAAGCTATTATAGCTATAAAGAGGGAAAGAGGGAGAGCTTGGGAGAAGAAGACAGACACAGAGGTCTATTTTTGACTGCAGGTGCATAACAGGGAAGCAGTCTTAAATACTCTGACATCTGAGAAGGGAATACTGTCCTTCTCTACTGCTAAGCCACTAGGGACATGCTATTTGAGCTTTGCCATTTCCACTTAAAAACGAGGACTACCTCTAGCATCTGAAGCGTGAATCACATGCAGCTGTTCAATGACCCGACATAGAAGAAATGAGAAAGCACTCAATGTAGTTGCATTAATTGCACATGTACATCACAGTGTGCATACTTACTAGCATGTGGAACTTACTGTTGCCTGGGAGAAGTAGAGCAAAGATTGAAACTCTTTGCTTTCTGTGCTATTCTCATATGAGAATTTTCAAGATATGAATTAAGAAAAAACTTATAGAAGTGACTGTTGGTGTGATAAAAGAACCAGGGAAATTAATCTTATTCTTCCCAAACTTTCCCTATCAGATCTCTGCATGCTAACAGGGATTTAAATTCTCTATTCTGACCATCCAGCAGCACAACCAGCTCCTACCTTGCAGCACTGTCACAGCTTGCTTGTCCCAAACTCAGACCAGAGGGTACAATGATGATGGCACAATGTTTTTATGGATGTATCTATTCTCATTTTGGATATGAAGACAGATCTCTGTATCACCTCATACTGGATCCACATTTATGTGATAGATTAGTCCTATGATGCAGGACTTAAAAGGGAAAGGGGCAGGAGGTTTGAAATGCATGCATACAAGTGGCAGTGCCACTGTAAGAAAGCACAGGGGACACAGGTGGAGGGAGCAGGGACAGGCTGAGAGAACACTACATGTTCTTATCTCCCCATGATAAGAGATGAGAAAGCACCCTGAGAGAGCACCACATGGCCTTGAAACGTGCAGGGAGCTACAGTACATCCCCAGCTGTGCCCATGTTGCTGTGATAAAACAGTTGCTGCTGGCCAGGAGACAACTTTCTACTGACTTGCCCATCAGGCATCCCCTCTCTTGCTGAGCTCACTGGGAGTCATGATGCAGAAGGTGTCACCAGAAGCAAGATGGGGCCAACCAGCTGATAGGTTGAACTGTGTTTTCCAACAAAGAAACATTGCCTAAATCAGTGGGTGATTGCAGAAACTCAGCAGTAGTGGCAGCACTTGCTGAGATCATCAGAGCTCTCTGAATGGAGATGTTTTCTCCAAAAAGTAAGAGCACAGTTATCTCCACAATAAAAAAGTGGCATGGTGACATAGCACCTCATTTCAGCTTCAAGCAGCAGTCTCACCAATAAAAAAGTGTGAATTCCTTAACTCTGTGCCTGTGCGTGCACAGAATTTGTGCTCCATTTCCCCCCTAAGGGGCACTTCACAGAGTAGGCCAAACTGTGTCCTGGCAGCAGAAGTAGAGAAATCCAAGCTCATTCACTTTTACCAGAGGAATTTCAGTGAATGATTATTTAAGAATGTGGTAACATCAAGGAACCAACAGAGAACAGTCTGTAATTTGCTAGGCACTGTCAGCACTGAGCAAGAAACAGCTCCTGTTTAAGTGCTCACACTTTAGTAGCTAGACCTGACACTGATGCAGTGAGTTATAGACACATTACATTTTAAGTACTTGTGTTTTCTTGCTTTGTTTCTGTGATATCTCAGTGCCTTGTGGTAAAGCATTTGCATTCTTAATGCTCCTGTAAAGCAGATGCCATTGCTGTATCTCAGTGGTGAACTTGGGCAGTAAGGGACTAAAGTGACCTGTCCCACATCCTACAGGCTGTATCTGACAGCAGGAAATGGAACCTTCATCTCTCAAATGCCAAACAGTCTCCTAATTGCCACCCCTTTGCTCTTGAACCTCTCCTCTAGCTTACACTTAACAATCAGGCAGTTAATATCCTTCGTGAAAAGTGGCAGCTTTCCTACTGCTATCTCCACTCTTCCCAGGACATATAGTATTTACCTTCAAGATCCAAGCCCCTTTGAACACAGACTCCTCATCTGACACCTGGACAATGTTGGAGGACTGGTCTGATACCTTTACTTTCTCTCATTGTCCAGATGGAGAAAATGTGAAAACAGAGAGATAAAAATGCACCTAAACAATGACCCTTATAGTAATCTTAGCAGAAGATTAGGTCCTGCAAAACAGATGCTTCTTTCAGGGCTGTTCAATAAAGCTGAGGGAACTGTTCCTACTATTTGTAGTCACTTTGAACATATCCCCCTGTGCTTTTTTCCTGCCTTCTGCTCACCATGAGGGCTGAGCTTCTGCTGACTGCTGTGTGCTGCTTCCTGGGCTGGTGGACTCTGTAAAGGTGGGTTGGCATTTTTTGTTCCTAGGTTTGACCACTCATGTAATATGAGAGAAAAAAAGCTTTAGCCCACAAGAGAAGACTGTCCAGTGCACATCCCACAAGAAGGTGAGACATCAGAAAGGCCAGAACAGGCCCACATAACTCTTTTTAAGCAAACAACCACCATCTTTCATAAAAGGCATTAGAGCTCAGCTTTCCCTCATGAATCACAGGAGAGTGAGGGGGAGTAATGCCATCGACCTCAGTTCTCAGTGAAATGGATTTACCCAGGCAGCTCAAGCCCTCTTCACATCTTTAATAAAGTCATTCCCATCTACCTGCCGAAATAAAATTCTTCCTAACAGTCTCTTTGGTCAAAGGTCCCAGCTGCTGCCATTGGTTTTGTTTTCAATATGCACCTCACATTTAGGCTGCTTTTGTATTCCTTTGCACTGTTCAATGGAACAGTTCTTGATGAACAACAGTCTCCAAAATAATGCCCCCCTCCTTCCCTGTCGCTAAAACTCAGAGATGGAAAAAACCCTCAAGAGTCACTGGGATTGATGAGCCGTTAGCAGCACCTGCATCTTTCTCAATGTTACCTTCATCTCATGCAGGACCAGGATGCAGTGGGTGGGTTCCCACTTACCTACTTTTGCCCTACCTCCCATAAGTATAGGCTTTTTTAGACTAACTCCTGGGCCCCGAGGAGAAATACAGGATTTGTACAGTCTGTGTCCCTGCACAGTATCAAATTTACATTCCATGCCTGCATCACTCACACCTACTTCCACACAGCTGCCCAGTCCCACACCCTCGTATACCACCACATGCGCACATCCTCTCACAAATTCAGGTTTGCTGTCACATTGCCATAAACACATTTTCGCTTTCTGGTTCTTCCTACGTGAACGTCTCTCCTCCACTCCATTTGCACAGGTCCCCAGGATGCACACTAATACCATCATGCTATAGCTGAAGATTCAAGCTCACCCTTGAACCTGAACACTCCATTTACCACCCTCATCTTCAGGCGCCTCACAGTATTGCTCAGGCTTGCTCTGTGTTGTGCTGCTACTGAGAGAGAAGGAATCAGTCTTGGTTGAGAGGAGAAGAGGGATGGTTCAAACCTAAACCCCGCCCAGGCAGACAGAGATAGCTGATGACCATGTGCGAGCTTGCGAGCTCATGCTGAGACACAGAGCACAAAGACAAGGACTGATGGAATGAAAATGTCTTGCTTGTACATTTCTGGCACACTGCTATACCTCCTTTGCTAATAAATACAAATTTACTGAGGATACTGCTGAATGTCACTTGTCTTTAAATGTCTCTTGACAATACTCAACCTCCCATCTCTCATGGTTAGGTAGGAGTGATGAACAAGGAGACACAGTAATCTCTGTTCCAGCCCTACAGTGTACTGCAAGAGGGAAACAGATGGTTTAATATATTCTCTGTCTTCCTCTTTTCAACAAATCCTGGTACTTGCAGAAGTGCTAATCACCCAGAGCCCCAGGGGGTAAATTTTTGCCCTGCCCAGATAAACACTTTCCATCACATATATTCCACTATCCTTAAACTGTTCATCTTGATTCCCTTCCCTGAAGAGACCAGTTTCAGAGATTAAAGAGAAGAATAGTCTTCTGCTGCCATCTTTGTGTTTGGTTTTTCCAATGAACAAGTCAGAAAGTATGAGTCCCCTTGCACAGTTCCACCCTGACTAACCATAAACAGAAACAGGCAGACTTCCCTGATTGTTACATGTACCAGTTCTTCCCATGTAATTCTGCTCTACAACATGCAGTCTGTCACAGCAAACGGCACATGCTGACATGGATCTTCCCAGCCAAACCCACGGAGCCACAGTGACAACAAAATTACAGAACAGCCTGGTCACTAAATTACCCGGCAGCCATGAGACAAGCCTTCTGAATTGCCTTGTTATTATTTCCCTAATACAGTCTGCTACAGCATCTGGCAGTGCGGTGTGTTTCAGGGCTAAGCATGCAATAAAACTGTGTGATTAGATAGTTAACTGTCTTGTGATAACAAGGTAGAGATTTGCAACCAGCTAGAAAAGGAGAGATTGTTTCTAACAGAGCACAATCCAGTCAGGAAAGCTCAGAATCCAGACTGAAACACACATTATTACCCCCTTTTAAAGAAAAACCCCATGTGAGATTTCACTGGTGGGTGAGAAGGGAGGCATAAGGATTAGGGCTGTTTTTTTTTTTTTGTTGTTGTTTTTTTTTCTCTTTTCTTTTCCAACCTTAATTCCCTCATACAGGCTGGTCAGCAGAGAGCAGTGATTACCTCTGTCAGGGAGAATGGGGACAGCAGCTTACTGTGGTTAGTCCTCCAGGAAAAATTGCAGGGGCCTGTGCAGCTCTAAGCTCAGCTCCTGGGGACCACAGCTGTTAGGGAGCCTCCTGTGGTTGTGACAGCACCACACATTTATCTCCTGGGGACTGGGCATATAGGGGTTGACAACAGACAAAAGCCTACCCAGCCCCAGCTGCCTTCTCTACCCTGATCAATAGAGACATCCAACCCCTCCCAAGGGTGAAGTGGTGACACCCAGAGAAGAGCATAAGGGCCGTATTTGAAAGTGGAAGTCCTGTCCACAGGGTAAGAAAATAGGGTGTGATCAGTCTCACATAAATTAACCTTTACAAAACTCTTTCAGATTCTAATTATCTGGCGGCATAAAGGACCAGGTAACCATCATGTAGTTACAGGAAAGTTGCCATGTAATTTGCTGTGTAGGTGGATACTTGGGATACTTGTCAGGTAATTTCTGTGTAGGTGTGCAAAGGTTTACCATGGGTGAGTGATGACTTTTACAGAATGGAAGTAGGGGGCAATCTAACTTCTCATGTCCCTTCTCCACCTGCACGGAGGCAAATACCATATTCGCACAAATGTCCCATTCATAGTTCTTAATATGGGGCATAGCTGGAGAATGGGTTGCTTTTCTGCTACTGTCTGTGCAAACAAACCACAAAAAATGGTGATTCCTACCCTGAGGAACAGTTCACACTTAATAGGTCAGGCTGTCTCACAGACAGATTCCTAAGAGCCAGCTTCTCCACAGATGGGCCCCAACACAGTGTGATTTGAGACTGGATGAGGCATAAGACCTTTTCACTCGTAACCATCTCCAATCACAGCTTATCACTCTTGCCTGGTATTTCTCTCCTTAAGACAGTGGCTTTTGGTTTGCACATTTTATTGAAGCAGTCCTTTGATTTCTCTCCCAGTCCCCTTCCCTGGCACTGTTAACCAAACAGGGAGGCAAAGCACATTCAGTCATTTGCAGTTATTCCATAGGCAGCTCTGGGACAGCTCTGACCTTTTTCTGTTTGTGTACAGCCTGTTTGCTTGTGTCCAGCAAAATGCATTCCCTTGCACCTCATCCACACACATACACTATAGTTTTAACTTTGTTCTCTTTCTGCATCACCCTACAATGACTTGTGACACTGAACACATTCTTTGTACCAGGAGGGGTTTTGTAAACTTTGGTTGGCTGGACATGCAAGGAAGTTCTTAAATGGAAATGCTCTTATGCTTAAATGGAGATTGGTTTGAATCTTCTTCCAATCCAGTAATTTTCTTCAGCTTGTGTTCAGAACTCTCAGACCCTGTTACATCTGTGATAAGCTAAGTCCCAATCTTAGACACCCTGCTCCCTTAACATCAGGGTACCTCGGTGTTTTTATCTACTCCAAGCAGCCCTATTTCATATCCTTCCCAGAAGAAAGATGCTCATGTCAGATCTTCACAGCAGAACTACCACGGGAGAGCTCAAAACAAGCAGTGGGCAGATTACTCATTACATACAATTTATTTAACAGATTCTGTCTTTTTTTTTTCCCTGCTGATAGATGGTCTATGAACAAACTTTTATGCATTTATTATTGTTTATTATTTATTTATGCAAAATTGTTCAATGAATATTTTACATGGGCAAATTTCAGTCTGGGTGTTTGTAATGAGCTTTCATTCGATTAGAGGATTCTGAATATTCATAATGTCTAATTGGCCATCTCAGTCACATGGTATTTTTTCCTGTCCCCTTACTAGAAGACTTTACTTTTATTAACTACTTCCATCCCAAGGAAATTTCTTCTCTGGGGTGAAAGGATGAGAGTGATTGGCCTGAAGATGTTGTTCTAAAACATAGATTGTTGCAAAAGAGACAAGTCTGAGGCTATATCTCTATGGCATAAAGCAGAGCTTTGCCAAGATCTGCAAGCCAGTTTTCATACTAGAGGCAGTATCTTCATAGCAAAACTCCCCAGGTATGCTCATGGAGGCTTTTTCCTCTCCGGGGTTAAGTAGCCAAGCAATTCACTAGCCTTGCATACAGTTAGGTTGTTTTAGTCTTGGCTGGATGTTTTTGCACATTACTGCTACTTACTTGTAGGTATACTAGGGCTAAAATTTGGTCACATTTAATGCAGGAGGCTCCACTTCAGTTAGTGCACACTCCTAACTCTTCGTATGGACTTCCAAAGCCTGATTATCATCCCCTTCTATTGTGGAAACATCAGATAAAGTGCTTCCAGTCCTGGCTCTCTCTCCAGTGACTGTAAAGAGCCCACAACCAATGTGGCTACAGGCATTTGTGCTGTCAGTTGCAGATATTTAGTAATAGGCAATTTCCCTCATTCTGAAGAAGAAGTGGACATTATCAAGCTGCCTGATGCTTAGGAGTAGGCACAGTAGAAGGAAAACATATTTGAACTGCAAAGAGCATGGCAAAATCTCAAACCAGCATTTCATTCACTTTGTGATGTGCCTGGAGTATGAAAAACATGTCAAGAAGGAAGAAGAAAGGCAGAGGGGCAGAACTAGAAGAATTTGTGGCATTATCCTATATATGATTTGGTCATTTCAGCCTTTTCTTATGGAACCCTTGTGCTTCTGGAAGGATCTGAGAAAAATGCTTGCCTAAGGTCCTGAATCCCAGACCTTAAATCTATTTCTGCCCCCTGGTTCCTGCTGCATGACAGGATGGGTGTGCATGCCACTGTCACAGGGCACACACAGGCACCTGGAAAGCAATACATGATGGGGAAAGCCTTAAAGTCTGTGGCCTGTGGTGTCATTTGGAGGCGTTCCTCTTTTCTGAAAGCAAGCTCCAGTTCTGCTGTTCTAATTCTTTAGTGTGGGGCTAGGAATCAAACTCATTTTGGTTGAACATGCAATTGAATTCAGGGACACAGACAATAAAATACTCCAACACTCTTTCCTCAATCAAAGAAATCACATTACATTAATGCAAGGTAGCTTGGGTTGACTTTACCTGCGTTAAAGCTAGGAAATGTAAATATGATGGTTCCCACAGCAACCTTAACTCACCCATGTTGCACATATCTAATAAGGCAGAGTTAACAGCATACACATGAATATAAAATACTACTCAAGCAAATCTCAGCCATCAAATTGCATTAATATTGATTTGTTTCTTTTAATAATAGATTGTCCCATCATTGCTTTCAAGAGAGCTTTTTATGAAACTATTTTTTTAGGTTAAGATTAAAAAAAGAAAAACCGAGCATATTTTATTCACGTTTGATATTTAAAAGAGGCGACATTGTTTCTCCATATGAGGAAACTGACAAATAGGTAGAATTCAGTCCTCGTTTTTACTGTATTACAGTAATTTCAGCTATGGAGTTTTTAATTAAAAATTTGAAACCTAAGTGTGATGACAGCCAGAAGAGACATGATCAAATTTATTGAAAAAGATATGAGATATTAATCTCCTCCTTCACAGCCTAGATTTTCTTTATTTCTATCACTGAGCTGAACCCAGTGCTGGGAATAAGTAATCTCATTGATGGGTACCAGCCTAGGATACAGTTCATTCAGGGCTATACCAGACTGCTACCCCAATTATCAGGATCATAAGATTAAAAAAAAAAAAAAAAAAAAAAAAAAAAAGTGAAAAAGAACCACAGGATCCTGATCCAACATCTGATTCAATAAAGGGATTACTGATGTTTGTGCATGCTGCTCAAGATTTGGCATGTGTGTTGAAAATGGCTTTTTGGTACAGATACATGAAGATCAGCTACTTGATGTCCTGAAAGGCACAAGTGAAATGAATAGCAAAGCTGTGTGGCGATTCTAACCCTAAATAACTGGAGATGTGATATAACCTGAGAAAATCGATGCTGCTATAAATGATCACCTTTCACAACATGTCTTACAGAGGGCCTAAACTGAATGGAAATGAAAATGTGCCCAGAGATTGGACTTGGCAGAGAGACATGGACAACTGGGATTGCTCCGCGGTGCTGCAGAGCTGCCTGAGCAGTGTGTGGCAAGTGAGCTGTGGGGGCTGCAGGGGAACCCTCACTGAACAGTGCAAAGCCAGGCACTGTGCACAGCACCCTGGAAACCCTGGCAGCTCTTCCCAAAGGAGGAGCTGGCACCCGGTGACCACCAATTTTAGCAGTTCTCTGGCCAAGAACCAGAGTGCTCACAATCCTGTGGCCAGATCTCACCGCACTCCATGGCAGCACTCTGGAGTCACTGCAGCACACAGCTCTGTTCTTAAAAGACACCCTCAGGCACAAAGAAAAATGAATGAGCACCAGGAATTCGGCTGGTTCCTTGAGAGTCATTCAGTCAAGGGAAAAATATCCTTTTTCTTGGACCCTGACACCTGCCTCAGAAATGAATCATTAGGGGGGGAAAAAAAAATCAAGCCAAACAGCATCCTAGACTGTGTGTCTCATTTAGTTTTGGTGTTGAAGACAAATAACCCCTCTAATTTGATTCCAAAGTCCTTGTAATACCAGCTCCCCCAGCCTCTTGTGTAAAGTTTCCAGCTCCTCCTTTAAATTAACTTTCTAAATGTTCGAGTCCCTGCCTGGTTGGAGGCGCTATCTGGTCCATCGGAGGAGCCTGGCTGCTCACGTGGCAGCTCTCATTAGCGACAGGCAGGGACTCAGCTGCGCCGGCTTTGATAAGCCCGGCTCCACTCTCACAAGTACACCGCAAAGCAATTAAAACAGCAAAGGGCCCTTCTTCCCCCCCTACCATCCTTATTCTTCCTCCTCCAAAGCTGAATAAAAATGATTTGATAAATCATTCTTTTCAGAGCTAAACACTCAGGCAAAGGAAGGAGGAGGAGGGAAAATCCACACAGGGGAAGCAAGTCGCTCCTGAGGACCCATTATTAGCCCGTATCCCCAGCTCGGCGGCCATCAGGACAAACCCTGGAGTTCGGGGTGGGGCAGTGCCACAGCCACACTCCTCGCCATCCATCTCCCGCAGCTCCCAGAGCTCTGGCTGTGCTCCGTGTGCGCACATTTTTGTGCGGAATTGGATGGGAGTCAGGCAGGTGTTTAGGACAGTGTCAGCCCGGTGTTATTATACTGCCTACCTTTAGATGCAGTGCAGGCACAGCTCAATTCCCTCAGCATCGTCTGAATTCCTCTGACTTAAACTAGGGAAGAAAACCCTCAGGAGGCTGATAAAAAAACACAGTTTGGAGGCACCCGGCTATGCTACCATTGCCACCATAGCAGGAGCCAAAATTGTATGTTTGAAACAGCCCTGGGGTTTTGCCATCTCTCTGCAGTGCACTGTGCTTTTCTGGGACTCCCACACACCGAAATAACCCTCCTAATTACAGAGAAGTAGAAAAGATGGGAAAGTCTGGGTACCACCTAGATTAGATTAAGTGATGCACTGAAGTGAAGTGCCTACTGATTAATGTGGAACTAACACAAGACCTCCTGCAGGAAGCAGAAACAAAGATGGGACTCAGGGAGAGAGGAAAGGTTGGCATGGCAATAACACAGCTCTCAGAGACCTGCTTCTGCAAACTGGGCTTGGCATACACAGCAGGGAGCACCTGATGGCCAGGGATTGAATGGGAGGGCTTAATTGAGACTGCACTATCGAAGGACAGACATGCTAAAACATTAGCCACTACTTAGGCTCTATCTATGTTTTTCAAATGTATCTGTAAAATTTCTTTTATTAAATGGGATTCTGACAAGTGCTTGAATTTACAGCCTGCACATCAATCAAGTACCACCATGGGGATTGGCCAATCACCTCTGAAATTCTGTGTCTCTCCTTACTTAGTCTGTGATCATGATCTGGTTTGTGAGCCAGGCTTTCCAGTTCTCAGTCGGGGAATTATCTGCCATTTCCCATGGTATTAGCAACTGCACTTTGTAGTGAGAAGAGAGATGCAAAGGAAAATAGTAATTTGGAAAAAAACAACAAAAACAAACAAACCCCAACAAAAGTACTACACACAAAGGTTTCCAATCAGCAACACATACCCACTACAATCCAAAATAAAACAACTGTAAAGCTGCAAAATCCTGCTCCTTTTCCCTTATGTCACAAACCCACCTGACTCACGGGAGGATGCACTCTGAGTAAAGAAGGGTTAATATGCAAGATATTCTATACAATGTCTTCAGAGAAGAATTCTCTCTTGCTGTCACCTACATAAATGCTAATGGTTCATCCATTTAGGTGACAACATCTCTGACTTAGAAAAGCAGTTTCAGAAGAGGGGAAGTATATCAGAACATCTGGGAAGTTAAGAGGGAGAGAAGCCAGGAACTGGGAGTTTCCTGGCAGCCTCAGGTGGATGCTACTGCAATGATGCATGATAAAGAGGCATGGAGAGAGAGGCAGAGGGTGTAGAGGACACAGTGCAGTTTCCAAGTGATCATCCATCACCAGTGGCTCTGCCTTCTCCTTTTCATGCCAACAGGTGATGGAGCCTCATCCATAAAACATTTCTGAGTGTCACTAACAGGAAGACACATTGGAGGGTTACATTCACTCTGCATAAGAAATAACTTCCCAGATGAAGGAGAGAGCTGCCACTTTTAAACTCCCTATGCTTTCCTCCTCCCCACCTGTCCCTGCATGCTGCACCCAAGAAATCATCTCTCTCTCTCCACCCGCTTCTCCTCTCCTCAACAGCTTCTTCTGCGATCCATACCACAGGCTCCTCTTCCATAATTACTTTATATATAAGTATTTTGTATATTTTATGTGTTTATTGGTTTTGCTTTGTTGTTTTTTTGGAATACAGGCTATCCCTCATATATAGACCTGTGAAGTCTTCTCACAATCACAAGAGGAAAATCAGTTTCCAGAATATCCAACAGCCCCTCCAGCTCCTATCTCCTCTCAGCTCATCACTCCCTTCTCACAGGCTCCTGAAACCATTCCTAATCCATACCCTGTACATTTTAACATTTCAACAAAAAGTTCCCAAATGTGCACACTCAATAAAACACAACAAAAGCATAAAGTCTTTCTTTAGCCTAGGTGACAGGACCCTAGTTACTACAAGAGTCAGGAGTAGAAGATCTCTGAAGGTTCTGCTCCCAAAATAATTAAAACAGAAATATGTAGGAAGAAAAAAAAAGTGTTGGAGCATGCATAGCCACTAACTAAACGGTTTTCATTTCAATTTGCAAACAAAAAATGGCTGGATGATTTCTTAAGTACTTTGGATTTGGGGTCTGAAATATGACTCATGTTACACCTGAAGGAATCAGCAGGTTTTCCTGTAATATTCTGGAACTGAATGATTGTTTTGACAAACCTCTGCATGCATCAGCAATGTTGGCAGCCTCCAAAAACAGAAGTTAAGTCCTTAAGTAGCAGGGAGAGCAGAGGGGGCTGTAGGGAAGCCATGGAGGAGGGAGGGGCACTGCAAAGCTGGTGTGAGGAGCCCAAATTTGGGAGACGTGGGGGGATGGTGGGGATGGAAGGGGGGCAACTTCAAGGCAGGGAGGGGCACTGGCAGAGCTGGGTGTAATGAGTGATGTGTAGCAGCTGTTTGTGGCCAGCTACCTCATGGCACATTTTTCACTAGAACTAGAATTCAAAAATTCTTAATATAAACTCCTGTGCCATTTATTGCCTGACTTACCAAACCTAACTCACTTCTGCAATTGCATTCCTACATCAGCAAATTGATGGTTCCTACCTCAGCTGCTTACCTCAGCTGTCAGCCATCCAAGTGTTTCTAGAAATGTATTGCACTTGATGTTACGATGTTTACTTGTCTCCTGAATGAGATGTGGAGTATCTGGGTAGTAGATGAATCTCACCTGTAATTAAATGCTTCTAAGAGATAAAGTGGCTACAGAATTAGGGTGAGTGTATGTCTTGAAGATGGATATATGCTCTCTGAGCACTCTGCCTGTGATTTGGAGGATTAAACATGATAGAACCATGGGAAGCTAAGAATGCAAAAGGAGAGGATGATGCAAGAGAAAGAAACAGAAAGAAGACCTAGAGACAGCAAAGAATGACAGTGAGACAGAGAAGACTACCTAAAGAAAGAAAGGCAGGTGGAATCACTGAACAAAGAAATAGGAGAAGGAAAGAAAAGCTCTGTAGAGAGCCACTGAACACAGTACCCTGCCTTCAATCCCCTCCAGACGAATAAATGCTGACCCTACTTCTTTCCCAGCTTGTCAGGGGCTGTTTGGCTGAATAAGTCCAGCCTAGCAGCCCTCTCTTGCTCTCTCGGCATTAATATATTCATTTCATTATTCAATTATTTAAAACATTTCTTATGTTCCGTCTATCTCACACAGATGGAGGTGGGGTGAGCTGCTCCCTCTCTCTTTAAAGGCTGTACTGCAGGAGCCTCGAGGAATGTAGGGCACAAGGTGCTCCTCAGCACTCCCTCCTCCAGCAACTTCACCCTGGCTCCAGCACCAGGTTCTCCCTTCCGTGCACCTCAGACATCTTGTTTCAAAGGACACCGTGTGACTGCAGTGTCCCCTGCATGGCACAGGGTGCTCTGTTGTCACCGCGAGCCCCGCCGGCTGTCAGAGGGAAGCAGAGGCAATGGAAGCTGCTCTCCTGTCAAACTCTGCTGGCCCCTGCAGACAAGCTGCTGCCTCACGATGTGTAAAATGTAAGGCTGCAGGTTACAGAGAGACTTCCTCTCAATTTGTCCATCAGCTTTTGAGAGGCTAATTAGCTTGTTAGTCATGATGTCTCTCTCAGGTTTCCAAACTACCATAAATCTCCTTCTTTCTTCCAGGGGAGCATTAACTTGGATTCTTGGATGGGAGACCTCCAAAGACAACTTAAGGTACTGAAGGCAACAGGGTTCATGAGTGAGAGGCTGTCATTCCTCCTACAACATCATTAGCCCTCGTATCCCAAAGTGATGCTGAGAAGGGCCATCTGTAAAGCAGAGTCCTTGACCATTTGCAATTACAAGAGAGTCAGTGGGTGTTACACAGCACTGCCCCACACAGAACACTATTAGAATCTCATGGAGGAAAGTCAAAGGATCTCTGCTGAATCACCTAGCCAACCCCTGCTGCCCAAAAGCATCAGCCACATTAAAATCATTCCTGAAAGCTGTTATTCCAACCCATTCTGAACTCACAGTGGTGCAGGGTCCATGTCCCCCCAGGCCCTCTCCTCCATTATGTCCTAACAGTATCTGAAAATAACTTTATTACTACATGGTACTTTTCCTCCTCTACCCCTGCACACCCAGGAAACTGTTTACAAGCATTGTCATATACACTCAACTCATAATTTTGACTCCCATCAGATGTGCTATGTCACTGTCAGTTTCCAAGGGAGGCTACCTAATTAAAGGTATCTCACACACAAGGAGATTACTCTGTCCTCTCTTTGACTAACAGTCCTTGTTTGCCACAGCTTACAAAACAGCCAGGCCTGCCTGCTGCTCTGCTGTGTCTCCATCCTGCCTGGTGTGGGCTGCTTGTTAAGTGGCACTGAGGAACAGGAAATTCAGCTGGTCTTGAGTGGTACCATCAGTGCGGGGTTCGCCTTGGGCTTCCTCCAGCTTGTCACTAGAACTGGTGGGTGTATCCAGCCGCCAAAATCCTCATTTGAGACAGAGCAGGGTAAGGATTTTCAGGGAATCAACCAGATATTTTTAGTTTAGCTATTTTTTTTCCCTGCAAGAAATAGTTAGCTATTTCACAAGGATTTTGCTGTACCTTTATTAGCAACCCTTATTGTGTTCAACTCTTATGGGAAAATTTCCTCCGTGCAATTCCATTCAGGCATTTCTGCTAGTAATCTGCATGGTTACCAACACTAAGACATCGTAGCAGATAAGAAGAGAGCACCTGGGGAATTCAGCCTTTTGCTCTGTCATGAGGATTTCCTGCAGTGCATTCTCAGACTTTTCTCCAATTCTGTGATAAATGCTCTCAAATGATGGAGTGTTCAACTGTTCCCTTTATAGGAAGAGTTCCTGAGCCAAGAACAACTCACTGACACAAAGTGAATCTGGATAATCAGCCCCATTTGCATTCTTTTCCTCCTGATGCTAGCTAAAGCTGGGTAAACAATTCTGAATGAATCATTTATTAGCTTAATTCTACCTTCTCCAATTCATGAACTGTCCACTGGCGCTTCCCAGTTTTGTTTCCTCACGCCTATTTTCTCTTCAGAATCATTTGGTTATGAACACAACACAATTCACTGAAGTCAGCAGGATTATTTCTTTGCATAAAAGTAAGCTCGTGCTTTAAAGCTTTTGTTGAACAGGCTTGTCGTGATGGATCCTGGTTTTTTTATTTTTTTTTCTTTAGAAACTAATTTTCAACTTGTTAGCAGTTGAAATTTTACAACTCTCTTTATTGAATACAAGAGTCACGTGATATGTTGGTATTATCTTGAATGGATGAAAGCAACTATTAGACCACTTAACTTCCTAGGAAACCAACAGAATCCACAATGTGTTTTCTCAGTGCCCCATTACCAATATTGCAGCACAAAAAAAAAGTCAGAAGTCAGGCCCTCAAAGCTAAAAATCATGAGGTTTTGTGGGTTTTTTTTCAAGTAACAAATGTTAGGTTCTTTTCACTTGTCTCCTTGCTTTTTAATCTTTCAGGTCCGTTTTCTTCATCAAAAGCACAAAGGCCGGAAACATGCTGCTTCAATGAAAGAAAAAAATATCTTGACTTCAACAGCAAGGCTTTCACAAACACAGTGAATATAACAAGCCTCACAGCAAAACATGAGTGCTGGCAACAGCTAACTAAACAATTATGCGCTAATAATACAAACTAAACATTAGTTTGCAATGCTGAATTGATTGCCGTGTTTTCTACAACAGTTCCAGCCAGGGAACTTCTTTCCTGAGATAATCACACAAATCAGACTCAAAAGGGGTAGAACACAATCAGGTCCAAACTGCATGTTCAAGCCAGTGCTGAAGGAAGGATTTTGGCTTCTAAGCTCTATTTACTCCCTATTAAGGGCTGCCCTAAATACTAACTTTTTGTCCAGGGTGCCTTTCCAGTACATGATCCATAGGTACGGTCCTTGTCTCTGTGCCAACTAGGCAAATGCCTCATCTCCATTTGTAGGGTGGTCCCATTGCTTGCTGTGACAATGCCATTCTTCTGTCACCTCAATCTAATATGCAAGCATCTAAGGCACTACTCAAGGACTGGATTTCTTTTTCCAGGAGTGTCTAACTCATCCTCTAAGGAGTGCCCTCTCCCTTCCTCGTACCTGTTTGGAAAGAGCAGCAGCCAAATCTCTCTCCAAGAGCGATGTGAGCACTCCCTCTGCTGTCACACACAGGCTCCAGGCAGCTGGGCATTCTGTAGCCGCTCCTGCCCTCCCTCAACTAATAGCTATTTGGCTGGCATTTGTCTCGCAGTGGAAGGATTACTGCAACACATGCTGGGAACGTCTGGCCACAGGAAACTCAAGTGATGGAGATATTTCCAGCCCTCTTGCCCCCATCAGGCCTAGTGATTTCTAAACTGGGGGCACACATGCGTTGCCTGCCCTCTGTGAAATTCAATTTATACTAGTAGACAAGGAGTCAAGTTCATGATCCCCAGAACAGGAGAGCAGATGGCTTTGTGGTTTTTATTTTTTCAAGTGAAACCATCTGGCTAATTCTCTGTGGCTTGTGTGTGTGTGTGTTAGCAGAAAGACACAGCCCCTTTCCCTGTCGAGGCTATGCTTGTAGTCACAAGGGAAGAATTTGTTACTTTGGAAGTGGATCCTGCCCATCCCAACCTTTACAGATAGGGAAGAGGTATCAGTATAGCTTTAGTTACTAATACCAGCAAATGAGGTGTGGCACAATAATGTACCAGCAAAGTTGTGGCCTTTCCTTATTTTCTCTCAAAACCAAAGCCTGCTAAGGCAATTCTCACACATCCACCTGATAGATCACAAGTCAGGAGATCTGACCCGATTTATCACAAGTGTTGAGAAAGAGTGTACCACCCTTTCACCAGCATCCTTTCCCTTCCCTCCTTAAGCCTTTATGCCATGTTACCCCCTCTTTCAGTCACCCAGGTATCCAAGCCTCCATGCTGCCACCTTTTAATCCACAAAACACTCTTGAAGAGCTCAGGCAGTGCTGGCACCCCTGTTTTACAAATGGACTTGAAGCCCAGACAGACTTTTCTCTATCAGATGGGAAATACATAACAGAACAAAACCTCATGCTACCTAGCTTAACTCCCTAATACAAGAGGTGGCAAACATTTTCATAATCTGCTGCCAAGTTTGTTTAATGTGAACCAACAAGCAAGCTTTGAAGGTTATTATCACTGTTTCCAGCCCCAATCTTAGTGAAAGCTCAACTTGGCATTGGTAACAATGGTCTGCCAATGCTGCTAATTCCACTGGGCCAACATTACCTGTGTGACAGAAAGTTCCTGAGCTGTCTTCCCACTTGAGGCAGGATGCTGCAGTGGTTGATACCCAGCCTCTCAAAGTCTCCTGTCAGTTCACCAGACCAGGATATATTCCTGCATTAAGCACCTGCTCTAGCATAACATTTCCACAGCACAGCCACATCACCCTGCCAGGCCAGGAGGAAATGTGCAGATACTGCCCCATTGTGGTGCCTGTGTTTTCAGCCCACCAGACCATTTTCTCAGATTGATCCTCTCACTGTGTTTACATTCATTTTCTATGGGCCTTGGGAATCCTGCTTCCTGTTGCAGGCAGGTTCAGGCTCATCCTACCCATCACTATGTTGCTTGTGCAGCTTCCTGCCAGCAAAAGGGAAGGCTGGCAGGGCCTATTCATGGAATGCAGACAGCATTATCCTCAGTGGCTACTCAGTGTCACCAGCAAGATTAACCTGCCAGATGAGCAGCATACCCTGCAACAACAGAAAATTGTCTCCCCTACTTCATCCCACCTTATTCATCCTGGAGCAGTCAAATTCTCTCTTGGAAGCAGAGCTTCCCATAGCAAATAGGCAGTTGGCTGTCCATGCAGGACTCTTTTCTGGGAGACACCCATGCCTGGGGCCAGCATGTCTCTCTGGTACAGAGGGGACAGTGGGTGCAGCACTTGGGACTCACTCTGGCACCCACAGCCAAATGCATGGCTGGGGAAACCAGTACCAGGTGGATAAGCAATCTCAGGAAGCACTGTGTAGTAGATGGGATTGAGGAGAGTGCACAATGTGTGTAACTATGCTGCTCTCTGTTGGCTGCAGCACAGGGAACAGATACGGCTTCAAATGCTGCTCTTACTTGAATCCTTTAAAGGGCTTTACAAAACAAACCAGTATTTTAGAAATTTTTTGCAGCTTCCTGCATTGTAATGTGAAGAGGTCAAGACTGAAAGTGCATGAATTTTATCCTCTGTTCTGGGCAATGAAAATTCAGCTATTTGTGACTATGAAACAATTCACAATCAAATGCAAACCAGGAAAAAGGAATCCAGACTGCATGATTTCCAATCCCCTACCATAACAGCTGTTCTTCCTCACTCCTTTATCTTTCCTTTTCCATTTCCCCAGGCAATTTCCACATCCTTGCTCTTTGACTTTCCTTGTCAGAGTTTACAGCAGTATTTCTGCTTAGCAATGCTCTGCCTGAGCAAATGGGGAGCACTAGGGATGAGGAAGCTGATTGGGAATGTGCTGAACAAATGATGGTCAGAGCCCAGGACAGAAAACGTGGAAGCAAATGCAGTCCCTCAGTGCTAAAAACTATTAAAAATGGTGGTTTAGTCTTTATCTACAGCATAGGTAATTTCTCACAAAGAAGCCCCCATCTCCCTCAGAGAACTCTTACCTATGGGGTCCTTGTAAGTGTAGCTGTGACTCAGCAGTCCCAGATGCCATCCCACACACATCCCGCCTTGTTCTGCTCTGCTCAGCTGAGTGTGGATGCTCCCTGATGTTTCTGGCTCCTTCTCCATGTCTTCCCCTCCTGAACTCCTACTCACCTTGAGCTTTTCTGTTCCAAGTTGCTTTATAGATAGAAAGATACTGTACAGCTGGGGTGCTCTCTGCCCACTGGCTTGTGAAGGCAGGAATAGCTTTCAACAGGAGAAAACACCCCTGGAGCTAGGTTCTAGGATAGTCATGACTGGTTGGTGATTGGGAATAGACAGAAAACAAGAATTCTTAATTAGAGAAAGATGGACCTTTTGAGATGTGTTTTGGGGCTGTTGTGAAATAAAGCAAAGATTATCAGAAAAGACATGTGGAAAAGAATATTAAAGAAAAATATGGAAAGATGAGCAGAGACATAGAGGATGCTTTTTGTTTTCAGGACACTGTTCAGTCTACTGTTTTGTTGTCTTCCCTACATCAGAGGGAGGGAAAGTTTTCTCAGAAAATTTTCATCAAATTTACACTAATGGTCTTGACAAGGAGTATTTTCCATGAAAGTAAGCAGTTCTTCCCCAGCATCATTTCACCTCTCCCCCTCCCCACCATGACTATTTCTGCATCCTTAAAGGCGTAGTCCACATGCACCCCTCTGTTCCTCATGGACGCTACTTGTTCCTAGCTCAGGATCAAATAGTTGCCTCCAGTGTAATCATCCACGGTCAATGCAAAGAGCTTAGATCTTATAAAAGAGGGAATGGAGATCCAGGTGCCCTCAACTTTCCCTAACACCTGGGTCTATTTAAGTAACAGTGCCTATGAGAAAAGACAGTTCAGAGTTATACTCCTGGCTGTGCCATGCTGGGTGCTTCCCTTACCTCTGTTTCCCCTTCAAAGATAAAAACGAAGATTCACACTGCACTGTGAGAAAGAACATCAACAGTACCTTCATTTTTCTGGGGTTAGAAGAGCCAGGTTTGATCCTTTCCCACCTCCTGCACCTGCTGCAAGTGGGGAAAGGTCAGCACTGCTCGGGGAGCACTGCAAAGACAGCAGAGCACTGGTGCACTGCTCTTCTACAAGGGCAAAGGCAACTGACTGAAGTTGGGTAGAGAAACCCTTTCATGCAACACTGAATGCATAGGTGTTATAGTGGATAAGGCCTGCTCAGCTTGCTGAATGTGTGAGCATTTCAGAGGGGTCTTTATTTTGCACACAACCCCAACTCTTTTGTTCAGAGAGTGGTACAGTCCCTCCTGCAATGCTTTGCATGAGCTTGCAAAGCTCATTTTCCCGAATCATTGTAAAGTTACAACTTCTGTTCCACGTGGATATAGTGGTGCCTGTGGCAGCTCCAAGATGGACCTTCAGTATCCTGGGGAATGGCAGTAAGTATGTCAATGTCAAGCCCAGGCTGCATCCCTCCCCCTGCGTGAGAATCTGGGGCAATGAGACCTCTATGTGCAAGCAAGCCATCCAAATTGAAAACTCCACATGCACACTCCACCAACCAAAACACCCGAGGAGGACACCTGTTTACAGCGTTTCACCTGCCTTAAAGCTGGGAAAACAAAAAGAAAAGAACAAGAAAAACAAAACAAACCAAAACCAAACCAAAGAAACCCCACCAACACACTGAAAGCCAACATCGCCCTTTGCCAGCAGATGGCAATGGCACTCCACTTGTTCATCGCCGATCCCGTTCCTGGAAAAGGACACATAGATGCCATCTACAGAGCACTGCTGAGAAGCAAAGTCTTTAAAAAATGCTTCAGCTCTGTGCAACAAAAACACTTTAAAAGTCGTGGGAGAGTAAATAAGGCCATTTTATGTGCAGGGCCACCACCTAGAAGCCTGGACGTGGTGTAAGATTTATGCTGCACAGGAGAAACTCTATGATTTTCTCATTCTCCCCCTTTCATTTTCCTTTCATAGAGATCCAGTCTAGAATATTAAGGGAACAGGATTATTTATTTATTTATGCCTTTTCAATTTTCTTGAATAAAGAGATAGGGTTTTCTTCTCCCCTGCAAATTCCAATCTGTGTGGATAGGATGCAGTAGGAATCTAGCAAATACCAGACCATCTCAACAGCAGTGTGATGGAAGTTCCTCCTTCTCCCACCTGTAAAGCCTTTCTCTTTCAGTTTTAAATGAGTCCTTGAAATGCCCTTGAGCTATAAGGCTTAATTCACTAACATTTTTACAGGCATGTGCTCAGCAATTCATCACATTTGTGTGGAGCCTTCCAGTCTTCCCTGATAAAGGTATTCAATACAGCCCCTTCTTCTGCCCCACTGAAAGATAAAGTACCCTCAAGCTGTGGGGCTGGTAACTTTTCACTGATGGATCATCCAGCCAAGAGTAAGTCCTCCAGGGCTTCAAAATTTCCCACTGAACTAGAGCAATAACTTGAACTCAGCCCTGTAACTCACCCTGTTTTCTGGTGAACCCTCACCAGAGAACTTGAGGCTGCTGCAGGCAAAAAGGGAAGGAGTCCTCAGCATGACATGAAGGACTGCAGGCAGCGGACAGCTTTAGTGACAGCCAGCCTGGGTCAAATCCCACTAGCAAAGGGTTGGGCCTGGCACCACGGGAGAAAAGGTACTGTAACCTGCAAATAAGGGGGGGGTGAAGGCATCCTCATTTGGATGGCCGAGCACAGCATCTCTGAAGTGAGTAATTATGCGTGTCTGGACACTGCAGCTCCTCTAGCAGTCATCACGGCACAGGGTCACTTAAAGATTAGGCTGTTTAATTAAAACAGGGCGTGGAAAAGATTCAGGGGAGGGCAGCTTGCCCAAAGACAGCATGGACTGTGCAACCTCTCCGTGAGAGTTGCTGATTAGAAAGTAAGAGGCATCTCTGCCGCAGGGAAGGGGACTCATCTCTGAAACTCCTCAAACAGGTACTTCACGGTGACTTGTCTTGTTAGCATGAATAAAAGTCACATCACAGGGCTTGACTGAACTGGATATATTTCAAGCTCCTCTCCAGCTGGCTAAGTGATTCCAAAGTGGGAGGAGAATGTCCTTGAGATATGATTTCTCTTTCAGACATTTCCACCAGAGGCAAAAGGAAGTAAAGACACCTCTACGCACCACCCCTTTTCACTTGGGTCGATAACCCACCCCCTCTATAGCACAGTCATTCCCCAGGCAGGGAGCCACCCCCTCTCTACAGGTGCTATTGGAAAACACAGGGCTCCAAGCATCACGTGTTGACAAGTTCAAGACACCCTGAAGGAGGCGAGAGCAACAGAGAGAGAGAGAGGAGAAGACAACTAGAGGTAAGACAGATCCCTCAACTGCAACTTGATGTCTTCCTTGTCTGTGTCTATGGGAAAAAAACTGAGCAATCTTTTCTCACTCGCCTCCTGCTTTTGAGGATCACACAATGAGAAGATAAATATGAATATAGTGAATTATTGCCAAATGGTGAAGAACAGTACTGTGGTTCAAAAGGGGAAAAGCCAATAGATCTGTAAATGTTAGATGATTGTGAACCTTGCAGCCTTCACAGAAATGGTTATCTTAGACCATAAAATGGTCCATTTCCTGCATCACAGGTCACTTGAGGCAAGCCAACCATGAGGGGGAAGGGGAGAGGGTTTATACCCAGACATCTGAGCTTGCAGGGCTTACCTATTAGTGAATAGGTAATAGTTTATCTGTCAGCAGGATGTTCTAACTGGTATGTGAGAATTTAACTGTTCTATGAAGAAGACCACAACAAATTAAAAGGGCATTTTCCCACAACAGTTTTGTCTGTGCTTTCATCCAGTCCTCCATCCCAGCTCGTTCAGCCCGGGGTTCCCCTCCAGCTCTGACAGTGCCCTCCTTGGATTTGCAGTCCCATGGCTCTTGCAGCCCTGAGAACACCACTAGTGCCACCAGACATTAAAAACTGTTCTTGTTCACTTTTCTTCATTGCCTCTTCAGCTGGGGAACTGATTTTGCTGTAAGAAACCCAGTGTAATGATGTTTTATGCAACTGAAGAGAAACTAAAAAATACCTTTTTTTTTTAAAGTGATCTCACTGAGGATTCCCTACTCAGCATCACAGGGTAACAGGCATGACTCCAACTATACACAAAATAGAGTGCCTGTCTCCTTGCACAATGCTGTTTTGCATGCACTCAGATCCAGATCTGTGCACCCAAAAGGAGAGCTTGTCATAGTAAACTACAGCAGAAGAGCTAATCCCATGTGACAGGTAGTCTACGCCACACTGTGAGCCAGCAGTTGGCTGGCATCCTGTTCTTTTAGGGTGCTGCAGTCACAGGGCAGGGAAGCCATGCTCACATATGCATATGGAGAGTACTGAGATGGCAGAGCGTGAAAGGGTAAAATCCTCAGAGCCTACTGCAAACACACACGGGCACACATCCGAGCAGATTATACATACACGTCTTACATCCTTTGGCAAACATAACTCAACATTGCTGTGGGCCCGTTCACAGACAGGGAACAAAACAGCACCAACAGCTAGACAGACAAACACACAGAGCCCTCAACTAACCTAGCTGAAAATCACAAAAGCGCTAAAAAAAATCCTTCATAAGGTACAAAAACTCTGCAAATTCACCCATGTGCTTTTTCAGACAGCAATGAAGGGGAATGCACACGGTCAGTGTCAGACGGAGCCTCATACAGCCCCTGAAATGTACACTGCCATGCAGGGGGGTTTACACAAAAGCAACCTCTAACTAGAGCCACAGAAAGAAGTAGCCAGGCCTGAACACTCATTTGAAGCAACAACTCCAAGTACAACCTAAATGCAGTGGGTATTGTGGCAGCAGACAACGTGGAAGCAGCTGTAAGGAACATATGGACATGCCTAGGTATGAAAGAAGCAACAGAGCACTGGGGAAAAAGATGCCTTCACAGCATCACAGGGCAGCATGGACAGAACCTGGCCATTCTCGGCCACTTGCTGCACAGGTCTGACCCTGAATGGCAGGGAGGAGAAAAAGAGGATGCTCACTCTTTCCACCATTTCAGAATGGAAGTGCCTCCTGCAGAAGCCTTTGAACCATCCAACAGTAGTTGGATGGTGAGAACAGCAAAGTGGCTGTTCTCAGTGTCTTGCAAATTATGTTGTTGCACTGCCCACCTTCACAGAACCGATGGGAAAGGACCATATAATCAGGGGATGCAAATCAGTTTGGCTTTACTGAAGCCATCAGAAAAATACTTGATGCTCAGGCTCCCATGCTCAGCTCACCTCCATAGTGACTCCTGCTCAATATCCTCTTTGTTTTATGCAATTTATCATGTCAGTAGTTTTATGCAACTTACTGCTATGCAGTAAGCAGTCAGAGCACTACTCAGAGGGCCATGTCATCCACACATCATGCAGTTTTCCTGCAAGCACATATAGAAAAGCCACTGATTTTCTCAGGACATTTTTGTAGGGAAAAAAAATCAGGGAAAACTCTTTCATTCTGCTTAAGCCGTGTAGGTTATTACCATAGCAAGCTTCTACCACAGCGAGTGAAGGCAACAGCTGCTGCAGAGATAACACAAAAAAGTAGATGGATGGACACACCAGTGAGTGTGGGTATGCATAAATGAACCAAGACAGAGGAGAAAGTCTGGTCAGTGAAAAGGCTCCTGCATCATCAGAGCAAACAGGAGCTTTAATCTGCCAGTTAAACGGATGCTGAGGCATCTCCACCAAAAGGAATGTGTCTGCAGCACAGCTGGGATTTGACCTTCAACTTCTCTCCTCTGTGTGCAGAGCACAGAAACTCTGGTTCCCTCATGCTCATCCTGCAGAACAAAAGGAGAGAGGAAGAAGGGAAAAAAAGACTGCCAGAGAAGCCCTAACTCATCTCTTACTCTTGGATAAGTGCAAATTTATGCCTCTGTCTGCCTTTGAGTCTTTATTATCTCCTTAAGTGGCTAGCTTTGTACACAATTTATTATAAAAGCCTGGAATCCACAGTCAAATTACAGATCAATTGAAAACTACACAGAAAACAATTAACATCTGGCAGTGGTTTCATCTATAAAGCTGTCAGAGGTTTTGCCAACCCTGAATTCCCCTTTTGACACCTATATTTCCTCTCCTCAAACTCAGTCTCCTCTTTTGCATCTCCTGAGTCTGTGGAGACTGAATATCCCCTCTGCAATCCTGTGGCAGCAAATAGGTGGCTCTGTACCAGCAGGCCACTGCGTGCAGTATGAAAACCAGGCTTGAATACAGGACAGCACCTCTAAAGAGATGACTTCCATCAGGTGCTACAGAGGGAAACCAAAGCTGGGGCAACCCCATTGTTCTGGAGCTTCTGCCTCCTCCTTTGTGAGGTGGAAGGCAGGGCAAGGCCAGTAACCTTGGTGTGTGTTTTGTGGTCCCTGCTGGTGACTGATCTGCTTCTCCATGTTGTCAGAAGCCTACTAACTTCCCAGTTATCTCTGTCCTGTTCCAGCAGTAGTCCTCTGCTAGGCAGGCATAGGAAAGATCAAACACGATGACAGACAACACCGTTTGCCAAGGAAAAGCCTACCTTTCACAAGGTCTCTCAAAGCCTTTCCACTGATAGCCAGCTCTCCCTTCCCCTCAGCTCTCCTTGTTTTGCGTCAGTGAGAGGAGAGCAATAAGAAATGGAGATGGCCACAGGCAGCTCTCCAGGCAGTTTTCTGTGAGACTCTGCCCTTCTTTGGGATCAGAGCTTTGGTGGCTAAAGGGTGCTCTCATGAGACCAAAGTAGAAATCAAGTGGAAAAGCACTGTAACATTTGCAGATACCTTGTTCTTCTGAAAACTTTGCAGTCATTCATTCCTGAGGATAAAAGCTGTCTCCAGCAGCATGTGCCTCCAGCCTTGTGGCCAACATGTCATCTCCTCCCCACACAGAGTTTCACAGCTCTTTGATTTACTGGAGAATATGATGGAGTTGGGAGTTCAATGATCATGAAAACCCCTTTGTCCACTGTCCCATTCTCCATCTCTTCCTCTCCACAGACCTTCCACAGCTGATTCCTACTTCCCCATCTCTCACCCGCACAACACAAAGACTCTGCTAGTAGCAAGCACTTCCATGGGCACTAAGGCAGGAGCACAGATTTAGCAGGTAATACTGGTTTCAACAAAGAACACCTGACTTGGCTTTCCATTGTGTGAAATGTGATGGGAGTACAAGAAGAAAGGGTATCTGCTGAGTTCATGCATGCTTCAGGTTGGAGAGCTACTTTTGAGGTACAAGTTGATGTAGCTCCTGCCCAATGGGCCAAGCCCTGCTCATAATGGGGTTAAAAAGAACAAAGATGGGGCCAGCGAAGGGCTGACTGCAACATTCCCAGCCACTACATGTTAACAGTACTGCTGTAGAAATAATTCATTTTTCTGATTTGCATTTTAGTTTTCATCCTGGCTGAAATACTAGAGGTGATATAAATATAAACAACACTGGAGTCTACATAAATATTCACTCATCATTTTTGAGAGTGGGGGAAACCATACTTTGGACACTTCACCCATCCTTCCCCATCCACCACTCTCCAGATATGTATCCATCCTTAGCAAAATGCTGACAAATTGCTGCAGAAGTGAACTCCCTGTTTAGACAGCAGAAACACTGAACCGAGAGTGACAGGAATTGCTGCACAGGAGTAGCTCTGGAGTTGCTCGTCACATGAAAAGCTGGGGAGAGGAAATGGATGAGTGGACTGTGCAAGAAAAGCCTCCCCCCTTCAGTGAGCTAAGAACAGCTGTTGTTGATGATGATTGCTTCCTAATTAGCTTGCTCTTGTATAAGCTTGATAATTTTATGTACCTCCAGAGGAGCAGATTAGCTCTGAATTCACATTGTATCCATTTGTGAAGAGTACCCTATAAATTATTTACCTAACTCTCAGAAATATTAGATCAAGAAAACTCTAAGTATGTCTAATTACATGGCAAGAATAACACAGAGTAGAAAGGCTTGCTGCATTTACAAGTGCAGAGAAGTGATAAACTACTTTTAGAAGTTGCTACACATACCCCATGATGATACAACCTGCTACAGGTTTACAGCTGTGCTCATAATAATATTTCTCCAAATCAGTTTTTGTATGGCAGAAGCACACAGAAATCTAGCCACAGATTTGTCCTTCAAGAGGCAAAAAAATAACACAATAACAAATGCAGAACAAAACTAAAAATACCCAAGTAACTATCTTCAAATACATAAGGTTATCATGGCCGTAATGAAACAAAATGAATTTGAGTGTATACTGGTAAATGGCTCTAAACTTCATAAAGACTCTTAACAACCTCTCCCAAGTTGCTGGCTCTGAATCACTACTGGTTTAAGTAGAATAACACAGTGATGAATCAGCTATGCTATAATTTTCACTCCATTTTTTGCTATGCTAGTACATTGTTACTTCATTACTATTGAACCGCTATATTTTTTCTGTGCTTTGCAACCAGCATTCTGTTAACTCATGCTGAGCCTGTGGCCAGTGTAGAAGAGCTGAGATTGAGTTTCGTGGCAGTAGCACCCCAGTTCTTTTTTGAAAATGAAAGCAGACATAGCACAATGTAGTATTTACAGGTCCATTTACAGGTCCTTTTTTCAGGGTGAAGGCGACTTTCAGATGGGAAAAACCAGAATGGAATCAATTTATGCCAGCTTCAATTAGGAGAAACAAAATGTAACACAACATGAAATTGATATGGAAGAAAAGGAACTAGAGGGAAATGAGTCCACAGAGAGGGTACTATGAAGTGCAACGGGGACATCTTTCCCCATCACTGATTGCAGCGTACATTGGCAGTGGGTGCTAGACCCTGTTTTGAATACATCTTGGTAACTTAGGCTTCTTTTCTCTCTTATGGTATTAGAAAAATATTTTGGCTCTTGCTGGAGTCAGGCTACTGAATGCAACATATCTTTTGTCTGGTTCAATATCACATTAATGAACAAAGGTGCAACTGAGAGCAGCCACAGTTCAATCAGCAGCTCTGATCTGTGAATACACACTAAATGTTTATTACCCTACTAGGTATCAATAAAGCTAAATGGCACTGTCAGGAGCAGACACAGGTGTGGGAACAAGTTTGGTTAGAAACATAGGATGTGAGGAAAACCAAACAAGAAAACAGCAAGACTTTGCAGATGTGAGCAGAATACCCAAGGCATATTGTTTACACATTTCAATTCTGCAAGAACAGTGCTGGGATCAGGCTCTGTGAGACAGAGTCCATAACACATGGAAAACTCCTCCTTTTCTCACCTCTTGAGTAATTTCAAATTCAAATCCCCTGACTTTACCAAGAATTTTCCACATTGTTCATCTTGACTTTTCGCTTTTGAGCCAGGACTGGTTACACTCCTGTTTATTCAAACATGATAAAGAAAAGCTTCCCTAAGTCCCCAAGGATATGCAATTGCCTATCAACAGGTAGCATCTGTCTGTCCTGTGGTAGGAAAACAATCCAGAGCTTAATAAAACCTCTTCCAGAATGAGTCTGCCATAGACTGGTATCTCCTTTTTCCAAAGTCTGGGAAAAGGCATCATGAGATTCCTGTTGAAATGGACTTAAGGATCTTTAAAAGACACACAAGGGCAACTGTAGAAAATTCAGAAGTCCAGTACCACTAATGGAGTAGTCTGTGCCTCATGTTTTGTAGCAGAGAGATTAGCAGGGGACACACGTACCGTAATAAAGGAAGTTTTAATGGTTGAAAGGTTAATTCTTGATTTGATTTGTTTCAGAAGTATTGGAGATTTGATGGAAGAGGGTGATGGGGTGGAGGATTAAGAGGACTCTGATCCAGGAAGAGAATGGTTACTGAGATAGGCATTCATGTGCAGGGAGAATCTCATGATTCCTCACAAAATATATATTTATTTGATTTTTTTGTAATGCTTTTCTGTGGCTGGGTCCAATCAGTTATCCTCACACTCCTAACACATGCAGCTTGTGTCTCTGTTGCCTCCTTCCCCCTGCCCATGCACCCTTCCTGGGCTACAAGTCAGTTAAAGGCTGTGTAGATGGATTTGTTGTGGAAAGATGATAAAGACGGGAGTTGAAAGGAGGAGGGAATTCAAGAGTGAGGGAGAGCAGATGAAACCAAAATCCAGAAGCTGAATCCCTCGTGCTGAATGTTAACTTACAGAAAAGTAACCCAACAACCTTGAAATAGAGCAAAGCCCAATTTAAATTCATTACATTTAAATTAAATTTAAAGCCCATGTAAATGATTGACTTAGTTAAGAATATGTCATGCAGAAGAGAAAAAGGCAGCAGCGACATGCCAGGCAGCTTTGGCTAATTTTACAATTCACAGCAAAATCTTTATACTCTGATTGCAATTTAAAAAAAAAATACGCATATAACTTATTAGCATCAATATTGGAGACAGAATTTATACTTCTTCCCAAGAATTCACGGAATGTTCTGAAAGCTTTACACACTTCATTTATTGAAATGTGTCTACTTTGCTGGGGTAGGACAGACAGGGACCTCCATAGCAGGGATAGGAGAGAAAAGAGGAAAAAAAAAAAAAAAAAAAAAAAAAAAGGAGAGAAAAAAGAACATAGAAAGAATAAATGCAATTATTCCTATATGGAATTTTGTTTCTCTCTCAGGACACAGGCTCTGAAGTTGGTAAAAATGCTGCAGGATCCTTAACTACCATGACCCTAATTCCAATGCAAAAGAACATTTAACTTTTATTCAATTGAGAGAAGAGTTACTGCATTTTTGAACCTTTTTTTACATACTTAATCTACTGACAGTTACCACCGACACCAGTGGGCACCAGGTCACAGTTTGAAGGATTATGTCACTGGAGCTTTATAGAACTACATGATTTGTAAGAATATTAATGATAACATTAATAAATTAATTCAAAATATGCTCTGTGCATATCTATGCCCTCCCTGCTACATCACACAATGATTTTATTGGGTTGGTTTTGGTCTACTGCACCAAAATTGCTTTTGTTTATTTTTTATGAGAAAAATGGTCCTGTATACACATTTTATAATCTTTTTTATATTCCAGCATGCTTGCTAAAACTTAGAAATACCAGAAGTATGACTGTGGAACCGATCTTTTAATCTGTTACTATGTGGTCAGAATTGGATGATTAAGAGAAGACTGAGTAAAATAAGACTATTCAGGTCACATAACTCTCTCTCATAGTTTTCACTTCAAAGGTAACTTTTTATTTTCCTGCATGAAGTGCAGATGAGCACCATGGCTGAGTGAGGCATCCTACAGTTTGTTTGACCTCAATTTGATGAATAAGAGATTGCCCCAGTGAAGTGCCTCAAAGACACACTCTACCATAAAATTGGGAGCAGCCGGGGATGAGAAAATATAGGGAGTTTGGAGGGAAATGGGTTAATACTCATACAGAAAAGCAACTTTTTCTGCTGGGAATCATACATTATTTTTTTTCAGCAACCCCTCCAGAAATGTTATTACCTGTGTATGGCTTTTTTGCTTTTCTTGCCATCATTTTTTCCAAGATGAACAGGAGCTGGGTATATCTTGTAAATAGAACAGAGTAAAAAAGAACTGTACATGCTTCCCTCTAAATACCATAAAAAGATACATGCTGTATGAATACAATTGTTTTGCTTCATTTCATCTTCTTATTGGTGCTGGTTCCAAGCAAGTAGGACTTCAAGAGTTGGTCAATTTAATGCAAGAGGAATGAATGATGCAGAAGCTCATGAGCTCTGTTTCTAATTTAGGCTGTGCTGCTGGGAATCAGGGGTAACACGGCTGAAAGCAAAGGACATGCCCTTGCATGAAAACAGCACAAATTCAGAAAGGGCCTCTCTAAGTCCTGGTGTCACTCCCTTCACAAGAAGCCAATCTGCCCCTGAGGCAAATGCTCCCAAGCAGTATTAAATAAACAAGAAGAGAAAAATAATTTACTTAGAAACCATGTGTTTTTCCAGGAATACAATGACTTTTTGTTTGTTTGTTTGTTTGTTTTGTTTGTTTGTTTTTTGTTTTCATATAGCATGCAGTGAGTGTGCTGCCATAGGAGGCTGCAGGGGCAGGTTGTATCAGCAGGTTAAACAACAGGACAAATGCATGGAAAACAAGGTCACAAACACATATGAAATAAAATAGGAAGAAATGCATTTCCTAATGTCCCCAGTCCAATGACTGTGTATGCTGGAGGAATACAAGGGAAACTGTAGAAATTGTCCAGATTATTTTCTGAAAAAGTTTTGGTTTTTTTTTTTGGGTTTTTTTTTGTTTTTTTTTTTTTTTTTGTTTTTTTTGTTTTTTTTTTTTGCACAGTCTGCAGAGAAAGTGCTGGCCCAGACTACTGTTCTCACCCTTGAGGGAATTGCTTATACTCATGGATAAAACCTCATACTCCTGAAGAGCAGATTTGCTACAGAACAAGAACCTAAGTCACGGGCAGACATCACTTCTTACCCAGCAAGCGGCATTTGAAAAATCTAGCAGCACAACCATGCAAACTCTATATTTGGAAGTTGGTGGATGAAGGGGCTTGAGGAAGAGGTCACACATGGGAAACTGTCTCCCCTGAGTCTTAATAACTGCAACACAGGATGAGGCTGCAGATGCAGCTCATTTCCAGTATAACCCAACAGCGACATAGCATCCAATGCTGAGTTGTTTCCTTCTGCAAATAGGAATCTGGATTATCCACCAGCAGCACTCTCCTTCTGGTTTAGTAACACAGCCCTGGTCCAAGAGTTGCACTTGAAGCACACCAAGCAGTAGTTTGTTCATTAAGAATAGATTCAGGCAAGCAAAGAGCACAGATCTCTTTCCCTTACTCCCTGTATCACGACTCTGAAGGGCTTTCTCCCACAAAGACTCATGGCTGAGGTGCAGCACTGAGGTGCAGAGCCTCTTTAAAAGATGGCAGTGCCCTACCATTTGAAGAATTGCTCTCAAAAGTAATCAAGCGTCTCACAGAAAGGGGTCTTGAAAGCTAGGCACACCAATTTAAAGATTTAGCAAGAAGATTTTGACAAAGCTCCTTTAAATGGAGCAGATATTTGTCTCAGTGAATGGAAAAATACAGTACAAATTAAGTCTGCAGAATGAGAACATTGGAGGAAGCGACCTGCATTGACTGGTAGCCAATACTGCACCCCTCATGATGTGTAACTAATAACAGCACGCTAGACATTTGGCTTGCACATTAAATATTAATAACATTTTTCTTCTGACTCATCATTAAGCCAGAGCCTTGCTGCACAGAGCAAACTGATTTACAGACCATCCGTGGCAGGCTCCAGTGCTGCCCATGGTGCTCAGCTACACACCTGCTATCCCAAGCTTTAGTGAGCAACCAGCAAACGAGCCAGGTCAGAAATGGGAGACTTTGAGGTGCAGGAAAACAACAACCCAGGCAGGCAGACAGAGAGACAACACACTCTTCTGACTGCACCCCTGCCCACAGGTAATAGATAGCATGTGAAACAAATCTCTGTGAGGAGCTCAAGTCTGACTGCTTGGCTCTGAGGTTGTGGCAGGTGAAGCTGGTGTGCAGTGTTCCCCTCTCCATTTGCTTCTCAGATAAATCTGGTGGCACCTCTGACCTTCTGGGGAAGCCTTCCACATGCAAGAGAGCACTCTCAGAACACAACTATGACTAGTACTATTTTCATAGTGAGGAAGAGGGCCAACTACTCTCCTGAAAAAAGCCTAGTCTCATCTTTGTTTTTTCTAAAAGGGAGTCTGCTCCTTTATACCTCTTTCCTTCACAGACAAGGTGGTTTTTACTTCAGAAGCCTAGACTGCCTGCAGCTAGAAAGAACTGTTTGCTTGATCCATGGAGAGCATTTAGCAGGGAGATTAAGACAAGCAATTTCTGATATACGGGACTCAGCAAACTATAGGTGATGTATAAAAATTGGAAAATGCTTTCAGTGATTTAGTAACACCCTATCAAAAAATCAGATTGTCTTAGAAGCTTCAAATATGGTTTATGTGAAAGAACCTGGTGAATTCAAGCAGTACAGAATCCATTTTGAAAAGGTGAAAAGAAAACTTGAGAAGTGCGTCAATGATGAATTAGAAACATCAGAAGAGGGTCAGATTTTTAAAGGTGCCAGACATCTCCCAAAGAACTGTGCTTTCATTTAAATGACTAAATAAATAAAAATTAGTAACTCTCTAATCCTTTTTTCCCTATGAAGTTTTCTAAATGTACGTAGATCACTAGAGGTTTTGTTTAGAGAAAGATATGTGATTTATTTCATTCTGAGGACTTTGGAGACAGGGGGTGAGATGGGAGAGAGAAATGTGAAGAATGCCAGACAAACCCTTCACACTTCCCTCATGATAGCTAGGAGTACTCTTCCTTCACTTCCTGGTTTGCAGAGATCCTAGATCACCTGTCAATATTTCTCAGAGGATACTGAGACAGTCCAAGATTCAAAAGGCCAGAGGCATATTCACCTCCTTGGTGATCTTTAACAAATGACTAGAGAATCACTTGTGCCCAAATTTCTGGGTCTGTAAAACAAAAAAAGGAAACTTCACAGGCCTCCTTCCTCATCTCTCTGAGATCTCTTGTGGCACAGAGTGACACAAGGACAAGCTTGTGTCCACCTATATGAGTTGGCAAGTGCTAAGTGTATGTCTGCATAGGCACACAGACATAAACATTTATGATTTCTCCCATTAAATTCATCCTTTCTTTCTCCAAGTCACAGAGGATAAATGCACGCCTGCACATCCTCCATCATTTTCTACAGCCCACATTTCGTTCCAAACATAGCACTCTGTTCTGCACAAAGCAGCTGCGTCACTGAAAGAAACTTCCAGTGTTCCTCCCTTACCTCTTTTTATCAGTAAAAGGCTCATTAATACCTTCTACATAAAGGTCCCTACCTACAGTGCTATTGCTGTGCTGCTCAGCAAAGATTGATGTTTACAGGAGAGTGGTGCCATATTGTCAAAGGTATATTCCTCTTAAGAAACCTGCTCCAGAGAATTAGAAAGGTATAGACAACTAGCAACTTTTAAAAGTACGTGAATAAAGTGCATGTTGTGATTCACCATCTTTGCTCTTTTTTGTTCATATTGTTATTATCATCTCTGTTTTGCTAATTTGCAGGGTGTCACTGTCACACAAGAATTTGCCAGCTTTTCTCACATTTATCTTGTGTGTTGCCCTTTATCGCTCAGCTGTTTTGAGGCACAACAATGAGACAGCTCTCTAAAAACTGGTACTTTTTAAATTGCTTTCTGCTCAGAAGCAGGGGGTAGGTCCTGTACCTGTTGGCACAATTGCTGAATCAAAGCCTGCCAGCTACAGAGCTGTCTCCAAAACTCTCATCCCCTATCAAAGCATCACGTGTTCATGTAAAAGCACTGCCAAGGTTTGGATCATTACCCAGAAACAATTGTCAATAAAATAGCATTAGAAACAAATCAAACAACCAATAAAAGATATTAGTTTCCAGATGAGGTCTGTGTGCCAATTAAAATACTTCAAGATCTATGTAAGAAGAGATCATCTGACCATTCAAAGAGCATAAGGAAGAAAACCAGGACAGAGGGGAAAAAAGAAAAAGGGAGCATCAAGGGAAAACTGATCTCTGCATGGGATTGCTGTTCAGAGGAACCAATTTGTGTTGATGAGTTGGACATTTAAGAGCTGAAAGCATGTTGTGCTGTCTAATATGACATTGGTGGCTATGGGATTTCTTCAGCAGCAACTTTATTCACTGAGATCCAAGTACCAGATAATGAACTGCACAGATAGGTAATGTTTCTCTGTGTCAGCGTTAGAGGCAGCAGGTTGTCAGCTGAGCTTTCTCTGTTCCATGGCTGAAGGCTGGGAGGAACCCAGTTGATTGGTTCTTTCAGGAACCTTCTCCACACTGTATATTATTCTGGCAGATGCTGGAGCTCACAGAGCATCCAAGCCCTCGTGGGCTTTTCCTCTGGATAACTTGGCCTGTTCAGGCATGATGAGTGATGTGCTGGGAGTCCCTGCTCCCCAGGAATCTGCTGGAGCCAGCATCTCCCTGCCTCCACTGTGCAGTGCAGGGAGGTGCCCACACCTCACATTGCCCCCCTGAAACCTCCCTGTACTGTTCCAGTAAAAAAAGTGCTGGGTGGGGAGCTGCTTCTTGAGAAACACAGGCTGCCTCACAACTGCTTACTCTAGGCACAACAAAATCACATCAGGGACATGAAGGTGCTGTATCTTACAGATGTGGGGGGTTTTGTTTGTTTGTTTTGTGGGGTTTTTTGTTTATTTGTTTTTTGTTTTTCGTGATTAGTCTCCTGCCCCCTCATCGGTATTGTCTTGGGTTTTGTTTATTTCACAGAGTTTGCTCACCTCTAATGGCTAAGCCAGAGGGGAAAAACACATAATCTTGCTAAATCATTTCAGTCTATCTGCCTCCTACTCTTACTATGTACAGCTAGCATTTCAGACAGCAAAAAAAGGCTGAGAAAGTGTGACCAATAATGCCAATTTCAGGAGAAGAAAGCTTCAAAAAATAAAAAGCCAAAACCCAGCACATCAGAATGAAATAATTGAGCCATCTAATTGCCTGCACTGAATAAACTGTGACGCAGGACCAGTGGTGATAATTTCTAAAAGATTTAGTTTTAAAATATTAGTAATACAGATAAGGGATTAACATTAAGATTGTAGGTGACTAATCTTGACTGTGCCTTTTTTAACAACCACATTGCTACCACCATCATAAAGGAAATTAGCAGTGATAATTAGATCAAATCCTTTATGTCAGTAATCCCACTTGAAGATAATTTAAGAAGGTTGGAGGTTTAAAGCAATTTCCTGTGTGTGTCCGAGACTCATTAATTAATATTGGTACTTAATGTATTCCAGGCTTACATTTATTTCTTGGTTATACTGAGAGCTGTGCCCAACTAACTTACTTGAGATAATAGTTTAGTCACACTAGAAGATAACTGTCCATTCAGCATCAAAAATGATCCAGCAACAAATCAGAGACCTATAAAATTGTCTTATGTATCAGAGAATTTGGCTTCTCTGTATCTAAGCAATTTATGATATCTTTTTTCCTTCCCATGGAATTACCTTTAAAACACTGCATTTAAAGTGAAATTAATCTCATGTTGTGACAATATTTCCCCCAATGACTGATAGTGCTTATCTCATTAAGACTTCTTCCCTAAAGATCAATCTGTACATTTCTGAAAATAAACATAGTGTCATTACTTTCTTTTTAATAATTTTAAACACCTTTATGTAGAGAAGGGCAGAGGGGAAAAAGGGAGAGAGAGAGAGAAAATATTCCAGATTCACAACATCCCCCCCCCACCAACAAATAAAAGTATAAGACTAAAAGTATATGACTCAAAAACTTCACAACTATTGAAGTCAATTGTATGATTCTGAGGGCATAAACAACTATTCTGCCATGGTCCCTTCATGTTTTTGTTCCTAGTGGTTGAAGATCTATGAACAATCTCTCCCCTCAATGTACCCTTAGCTCCTTATTTCTGGGCACCTCAGTAGGGCTAGACTAAACCACAAAAATCAAAGAAAAAATTATTATTTGGTTAAATTCCAGTTTGCCTATCTCAAACCTTCTGCCAAGGTGCCGTACAAACTCAGATGAGGAAAATACTTCAAAGTTCTTGGAAAGAAACCGTACCACAGAAACTATCTTTGAGAGCTGCACTTTGCTGATTGTTCACCAGTCTGACAAAAGCAGGAATGGCCACTTACCTGCAAATAAAAAGAGAAAGAAATATCCATCATTATTAATGTTTTTAAAGGAAATTACATTTTCTACAAAATGAGGAAGAATGAAGCAATTGTGGTGCACTGGCAGATGCATGTGGGATGGTCAGGGCGGCAAAGGCAGGAAATCTGCCTGAATGTGCAATGGAAGAACTGTGGGATAAAGCCAGGGCTGAAACAGGGAAGGGTAAGACTGGAAACCATGAGATTTGTAAACCAGTAGCAAAATATGAAGACATTTTTCTGCCTGCAATGATGTCCCAAATAAAGGCAGCAGTCTCATTCTCTGAAGTTTCCTTCCTGTTTTCTGCCTTTTACCCATTTCTGCTATGAAAATTTTCTTCCAATATACAGGTTGTACGTGTCTCATTCTGCAGATTGAAGGATTTAATCTCTGCAATACATGTTAAGTTCAGTGAAATAATTTATGAATCCTTCCATGACATTCTTCTCCTGCCCCCTCTCCATCAAGAAAATCAAAGAAAGAAAATTTGAGGAACCTGCAAACAAATTCCTTTCTGTGCAACTTGTGTACAGTCCTATTAGCAGCAACACAGCAGGCCATTGATTAGGAAGGGAAAAAAGGGTTTGTTTATGGGAATGGATTTTAATCCTGGTGATAGTTTATTTCATTGGAATTTTTGCAGAGTTGGCTATTACACTGATGGAAACCCTCAGAATGGACTGATTTTAAAAGGGGTGGGGTGAAAACAAGTGGCAGTGCTTGTTTTTTGAAAAGCATTGTTATTAAATAATTTGAAACACATTGATAAAATGTGTCTGAGAGTAATGCTGCAGTAATTTATAATGCAAATTAATTTTCTATCGACAAATGGCAATTTAATCCAGTGACTAACTTCAACAATTCCTCTGCTGTTTCTCCTTATTTTCTTTCCTTTTTTCTTTCTTTTTTTTCTAAAGACATAATATATAGCATATGAAGCAGGATACGTGCTGGGATAATCAGATGCTGTGCTGTTACTGGCTTCAGACTTATTTTCTGCCTAATCTTCCCAAAGGATACACAACTGGGACCAACTTAACCAACTCCCTTATCATCTTTAAGTATGGATCAACACTGGGAAGTATCCATAGGAAATCCATTCTTCATAAATACCTGGTCTCATGTTAAGCAGTGTCTTTTGCATACCTGGAGTCACCCTCTCTACTCCCATCCCAAGAAAATCCCCATAGGGACAAAACCAAACACAAATCCCCAACTTTCTTGAAATTGATTCATCTAGATGATTTAAAATAGAAATGAGATCATGATCTCATCCTTGACATATCCTTAAGGAACAAAGGACTGAATGCTCAAGCCACCCACTGTGCTGTCTATCCTTTTGCAAACACATCCCGAGACAGATGTACCCATCGACTTAGAGATGCCGAGCCCTTGGCAGTAACACTGCAGAGCTCCCAGCTGTAATGGGATACTGGGAAATCAGATCATCCTACATTTAAACTGATTTCTATCACTGATACTCTTTGTGGTACAGAAGCAGCATTAAGTGCAATAACATGCTGCTGCATGGTCACTTAATTCTAGAAGTAAATTCAATATTTGCTGGCATCCCCTAGCCAAAGATACAAAGTGTAAACATGTATTGGAGCTGTTAGAATTACCTTTGCAATGCCTCCTGGGGAAAGCCAGACCAGCTTAGGCATCTGTCTGGGAAGAAGGAGTTGTCATTCTCACCCTGTACAGAATTGTTTACAAATTGTTCTGTCTCTTGCTTTGTATTGCCATTATGGCCCAGTTGCTGCCTTGAGCACTTGTGGGTTTTCCTACAAGAAATAAGAGGGCCTATTCCCATTGCTTGCAATATTTTCAAAGAAGGAGCTGGGGTAGAACAATGGAAACAAACACAATGTCTTTGTGACACCACCTGCATGTAGTTAGAAAGAGGTAAGGAACAATGCCAATGTTCTTCTGATATGTGTAGTGGAAAAAGATTTCTTAGGGAAGCTGTCTCCAAAGTGCACTATCCAGAGCCCCATTAAGGATTCCAAAGTTCTTCCTTTAAGGGACAATTTTATCAATTTATTTTGGAGCCTCTTTTTCTGGCTGAAGGAAGTATGAAGAGGAAAATATGAATACAAAAATACTGGAGACATACGAATTTGGTGTTAAACTGCTAAATGAGTTCAGTCAAAGTTCAATGGGTTCAGGACAGGATAAATTGTTGATGGAGATTGTCTGACAGGTGTTATCTTAAAAAGTAGACCTGAGTGATAGAATATCTGGGAGCTGTGTTCAGTGTTTCCATTGGCTCATTTTGTGACCCTAGCTAAGCTTGTGCCCTGTCCTGTTAAATGATACTCATCAGGACAGTTCCACCATTTATTAAGTCTGTTAAGATGTTTCAAGAGATGAAAGGCACTGTTTTCTATCACACAGGATGACCAACTGGCAAAACTTCACTGCTGTAACTGAAACACAGTAGGGCCATGACAAAATCCACCTCCTGACTCAAAATAAGGACACAAATGTTAGTTGCATTTGTTGTGAAAAGGATCTCCCTCAATTTCTCCTAAGGAAGCTGTTCCACTTCAGTTAAACAAATATTACTTGCCCAGAGCAAGACTGAATGTAACTCTATCGTAATTAAGGCTTCCAGTTCTGGTTTCAGGGAAATGAGCAGGATTTTACATCTTCAGTTATTCTCCCCACTCCTGTAATGAAAGTTTCCCTAATTCAATTCAAGCTTGCAAACATCTGCAGGGTAGGTGACACAAATAACATTGCGTTTTGCAGCAGATACACGTCTTGTCAAAAATACTTCCTCCAGCTCTTGTTCCAACACCATCTGTGGGAGAAACTTGACTGAGTTCATTATGCCTCTACAGAAATACCAGTGGCTGAGTGTGGTGGTGGCTGAGAGAGACAGTGACACAAACTGCACCCCAACACCCCTTCTGCCGGGGCCAGGCTCTCTCTGAGGTTTTTTCTCCACAAGCTGACCTATCCTTTCCCTTGCTTAGCTGGAGAATCTTGATGAGAAGAGAGTCCGCGGTGGGATGGCTGCAAATGTAATGCAATCAGAAGATAATGACTTCAGAAGGAGAGGGGAGGGAGGGGATAATCAGCAGAGGCAGATGAACTCCCAAGATATAAAAAAAAGGACTGTTTTCATGCAGATGTCCCTACTAATGAAGAATGAGAGAAGAGGAATACTGAAAAAGAGGTGAAATGGAAGCTGATTTGTTTCTAAATAGCACTATTTCAGAGTATTCTATGAGGTGTAAGTTGCTTCTTAAACTAAGAGTGTCTGAAAATACCCCAGACAAATTCAGACCTCTCAGCCATCTCTCTCTCTCTATTATACTCATATCCATACCACAATTTAGAGTTAGCTTGGTGGGAATTGGGGACAGGAATATAAAATATGCAGGGAACATCCCTGTCTCCCTTCAGGCTCAGGCTGAGCTAGGTGTCTATGAAAATATTATGCAAATGTGACAGTGTTTTCTTTGGGCAAGCCATTTAACTGGAGCTTTCAACACCTCAGAAGCCTGGAGACAAAGGGTGTGGGTAATGATAAATGCAATTTATTTACAATGAGCATAAAAGAGAAGGTGTAGGCAGCTGCTCCTACAGGTGATCCCTCCCCTGCTCACCCTACACACTCAATCACAGACTTCAGCCTTTCCCTCATGATGCCTACATGTTTCCTGGGGTGAGAGGTTTCCAGGGATCATTCTACTCAGAGAACGGTCTCTCCCCATTCAGATTCTGCATTTTGTATTCAGGTATGTGACTTCCACAGGCAAGGAGCTTTAACTTCAAAACAGTAAATGACCTGACCTTGGCAAGCCTCATATAAATTCTGACCCAAGGTTCAGATCTGGAAGAACCTGTGAAGATTTTCAACTCCTTTGATGAGAAACTAGGTATGGATGTAGTAATACATCACTCTTTTACAAATCCTCCCTGGCCTAATTGTATCAATACTTAATGGCAACAGCTCTAAACAGTACACCTGCACTGCTGGATGTGCAACTACTGAATCTAATAACAGACTGCTGGGTACCACAGGGGGCTGCTGTGCAAAAAAAAGAAAACAAAGCCAGAAAGTCTTCCAGTGCACATTGCTAGAGCCCATGTTGTGGCTGATGAAATTAGAAACCTTGACTTCTCAGGTGGTTCTATACCTCTCCTTTCATCCTTCCATATACTTGAGTGTAGGTGTTAGCACCAGCATCCTGAACAATTCCACCACGCCTCTGTATGCTCTGCCTCTTTTCATTCCCTCAGCAGATGAAGTAGCTCAGCTATTCTCCTTTTCCTGCACTAAATGCCTGCTATGTTAGAGAGTGCTGGCACACTTGCATCAGCAAATTAAGCTGGGATGGCTGAGGGCATTACGGCCTGCAGCTCTCCATCATACCTCTCTCCCAGAAATTTCAGATTCCACATAAGGGACAACCAAACAGCTCCTGGGTCAGCTGCTGCACTTTACAGCACACTTGATTAGCATGAATCAAATTGATGTCAGCTTACTTTACCAGGCTGCCTGTAAAACTGTTCTAGGGAAGGGGCTGCTTCATGAGCCATTCAGCTGTCCCTGCTGTGGGGTGGCAACATCTGGCAGAAGCTCAATGCTGAAACCACTTGCCCCCCACAAACTTCATTAGTTGCTGAGCGAGTGAAAAAAAATCACAGCCTGTTCCATCCCAGAAATAGCTGCTGTACGGGAACAATAGCAGGTGAGGTGACCTCTATACAAACAGGCTTCCAAAGGATGATCAAACATAGAAAAGGTGTAATGAAGTAAGTTATTCTTTATTATTATTATTACCTCTGGGATCAAATACTCTCTTAAAAAATGAATAATTTTTAATTTAAGTAAAACCACTTCTTATAAGTATGTCAATGGCATTACTAACTATGCAACAATTTTATGCCAAGGCACTATTAAAAATTACTTCAAGACTAAAGTAGGTCTAATAAAGAGTTAATAAATCACTTGGTCTCAAAAAATACTTAGAATTACAGTTTGCTGAAAAACTTCACATTACTTTTCATTAATGCCACATTAAATAGTTGTGTAATTAGAAATTAACTCACAAGGTGACACAATTTACTCGACAATGATACACAGGATTCATATGGCACTTAGCATCCCCAAAAGATCCCAAAATACTGTGTTAAAAAATGTGCCAGGATCCAAGTGTTGCTACATTCAGCCCAGGATTTCAGCCAGCGCTGGGCTGGAAGCAGTTAAGCACTTATGATAGTACATCAGCACTCTTCAGGAATTTAAGGAGCCTGAAGAACACAGCCCTTGACTCAAGGAGGGATGCAAAATAATATCATTCTTCAGAAATATGGTTGGGACACAGGGGTTTGTATTGTTTCATTCACAATAAATGATGATGGCACTTTTCCAAGGCTGAAAAGTACCATTACCTCCAGCCTGGGCCATGTCAGCTATGTGACCTCTCACAACCCAGCCCATCTCAGGGCAGGGTTTCTGCTTGTGGATTTCTTTGTGCAATTCCTTATGGTAGTGTTGGGTTCCTTGAAAAAAGACATGTTTCACTGACTACACTCAGTCTCATCTAGTTTACTGAGATTGATTAAATTAGAATCAGCAATAATGAAATTAGAAGTAAGACAGTTATGACTCCCATGGAAGGTGAACTTCCATCCTCTTACTGTACAGGGAAAGTGCTAGCATGAAAAAAATAATTCTGTGGGCTTTGGAGCCCCTTTCTTCTCTTTGACCTTGTAGTGCTTGAAGTGCACCTATTGTAGTTTATTAAGGCTGTGTGATAAGTAAATTAAAAACCCCTACTTTGGCTTCATCTTACAGAGGAAAAAGACACACAAAAATCAGTAAGTTTGGGACAGAACAGGCAAAACCACCTGATCCTCATATGCATTTTAACAAGTAGCTCATCTATCACACTTGGAAATTAGGAAATTTAGAGCAGATTAAAAATTTTCCTTGGGACAGAGCATGTCTTCAAAAGGAAACAAATAAGCCAGATCACTGAACTCTACCCTTGACAAGTAATGCTCCACAGTGAAGAAGGTGGTGCTGAGATTTGGCTGGAAGTATCTCTGCATTGCTGAAGGGTAGAGCCAGGAAGTGATCTCTAGTGGATGCTACTAAAAAGAACACACCCTACACACTCAGTGCTGCAAATGATGCCCCTGCCTGTGTTTGAAGGACCACAGATCATGCCTAAACCCATTTGTAAGAAAGTGGGAAGAAGACTGTAATGGCTTGGCAAAAATAAATAAATAATTTGCAAATACTTAGCCCTCAGATGAGCAACAGACTGAATATATTTACAGCTACAAATGATTCCATGAGGCTTTAGGATTTTTTAAATAAACCATTTCCATCCCTTTTTAAAGTCACAAAATTAAAGAAGAAAAGATATGTCCTCAAATGCTTCTGCTTACAAACCAGAACCAGATTCTGTAAGTCCAGATTGAAATTTATTTGTCTATGGTTTCCTTCAGAAGTTTCAAGTGCAATGTTTAAATGCAAGAGCCTCCCAGTAAGGTGTATGCTGTAAAAGCTTGAGCAGTTTGGATGCAACTCCAGAGCCACCTGCCATGTTTGTTTCCTCACTTGCCTGAATGAATCTTTAACTCCTCAAAGCAAATCTTGAGTGCAGGTATTGCCAAATGTGAATGCAAAATTTGTTGCCAGTGAGCTTTACCTGAAAGCTACTCTTTCTGCAAACCTTCCTCATCATAAATGTGCTCACTGGAATAATCACGGGATATGGATGCCAAGAGTGTCAATGCAATCAAGACAAATTGGTGAAAGAACTGAGAAAGCTACTTGACAGCACTCATCCAGCTTGGATAAAGACTACTTAAACATTCCCCCTGCTTTCCTGCACCTCAGGAGGTCCCTTGGCACCAGAGAGCTTGTGCTCTGTCTCACACAGCGCCGCGCCCCCCACGCCTCCACCGCCGACCGTGCGGGGCTCGGCTACCTGCACTAAAACATCTGCTGGCTGGCTGCAGCTGGAGGCTTTTATCACAGCTGCACACCAGCCGTGACAGACGGCTGGGGGACACATTTATCCAAAATGTTACATCTTTCCACTGGCATCTCAACTGGGGAGTTCAGCTCCCTGATTCCACTCCGCAGTGACATCAACCATAGGCCGTCAGGGCAGATCGAACGCAGGAAGCCTTTAGGAAGAGTTGAAAATTGTAATAAGGATATTATCATGAATCAGCTTGGGATTGATTAAACATGATGTCATTTTGGGATAGCTCAGCCTCTGGGCCACAGACTGTCAAAATGAGAAATATGGACTAAAATACCTAAAAATGGTTTTAAGCTGAAGCTGAATATAGTTATGAAAGAAAGAAAATGATACAACTGCCAAAACCAGCAAAGGCTTCAAAGCAGACACCTAGGGCATTTTAGATCTTATATAAGATGTCCTCAGGCACTTGACAGATCTTTTATGGTACTTGTGAGCAAGCTAGGTTACAATGTTAAGTCTTTCTATTGAAATTCTGTCTTCTGTCCATTTTTACCACCCTAGACACTTTCCCTATCTCAAAACACTGTGATGTCACTGCTGACATTTTAGGATCTTAGCGGAACCCGGCATTTCCTTGCTTATTTCTGACAGTAGCAGCTGATAGTTATTTAGCAGCATCATTTTAAAATTATTTGGAAAAAGCTGACTGTTGCATCTGGCATGGTATAAAAGACCAATGGCTAAATAACTATTAAAATACTCAGGATGACTGTAGCCAAAGCTTCTGTGCACAAATCCTACAATGCTGAGCCATCAACATAAGAACATAGCCAAATAAGTCCACTATGGTTTGGCAAAGGATAATTATGGTCATCACACCTAGAGCAACAAGACCTCCTGGTCATTCGTTATGAGGTTAGCAACAGAGGCCGAAGCCACATTCAGAATCTGCTTGCTAGCTTGTTTCAATGCAATGCAGAGGTTTCAATAAACTCAATTTATTTAACAATGAGGTAAATTGCAAGCTCTACTGCTAGGGCCGAAGAATTTGAAGTAGAGTTGGTTGAATACTTCAAACCAACTCTTATCTGGTCAAAATGTGATTCTTAGTGGAAGGCAAAACACTTCAAGTCTTGGGAAGACTGTCAGAGAGACCCAAATCAAGTACTTAACATTTTCATTCCAAAAGAAGAGCAGACATTTTAACACAATTGTGCTTCATTAGAATGCTTGAAGAGTTTTGGGTATAATCCAACATGGATCAAAAGCAAAATTCAGAAACTCGGAAGTTGTTGTGATACAAAATTATCATTCTCCAGCCTGTCTGAGTTTTGCAAAGGCTGCGGAAGGGGAGGTGGGGGAGGGTAGTTGTTGCTTTTTAAGATCAGCATTAGAAATGGAGTGATGCCAGAGAAATGAGATTCAAAATTTAAATGTGACAAGGTTCAGAGGTGTGTGGGCTCAAGTTTGTAGTCTGGGCTGTTAAAGCGATAACACACACACTCAAAGCCGCTTCTAAAATTATCCCTAAAAATTAGAATGTCTCCTCAGAGACAGGGTCCAAGTGTGATCTTTGCTGACAACAGCTCTGAATCCAGCTACTTAGGGACGATCTCTATGGATTCCCAGATATGCTGATGAGCTGGCAGTTGACAGTGTGTGTGTCAGGGATAACATTTTGTCATATGTATCAACGATGACATTTAATTTCTGCATGAAATTTCTGCATTTATTTTCTGGATGAAAACTGTCCAGTCCCCTAAAGAAATAAAATGCTTGTTAAAACCAAGAGGCTGTTTGATCTTCTCTTTGCGGAATTTCAAGCCTCTGACTTGCAAATCTTGTTCAGCTATCATCTTTGAACCACAGCACTAGCTTTCTGTTTGCACAGAGGCTTATGCTAAGTTGACAGATTCCAATGGCCCAAACAGGCTGCCTTCTCACTGAGGGCACTGTCTTAATGGTACAAGGAATGAGAATTAGATCTTTGAATTTCTAAATGGCTTTGCATTTAGAAGAAGGCTCTTAAGTCCTGAATAAGATGTACAACAATGCCAGGAGGAAAGGTATATGCACTGATCTGACTTCCTGTCCCAGCTCCCAAAACTTTTCTAAGCCTTTTTGCAGCTCGTTTCACATTTAAATACAGAACCATGCCCATCCGTCAGCTGTACTGGGTTTGTATGGCCAGGTTTTGGTAGCAGCGGGCTACGGGGGGTCCTTCCCTGAGGATCTGCCAGAAGCTTCCCCTGTGTCCCATGGGGCCAATGCCAGCTGGCTCTAAGACAAATTCACTCCTGGCCAAGGGCTGAACCCATCAGTGATGGTGGCAGAGGCACTGGGATAGCATATTTAAGAAGAGGGGGAAAAAGCTGCACAATAGAAATTGCATTCAGAGAAAGGAGAGAGGACATGTGAGACAAACAGCCCTGCAGCCACCAAAGCCAGTTAAAAAGGAGAGGAAGGGGATGGATGATGTGCTCCAGGCACCAAAGCAGTGATTCCCCAGCACTCCATGGTCCATGCAGACCATGATATGGCAGCTGTGCCCCTGCAGCACATGGATATCCACAGTGGAGAAGAGATCCACCTGCAGCCTGAGGAGAATCCCATGTACTTCATGTGATCCATCAATTACATCTTCAATTAGAGACTCTTCTTGCAGCACTGGGACACAGATGCTTCCTATACTTACTTCTATGGTAAAAGTGACCAATATGTCTGAGTAAACAAATTCTTTCTCAAAATGGTTCTAGTCCCAGTCATTGAAACACCATCTTTTTGGTTTGGTTGGGTTTTTTTTTTGTTTTTCTCGATCAACATTAATGGAGTAGGATAAGGGGAAGGGCAGCATTGAGACAGAGGAAGACAGATGGAAAGAAATTTTAGATCCATCTAACAATGTTGTTTGCCTCTCTTTGCTTGACATGTGTAACAGTGCTTGTACAACACAGTTCTACAATAGAAATATGATGGCAGAAGAAAAATGCAAGGAATAAGCAAAGCATTCTAAGAGAGATGAGGTTTGGTAGATTCGTACGCTTTAAGGTCAGAGCAGAAGTTTAAACAATCCCTCCTGGCCTTCTATATGTCACAAGGCTTTCATCTTCACCCAGCTATCCTTGTACTCAGCTCAGTGAATTTTCCCTATCTAATTTATCTTTTTTTTTTTTTTTTTTTAAGCAAGGTATCCAGTCTTGAGTTGAAGGTGATAGAGTTAGCATGTCCTAAGGGAGTTTGTTTCAGTGTTTGATCACCTTCACTTTTGAAAGGCTGAGCCTAATTTGAATTTGTCTGACATCAATTTCCATGTCTTGGTCCTCGCTATGCCTTTCTCTACTAGATTAAAACATTCTGTAGCACCCACATTATTTTTCTAAATTAAGAAAATTGTACTGTGTATTGATCAAGTCCCCGCCACCCCCCTTAATCTTTTCAGATAAATTCAAATGATCTTGAAGTCTCATGGCAAGTCATTTTCTCCAACCATCAAAGTCATGGTGCAGACTTTTTCTGTATCCAACGCTGCATCATGCTGTGAAAATACAGATACCAGAAAAAAACAGTATTTCTGAACAAGACTCAACAATGCTATATGAGAGAGAAAACCAGTTTGCATTACATTATCTTAGTGCTGTGTTCATACTTCTGTGTCCTTTAAGCCCCTTTTTACAATTGCACCACTTGGGAATCTGAGCTCCACTTGCAGAATACCTTATACTTCCTTTCCAGATACAGTCCTGTCATCTGAGAGCAAGGTCTGCTGCTCTAAATACCCAATTAATTTTTGGTGTGCTACATATCTTTGTATGAAGGCATGCAGCCTTTCTGAGGAATCCACACATTAGTTTTTTTACTGCCATTGTTTTTTGTATCCTTCTAATAATCTTTGTGTATCCACTCTTTTTATCAGCACATTTACTCCCAGATTATCAATGAAAATACTGAATAAAATGGCGGTTTGTACTGATTTCTCAGGATCCAGTCTGGAACACTCCCATTTGCTAATAGTTCCCCATTAACACATGCTTTTTGAGGCCTATCATTTATTTTTCTCTCAACTCATTTAATCTCTATTTTATTGTTATTTCATAGTGTTAACTTTTTTATCAGAACACCATGAGGTATTATAGCATGTTAGGAAAGTCCAAATCTAAAGGCATCTTTGTGAATTAGACTTGTAATTCCATGGGGGGGGGGGGGGGAAGCAGATTTGTTTGAAAAGCCTATTTTCCTTAAATCTGTGTTGACTAGTGCTAATGACATTCTTAACGTCTTATTCTTTAGTCATTGGATTCTATATGAATTTTTCATTCTTTTTTATTCTGGAATGGTTTCAAAATAACTGCACTACTGTCACTCAAGTCATCCTGGCTGTTTTGTCTTGAATCTAGCACAATATTAACATTCTTATAAAACTTCTGTTACTCTTCCACCAAGATTTAAAGTTAAGATCTGTGTGTTGGAGACCCCCTTAATCAATTCTTTGATATGAACTGCCAAGGACTATATATTTCAAATGTCTATCCTTTGAGGGCATTGCTCAATATCCATCACAGTTATTGATAAACTCAAAAAGACCTCGCCATCTTCATGGTGGAGTTACTCTGTTCCAGCCTAAACCACCTGCAACAGGTTCCAAAAACCTTTTCTACATTTCATACTTCAGTTCACTCTGCTGACTTCCTCTTCCACCTTGGAAACACTCCAGTAATTTCCCATCACACCTTGGAAATGCCCCATATGGAACATCTAGAAAAGAGCTGGCATTACATGAACATGATACAAGTTTTTTCACACTTCTTCAAAAGAAATGCAAATTAATGCTTTGCTGAGCTGGAATCCAGCAGCAATGGTGCAACATGGGCAAAAATAAAGCCTCCCCTCTGAAATACTAAAATGCTCTTTGCCTTGCAGCAGACTTTACCATCAGCCTGGCCAGCCATCCCTCTGACCTATAACCCATGCACTATCTCCCATTCAAACACATTCCTCCTCGCCTTCGGGTTTTGTAAAAATCTCATGGACTTTTTCTAGAAACCATGCCTAAGGCATGAATTACTGATCCATTTTTACTACAGCCAAAACAGCTGCCCAGGCATATATCTGCCTACCCTTTCATTAACAATAACATCCTTTTCCTGGCCTTAATACTGCAGACTTGCCTGACTCAAATCAGTGCAAAAAGACAAAGGTCATGTTCCCTTCCTGTCATTTTGAGTATGTTGTACCTTTCTCTAAATAATTCTTTTGGTTTCCCGTCCTCTACTTCATGCAACACAAGCTGGTTATCTTTGCTGTCAGGACTTTTATAGCTTACCCTCTTCTGAGCATCACCTCTGAACACCTAGTGAAAGGTCAGCTCCCGTGTCTGATGGACAGTGCAGACAGACACCACCAGATCTGAAATATTTTCAACAGCACCTTTGAGCTTTCTCTGCTAAACTTTTGCAAAGCTTCTTCACTGCCTTCCTTAAAACTCGCTTTATACTAAAACTGTAATGCTCACAAAGGAATAACCATGACAGATAGTCCTCAGCTTCTCAGGCATCTCTGTCTCTCAGGATGAGCAACAATATTACCTCTCTTTTTTCTCTTCACCCACTCATCTCTTCATGCGAGTCTGCCTTTGTCTCTTTCTTCATATTTCATTAAAATACATAACCTGAGCTTTTTTTCCTGAAATTATAATAATGATTGTATAATACTTTCAGACAATATTCAAAAGTGATATCTTTCCTAACACCTCAACTGCTTTGCATGCATTCAGATAGGCATGTTGGGGAGTAATGTTGTGAGGTAGGATTGGCTGGGCTGTCAGGGTGCAGCTATATTCCTAACTTAAACAGTGCCTGAAGGTGGTCCTGGGAATGGAGGAATAATCAGCTGTACTGCTAAACAGTCTAGCACGGCCCCAGCACAAGTCTGTAAGCACCCCATTGGAACAGCTACTCTGGGCCAGCTGTCTTCCCTACACAGGAATATTTCTTAATAAGTTTAGTTTATTTCTCCAGCCATATTCTGACAGGTCACCCTCCTCTTAGGCTTTGACACTTGTCTGCTTCCATGCACAACCCTGGATTTTTGACTTACCAATAACTGTGAAAGGCTAAAAGCAGCTTTATGCAAAGTACCATTCCAGCCCTATTATTCATTCTCTTGTTCCTTAATGACCAGTCACATTTTAAGCATTATAATCAAGTGCTTTATGCCACCAGGTTTTAATCAAGTCAGACATGCCGGAATTATTCTCATCAATGAGTATGTCCTGTTCCTCCTCCTTGCTGACAGTCCTATGGGAGTGTTGCTCATCAAGCAAGAGATCATCTTCTCTGTGCATTATTTGCTGCATTAGTTCAATTTGTTTGCAGCATCCTGAACCTGAACTGATCTTGTGGCTGCCACCTTAGCAGTACAGTAACATCCCTGGCCACTCACAGGAACTGCTGGGTACTGACAGAAGGAACTGTTTGTTATTCCTGACTTTGGAAGCAGTTCTGTGCCCTGACTTTGGAAGCAGTTCTGTGGCAACTCCATTGTACACCAGATCTAAATACAACCTCAGAACAGCCCTGATATTTTATATTTTTTACTGTGCCCTCCAAGCTGTTACATGGGAAGGATATGACTGGAGATAAAAGCATTCTAGATACATAATGGCCTAGTACATTGCTAGCTGCATGAAACTGGTACTAAGCTAATAAAATATCATCCTGGGCCAGTTACTCCTATAATTTAACTTTAAAAACACCACATAGATGAGATTATACACCATTATAGATGAGATTCTATAAGGGAAGGAGGAGCACAGCATCCCAGTGCAATTTACTACCACCTCTCAATTTGATTACTGCTGAAGTAAAGTTGAGGGTTTTGAGAGGAGAGAGACAGAAAAACACAGAGATGTGAGACATGATTAAAGCACGGTCTGGTCTCATCCTATTCACACTGGCCATGCTAAATTTAACTATTCAAAAACCTCCTTTGATGTGGCAAGAGCCCTCAGCAGGAGCAATTCTACCATAAAGATGTTTCTGTTGAGACAAATTCCAATCTTAAGATTTCAGGTCAAGATGATCCACAGTATCTGACATCTCTAAAGGGCAATTTGTCGTCCCCCCGCCAGAAAACCCTGAAATTGCTAAATACACCAAACATACTGACAGCTCCACCTTGTCTCTTAACTATCACTTGTCTTAAAGCAGCTCTAATGGCCTCAACTGTAAAAAAAAAAAGTCTTCTTTAACAGCTTCAAGCGCACAAATAAAGAACAGTTTTGGTTTTGTCTCTCAAGAAGCCCTGTTTTAAGAGTTCAGACCTGTGATTCCTTGAAGCAAGTGTGCTTTCAAAAAGAAATCTGTAGTCCAAGATCAACACGGGAAGGATCAGGAGACTGGAAATAAAATCAGCTCTTAGCCTGAAGAAAGTGCACTCTGTGAAAGAGCCTGACTGGATTTAATAGGGGAACATGGGCATTAACAGCTTTCAAAAGATAACAGTTTCTGGTTTGAATGAAGGATGCTTTTGACCTTTGGTATGGATACATTTGGCAACCCACTGATGTTCTCTAGCTAGTCCTTTCCAAGAACGGCAGTATCTGATAGATCAGCAGAGCGCCTGGTCCTGATCGGCACTCGGGAAGAGAAAAAGACTTCAGAAAATGAGTCCTAGGTTTGGGTATGACTCAAGACAGCTCAGTCAGGGTAAATGGGGGAAGTTCATTGTACTGCTGAAAGATCTCAAGCTTCCTTTCAAACAGTACTGCAAATATTTTTCCTGCAAAGAAAGTTTCTGTAAAGCCACTCTATCTGACACACAGTGACAAGGCAGGCCCAAGACAGGCACACAGTGAGCAAGGCCATGCAAATCCTATCAGACAATCTGTCAAAGTACCCCAAACCTCACCAGGGAAACCACAGACTGGTATTCTCATCATGTTTTCCATCACTACCCTGCCTCAAGTGAAGCAACTAGATTCCCATCCTTACTCCCAAGTTGCCTCCAGAGAGTACTGTCCCATGCAACCTTTTCCTATTGCAATCTGTAGGGCTTTACACGGTTCCTCCTACAATTCACAACACTGAGATGCTGGCATTAACTCTTGCAGCCTACACACACCTCTCCTCCTGACTGACAACCACTCTCATCAGCATAGAAACCCGGGTGTAGAAATCTGTATTTATAACAGAGTGTGTGATTCTTCTTGACATAAAACAACAAAATAGCTAACAGGGGCTATGCATGACAGGTTGAGATGCTTGTCATGAGACCTGTCCATGGAAAAAAGAGATGTCAGCCAGGTTTTGCAGACCTGAATCTCTGACAGTCCACACCATGTGTGGAGAATGTGAAGATGAAGGGAGATTTAGAGAAGTGGTCACAGAGAGCGAAAGAGAGGAAAAACAAAACCTTGTAATTCCTTTACCTATGAGCTAACCTTTCCTGTGTAAAACAGAAAAGGCTGAGCTAGTGCTTTTGGGTTTGATTTTTTTTTTCCCACCTTTAATTATGCATCATCAGTGACAAGCTCATGTGGAGCTAAAAGCTGAATCTGAGCATGAAGCTAATTTTTGGAGCTATTGGCTGTTCGCTACCAGGAAAAAAAATTATTCCTTGTCTTCCTAGATTTGGTTTAAGGAACAAAACCTCTTTGTCTCTCCCTCCATATTAGCTGCCTACAGACAGCTCCATTTTCCATTTGTGCATTTAATTATCCCTTCCTGTGTGAGCTACTTTACATTTTTGCTTATTGAATCTCAGTTTATTGATTTCGGCTTCCTTCTTGAATTCATCATAGTCGGACTCAGGGCTAATCCTATTCTCCAATGCATTGGTGATTGCTTCCAGCTTTGTGTTGCGTATGAATTTGATTAGCATACTCTTCATTCCAGTCTCCAGTGAAAATGTTAATGAAAACATTGAGCGGTATCAGATCGAGAGCACATACACACAGGGCTCCATGCACCACTGCCTAACCGGACTCTAAACCTTTAATAATACTCACTACTTCTGGGGTACGGAGGGTCAACTTAACAACACTTGGCTAAGTGATCTGCCTATTTCAATTGAGTTTATGTTCTGCAGGAACAACAAACAAATGTAGATCAAATGTAGGGGGAGGTCAAGGAAGCAGCATTTGAATTGGGAAGGTATGGAAGTTTGACATTTAATCAGAGTTAGAGCTAAATCTAAAGATTCTATAATAGTCCTTGAAATTTCAGCTTCAAGAAACAAAAACCTGAGAAGGCACATTTATATTTTTGGCAAGTTATCTCAAGCTTAATCTCACTGGCATGGCTCTTCTCACATACTCTTAAATTATGCCAAATAGCAAGGTAGGCTGGTTCTAGTGCGAATCTAACTTTCCAGAAATAAAAGGATTTAGGATTTAAGGGTTAGTTCATGCTCATCTCATTAATCATTCATTGTGGCCAAAAAATATTGGAATGGACATGGACATAATTGCTTTCATATTCTAATTTACCAAAAATTAAACAGAATTTCCCATTTTTATCAGCAGAATTAAGCTGTTTATATCCATGACCATTTCTTAGCCATAAAGCTTAGGATTTTTTGTCTTTTCCTTCGGGGGTGGGGGTGTGTGTGTGTGAAGACTACACATTATTTTACATCTTAGTTCCCTCCCCACGTGGGTTGGTTATTCAGCCAGGCATTCACCAGTGCTGAAGTTTAATATAGCAGTGCTCAATTTTGCCATGTTCCCTCCTGTTTGCAAGTTTAATTCTGCCATTCATTTCCCTCCCCTCTCTCTCCTGCCTTGGGAGATGAGGCATTACAATATACTTTACTTTGCTTCCTTCCCTTTTCTAACACAGTAGAATCTCAGTGCCCATCAGAAGACCCCCAAACATTAATCCCTGGTAGCAGTAAGGAAGCAAGATACCCAGAGAGTAAAGTTATTCTGTTTATAATGAGATTAATCTCTCTCTGAAAACTACCAGACATGTCCTGGAAGGGCTGACTTATTCCTGGCTCAAAAAAGATGCATCCAAAGAGTGCAGTTTTGGCCTCTAGAATGTATCAGATTGCAAAGTGTTTTTTGAAAATTTCCTAACTCTTTTCCAATCCTGCCCTCATATTTCTGTGTTCATTGCAACTGTTTCTTCCAGAATTGTGTTGATGCAGGACTTCATCACTCTTACTGTACCTCTTGCAACAGCTCTCTGGACCATGTAGCAATGTTCAGAGAACACTACTGATCATTGACTTCCAAAGCCACATGCATCCAGCCAGGTTAATTTTCATTTTCAGCAGTGTGTGTATGGACATGTGATACCATACCATGGTAACTCATTTCTGAGGGAGGCTCACAAGTGACTCTGAGTAAGTTTAAGTGGAACGATGATGCCATAATTTTTTTTTTCCTATTTGAGCAAAGGGTCCGTCTGACCTAAAAAGTGAAAAGTTCTATTCCAGCTTTGAAAAGCTGCCCTGGAAACCAGATGTAGATTGTGCCACCAACGATGATGTATCACTGAAGGATTAATCCTGTTCTTATCATTCTTTTAAGCTTAAAACTGCAACCTGTTTCTGGTTTTCTCTTATTTGCCCTCTCTGTTGAAAATTCTATATATTTTTACTTATAAATCTATTACAAAATCTTTAATCCATCTATATATAATTTATGAGTAATTATAGACTCTCTGCTAATAAAAAGCACTGCTCAGATATCAACTCACACTCCTTTCGCAACCTCATGTGATGAAAATCTCTCATTTAAGCAACTCTATTGCCAAGTGGCAATGGCCTCTTCAGTCTGCAGAGGGCCAGTGTGGTTAAAGCTGGTCTGATACTACTGTATTAGAGCAGAAGGTTTTCTCAAACACCACCACATTCAGAAGGCCTGGGCAAAGTCAACTGGTTCCTACTCTTACCTGTAGCTGGAGCAAGGGAAAAATGCATTAAGTACTTGCATATATTTAATGTCTCAGTATATCCAGAAACAGCACCTGGGATATTATTCAGTCAAAAACCATCGAAGATGTGTTTAGCATCATGTTGAGTAGATGGAAACAGGTGTTAACCTGTACAGGCTCCATTTTCCAAAGGAACAGATGGCTCGGAATACGCTTGTCCTTTCTCATTTTTCAGTCATCTCATTGGTTACTTTGCTCTTCCACTCTGCAAAACTCTTAAGCCCAGGAGGAAATTCTCTGAGCTGCTACAGAGAGGCTTTTATTGCATTTTCACTTAAGAGACTCTCTACGACCCTATTTATAACATACCCATGCTCTGAATAGGGTAGCAAGGGAAAGAAAAGCTATTGTCTGAATTGCAGAGTGGAAATGGAAGCACAGACAAAGCTCTTGAAAAGACTTAAATGATGCCTAATGATGGGGGTAATCACAAAGCACTAATCTCAAAGGCACATGCCTAACTAATCCTCATTGATTTAATTGAAAGGTGAGCAACCAATGGAGGAGTATTTAGCATTTCACTATGTATTTATCTGCATCATGAAATGCCTGAATACCTCTGGAAATCTAGCCCTTGGCCTCTATCCCACTTTAAGAAAGTGAAGTAAGCAGCTAGAGAAGTAAATCTGATGAGTTTGGACTCAGTATACAAGTATTTTCTGAAAAACAAGTGCAAACTCTGTCTTTTTAAAAAAATAGTATCATAAGTAGTTCACGTGAAAATTCCAGGACTATTAATTGATCTGCTTGACCTCACCATCCTGCTCATGAATTCATCCTTCTCATTCCCTGCAGACTCTTGAGTTGGGTACTATTTACACTGTTTAGATTAGGCTTTAATGAGTACTGAAAGCTTTGCATTTTCCTAATGAGAATTGAAGTAAAATTGAAAACTACAGGCTTTGTTTAAACAAGAACAATGTGAAGCTGGTAGAATTCAAACCAAGCTACAACTGAAATACTGACCTATATAAAAGCCAAGGATGAAATATGAACATGACTGAAAAGCATTCCTGCAAGATACAACCAGTTTTAACCAAGTAGGTCTCACACAGAAACAGTAGCTATGCATGTGCAAGTATTATAGACTTAGTAGTGCACAGACTTCACCTCTTACTGTCTTACAATAAGCAAAATAAATATCAATTAAAATTTGCAAAAAATAGATGTAAGGGAATCAAGCAATTTCACACAGGTGTAACTGCAGATAACTGAAAATCTATATGTGTAACTCTTCAGTGATCCTTCCGTGAAGAAATGAGCCAGAGAAAGAATAGAAGAGACTATGAACAGGGACTAATTCATTGTTATAGAATTAAAACAACACACCCTGGCATCTCATCAGCTGATCTGGAAACTCCAGGGCAATCCTTCACCATTACTTGGCTTGTGTCCTTGGATGCTTTTATCCTTTTGTGCTGCTATAAGCTCTGCTGGACTTGTGCCTTCTAGTGGAACAAGCAAGTTGGTGAGAATGATGGCAGAAAATTAGTTAGATACGTTATAAAGCAAAACCTCCCAACATTTTAGAAAAAGAATTTCCTACTTGCAAATTCTCTCAGTGTGGGCTCCACACTGTGTGGACGAGTGAGTTTAGTGAGTTTATGTCCCTTCTCATCTAAAAACCCTCTTCAGCCTCCAGGGGAAAGGACACCACCATCTCCTTTCACAGCTTTCCATCATACAATTTTTTTGTATGATTTTTTGTATGACATTTCAACCTCTCCCAATCCATTTGCCTCTTCTGTCACAATCTATCTGTACACCAGCGTTATCCACAAGCCTCACAAGGTAACAGAACATAATCACTTTTATGTGCTTGTCTGCCTTAATCTCTGGAAGAGTTCCCTGCAATCACTCTCTGGGGAGTTCATTTGTTAGATCATTCCCCATTTGGAAGAGCTGTATTTAATGTCTATACTATGGAAGAGATCACAGGCAGGTCTCTCCAAGTCCTGCTCTAGTTGCTGGAATCTGTGTGAAAAGGAACTGACTGCAACCCTTTTGCTGAAAAAAAACCAAACCAAAAAGCAGCATTGCTTTTTCAATAATTTCACTGTTGCTTTAATATGAAGAGAATAAACTAGGCAGAATGGGTCAATTTCAAGATTACTTCTCTATAGAGGGAAAGGTTTTAAACAGATCTATTCTGGAGTCAAGTGACACAAGCAATTTTCAGGTTATTGATCTCTTCTCAGCATAATTTCTTTGTGATTATTTTACCTCTCCATTCTTGCCTCATCACTCCTCCATAAGGACCCTCCTAAGGAGTGGTGATCTTTTCCATCATATGCACTCTAGTTTACCTTCCATAATTACAGAAACAATGCTCAGTGAGTACCAGAAGTTTGGAGACAGACTTATGGAAGGAATAAAAGAAGTTTTTATGTGCACTGTTCATTTTCTACTTTCCCAGCCATAAGTGAAACAACCATTCCAAATTCATGCTGATAAAACTTTAAGATCCCACTATGACCAAATTCGATAAAAGCCTGTGACATCAGCTTCACACAGCACCAATCTGTTCTAATCTTTCCCAACAACTGCACTAAACCATCAACAGCAGTCCCACCCCCACAAATGCTCACAGCAGTACTGCTCTGAAGACATAGCTGCCCCATGCAGACAGAGCTGCCCTATGAAAAAAAGATCACAAAAAAAGCATAGGCAAGGCAGAAAAAGATGACCTCACAAAGACCTAAAATAACCTTTCTGTAATTAAAAAAAATCTTTTAGAGCAAGTGCTAAGGCTACACCTCCTACTAGGTTCAATGCCTGCTCAATACAAAGGAGACCAATGAGTTTATCTGGCTTTTCCCATGCTAGCTCACATAAGATGGTCTTGCAAAGCCCCCAAGTAGAAGACTCCACAAATCACAGGACACCTCTGCCATTGCTGCACCACCCTCCCAGTGAAAAGTCTTTCCTAATGTCCCATCTGTACCTCCCAAGCCACATCTTATGGCTGTTGCTGGTGTTATACTGTCTACTGCTACTTACAACAAGTTGGTTCTTTCTTAGAAATTATACATCAAGTGCCATAGGTTTCTAGCTCCCCTTTTAACCTCTTCTCTACACTACAAAAGCTTACATCCTTCAGTCTGTTTTCACAGGACATGTACCATAGGCCACAATTATCTCAGTAGTTGTCTCCACTAGATCCTCCCCAGTTTCTCCATATACTTCCTGAATTGTTGAGGCTCAAACTCGACAAAGATTCTCTCTGGGTCACTGAGGGAGATGAAGAGCTCTACAGGAGTCAGCTGTCATCCTGAAGACATCACTGGTGTAACTGAGCTACTGTAGGAGTAGCACACCCAGCAGCTTAAGGGAGCCTCTTCCTTCCAACAACTATGTGAAACTGAACACAAGTGTGAACCTCTTCTCTGTTAGATTCTGTGCTTGGTAGAGAACCTTTCCTGGTGTCTGAGAGTTTCCTACTATGACTCACTTACCTTATGAGCTCCAGAACACTGGATCTTAAAGGACAGCATCACTTTGCAAGTGAGTTGCTTTTGTCAGAGGTAAGGATGGGGTTCAAGTAAACTGAAGCAGAGGAAAGCCTGGAGCTTAGAGTATCCATGTCCACAGTGGATGTTATTTCCATTAGGCCTTTGAGCCAATGGAGAGAAAGCTGTCCTACCTACTCACTTGAGTGATCTGCACATGAAGTAGATGTTGGACCAAGCAGTGCAAAGAAGACAGCTCACAGCTGTCAGCACAAGAGGAGCTGTGTGCATGCTGTTTCACTGTAGGGTCAAGCACAGAATACTTGACTCCCTCATTATAAGTAACCAGGGATGGGGAGCGTTGCAAATACAAGTTTCCTGCTGCCTGCAGCTTGGGGACTTATTTTTCCTTTCATGTATCCCTTCCACCAGTAGAAAGAAAGATGGCCAGCACTATGTTGTAGCATGTGAAAATAAACATCTTCATGGACTTTGTGCAACATAATGGGTTTGCAGTATGAGGGGCAGGCAAGCATATTGGATAAGGTACTTTTCTTATAGCAAGCATATTGGATAAGGTAATTTTCTTATAGCCTCCCTACCTCACTGGTTAAGTTGCTGTCAAATAGGAGCCTCTCTCCTCCTGTTGTTCTAAAGAAACTATGAGAGATGCAGATTGTTTTGAGGTTCACACTGTGAACAGCAAAGCAGAATGAATATACAAGTTACATGTACTACTGCGTACATTAAAATCTTTTGATTGCCACAAGATTGTCTGTTTATGAGGGCTGCCTTTCTCTGGAAGAGCAATGAAACCAGAGTGCATTTTGGAAAGCTCTGCTTTAGACAAATGAATTTTGCAGACATGGAACTGCATCTGAGAAAATAACTCCTACCCTTCAGGAAAAGACCAGTCCCAGTTCTCCTACAATTCAGTGATCTATAAGCCAAAAAGAAAGGGTTGTTTTAATACATAACACCCCACCCTCCACCCCCACACACACCCTAATTACACACCTCTTCAGTGCCTGGATGTGCTGAGTTCAGGAGAAAAGCCTTCAACCTTTAAAGACAGACAGTGTGAGAAGGGCTTCCAGCTTAGGATGGAAGATCAGTCAGAAAGTAGATTCACATCATCTTGGGAAACTGGTACTGCCAATTTCAAATCACACAAACTTTCATTTCTAATTATTAAATAATGCTTCACTCTTTTTTGGGATCTGAGTGTAATTTGACATTTCTCCTTGAGATAGAATATATTGTCTGGCATTCTCTGCAATGCAAAATGAGTGGACCACAGACTCACAAGGTTTGGCGCAAATCATATCAGAGGTTTTTCATTCATTTTCAGGAAGTCATTTTCTCAAGCGCCTCTCATGACAGTATGCACAAAGCCAGTCATAACAGGCCCCTGACCTACAGTAGGCTTTTGTTGCAGTCGTTTTGGGCTACAAATACACAGAACAGATAGTAAAGGGCAATTCTCCCTGTTCAAGCTGAGGAGGGCCAACCCTGTCATTGCACAGATCTGTTATAGAGTCAGTAGGTGTAAACAAAAGGATGGCTCCAGAGCTGAGAGTATTTAGGAAATAATACAGACAAGCTCACATTTTCCTGCACGTCACTGCACTGCACCCTCAAGTATTTCCAAAACCAAAAAGGACAACCAAGAAGAAGGCTGGGCAAGAATCCTCAAGAGGATGCCTCCAAACAGAATTTCTATGATTCTGCAAAGTTCATGTTCAAAACCAGGAATGATAAGCAGGAACAGCTAAGTCCCTAGGAGGCTTAGGGTAAAGGCCATATTTCTTCACTTAGCATTTCCTAGGAAGGAATTCAGGTGGCTTTCTTCTCCGCATTTTGACTTTTTGGGAGTCACATTTATGTACATTTACCTTTTCCTGATGCTTATAGAACTGAGCCCTTACAGCACTGTGTGTTGGGAAAGATCTTGCCTGATGCACCTCCAAAGACAAAATTCTTGTCTGCAGTGGCTCATCAACAATATCACGAACAACATAGTTTCTTTCAGTACTGTCCCTTTAAAACACAGACTCTACATTGCTGCATACATTAAACACCATGTATTTGCTGCTGCAAAGGACACAGATGTTGAAAGGATGGTGACAGGGAACTATCCACCCCAGCAACCTCACTCACCCAGAGTGAAAATGATGGTGCCAGCAGCACTTTGCCAGGTCAGTCACTTAACTGTCAGATACAGCTGAAAGGATGAAGAGCAAAAGGGTGAAGCAGAGTCAAGACTCAAAGTTCAAGTCTCATTTTGTTCTTTACCAAAGTTTGGTGGGGAAGAATTGGATAAGGGCCCATTTTCCATTCAAAACCCAAATTGCTTTGATAATTAGCAAGTCCATTGGAACATGTGTAGAGCCTAGGCATAAAAGACAAAGCAGATGATAGCATGTCAAGAAATCATATTTGATATAGATGAAAATTACTGAAATATAGGGAATTATGGAAAAATACAATCATTTTGCAATTAAGATTAGGACTAAAAAAAGGATTTGCATTCATTGTAGCAAGCAAGACCAGTAACAACTAACAACCACCTACGGAGATGGAGCTATTAACATGCAAATGATCATTATTCTGACCGAGGTATTTCTACTGAAAATGTGCTGTTTATGCAGATTTCAAAGAAGTTTTTTGAAGCAAGGTATGTACAGATAAAGAACCAGGAGTGGGAACAGTGTTTACTCAGGAAAACTGTTCTGCTTGACACAGAAGAGAACCAAGAAACACAATTACTGAGCTGGGGCTGGAACAGACATGGTGTGGGATTCCAGCAAACCTCCCTGACAACACGATTACAATGGAGAGTGAGCTTTGGGGCCAGAATGCTAATGTCAGAAATGCAAATCTTTATTTAACAACTTAGAGGAGTAAAAAGCATGGAAAAAAGAGGATGCTACTGACTTGAAGGCAGAAAATAGGAAAAGATAGGAAATTTTTTGTGGAAATTGTAGAAATACCTGAGCTCTTCAAGTGTAACCAAATAGTTTATACCACGAGCACAACTCACAAGGTGAAAGCATTACCTGAAAATACCCTAAATACAACTTCCTCTGTTATCAACATTCTTTGTGATTACTGTCCTAATTTCAGTGGAGCTTTGATTCCTTCATACTATATAGGTCTTAACAAATTAGTTGAGGTCCATTTATACAGGCAGGGGACAAGGACCACTGAGCTCTAGTGGGAGGCAAAAATGAGTAAAGAGCTCATTCAGAATACTCAGTGAATGGCAGGCAGTACAAGACTATCTTGCCAGTGTGTTTGTCAAGAACTTGGCAGAGGTCAGCAAAGAAGCAGGAGAGACAAGCATAGCAGGCACCAAAACTGAAGACAGAGACACTCCATTACTGTGGGAAAATTCTACTTTCAAATAATATATGGGAGATTGTTCTGCAAAGTAAAGCAATGTGTATGAGAAAAAGACACTGAATTTTACTGCAGCTCCCTTTTACATTAATAGAAATTCAGAGCTGTGAGATTTCAAGAGTCAGGGAAAGTGGCTGCTTTCTAGGAGTCAGGTTTACCAAATTTCTGAAGGTCCTGGAAGTCTCTTTTGTGACTTCTGTAGCACCACTGTATTTTAGAACTTCATTGTATGGCCTTATCAGAGAGCATTTAAAAGATACTGGAATGTGTGGGTTTGATCTATGTGGTAGAAATGGAGAGAGGGTGACAGCCAGAAAGTGCAGGAGCTGGGGAAGTTACATCAATCTCTCACTTAGCAGGCTGCACTGCTCTCGCAGTCCTACGTAATCCAAAATAGAGGCATTTTAGGAAGATCTGAATTTGAAAATATCAAATAATAACTCCGTATCTTGAAGTGCAAAATGAGATTCTTTCAGCTCTGCACAGGGTGTTTTTCAAAAATTGGGAAGGCAAAGCACACCTCTGCGAACAAAAGCCACCCACCTGCTGATAAGACAAAAAATAAAATAAACAGACTCAGTTGGTGGGTCTAAAATCTAGTGCTCCAAAGCCAGTGAATGGACATTTAACATATTCCTGGACATTCCATGGACATATTCCTTTTTCACAGGGAATTCTTGTTTCATTTGTCTATTCTAATGTCTGATAAATAAACACCACCAGATAAATGCTGAATACCCTGAACACTGATTCTACAGGGAATCTATGCGAGATAAGAATGACTGGCACATTAGAATTTTTTGCCCCACAATGAACATGTGAGCAGCTGTTGGAAGAAGCCTTTTTGTCCTAATAAGTAGTAAGGCAGGATCCAGATAGCTCAGGGTCTTGAAAATCTCCTAGATTCCCAGATTACAGAGTCACATAGTGGATTATCTTGTAGCCACAGTGGGTCATCTAGTCCAACCTCACTTCATCTACTTCTTGCAACTGTAGAAACAGTTGTCAGAAGTATCACATAATCCCTACCAGTGGCCAAAGCATAGGGCATCAATGAATGGTTCATCTGGCCACCATCCACACTGATATTAGTTTGGACAAAGGAAAGACATGGATCTTCTACCTCCTATTACTTTGTGTATTGGAGAATTGACTGTAAGAGAAACATGTCATGTACAGTTTAGAATAACCTGCCCATATGGGATGATTCCACAAACACAGAAGCAAGTTAAAGATGAAAACACAATGCTGGCTAACACAGCAATTATTTAATATTTCTTTTTAATATCAACACTGTATTTTCCAAGTCAGTAAATTCTGTTATCTTCATTTTATAGATACAGAAAATGGTAGTGAACAGTAATTTGTAAAGCTGTACTGGCCCCTTGATTGCACTAATCTAAGTGAGGGACCTGGCTGGAGTTCCCACAGCTTCCTTCTGCTTCAGGCCATGTAATTAAGGTTCCTTCTCATCAAAACAAAGGACTGTAAAATAAGAAAGGAGGTAGTCATGTTCCCCTTGTTACCCCAGTAGGAGCTTGAATGTTCTCTCAGACTGTCAGTTGAGACATAGAGACAGCAACTAAGGCTGTAGTGTCCTAGTAAATTTGAATGTGCACAGATGCAGTAATGTTAATAAACTGCATGCAAGTTCGTTGGCATAAGGCTTGGCCTGTTAAAATTTGTATTTCCGTTCCAAGCCATGGATGATCCAGGGGTCATTCATAAGTAGAAACTGCATGAAGCTGCACTATTTTGGGAATTATGAGTGGTTTACTACCACAGATATGATTCCATGCCAGGTGGCTTTACTGCCTGAAAATGCTGCAAGGTAGATTTGATTTACTAGTACAGACATAACGTGCTGGAGATCACCCAGATAGTCTATGGCAAAGCTGCGACTACAGCCCAAGTTGCCCGAGTCCTGGTCTGGCTCATAATCACTCAGGCACATTTCCAGTACCAGTGCTTCTCTTGTTCAGCACAAGCTTTGCAATTTGCACAGCAGCAAGTTACTTGGACCAACAGTTGTCACTTTGAGGGAGTCTGTGCTCCTACAACTTGCTTAGTAGCACACACAAACTTCTCAGCCCACGGATTTCAAAAGCTGTGAAAATCTAGATAGGATTCTGCAACATACACTTAGCCTTCACAATATAAATATACTTCATGTTTTCTCATCATATGTTTCCTCAGTACTACGGCCAAATGCATGGTCAAGTTTAAATCACATATCCTTGAGTCTCAAGACAGTGACTCAAGCTCTTACAATGGCCTTATAAATGCAGGTATTTGGTCTTAAATTCAGAACAGAGCCCTGCCAACTGATCCTTGGTGTGGATCCGTATGAAAACATATTGCATGCTCTTCTGGGCTAGCACATGATGGTACATTCACCCAGAAATATCACATCACATGGGTATAACACAAAAATCTAAGGGGACAGGCAGAAAAAGACTCTGCCTCCTTTTGCCTGGAGAAAGTGCAATTTTATGGCAGCAGAAAACCAATCAGCCAATATCCCTCTCTAGTTCTCTCTGCTAAAGGATAGTTCAAATGAACAAAGCATGATTACTACTGCAAGGCAAGGGCATGTTGGGACATACAATCTTTTTAAAATGGTTCCAGCCTTTCAGTCAGCTCTTATAACCAGATAAGGCCTCAAATCCTAAATCTCAGTTCTCCCAAATTCTGAGAATCTGACCAAATGTTTTCATTTGATCTAATTGGACATAGAACCCCAGAATTGTTTAGATTGAAAAAGACCTCCTAAAATCATTGAGTCCATCTGTTAACCCAGCACTGCCAAGACCACCACTAAATCATGTCCCTAAATGCCACATCTATACATCTTTAAAATACCTCCAGGGTTGGAGACTCACCCACTTCCCTGGTCAGCCTGTCCCAGAGCTTGACCACCATTCCAGTGATGGAATTCCTCCCAACACCCAATCTAAAACTCATTAGGTGCAGTTTGGGGTCATTTCCTCTTGAAGTGCCAGTTGTTATTTGAGAGAAGGGTCTGACACTGACCTCTTCAATTAATTATTTCAATCAACTCTGTCTTGTGAGCCAGGTTCTTCTTCACTCTAGCAGACACTTAGAATCTTTCTCTAAAGCATCTTTCCACCCTACAGAACAGCCTATATATGTTTGAGTCTGCATGCTCACCTTTTATCAGGTAAATGAACTAAATATCCCATTATGTGATCTAGGATACTTGACAACTTGTAATTGCTAACAAATATTTCTTTAGAATTGCAAAAGACTGTGTGGTCCCAATGACTACAGCTACATGTCAGATAAGCTATAACAATCAAATACGAATAAATATAATAAACCACCTTTTAAAATATGTCAGTATCAAAAGCTACCTTTATGTAACCCATAGAGAAAGAGGTGGGGACTATTTATGTGGAAGGATCAAATTACAGAGTGAAAAGAAGAACAACCAAAGAAAAAGGGACTATAAAACCAACTTTCCTTCATATTACCTGCACATACATGTATTACATACTGCTGCAGAATTACATATTTATTTTTGTAGAGTTTCTGAACTGTTGAAATTTTTTCTACTCTCAGAGCTGAATTTGAGTAAACTATTAGGAAAGTAATCAGCAGAGCCAAGCAGTTCTGAAGACCTACCTAGCTGACAGTACATCCTTACACCAAAGCTTAACATAACCCTTGGGAAGAACCTTGGGACACTTCTGTAATAATATTTGAACAGTGGTGACATAAGAGAGTGACACAAACTTTAATGCTCTGCACTTGTTCTCTTAAAAACTCATTTACCCCAATTATATATCTATAAGGATCTGAACAATTTGAAAACCACTGTTTGTCCAGTCACTGTCAAATAATTTCATGTGAAGAATATTTTGAGCAGAGGCCCAGGAGATGCCTGGTCTTGCTGAAATTATTTGTTATAGATCAAACACAGACCAAGGCCTCTTAAAAGTTCATGGAGGTTTGGATCCAGTAACTGAGTTGTGCATCTAGTGACCACTGGATAGAAATGTTGTACTATAATGCAGGAAGCCTTATGTATGCACAGCCAGAAGTTCAATTTTCTTTGCAATGTTGGTAATTTTAATATAATCTATAATGTGGATGGGAGACAAATGCCTGGAAAGCAGTATTGCAATGATCTCTTTGATGAGCAGAGAGCTCACTTTCCAAACAAAATGAGCTAAAGAACAGAGAAGGCATCAGCTGTTTGCAGAACTGATCGTGTCTTCTCTTAAAGCATACCAAACCCATAAGGTCGTGGTAGTCTCAAGAGGATTTCTTAGACTGCAGCAAATTCAAGTTCAGCTGAAATGTTCAAAAACCCCTAGCTTGGGAATGGGTAATGGAAACTGAAGATCTGTCTCCTTAAAGATAAAGGGCGTTTCATATTGCATTCCTAAATGTTCTGGGGGAAGAAAGCTGTTTGCAGCATGCTCTGTTCAACCTTGGGACTAATGGGAGGAATGAAGGGGCCTTGTAAACAAACAAGAGGCTTTGGTGCTTTGTAAATGGAGAAATTCTGCCTACAAAGCTGAGTTTTATACTGAGTTAGTTATTTTCATCTTACACAAGTGTGGGATGAATAGTGAGGCCACTAAAATTACTAGAAGTATACAACTATTGTTTTTTACTTCACATTATGATTTTTTTTTTTAAAGACAAACTCCCCAAAAAATTCCCCAGAAAAGGTTTTCCATCACAGCAGGAATGTGAGACAAGAAGGGGCAAAGGAACTTGGTAAGGTGATAACAAATCAGCTGCAAAGTACTATTTTCCATCCACCCTTACATTAGAGTGCTTGTAGATGCAAGAGGGAGCCTGTTCAAAGAGAGATTTAGAACTTCCTCTTTCTCAGAAAACTGTGCCGAAACCTAAAAGTATTTATGACAGAGGAAGACTACTCAAAAGATTCTCACGGCTTTCTGCCCAGGTTTAGCTTTCCTAGCATTTCAGTTGCTTTTGGGGCTGAAATTCTATTGCAAACTTCGTCCACCAATCCTTCCCACTAGCAAAAAAGCAATGTATCTCACAAATTCCATATGGCAATGCAATTCCACCAAGAAATGGAATTTTTTTCCTCCTGTTATGACCTAATTTCCAAAACCCTTGAAGCAATTTTCAGTTTGATAGTGGCAGATGCTGCACATTAGACAATCGTGTTTTGAAGCCGGGATATTTACCTGGATCATAGTATTTATGCTGTTCTGTAGTTGCCCGTGCCATATCCATCGTCATGTTATTCAATCACTCTTGCTATCACTGTGTTCGTATAAACAGGACTGATCACACTCTTTACAGATTATAAACCACCATCACACCTTTTTGCAGAATGTGACAAAACATAAAGCAAGCAATAGTTCCTTCTCTAAGTCTCAAAATATAGTCGTTTAGCAGTACCAGGTTAGAATATAGCAAATAATCTTGCCAGAAAGTGGCAAACCTCTAGTAATCATGAAACAGGGTATTTCCATTGAGTACAGCTCTTCTAAGGATCTTCTACAGATAGTGGCAGAAGGAGAAAGCCTCATTAACTGTGACGTTATCCACAGCCCTCAGTCTTCCTCTACAATTCTGAGCTGATGGATTGAGGTTTGGAGACAGCATCAATCCACAACTGAGTCATGGCTCGAGGTGTAACTAATCTATTTCCAGGTGTGACAAGGATATGCCACACCTATGCTAGGTGCTATGCTGGGTCCCTTTCCTCTCGCTGGTTTACAAGGCAGGAAGTTGGTTGAGGCCTTAGCCAAAATCATGTGAGGGGGCAGCCTTTGCCTCAAACTGCACAGGTCATGTATGATCCCTGGTTCTCTGGAGAGCTTCTTCATGCTCTCAGGTGCTGAGGTGCCTTTGATGACACACCTACTGAGCAGCAGATCAGAGCTGACAGCATAGGCAACACCTGGAATGAGAGGGAAAGCAGGAAAGAAAAGTAACACTGTTCCAAAATGAAGACAGGAGTCCCATTATACCAAGTTTGTGTCCCCAGTTTGATACACCACCAGCCACCATATGTGAGAAGCTTAATGCTGAGAGGGAGGATGGTGAGCAAGCTCATCAGCCTTTCATCTCTCCCCCTCCCAAGAACCATCCCTGCTGCTGTTTATGCCTCCTAACCCCAGGGACCAAAGCGCCTATTAGACTCATTATCCTCCCTCTGCGGATGTTCCCCCTGAGAGGTTCATTAGGCCTTGCTGCCTGACAGCAGGCAGCCAGAGAACCAGGTGGCCACCTTCTTTTGCAATGCCAGTGTTATTTCCAAGGGGTTAGACTTCTGGGAAGAAGCTTTTAAATTCCCTGATTCCCAGATGCAGGGAGGGCTCCATAAAACCCTCCCTGCACAGATGGATTGAAGAAAGGCATTACACTTGGTACATTCTCTGCAGGAGTTCATTACCAGAGGGAAAAGAGAAGTGTGAATCCCTTGGTATCCTCTCAACAAGCTTAGAAAATCAGTTTCTGCCTCTCCCATCCCAGGATCACAAGCACTTCACTTGCATGACTCCAATAACAGTGTGACAGTGCTGGACATGGGAAGATGAGGCTGGTGTCCATTTGACCTTGAAAGAGGCAGAGAAAAAATGGAAGCTGGAAGGACTAGCTTAAACTTTATTGTTGCTACCCTTCCTGCTTCCAACTCATTTTGTATATCTCAATGCAATATTATATTTCTTTTCAAACTTCAAATCTATTTTATAACTTTAGTTAGGCTTTATTGACCTGCTTGGATTTTTGGACACAGAATAGAAAGGAAGGAAAATTTCTGTCAGAAAAGATAATAATATTTTAGGAAGAAATCTGAAGGGAAGGACTTGAACAGACACTTCAAGATGCACTTAAAATAGTGAACCTACCCCCACTCAGTCCTACTTTTTCCTGCTTACACACAGGCATTGATATTTCTTGCTGCAGGCACTTCCTCATGTGTCTGCTTCCATGTGTTACAGGGGAGATATCTTTGTTAGGTTTGGAAAAATTACCTTTCCACTCTGTATTAAAGGAGGCTTCAAGAGCTCAGGGATTGCTCTCTGCACCGTCTTCTTTGTTACCAGTATGTTTAATTTGGCTCTTGTTAGGTGCTCTTCCTTTCTAGACCATGAAGAGCTACTGGGAATGGCTAAGGTAGCTGACATTTAAGGGAGGCTTCTCTGTGCTGATTTAAAAGCTCAGTGTAATGTATATATGTATATATGATTATATAGTAGCAGTTTTCTAATGTGCCATTTTCAATTGAAATTTTATTTATAAAACAGCTATTTAACAGAGTCACAGCAGCATTTCAATTGCATGTCAGGAAGAACATTGGCCCTGTGGTCGAGATAAGTGACAAGAAAAGAAGAGCTGGATGTTAGGCTGAGAAACAAGATGACCTCGGGCAAGTCATTATACTTCCCTCTGCCTCACTTTCCCATTCTGTTATGCTGAGATTTTAAACAATTACCTGGCCTGACAAGTGCAATCAGTATGTAAAGAGCTCTGAAGTGGACATGCACCCAGCTGATCCTCAGAGAACCACGAGCACTGCTGGGAATAGGCAAGAGGGAGGTAGCAAGATTCAGTAGCAGCTTGACTTCCATTGCAGACACTGGATATACTTGGGAATTTTATGGACTATGTACTTAGATACGCAGCTTGCTTATGCTCCCATTGGGTCAGGTCTAACACGATGACATGGAACAGCTAACTGTAGACAGGTGTACAAAACAGAAAGATCCTAGTGCCAAAATCAGGACATCCGAAAAAGAGAAACACGGCGACCAAATTAGAAAAATTGCAGTTTCAGAGGCATACAGCCTGGAAACAACCAGACTGAGAATTCAGTGCCTTTTTGGATGGGTTGTGTGCAAGACCACACCATATTGGCTAGCAGTGCTGCACTGGCTAAAATGAATATGGGAGATTAAAAGTGCCCTTCAGCTTCTGCTATATGTTCACCTGGGCAACATGAACAGAGGAAGAGTATGAATACCAAGAGTGCAGCACACATGTACAGTTCTGCAGCACATACAGTAAATATGGCACATATATCAAGAATTCAAGGGAGTTTTGGGGACAGAGTGCAGGCAGGAGATCAAGAGTGTGCAGAAAAAAGCACTGTACCTGGGCACAGAGAAGATGTGCATACTTCAGACAATCCTTCCTGCCCCCCTGGGAAATGTTCTACTGACATTATTTATTCTCTTTGGAGCAGTCACCAGCTTTCTTTGAAGGACAATGGTACCACAAGGGAATGTGGGCTGGTTGGTGGCAACTGTTTGTCCCCCAAAGGTGCAAAATGTTCTAGTGTCATAGAATTATAGGATATACTGAGTTGGAAGAGACCTATCAGGATCACTGAAGTAAAATTCTTGGCCCTGGACAGGACATCCCAAGGCTTGGTGCTGTAACCACTTGCCTGGGGAGCCTGTTTCAGTGTCCAGCCACCCTCTGGATGAAGAATCTGTTCCCAATATCCAACCTAAACCTCCCCTGACTCAGCTTCATACAATGTCCTTGACTACTGTTACTGGCCACAAGAGTGAAGAGATCATACCTGTCTTTGTGCTTCCCCTCACTACAGAAGAAATCGTTAACTGCAGTGAGGTCTCCCCTCAGTCTCCTCTTGTCCAGGCTGAACAGACCAAGTAAACTCAGCCACTCCTCACAAGGCTTCCCCTCCAGAACCTTCACTATCCTTGTGGCCCTCTTTTGGACACTCTCTAATACCTTAATGTCTTATGCTGTGGCACCCAAAACTGCCCTCTGGACTCAAGGTGAGGCTGCCCCAGTGCAGAGCAGAGTGGCACAATCACCTCCCCTGCCCAGCTATCATGCTGTGCCTGATGCCCCCAGGACAGGGTTGGCACTCCTGGCTGGCAGGGCACTGCTGACTCATATTCCACTTGCCATAGACCTGGACCCCCAGGTCCCTTTCCACAGTGCTTCTCTCCATCTTCTTGTTCCCAAGTCTGTACACAGAACCAGTGGGTTGCCCCACTTCAGGTGCAGAATCTGTCACTTGCCCTTGTTGAACTTCATAAGGTTGGTGGTTGCCCATCTCTCTAACCTGTCTAGGTCTTGTTGAAGGTGAGTTGTGAAGATCAGGTAGCAAGACATCAGGTATGCAAGCACATAATGGCATGATTTGGCTGTAGCCTGTCTAGATGAGATACCACGGACTTGGGAATGGGTATGCTATAGACAGCTTGGGAGCAGGAATTTTAAAGGCATAAGCTGTAGGGCAGAACCTCAGGGAAAGGTTCTTTATAGCTATACTGGATAGATTACTTGGAGAGAAACACGCTCTGAATTCAAAGGAAATTGAGATAATATCTGTAACTCAAGGCCTATGCATGCAGAATTGAGTATAAAGTAAGTTTGTTTCATTATTTTCCTGCAGAAATAAATTTGCAGGCACTTCTGGTTGCTGAGACTTAAAAATGCATGGATAAGATGAGGTACAACAGAACTGTGTCTATGATTGGAAAGACTGTGCAATCAACGTATAATTAACCTGTGAAACTTGTTGCCAGAGGATATTATAGAGGAAAACAGATTAGCAAGATTCAGAAAAGGATTAGACCTTACAAGAATAGCATCTGCAGCTAGGCTTGCTAAAATAAAAACCATATGGGTTATTAGCCTTCCCACTGCAGGGCATAAAATGATGGTAAGTTGGGGTCAGAAAGCTATGTCTCCCTATTATTTAGCATTGTAAAAAGGGCCACACCAGGGGGTTGTTACAAGCCTATCTAAAGCATCCAGCACTGGCAGGGGTTAGGACAGAATACTGGACTGGATGGGCCATTAGTTTGATACAGACAAGCAATTTCTTATACCATTCTGCCCTCATTTCCTGGGAGAATTCCACTCCCCAAACTGATAGGCACTCCAAGCAATTGAAATTTAAGTGTAAACATGTTATTGCTTGAGCAATTTGTGGGCCTACAAAGGTACAGACTAGCAGTTAGACCCCAAATCGAGGTGCCTTGTGGACTAAGAGATTTTTCTATTATAGTTTTGTGATCACCACCTACAGACTTCATAGTTGTCATTCAGCTGGTCAGCATCAGTACAGGTGCAACCAAAATCCCTCTTGAACAGGCTCTCAGTGTGAAAGCAGTAGAGAAAACTCCTTATTGTAGGAGCCCATGCCTTTGAAGCTGCATAGTTTGCCCACCCACCCTTTGTGATGCAGCAAAGTGAGGAGAGCAATCAGGATTGAGCAGAGGCACAGAATAGCATTTCCTTTTTCCTGCTGTTGCTTAGGTTTTCCCTTTTTGTGTCTCACTGTGGATGGCTGCAGCACTCTTCCCCTGGTACCCTGCTTCACAGCAGGTTAGGCAAGAGTGTCTCTCTGTCCTACTGACTCAGACAGGAGAGAAAAAGGTAAGATGTGACAGATGTGGTGAGGCAAGAGCAGAAGGTATGCAGGGGCTGTATGGTAGGTGTCAGGAGGTGATGCAAAGACCAGGACTATGAACATGTGGCACAGGAGTGAGAAGCAGAGGGGGAGGTTGCTGGGGGTGGGGTATGCAGTGAAAGAGGCAGAAGGAGTTGCTAAAGACACAGAGGGTGCGGGTGGATGACTGCATGATCACCCACAAGGATACACAGCACAGAAGCAAAGGCTTACATCCATAGAGTACAGATGGACCAGCAGGCAAACACAAGCAGAAGGGGAAGGTCCAGTGGGAAGGATGTAAAACACTGTTTATTCACTCTACTTTCTACTCAGAGCCCCAGCCAAAAGCAAAATGTCAGTGATGACAGAGGTGAAAATGTATGATGTATAGGTATGAACAGTGTGCCAGTGATGCTGAGAAGGTGCATTGGTACAGGCACCTGCATAGAAGTGTGTGGCATTGCTGTTCCATCACTTGGAATTTGGGCAGCATGGGGTGAGTGCTTCACATCTAGCAGGACTGCAAGAGGCAGACAGGACATGAATCTCCTCAGGCCCTTTCTCTTTCCAACCAACAAACCATTTCAGAATTAAAATGGCATTTAAGACCATCAGACTAGGAACAAAGACAACTTTGGGTGATGCACTGTTCATACCATCCCAGACACGTGTCAGTACACGTACAAATTTTAATGGGAAAGACTCTGCCTTTCAGATGAACTGGTAACTCCTGATTTTCACTTTCTAATTATACTCCCAGTCACTTCAATACTCTTGTGAAAAGCTTAAAGCCCTTTGACTCTTGTCTCCTCCAATACTTGCCATAGTATTTTACAGGAGAGACCATATTTTTGGGACATGTCTAGTACAATAGGGACTGGACCCTTGTAGAAATCAATCAGTTTTCTGAAAAACACAGTTAAATGTTTTCCACCTGCACCACTACCAGCATCTCTCAGTCCCTGGCTCGAAGGTCGTGTCCACTCTGCATCAGATAGCCTGATCTTCAGAGACTGCATTTACTCTTATAAAGGTCAAAGTAGTAGCACAGCTATTTCTCCTCAGAATTTTCTGTGATCCTGTGTTACCTCCGCAAATCCAGAAGTCATCTCTCTTTCTCTCTCTCTCTCTTCTGAACTCTGGCCTATCAGACTTGGCAGTTGTCTCATGACTTATGGGGATGAGCCCCTGAAAAATTCCTCTCTTACCTGAAAAGGTCGGGTGTACATAAACCCACACACAAACACACATCCACAGAAACACACACAGATGCCAGCATTCACAGATGCACACACAGCTTCTTAGCTCCGCACTGCTGTTTTCGGCAAGACCACTCAAAGTGTTTAGCCCGACACGCTGTGATGATGATGTAAACGGAAAAAGAAAAGCCCTTCACCTGTGAAACTAATTAATAGTCAACAAACTTGCTTCAAGGTAGGAGAGCTGGCACTGGAGGCGAGAGGCTGTCCCGGCGAGGCAGGAGCCCGGCACAGCTGCTAGGTGGCAGCAGCCATTCACCAGCGCAGGGCTGCGGCTCGCCCAGGTGCCTGCCGGCTTCAATTCCAGCAGAATTTGATGCTCCTCAGAGTGAGCCACTCTTACAGCCCCCACTACAGCCAAAGCGCTCAAGGCTGCTGCTGTCTCTGTCCATGACGGGAGCATACAGAAACATAAAAAGAAAGTCATCCTGGCTTTTAAAGCACATCACAACTGGGGTTGCAGCTTTTTAAGGGGATGTAGCTGAACAGACACCTTGTGAGGATGCTGATGATATCTCACCTTATCAGTAGGCAGGGAGGCTGTGTCCTCCTCCACAGCTATTTCAGGCCCCTTTATCACCCCCTATCAAGGCAAATACTTATCTTCCAAGGGCTTTTCAAACATCACCTAATTAGTCTCCCCAAACCCATAAGCAAAGCAGGGGAGCCAGAGCCTTGTGTTCTGTGTAGCAAATGAGACTGAAACTCTGTGAACAGCTCCAATTTAAAAGCAACCTTCATTGCAGCACGTGGGAAGTGCTGCAGCAGATTTAGGGGCACTTTTAAGGATGCCAGTTGAATATTATAACCTCATTATTCATATAATTAATACTGCAACTACTACTGAATTCCATGTGTTATTTATAGAAGCATTATATTCCAGTTATTTTCTGCAGCTCTTGTCTCTTTGACATGCAATAGATTTTCTTATGGAGTGTCGGCCTGCATCACCAAGGATCCATGGGAAAGGCAGACTTTAAGCAGAACATGGTTAAATATTCTGGGCCATTTAACTATAAGATGCTGTTGAACACAGCTTGAAAATTGAAGGACAGAGATTCAAACTACTCCATGTCAGACAGCCTCCACAATATCCATTTGTTTGCTGCAAGCTACAATAGCCAGCAGTTACGTACAGGTCTTGACCCTTCATGCCTATTTCTGGCATGAAGAGCAGGGAAGCAGTAAAAAATATTGACATCAAAATCAAGTAATTAGTCTTCAGGGTCAAGATCACTCAAAACTGACTGGAGGTGTATCAATTCTCCCTCAGTGAAACTGGTTTGGGCAGTTATTACGTTGAGTTGTCTTAGTTCATGCTTGGGAAGGTTTCTTTGCACTATAATAAAAAAGGAGTGGGTTTTCAGGAAGAAATACTATTCTTTTTTTTTTTTTTTTCTCTGCAGGTAGGGAAAAACACTCTTGGCCTCTGCAGGGAATTCAGCAAGCTCAGTATGAAGGTGGTGTAAGTGTTGTTTGTGTCTGCTCCACTTAACAAGAATGGTCATAGTTGCTCTGGGCTTCTATGTCTTCAAATAACCATACAAAGTGAAAACAGGAAGGTTAGGTGCTGTCTTTCCCTGGTCCAGGAGCACGAAATGTTCCCAGAGATGTTCACTTTAGCCCTTTGAGAAAACTGGACCAAAACCATGCCTTCTATTGCTAAAGAAAACCAGACCAAAGACTGAAATCAAGCTCTGGGCCCTTCCCACCCACAGTATTTAACAGTTAACTCCTTCTCCCCAAGTTCTACACCACCCAACTAGCACCTTCAAAACCCAACTTCCCACAGAGGGGACTAACCTGACTACCTAAGTAGTGTGGATGGAAGATTGTGCCATGTGACCTAACCTCTGGCTCTCTTCTGTTTCACAGGACAAGACACAAAGACTCCTCTCCTAAGTGTTTGTTTTGTTTCCACACAAGTGGGAACTGCCCCTGCCACTTCAAAGGCCCAGCAAAGAAAGGACCTTTAAAGAAAAGAAAGACATTTTACTTCAGGAGAGTGTAACAATACAACAGGGGAAAACACTTGCCAAGGTGTAAGACAGGAGTGAGTTTTAAGACCCTTTTATCCTTGTTGTCCACCAAGGCAGATCCTTCATGCACTTTTGTGGATGAATGACATTTTGGGCTTCTTAACTTCCCCTCATACAACACACAGTAAAAACTGTATGGGGCTTCAGGCTTACATAGGATCAGGGCAGGGCAGAACATTCATTCACAGACATTTGAGTCTTGCAGAGAAAATTCCCTTGCAAAAACCATCAGTTTGCTCCTTTGCAGTGGTGGAAATCACTCCCTGTCCCCATGCTCATTAAAAATATTGTGAGGTGCTATTCTTTGAGGACTTGCTGCGTGTCGATTCTGACTCACTGCCTCCACAGAGGCTGATCACTTTGTTTTACTCTACTCACTGTCCTTCTGCTACAGGATAAACTTAATATTCATTTGATGTGCCTGATCCTTTGTACATCTGTTCTAGGCAAACAAAGTTTTTCACTCCCCACCTCCCCTCAAACTTTCCCCAAAACTAACATGCTGAGTTTTGCTGCCAATTCAAACATAGATGTGAGCTAGATGAGTTATGGAAATGGCTAACACTGCAATGTGAAAGAGTATTCCTCCACTTAACTCCTGCCTAGTTAGCTAAATAGCACTTGATTCATGTAAATAGAGTTGCTGCCTGTTCCTAAGACCCACAGTTAGTTCCTAGTGAGCCCGCTGGTTAATTTTCTCCACCCAGTCTGGACTGTTTAATTTATAAATTACATTAAATAAAACTAAAATCCTGTTGGGGCTACTAATATATCATTCATTAAATATTATGTAAAACAGCAGAGATACACATTTTCTGTTAAGCACAGACACGTTACTAACTCCCTGTAGAGATCATGTGTGATATCTCTGGATGCAGGCTTGCTGCCTAGATTCCCCCTGAGGACAACTCATCCGTCCTCCACCATCTGTTGGCATGCTGGGGTTCCTCTGTCACACCTAGGCAGCCAGCTCTGGGCTTTGGATTCTGCTCTGTGCCTCAGACACTCAGTGTTAAATGGGCCTTGGTGCCCTCCCTGACACACTGCAGCAGAGCTTGCACCCCCGATCTCTAAGTTTCAGAGTTCTTTATGCCACAGGCTTGATGCAAAGTCCCTGGAGCATCATTAAACCTGCACTCTGAGCAGATTAGAGATGCAGCCGCATTTGTCCTTCCCTGTGTTCCCCTGAAAGGTAAGTTTCATGAAAAGCCAGAAACTTTACAAAGTGCAGCAGAGCTCATCTCCATCTATTCCAAGTAACCTCTCCATCCAGTCAAACAACCCAGCTGTCATAAAGGAACAAATGGAGCCACACATGACCAACGAGGAGCAGAGAAATAAAACCACCTAAACTTCAGGCAGGAAGTTTCTGTTGTTATTTCTGAAGTGTGTTTAGCATGGAGACATATTGTACATTTAGCATAAGTCCCCGGGACCCTAATGAGCTCCTAATGTACCCCATACTTCAAGGATTTTCCAAAGAGACCAGTAACTTAGCAACAGTAGCAAATCCTTGACAGACATAATCAGTATTTGTGCTGGAGCTTTAGGCTTCCCCTCTTCTCTCCCACTAAATGGAAGGTGGTTTTGTCTGGGATTTCTTCTCTGCTTTGTCATTGTTCTTTTTCTTCTTAGGGGTTTCTTCAGTGTATTTTTCCTTTATCCTTTCTGTTCAGTAAAGCAAAGACCCCACCACCAGCAGTTTGCAGGGAGCAGAGTTCTTGGAGCCTGGAGCTACCGAGATTCTTCCATGAAGAATTCCGTTGCACTGTGGAGTGCAGAGGTGGCTCTCTGGAGAGGCCACAGTCAAACCAGGGCTGGTGAAAGCAGTGATTTTCACATGATAGCAAACTAGACAGTCACCAGGGCCAGCAGTGAATCCTCAGGGACACCAGCTAGAAGGTGATGAGCAATGACAGCTCTTTGCTGTGTTTGTGGCTCTCAGCCAGGGGAAACTGAATCACCAAACTCCAAAGACATTTGCTTAAAAGTACAAAGCAAATATTGACCGCTAATTACTTCTTAAGGGCATATGAGGCAGTAAGCTCCAGAGGAATACGAGGTCCTTCTGAGGCAGCCTCTGCACTCTTCTCCAGTGGCTGCCATTTGGCACCCACCATGTACAAAGATTTTGTTTTCCCTGCCCACATCTCCTGCCTAGGTCCCCTGACTTTTTACTAATTGCAGGAATAGCACTGGTTTTGAAAGGAGGCTTTACATCTCAAGCGAAGAACATGAAAAACAGATTCACATTCACAAGAAATTTGTGTACATCAGACCATCAGTCTATTAGGTGTTTAGGAGGACAACCCATTTTAGTAACACTGAGAAATCTCCAAAATGCTAACCTGATGTGCAAAAGTGAAATGAGTTGTCCAGTATCACAGAAGGCCAGAGAGCAGGAGACAATCTCGTTTGAAATAGTTTCTATAAACCTTATTATTATTCTGTAATAGCTACACTGTAAAAGTACACAAGATGAACAAACAGATTTGAGCTAAAAATCACCAAACAGCTGTTCTGGACTTTGATTAGTACAGTTTCAGCAACGAAAGGGACAAAACAACCAGTTCTGTAGGTCCAAGTTTAACTGGAATTTTACAGACAAAGCATACCAATGTTTTTTTTACTCCCCAGTGTTGAAAGAATGAAAGGTTGATAGTGGAAGAAAAAAGCATTTAACAAGGACTTTTTGATCCAGCACTGGTCTTTGAAATGTTTAAGAATGGTCAACTCAATCTAGGAAGGCCTGATATATAAAAATGAAGCATCATACCCACATCTCTTTCATTTATAGCAAGAGAAATGGACTAGGCTTATACATCCACCTTGTGAATTTTAGAGAAGTCAGAGGAATAAGCAAAATTTCAACCACTTAGAGCCAACCAATCTTATTTACAAAATATCAACAGACTGAGCATGAAAAATGAATGAAGAAATATTTGGCAGCAGGAGTAAAAGACTTTCTTTAAGGTGGCTGTCCAGGCAGTAAATTCGAAGAATATTTTAGGTTAACTCAGCTGAAACACTCCTGAAAAAACCAAAAATATCCTCTACATGCAAAGCATGCTCACCAAGATGCAGAAAAGCACCCACCCAGAGGTCCACAACCACACAGGTCCCCAGCACAGAGATCTGAAACTCAGCACAACATAGACAAACCTGTGGGTGGCAGCTCTCAGCTAATGGGATCTCCTGCACTGTCCTGTACAAACCCACCATGAAGTAACAAGATAGGTCCAAGGCAAGATACAAAAGGATTAGGTCTGCTGTTCTAAGTCATTATTGCAATGACTCCACGCTGTCATCACAAACTCAGAGACAAAGGAGGGGCATGTCGAAACTCTTGACCCCTGTGAGAAACTTACTGGAACTGCAGGAAACTATCACAGTGATTTGTCTTTCCTTGGTTCTTATTGCACATATCTCAAGGCAAGGCAAGTCCCAGACCCACCCATGTAGTAACTTTGGCCTACAGCATCAGGCAGTTAGGTCTCTGAGAAGCATGTGAGAATCATTAACAGCGTCACTTTCTCACAGTCAACCTGGCTTTACCCAACCAGAAATGTCTGCAGGAGAAATCTGAAAATCCCATTAAAGGGGATAATGATGCTTACCTCCTGTACAGAGTGCTTGGAGATTCGTGGCATGGAAAATTCTGTTAGAAGTAGGTATTTATTTAATCCTTCTAGTTTCTCGTATCAAGGATCCATACTACAGCCCTACATTTGGACATAATTCCCACTACGATTAGTGTAAACAAGTCTATGCTACATGGTTTAAAATCTGTGGCTGTCACATCTACCCTGCAGACCAGATGTAGATCTCCTCAATAGTCTGTGCCTGCACCTTAATGAGCAATGATATTTTCTCTCCTTCCTTTCAAAATATGTTACCTCACATTAGGGGATGAGACAAACAAGTCGTAGTTCTCAGGTGAAATCCAGACCCCCTTGAAGTCAATGGCTATGTCTTTCCAGTGTAAACAGGGACAGGATTTCTTTTTCTGCCTGAAATTCTCTTTGATAAAAAAAAGTACAGTTTGGTTTGGGTTTTTTATGTCTGACTTTAAGAGTTGAAGGAGTCCTGAAGCTAAGTGATGAAACAGTGCTAAGAAGTTGTGGGGCTGTTGTCACCTGGGACCAGCTGCCCCAATTCTGGTAACCTGATAATCTGCTTATTTGACATTTCTGGGGTCTCTGTACAGTCTCTCATGATAGATCTCTTCCTCCTTCTTGAATAAAGCTCAGTAAAACATTTGACCTTTTGCAGCCTTTAGAGTTTCATTGTGTTTTTAAAAAGGAAAGCAAAGCATGGAAAAACATCTGCTGAAGAAAAAATTCTCTCATTTGGATAACACACTCTCATTTAGTATAAAGAAAACAGGCTCAGAAAGGCCCACACCTATGATTTCCAATTCACAATAGTGTGCTGTAAAAATGACTTCATTCCTAAATGTTCAGGCCACCTCCCAAGGAAGACACTAAACTAGAAAGGACCATCAGGGATCAGCTGGCAAATCATTATCTCATCTGGAAACTGAAGCTCCTTGTCCAGTTTCTATCAGAAGTGACAATGAATTCAGAAGGTTTTGCCCTAGACCCTTCACAAAACCTGCTGTGCAGCTCAGCATAAACTCAGCCACTAATCAGGGGGTATACAAGCCTACAATATTGAAAGGAAAGTTGAAATCACAACAGAAAAGGCGGGGAAGACCCAGTGAGGGGAAGTGGGAGAGGCAGAATTGTAGGAGTAGGATGTGCCGCAGGGTGGGCGTCGCGGTGTGTTTAGCAGAGCTGTGTATGTGTGGAACCTGCACCGTGCTTGCCTTTCGTCTGCAGTAGCTGTCGAGCTGTCTCTCACTTTTTACGAGCACTAGAATTCACTAAGCCCAGAGAGATAAAAGTGGTGAATTAAAAAGCAGTTCCCTTTGTTTGGTTTTAAGGCAGGGTATAAAACACAGGTCTTGCTGGAACTTCATGCCTCTTGCTGCTTGGGAGGCAGCCCCATTAGTCTCAGTGCCTTTCTGATATCTGCCATGAAACTAATTACCTGCCTAACGGGACCTGAAATAGATTTCCATTCTCTTGATGTGTAGGAAGACAAGGAAGTGTGTGCAGCATGCAGGAGGGTGTGGGGACTACATCAGATGGGAGAGTCCTACAAAAGGGGCCTAAATGCAAGAACCTTTAAGGGCAGAATGAGAGGCCTAAGCCCAAAACAGACACCTGATAATTCTGCTGGTTTGGCAGCAATTAAAGACCCAAGAGTAAAATGTGAAGTTCTGCTTGAGTTCTCAAGTATCAAACTGATTGAATCCAAGAATTTGTTCAAGGATCATCTTTAGCATTAATCCTGTAGTTAGATACATGACTGAAAAATTCCTTAGATGCTAATGCTCTTACAGTAGGATACTTCTGGAAACAGGAGTTATATCAATAACGTGGATCATTATTGCAATTAATTTCACTGAAATACAATTGAAACAGAATGTAACATCAAATCCCCATCTGCTCACCACAAACAGCTAAGCCAGTCCTAAAAACCCCTAAAAATAAATACCTGCTTATAGGCTGAGGCAGATTTTATTACAAAGATCGTGAAGGGGAGGTGTGGAAAAAAAGAGTAGAACATACTCTTGAAATGCCATGAGCTTCTCTCTCCATCCCAGCTGGTTTGCCAAAGCATATTCTTCAGATGGGAAGGACTATTTTCTGTTTTTTTGCTTCAAGATTAAGTGGAACAAGTGCCTTTGCTCACATGTGCCTTTGCCCACATTGGTTAATTAGAAATACCCTCTACGTGGATGTATCTTTTTCCAGTCCCTTGCTTCTTAGCAAATAAAAAATCTATTTTGGCTTCCTTGCACTGACCCGTTAATTGAACTAATATGGGTTTTGTTGCTGTTCATTGTTTTTAAATAAGCAATTTTGTACTTGCAAATTTTAATTTCCCACATGGCAAAACACTTCTGAATATTGCCAAATCCCAGGCACTAGGGCTAGAGAAAATATATCTCTGCTTTCCCACTCCCATTAAAAGAAAAGTTTCATCAAGCATCCCTGCTGACTAGCCCTTTGCTCTGCGTGACATTCTGTTGGTTTCACGTGAGAGATCAGGTTGATCAGCCCCTCATTAATTCCATTATTAAAGTTATAGAGACCTGAGATTATGAACCTGTTACCTGCATAAAGCCCAGGTAATGTCTCTCTTTATCTCTCTCCCCCACCCCCCCAAAAGGGAGAAGAATCTTATTATTTGTACGTAGGCTATTTTATAGTTAGCTTGCAGAATTCTGGGAGACTATTCCTTTATTGACAGAGTATTGGGTGGGGGATTTTTGACTGTTTATCTGCACCATCATGGTGCAGAGGGAGAAATCTCTGAGACCTAAGCTGGCAATTTTTTTTAATGACAGTTTTATGTGCTTATTACTCTTGTTTTTTTGCCAGGTTTGTTAGGCAGGGAGTAGGTAACAACTTGCAATCTTGTCCACTGGCATGTATACATGCATTAATGGGCCAGATGGAGCTGCAGTGATTTTAGCAGCTGAGGGTCTGGACTATTATGTTTATACAGGTCAGGGGAGAGAGGGAATACACAACTAATTTAATATAACTTTAGAGGCACAATCTTCACTAAATTGGACATAGGACTCAAAGAGAGGAAGAAAGAGAAAAATCTGGCTCCTTCTCTTGGCTCTGCCACTGATCTAGTTTGTAATTGTAAGCAATTCTATTTACCCCATCTGCAACATGATAGTAATGTTTCTCACAGCTTCTGTACAGATATCTGAAATGGAGATCCATAAATGATTTCTCAAATTTATCTTAAATTTTATTTTCCTAAAACTTCAGATATGTAAGCTTCCCCTTCCATTTGTTGCTTTTTAATATTTCATAGTGTGTTTATGTTTTTCCTCAGGTAGGCTTGCTTGTAGCAATTCACATATTTTTAAGATCTTCTCTATAAGGTATGTATTGCAATAATTTTGCCTGCACTGTGCATTATATTTTAAACAAAAGATTTAGATTTCCTTATTTTTTTGCTTGAAATTTTTAAACTTCTGAATAGAAATTTATTACTGTAGAATTTCACCAGTTATTTGCTAGAGTAACAGATGTAGAGAGCTTTATTAAACATGTATGGTTTGTGGCATCTTGCCAACGTTTTTGTGCTGAAGCACAAACTAATTTGAGGCTTACATGTAACTTGTTATCAAACTGTATCAATAAACTGTAAGTTTTATATCCATAGAATATAGTGATATGTCCAAACCAAAGCAAATCAACACTATTTCTTTTAAAATTCCTAGCAATATTCAGTTTCTTTGTGTCTCCTGGATCACAGTTTCAACCCTGCTACTCAATACATATTGTGCACATTATTCACATTCACACCTTTCCAAAATCTCTTACCTTTCCCTCAGTGCTACTTTCAACAAATCAATACAACTTCATCCAAAACTTGTCCTTGCTTCTGTCCCCTGTCTCTGATCCTCCTAACATTGAGGGGGTAGAAGGAGAGGGAATGAGAGAGGGATGGCGCTTCTGTAATATGGGTTGCAACCACTAAGCCTATGACAAATTTGAAGTAGCCTGAAATAATTTGTGCTCATTGCATGAAAAACTGATTATCCTGATGACAATTTTCTGAATGTGTATGTTGATTTAACTCAAAGACTGCTGTTTCCTTGAAGGGTAAGGTAATACAGCAGATGAGGTGACTTAATAACAAATACTAAATTGATATTGATAAGCATTATGCGAGGAGTATTATGCTCGGTACTGGCTGACCCCAACGCATTCCAGTCCTACGGAACTTCTTTAAGAATCATGAAATCTTTAGCGCTGAAAGATCCATTACAGCAAGGGCAAAATGCAGTTCATCAAAAAGCAGAAGACAAATTTCTTGATAAAAGGAACAGACTCCAGAATCTGTCAGAAAACAGACCTTTTTAAGTCCCCATTATAAGACATGTCATTTCAGGTTAGACAGATATACCTCAATAATTACATGTATAAATGCAAAGAATTTTTGCCTGAAGAGGCTGTGACATCACTAGGAATAGAGGGAAGTCCTGAAACCCCATAGATTTTCCAAATAATCATTACTAATACAAAGGATACTATAAGACCAGGGACTGGTTTAATATGGGTAAGATCAGCAACTCTGTCAGTAAGAAGTTGATACATGAAATTTGAAACCAAACAAATGCCAGAGACATCAGAAAGAGAAGAGAAACAAAAGTCTTAGAAAGTGGCCAGTCATTCCCAGGCAGTTTTTCAGCATCCTGAACAGCAGTCTTCTGCCATAAAATGCTGTGCTAAGCCAAGGAAGCCAAATGCATTTGAATTGTATTAAATGTTGATAGCAAAATTACAGTGGAATACATATATGAAGAAGAATGTCAAGTTACAGGGCCAGATTTTTGGAAGCAAAGGCCAACAGCAGTATGGACAGCAACAAGAGCAAGATTTTACCTGTGTCTGTAATGAGCTCATTTTGCATTTATCTGCAAACCCCCATATGCATTAGCATATACACACTTTTGACTATAATGGCCATTATAATATGTCTTCATCTACGGTGCATTGTTCAGATACTTTTCTCAAAAGCAACCTTCATTAAGCTCATTTGTCTGAAATAGCCAGAATACTGAACAGCTGCAAGATCCCACACATTTGTCAAAGCTCATAGAAAAATATGAATGTCTTAACTTTGTGTTATTTGAGAACTGATATGTTATTATACTGTCTTTAAGGCTTTATTATAATGCATGTGCTCAAGAAAGGAGAGTTAAAACTAAATAGTCATTCTTAATTTGGGGATTTCATTTAAGCTAGGCTGTAAAACACTAAGATGGGCAAATGCTGCCATTTCCTTCAGTGATCATTTAGGTGGATGTAATTTATATACTTGTGTTTTTATGTGCATGAATGGTGGGTGACAAGAACTCTGTAGCAGGAAAACAAGAACAAATCTTGAGAAAGCTATAAGGTTCAAAACAACAACAAAATACCCCCAGTACCCTACTTTATTTTTTTTTTTTCCTTTATCCTCTTGATACTTTTTGGCTGCCTCCTTTGACTCTGCATTGTGGAAACTGCATTCATTCTGGGTTCTTATCAGATGCCAGATACATTATATTGCCACTTACAACTGTTTCCTGACCAAGTTAAAACAACATATCAGCCCTAAATGGGGTTTCAGCAAAAAATCTCATACAAACAAGCTATTCTGACCTACAGAGGTGCCCTTGGAACTGCTAAACTTCTAGTCCTTGACACTATATCATTTAGACCTACACCCTGGAAAACTGAGGTGGGTTTTCTCATATTACTGTCAAACTGTGTGGCAGAAAGTATGAAGTGAAGAAGTCTTCCACAGATCCAATGGTCTTAATAACCATAGCATTTGCCATTCTCCTTGCATTTCTGTTACTATAGTTTGGGAGAAACAGATTTGGTTCACACCTCCCTTCTGAATCTTCAATATTTATTTTGATTCTTTATGTTAATAAATAAATAAAATCCAGAGCCTTAGTTGCAGTATAAAACAGCACAATTCACTGCTGGGGCATAGAATTGATATACTAGATATTTCTCATTTATTAGCTTCATTCCTTTGCCTAGTCTTCTGCAGTAATGTTATTATTTCCCATGAGGGTCACATGAGATTTTTTTCCCCTTGCTTGCTTTGTACGTGTCTTACTGTGTGCGCTTATTTATTTAATAGGCATTTTCCACCTTTATCTGCTACTTATTTAAAGCTTTCACTATACCCATTTGATCTGAATACATTGGCTATGTACGGCCTGTGCAACCAGGTCTGCTCTTAATGGTGTATTTACACCAGGTTTTCACACAATACCAAAGAGATCCATAACCAAAGTGATTTAGAAGATTATTTCAATGTTCCTTTCGCCAGAACTGCTCTCCCTTTCTCAACAAGTAGGAAATGGCACTGAAGGGAAAGGATTTGCTTGCAACTCTGCTGTAAAAGCACTTTTCTCTCCTTCAAAGCAATCTCCCTGAGAGGCAAAAATTAAACCAGGTTCTCAGAACAGGTACTTTAAGAATAGGCCTTTTTGGCTTCTGTCAGAAACACAATGCTAGTTTACAGACTTGTCTTTACAATATACAGCTCCCTCCCTCACCTGGTCTACTCAAGCAACACAGACACTCTGTGAGTAGCTGCAGCCCTTCTCTCCCCTGGCTCTGTCCTGAACAGCAATGGGGAAAGTTGAGTATGGCCAAATTCCAGTCATTCCATCTCCGGGCTCTCACTGTGAGGGAGTGGCACAGAGCCTCAGTGCACAACTTGACCAAAACTTGGTATTGAAGGAACCTGGGATGCCATGAGCCCCTTCAAATTTGGCACTGAGAAACAATTGTGGTGAGAGGAAACCACTGGAAAATCTGGCCAAGTGCTGAAGGGCAGCATTTCAAGGAGACCAAATCAAGACTCCAGTGTTGTCTCTATTAGCAATACTTCATCACCATCTGCCCCACACCCCACCCCTGTTACATGAGTGCAATGGACAACACGGAAATTATTAAAGGCTTCACTTAGCTTTGTTTGGCAAAATGGCTATGGGGAGCAAATGGTTTTATAGTTTTTAACAGAACTGAAACATCCTCACACAGTTTTTGTAAACTGGCATATAAATGCAGTGAAGGCCTCTAAGGCTCAGTCATCTCAACTGCCACAGCAAAACATCTGCTTAGATACCGCTCTGCCTTATGGAGCTGAAGACTCAGGTTTTGACAAGACTTAAAGAAGTGCTGTCTGGAAAGCTTTTAAAGCAGAATCTTTGCTCCAACCATGTTGAAAAGGTCAAGTCCTTTTTCTTTACCTCCTTGCTTTTCAGAGGCATTCCGGTCTAAGCCACAGAGATCTCCATTTTAAGTTTCTACTTGCCTCATTTAGCAACATCATGCCTTTTGTCAACTCAGGAATTTTTTTGGTTTTCAATAATGAAGGAAGACTTAAATACAAAAGCTAATCTCAGCCCTGAATGAAACCAAGATATTCTCCAGGGAGCCTTCTATCCCTTTTAATCTAGGAGAAGAAATGAAAATAGCAAGCGTAGTAGCCTAACGGAATTTAAGGGAAATAACGCATCTAAATAATATGTTGCCCTCTTTCCTACTTCACAGAAAACATTCAGTTAGTCAAAAATAACATTTGCTGTTTATAGACAGTCCTGGCAAGATCTCTAAACTCACTCCCTCCTCCAACTGAGAGCCACTAGCCAAAGTTGACTCCTCTAGGAAGAGCAGGCAGTTAGTCATCCCATCACAGTCAGAAACAACAGCGAAACCTCCCCATATGTAGCTGCTACCTACTCCCCACATTTGTACTCAGCACGTAGCAATCAAGACTGGCTTCTTCTGGTTGCACTCTTCAAACTACTGAAGACAGACCACCAGCCAGGCCCTGTCTCCCCGCCTCTCACACTGGAAGGCAAAAAAGTTCTCAGATTATGGAAAATGTATGGGCACCCAGGTCCTACTTGCGTGCCTGACATCCATCAGCTTCACCCAGTATCTTTTCAGGTTGTAAGAATCTAGAAAGCCTGCTTCTGAGGGACCTTATCAGTAACTGTCAATATAGTCTGAAAAGAAAACAAACCTCACTTCTGAGAATCACCTCCAGCAATTATTTCCAACTCCAGGTTTAAACAAGTCATCTGCAGGAAAATCAAAGCACTCTCCTGTGTCTCCTGACACACATAGTTCTTTAATTGATGCTTTTTCCAACAGGTTGTGTTATAGACTTTACATATCTCTAAGTCCTTTAGAAATAATAGACAGGACAAGTTAGACCCATTTTGCCCGGCCTGTAGGAAAAGATTTCCATCACTGAAATTCCTGTAATAAATCTTGTTTTCTGCAAGAACACTGCTGCTGAACACTATTTGTCAGTGTGGTCAGGGGTCTTCACTAATTATGAAGCTGCTCTTCAGCTCTTCAAAGCTCTTCCTTTACACCCCTAGGAAGAGATTATCAGCAATTCATGGAGAGAAGGGGAACTACTTCTGTATGTACCCTCACTATTTACTGAGGTCTTCACCAACCATTCACATATCAAATTTTGTACATGACAAGCCACATAACAGAGGCAAGCCAAAAGGGAAGAACATAGATAGCAGTTGCTAGCATGTTGTCTTCTATTTCCTTTAGCCAAAAACCTCATGAGGTGGCTGTGTTGTGCATTAGAGACAGCTTTAGACAAACAGCCTTTCTTGCAGAAGGGGTTTCTTTGAGCCTATCTTAGAGTTCACATTGCAGACCAGACCAAAATATGTTTTCCTCTATTTTAATAGAGAAATCTGAGACAGATTATATCAGGAAAGAAAGAGAATAAAAGAAAGACGGAAAGGTTACTTGGCAATTAGGCAATCTTGATTATTTCCTTCTTGTCTTGCTAAACCTTTCAGCTGGCTATTCGGTGGAAATGATTTTCTATTCTATTTGGCAGTGGCTTCACAGCTAATTTGGTTTCCATCTATCTACCTAATCCATTTTATCTATCAGTTTTAATTCAGTCCTATCCCTGCTTTTATTTGCATGCTTCCCCTAAGCGTAAACAAGAAGCATATTTTCTTCTTATATGGAAGAATTTTGCGGTTTTTTTCAGGTGAAAGGCTTAAGAGCAAGAGAAAGATGCTTTTAGTTCACACTTTCACTCTACAGGGAGGTCACACAAAGATACAGGTACTCTCTTTGACCGAGCAAGGATTTAATACCCTTTTCTTCATGCACCACAGAACTCCAATATACAGATCTAAGTCACTGTGGGAATGCTGCGTCATCTGTGTCACTCTGCCTGATCAAACATATAATGCAGCTACACATGGAAGTGATACAGCCTCACAGAGAAGTTAGTAGCTCTCCAAGGAATGTGAGCATCAGATCAAAGCCTTTGAAATGGGCCATGCATCCAAGGGACAGATGGAGAAGACAGAGGCAGATAATGGCAACGTGTCCCTTGATAGCTGTTTCTCTGAGCAGGTCTGCTGCCAAGTCCTCAACCAACGGGCATTTCTTCAGTTATAAGGGCTCACTTCTAGACAGGGAAACTCCAGTCCCCATGGTACACCTGTGACAAAGCCATAAATGTGCAGGCAATTCAGGCACCTGGACAAGTATTTCTCATGATCACAGGAAAAGTATTCTTGTCAACACACCCACTGGACTTAACAGCTTTCTTCTCAGAAGTCAGGTTCATCCTCTCTTGCCCTATACATTAAAAGAAGCATCAAGTCTCAGAGCAGAAAAGTTTCAAGTGCTTAGTCTAAACTCTGCTGTGACTATCAATGTGCTTTTCCATGGCCTTGGAAACCCTGTGGCTCACAATGCCCATGGTAGCCAGGATCACATCTGCTTATTTCACATCTGCTATGTGCTGTAGCACATCTGCCATTTACAGCCAACAGTATATGAATCACTTCCTCCCTCTTGTGTAAGAAGCAACTTGAGGTCCTCAATTTGAAAGGAGCAGAAGCAAAAGGTATTACATTAAGCCTTTGATTCATAATTAAGTAAGCCTTGAGACTCATCTGGGAATTTTGCCAGACAACTTTACACACTAGAACAGGAACTTTGAGAAACTCATTTATGGTGTCACCCTGAAAATTAGAGGTGTCTCTGGGATGCAGTCTCCCAGAGCAGGAGATTTTCTTCTGTAGAATGACCTCTTTCTTATAATAGTAGCTAGCCACTTCTAGAGACATTTAGACAAATCAGATCACAGAAAAAGCAAGAAGATTAAATAATTCCACCTATTGCTATTCCATCTATCTAAATAATTCCATCTATTGGCTTCAGTGCATTCCTGAGAACCTGAGGAAGAAAAATGCTGCGTCGATTCTTGCCCCATCCCTTGTTACCTTGTTTTTTGAGATGTCCTTCTTTCTTGTTCAGACTCCTAACTCCTTAAACACTCTCTCTTGTTTTGCTGGGACTGCTGCCTTCGTTAGAAAGATTTTCAGCTTTGATTAATTATTGAGCCTGTACTGCTGAGGGCTTTCTATTCTCCAGTTCTCATTACTGATGCCTTGCAGCTTGTGTGCTTCACTGGTCCCATTGCAGGATTTGATGGATGCACCCGTGAAGTTTTCCTCCCTGCAAAGCCAGTCTTGCCTTTTGCTGATTTTGTTTGGTGGGCAGGGAATTTTGCCCTTGGCTACAGTGAGCAGTAAAGCATACGCACTGGGCAAAGTGTTATTGTTATTATTACGGTGGAAGCAGCATGAAATTCTTGCTTCTTTGCTTTCTGCATTTTCCCCCTTTAAATCTGTTTCAAAAATTCTCCCCAGCGGCCATTTTATTCTCAAAGTTGCTGCATCTTCTTACAGAAGATACACCAATACATTGCTCTCTCATGGGAGACCAATATTCTTTCTGGTTGTTTGCTTTAATCTGGAATGAAAAGCTATGCATAACAAAAATGTGTTTTGTTTTGTTTATACTCCTTGTGCTTAGCCACATAATCATGGCTAGCATTGACCAAAACATTTTTCTATATTTTGATGAAATAAAACTCTTCTCTGTGATAAGAGACTTAAGACAAAGGTCTGATGCTCTGTGAAAGAGGTAGTCTGATGGGAGTGCAGAGCCTGTGTAGGTAGGTAGGTAGGTCGGTCCTGTGTCACAGTTTCCATGAAGCCCCAGAGGAAGAATTTTTTTTACAATATAGGTGGTAAAACACTGAAACAGGTTGCCCAGAGAGGTGGTGGATATCTCATCCCTGGAAATATTCAAAGTCAGGTTTGGACTCTGAGCAGCCTGATCTAGTTGAAGATGTCTCTACCTGTTGCAGGGGAGTTGAACTAGATGGTCTCTAAAGGTCCCTGCCAACCCAAACTGCTCTATATAATCAGATATTTATGACGTTTCTTTATTCTGTTCCAGCATTAATGTGCATCTTATGCCCTGACAGCTCTGCATTCAGGCACCATGAAGAAACAATTGGTATTTAGGATCTGGCGTGTTTGAAACTACCCAGGGCCTGATACAGCCCTGGGATGGCCAGACAGGATCCTGGGAAAGGGACTGGGATAATTTAAGGCTTGGTTGGGACATCAGCCTGCAGGTGGGGCTCAGAATCAGTGCTGGTGAGGGTACCAGGGTCAGACGTAGCCCTGCAATGACTGGGCAAAGCCATGGTGAGGGAGCTGCAGCCAGGCTGGGACATCAGCTGCAGGATAGAGGTCTGCATGAACAGTGTGCATGGCCAGGCACAGCTCTGCCTGAACTAGACAGGCACTCTGTGTGTGATGTAGGTCAGGCAGCAGCTGAATGGTAAAGGTTCAGTTTAAAAGCAACTCCCACAGCAAAGGAGACTTCTCCTGTAGAAGCCTCTGACAGTGTTTTCTGAGGTACTCTGTCCAAGGCCACCAAAAGAAGCAGGGCCATCCTCACCTGCACAGTCTCAAAGCTGGCTCTGAGCCCCAGCTGCCAGACCTCTGTGAGGAGGGATGCTATCAGCATCCCCTTCAATCTCCTCCTGCCTCTACCCTTTGTTAGAAAGGTCCTGGAGTAACAGTCAGTGGCCAGCTTGAAAAACTCATACATCTTTCACTTTGCAGCAACAATGGGAACAAAAAAAGAACTAGATAAAAGACTAAAATAAATAGCTTTGACACAGATAATCAGTTGGCCGTGCTTCACCATCACCTGAAGTTGTGTAACTGTGTGGGCATGATCTTAGCAAATACAAAGGAGTGAAGCCCAATTTAAGTACCACTGTGGATCAAGTCACTACTCCAAAGGCAGGAAAACACACACAAGCAGTGCTTTCTGACTTAAGCCACAGAAACTCATTACCCCAAGCAGATGGCATACATACAGTGAGAGGTAAGAGTGGGCACTCACATCCCCTCACACCAACATGTAGGTATCCCACATGTACATGGACTCCTTTCTTTCCTTAGGACTTCCCAATTCAAGTATTCCCCCACCATAATTACCTTGGCTGCTTTTAACCCATCCTGCACTCTGAAAACAGTTTATCAGAAACATCTGTCTTGAACCTAATGTAAAGTCAGAGGGGTGGTTAGGTTGTGATTTGTTTCCAAGGCAGGAAAGGAGTATTATTAAAGCATTGCAAAGGCCAAAGATGGGACTTAGATCCACCTGATACAGCACACCTCTAGTCTCCCCTCCCAGCACTAGCTGTGACTATACATGAGAAGAACAAGAAAAAAAAAAAAAAAACAACAGTAAATCCACGATCATTTAATCAAGGGACTGAACCCTTCGCAGTATTTGCACCAACACTATTTACTCCAACACTCCAGCACACAGCACACTCAGCAAAAGCCTAGCACAACGCACACTCTGCATAGCTGCAAACACTAGAAACATGGGCTTGTGCTCTGCATGCTGTAAGCACAGCCTGATGCATGTGGAGAACCACAGCTACCAGAACACAAGGCTCAGGAAGCAGGTCCCACACGACAGAAAAATCCCTGTCAATCAAACCAACAACCTTCATTTCCTCATTTGTACCTTGGTGAGTTTGGAGCAACGCTGACCATAAAACCTGCACCTGACACTGCCCTTTGAACAGGCTCACAGGTCTGCACACAAATGGCCCCTCTCTGCTCAAGGAGTGATTGGAGCCCTGAGGATTCCTAGCCAGAGTAAAAGGCTTGTAAATCCCCTGCCATCACCATTTCTGCACGAGAGCAGGATGACTGTGCCCTGCAACTGCACACTGACAAGGCTCAGCATCTTTCTTTATTTTAAAGGCACATGGCAGCTTTCATCTGCAAGTCAATATTGGTGAGAAAGTCTTCTGGGATCCAAAATAAGTAGCATAGCTTTTCAGACACAGCAGCATTCTGATGGCATATTAAAAACCTATGTGAATCATAAATCCCATTTCTTTAGGAACTAAGTCCCATCAGGGCACAAGACTGAAGGGAAAATGAGCTATTCTGCATATAGCTAGGAGATGATGATGATCTATGTAGGTAAGACACAGACATTCTGTTGTGAATTTTTTGTGACTGTTGCTACTTTTTAAACAAAAATTTAAAATAATGGCTTAAGCTTCTCTGTCACACACCAGAGACAAAATGCTGCTACTATTAATAAAGGTGCAAACATTTTTTTTTGCAAGCTCCGCATACAACTGCCTTACCCCAACTGAAGAATAAAAATGAACGACAAATTTCTTACATGCAGGATAGTCACATTGCTGAAACAGACCTTGCCTCTCCTAAGGTTGTGAGCAAGCAAAAAGCTGGAGTGTGTATGACAGGACTGAGTTGCTGTGTGCTGAGCAGCACGACAGAAGAATAGTTGATCTCATTCTCAGGAAAGCAAGCTTGAGGGAGTCAGGCTGCTGGCATGCAGGAGCAGGAACATTAATCCTAGGGTGTAGGCAGTGATGGACTGATGGACGGCAGGTGAGCAGATGGGGAGGCAGGTCTGGAGTGCAAAGACAGTGGCTTGGAATGAACTCTGTTTGAGCTTTAGGCAAACACAGCTTGGCAAAACAGAGGCAGCAGTACCCTGAAAATCAGTCTGCAATAGCTTACCCAGCTCTCTTTCAAGGCAGCAAGTTAGCCAGCATTCCTGCATGACAACAATCTCACCCTCTTGGTCTTGCAGCTTTGTCTTCTGCACTTCTCAAAACAAAAGGTTTCCAATTTTATGCATAAGCTAGGACATCTGATCATCTCAGAAACCTGGACCTCGTATAGTCTGAAATCCACTGAGAGCAGAACAACCCAACTCCAAAGGTGCCTGGATGCCAAAAGATTCTCAGGCTAAAGTCCTTCTCCTTATTTCCCTGAACACCATCCTCTCTCCCTCCTGTCTCACAGTTGGTTTGGAGAGAATTATCTGCCTAGCTCTTGGACCCTGATCAGAAGCTGAGCTGGGGTGTAGACTTTACCATCTGTCCAGGTGGCCCCTTTGCAGCAAGATACTGTCCCATGTGTCCTATATGCATCCATCAGATTCAGGCCTTTGCCAGTTAGGCTCTGGAAATGAATCACTGCACTCTCCTTATAGGAAAGGCAAGCTTGTGCCAACCACTCCATGATCCTCTAGACACGTGCTCTCCCTGGGTACTTTCACAGTTGCCACAGCATTTGCTGAGCCCTGCACTTGTCTGTGTGAGATCCACAGAACTCCATCCATCCTGGTTTCTGCTGCAGAATATTTTCAGTAAAACACAGGAACAATACTTTCTCTAGACCACAACCTGTATTTTTAACACCCTGTCCTGGAATCCTCCCCAGTGAAGTTTCAAGAGACCAACAGAAGAAGAAAAAAAGCCTCTGCTTTTCTGTTACCTACAAATTAAGAAAATATTACAATTTTTAACCTGACAAAAACATACCACAACTGGACTGGGGAAGCCCTTTTCTTTGAAAGAACCACATAGGCCAGTCCCCTACCTCCTTGTATCTCAGAAAAAGAAAGAAAAAATGGAAAAACATCCCTTTTTTCCTTGGAAAGGCTCTAGATGGGGAGAACTTGCTGCATATTTTCCGTGAGGAGAAAGATAAAAATCTCAGCTATTTAAGTCAGCTTTCATTTGTCTTTCACACAAAGCTGATGGCACTTTAGCACACATGCCGCGTACAACTGTATCCGCAATTAATGAATACTTGCATCGTAAGTGCATTCAATAGGAGAAAGGGATCCTCTTCTCCACTTTTAGAGATTGGGGGAGGGGGAGCCTGAGGGGGTGCTGGTGTTGGGGGAGGGTGCAGGGAAGAAAACATGCAGTGTGCAACATTACCAGTTTGCTTGAGGCTACCAGAACACTCGAGTGACTGGCACAGGGAAGGCTTTAATTTGTGCACTCCTGGTGCCCCCACCCGACACCAGCCATGGCCCCTGCTGAGCACAAGTGGGCAGGAGGCTGCCAAAGCTCACTGAGCGCCCTGGCCAGGGAGCAGGGCTGGACGCTTCCTTGGCTTTGTAAGAGACAGTGCCCCAGCAGACAGGCACCCCAGCCTGAAAGAGCAGAGCAGTGTGGACAGGGAATTCAGACTCATCAGCTCTCACGGTTCCTCTGGCTGCACTTTTCCTCTCCGTGCCCATCTCCTGCCTGCCTCACATACCGTTTGCTCATTCGTTTGCTCAGGCTTGCTCCTTCCTTTCCTCCCTCCCTCCAGCAGTGCCAGGGAGACAAGTGAAGGTTACTGTTTGGCATGTTTGTTTTTGCATTATTTATCTTGTAGAGGACAGAGTCAGACATCTAGAGGACAGTCTTAGGTCACATGTGAATCCTTCCAAATGGGACTCAATAGCACAACCAGCCAAGTAGAAAACAGACATGGACAGCCTCATGGAGGGAGGCAGCATTTGGAAAGAGATGATGTGCATCTATCTGGCCAAGCTACCTGGCAACACCACAGGTCTGCCTGTGACTCCACCTTCCTCATTTCTTCTCCTTCCTTTCCAAACACTCCTTAAAGTGGGTACAATCCCCTTCTTTTTTTTTTTTTTTTTTTTTTTTTTCCACTCCAGAATTAAGGGGTATTTCAATATTGTATGTGCTTAATATAAATAGGGCTGCAGAGAACTGGGATCTCCCCTCCACCCCAATTCCCTTCAACAGTTCCTGAGAGAGCAGTCACTCCCAGGGTAGCCACACACATCTCAGAGGAGCCATAGGAATCTCCTAGGCAAAGTTCTCTTGCCTGTACCCTCTGAGGCTGCCCTTTGGAAAGGCTGGTGCTGGAGTACCCCACAAGAAGTGCTCCTGTGGGTGGCCCCTCAGCACTGTCAACAGGGGGGAGCCTGGCAGTCACAGATTAAGAATCCTCTGCTCACACATCTTCCAACTCTGTTTCTCTCTGACTCCTCCAGTATTTAATAACATATAGCTATGCCATACTTCAACAGAACAGAGATTTTATGCTACTTATTTTCCCCATATTTTCCAGCACATCTAAGTCTCCCTCAATTTCTTATTGAAAATGAAATGGGGACAGTTCTGCTTATACAGCTGGAGATAGTGATCACCAGTATACAGAGACTGACTTATCAAGCAGATTCTTAATGCCATAAAATCAATGGGTTTAGAAATTCTATTATCTTGCCTCTGATAGAATGCACCAACTAAAGAAACTTCTTGCCCTTTTTCTTTTTCTTAAAGCATACTTAAATATAGCATTACTGCTGTCCAAAACCAAGCATTGCCCATGGTCCTCTGGTGGAATATTACACCAGAGCAAAGGAACAGACAGGCTGCATGGAGAAACAGGGCAGTTTCTTATGGGATTTTCCAGCTATTCTGTGACAGTGATCTGAGGCTGCTGGATCTCCAGATTTGTCAGCAATAATCATTCCATACTATGTAGGGTGCAGGACTCTAAGAAAATTACTTTTTCAAGAACAAAACACAACAAAACCAAATATATGGCTAGTGCAAACCACAAAAAGTTGCCTGAAAGCAGGACACTAGAAGGTGAATGGAGAAGGTTTGGTATGCATATTCATAGGTCCAAACATCCAAATGAAACAAGAGAGCATAAAAATGAAGGTCTGTGTGTACAACTGAGAAAAGAGAGGTCAGGACACTGGCAAATGATGGGTAATGGCTGATTCTCTGGTAAAAATCAAGCAGAGCATAAGAAGTGGGCCAGATAAGATGCAAGGGGGAACCAAATAGGACATAAAGTAAACATCTGCAGCAGGTGAATAAGATGTTAAGGATGAATCAGACATTAAATAAAACAATACTTGGGTGAGGGCCATACAGTGGGAAATGAAGGACTTGATTTTTCCTTATATTCAACCTCCAGCTATTGAGTATTTGTGCTAGGTCCTTTAAACTCCACAAAGTGTTCTAAACAGTACTTAACTGAAAATTAAGTCTCTTCCTTCAGTCATCTTCTTACATCCTCCTTCCTACTTCCTCCACGTATCAAAAAAAAAAAAAAACATCAGAAAAGGTAGGTGGTGGCTTGGTACTTGGATATACAAATGCGCAAATCTGGAAATTATGTTTTTCTAATTTGGCAACATAAGGAAGAAAGAAACCTGAAGAAATCGTTTCCACTCAGTGTGATTCAGTATTGTTATTTGTAGCCTGGTGTTGCTGAGTCATCCTCATCTCCAGGGCTGAGTGAGATGTGGTGAAGGCAAGGCGCAGGGTAAGTGCTATCATCCTCCCTATCACCTCCATGTCCAAAGAAAATGGACTCCAGATAAGTTAATGCTTTGCTCTGGGTTGTATCAGTGGAGAGCCATCATGCATGCTCTGAAGGAGTGTGTTTTAATCATGGAATAAATCCAAAAGGGAGAGGTGTTTTGACCCTATTAGCCTATCACAGTAGCACACTGCTCTATAAATTGTTCTCAGGCAATAAACAGCAATGCCTTATATTGGAAACATGGGCTACTTTTAGCTAACGAAGGAGGTGTGCGGCTTTGAAGACTGGTGTTTCATGGAACAACCAAGCAATCAGCCGAGGAAGAAGACAGTAACAGACTGATCAAGATACATTTTCTGTAGCCTCACAATCAATACATATAGAAGCAGTTTCTGCAGACAGCTTGTGAAGTACCACTTGTATGTTATTTAGCTTTGATGTGTCTTGCTGCATCTACATTAAAAATGCTTTGTGATCATGAGACCCGATTTCCACTTCTCATCCAGCCATGCAAATGTTTATTAAAAAAGCTGTCATTGCTGGATTCCACTACCTGATTTCATTCAGAGGAGAGGCAGTTTCGGTGGGAGTAGACTAAGACAGAAATCCATGAACAGTCAGAATAAAAATGAGATTGCCTCTTTAGACTTAGGTTTGTTTGACCAAACTGAACAAATCAAAATTTGGATCTGGAAACCTCGCTGGCTTTGTAGAAACTCAGGCCCATCTCCTCTGTGATTAAATCCACCCCCTACTCCTTCCTGAAGATATCTTCTGAGCTGAAATCTAAGGGAGAAGCCAGTCCTCTTGCATGAAAAACATACAAGTTTAAAAAGGTTCTTTGAAGAAGAGAATTTAAAGCAGTGGACAACTTCTAAAGCAGAAGCAGTCAAACAGCAAGATCATTTGTTCTGGATATAATAACGCCTTGCCTTCCTCTCTGTTATCATCAAAAGCTTCTGTGTTTGTGGGAGACAATCTCTCCCCCACCACCAGCTCAGTCCTTCCTGCTGTGAGGTCACAGCCCTGTCTTTGCGACACAGCTGTCTGTCGCTGTGGTACTGTTTGTGCTTTCACAAAATCAGCACAACAATGACTTCACAAGCAAGGTCATGGAGGAGCAGATGGGTTTGGGAAGAGGGAGGGAGACAGACCCCTTGTTTAAACACAAATAGTGGCAATAATTAATTAACCAAAGTAGCAGGGGAAATTATGAAAAACATGTGAAAGGTAAATGGATTTCTGTTTAGCTGTCTTTCCCAAGAGGCTAAATGTCTCAATTGCAGAAGGGAGATCTTTACAATGAACTAAGGAAACAAGGACATTTTCCTCTGGTTTCTTCAAGTGGACGCTCCTGGAAAAAAATATGAACAGAGCCTACACTTTGCTATCCCTGTGTCTTGCCTGCTCATCACCACTTGTTGACCTCAACTAAAAGATCAATACTTTCTATCAGAACCTTGAGTCCCTCTATCTTTTCAGCATACAAGTGCTGTGGTGGGAACAGACAATTATTTAGACAGGAAGTTTATTGTTGTGCAGTGGCTTAACAGCAAACATACTCTGTTGATAAAGTAAACTCTTACGCATTTATTCTTCTCCTCACTGCCAAAGCCAAAAACTCGTCTTTAGAGTTGACCAAGGTGGCCTTTTAGTTTCTTCACAAACACAAAGTTTGTATGATAAAGAATCTGCAGCCCAGCTATGCCCTTACTTCCACTTATGCTTTTAGCTTTTGCCATAGCAGTGCTGGCTCTGCTATACCTGCTGTACACCTTCATGTTATTGGTAGTGTCATCAGATTTCATTCTAAAACATGAAAGAGCAGGTTACTCAGGTAAGATCAAGGGAATGATCTCAACTTGCAAGTGAATCCATGGAATACTTCTGAAGAACTTGGACCGCATTAAGTGAGAGAGTTTTTCTTTTTTCATCATCCCTTCCCTGCACTGTATTTGTCTCACACATACAGGTCAACAGACCTGAAACACAATTCATTCATTTAAGATTTAAAGGGAAAGACAGCATTTTGTATATATTCTATTTTTTTTTTTTTTTTTGTTCTGTGAACCCACAATTCTGCCTTTGACTTTTTCAGAGAGAACAGAGACCCTTACAAAAAATTAAAAATTTCTGTGCTTACAAGAGTAGGAAACTTTACTAGGACATAAAGTGGCTTTGTGACTGGCAGTTCTTTCATGAAGTTTGGAAAAGCAAACAGCCAAGAAATACTATTCAGACATATCAAAATGAGTTCAAGGAAACTTCTACAAGAAATGTAAAGGTCTTGGTTGGTTTTCTTTCACCTACTGGCCTCTGTCCATCCAGCAGGTCTATGTTTTCTACTTTTGAGCTGTAAACCTAACACAGACATTATTATGGCAAGCATTAGCACCCAGATTCACAGAACAATCGCTGAGATTGAAAAGTGCCCCTGGAGATCATCTAGTCTGTCCCCTTTGGTCAGAGTGAGGTTAACTAGAAAGAGCTGCTCATGGCCATTTCCAATTTTTAATATCCTCTCCAAGGAGGAAGACTCCATAACTCTCTAAGCAGCCTGTTCTAGTGTTTGAGCAACCATGCAGTAAGAAAAGGGTGTTTTCTTGCACTTAAATAGAATTTCCTGTATTGCAATTTGTGCCCACTGCCTTTTGTACCTTCTCCGGCTGTCTCCAGTTTTCAATCCACTCTGCTGTCCACTTATGTAGTTCATATTTAATCAATTCATCAGTGAGTGGCTTCAAAATGACATCAGTTATCTCCCTCAGAATTTATGCAAATATCCTATCAGGTTTCATGGACCTATTTGTGTCCAGTTTGCTTAAATATTCTGGTACTCCTCCACCAGGGGTAAGTTGTCATTGGGCCAGTTTTCCCACTGCTTTCAGTGACCTAAGATTTCCAAAGGGAAACCTTCCTAGTAAATATCAAGGTGATGGTGGCATTAAGTATCTTGGTAATTTTCAAATCTTTTGACACCAGGTCCATGCTGCATTCAGCACTGGCTCCACATTTTCCTACAGAGTGTTTTTATAGAAGCCTTGCTGCCTGCAGGATTAAATTAGCTGATACTGTTAATTGAAGAGGAGCCCCACCTTGTACATATCATGGTTAGCCATGCTGGTTATGGCTCTTTTTTATCAATGTTTCTAATACATGGTCTGAGGATAAGTTACTGCTGCCCCCTATCAGATAATTAGTCAGTAAATCATTCAACCAACTACAAGGTATATAGCAAGGACAATGTTTCCAAACCATAGTATCATCAGACAGTTATACTGCACTTTATCGCAAATGGTTCAGAAGATTTACATATACCCTGTAGAATACTGGCCTTTTCTTACACCTGCTGCTAAAGTACAGCCCTCTTTAGAGGGAGATGGCTGTGTTTTTTAAAGAGTCATGTTATGAAACAAACTTATCATAGGAAAATGTGCAAAAGACTTTGGTATCTGCCTGATACTTTCAAAAGAGTTCAAGGAGAATAAACAGTCTAAAGTGGAATTTGGCAAGGAGACTGCAGCTAAAAAACAATCCTTTCAGTTATTAGTTATACCAGGTTACAGTAGCAGGACTTTTTATAGGGGTTTGCAATTATAGTGCTAGAAAATACAGGTTAAAAGAACAATTATGCAATTTTTTCATGTTTCAAACTGAGTTGTACTACATATTTTTGATGCATTGCCTTCCAAACACAACTAAACACCACCTCTAATTTAAGCCTGATAGGACAGCTCCCATGAAAGCCACCAAGAAGAACTAAGAGAGCTGGAGTCCTTTTTGTGATCTCAGAAGAGAAAATGAGTCCCTTTTGTGTCCCTTCTGTGGCTAGTTTTGGTCATAAAAGGGGATGGAGCAAAATTATTGTGTGGCTCTGGTACCCCACCTAGCTGGATTAAATTGTGCAATACTGGGTGTGCAGCCAGTGATGGAGTGGGAACAATGGTAATATCCAATTCTTGCAAACAGGCACCATTCATGACCAGATCCCACTTTTATGTGAAACATGCCCTCTAATGTCACATTACTTTCAAATCATAGAATCAGAGAAGTATATATGTTGGAAAAGACCTATATGATCATTCAGTCCAACCACAAACCTAACACTACCAAATTCCACTAAACCATGTCCCTAAGTGCCCTATCTACATATCTTTTAAATACCTCACAGATATTTCACAGAATATTCTAAGTTGGATGGAAACTTTTTGAAAAAAAAGACATCCCAGGATGTGAAGGAGCTGTTTTACCACTCTGCTACCAACCTTCTAGGTTTGGTTTGTTACCCACATAGAAATAATTTTATTAGTTTCACTGCATGTGAGGTATCTGCACAAGGATGGCAAATATGACATCAGATCTATGGGAGACCTTCTCTATTCTGAAACAGGCAGGACATCCTCAGGCATGTCGAAAGGTAGCAGATGATTTCTGGTGTGTCAAAATAAGTGTTTTGGTTCAGAGCACAAATGTGTTAATGAAGTGAATTTCCAGATCATCCCTACACCAAGTCTCAGATGTGGAGCTGTCTAGAAGGCCACAGCCTGGATTTCTTCTATTGAAAATAAGATATACATCATATGTACTCCACCTTCTAATGGACATTTAGTGCAAAGCTAGATCTAGTTCAAAGCAAACCCCCTTGAAGTTTTTACATTTGTCCTAATGTTTCCACTCTACAAATCTATTCTTACAGGTCTACACCATTCCTAATGCAGACATAGGTAAATCAATAGTCCAGCTCCTTAAGCAGACTATCCTAATCGCAAACCTGGATAACTGTTCTGGTCTAACCATGGAATATTGTGCGAATAGGTAAATTCAAGAGTACAGGGTGCTCTGGCACTACTGGAACCAAAGAGGCATGTGTGAAGAGAACAGGAACTGGAAGAATCATCATGTAAACAAATGCGGTCAAACCAGAGATTCAGATTTCCATGCATGTCTGAACAAGTCCTTAACAAGGACAAGCTTATTAGTAGTGGCAGTCCCACTGTTGACATCAGCATCATGACTGTGCTGCTCCTCATGCCCTCTCATGCTCCCACTAATCTTTAATTGAAAATGACATTCTTGATGTTAAAAAGAACAATATGTATTGAGTGGAGGAGAGGTGCTTTTTACCTTCCACTTACCAAAAATGATGTCTCTGTCACTGGCTTCCCACTTCTGATCCTTGCCCACTTTCCTCCTGAGATACAGCTACACACACGCACACTTCCTCCTCTTTGAAGAAAACCTGCTCTTCCCTCAAGGTCTTTGCTAGCCTAAATTTAAGTTTTCCAAGCAGAATTAATGCCACCTACTTGTAGACCAGTCCCACTTCCCTCATGCCATTATTATGATGGAGGACTGTATGAAGAATGACCAAATAAATATGACTGCCAGAACTTCTTCAGCTAAGGAGAAGACCTGCTTTCTTTTGTCATCATCTTATTGTGTGTCTTTGACCTCTTTCCTCCCTCCCTATCCTATGGCAAGTTCACTGAACCACATCTTGGAATATCTATGTTTTAGTTTTCTGCTCATCACCTTTTAGGCCTAAAAAATTATGTTCAAGTACACTTCTATGACAGACTAGATCCATTTTTCTTTTAAAAACTACTATGAAATGGTAAATATATTGGGGTGGAATCAGATACTTCCTGGAATAAAAAGAGACCTGCAGAATCAGAATTTTACAGCTGGGTGCACAGTAGAGTATATACAAACCTATTTAGAAACAGTGAACAATGGTCACTCCCACCATACACACCCTACTGGCAGAGGGCAGAGGTGATAGCAACCACAGAAAAAAGCTTTTAAGAGATCCAGTAGAAGCTCTTTGGGAAACCTACATGAAAACAACACTTGAAAGACCTGAATTCCTTCCTCCGTCAGAAATTACACAGTGGAAGGGATAAAAGTCCTTTTGAAGGTTTCCCCAGGAAGAGATAATTCAGGTCTGTTGTGCTTAAATGTTACCTTTTTCGTCAAGAAGGAACACTTCTCAGAGATGCAATACAGTGGTTCCCAAGTTTGGTGGAGTGTAAGAGTTCAACTTCCCCTATAGCCTGTCTTTTCCCATTCAAAAATTCCTAAGGTGACTTTTTACAGGGGCTGGTGTCACACAAAAAAAAGCAAAGGAAGCTGGTGTCAGCCAAGGCACCTCTGAAGTGAGATGAGTGATGCCAAGAAGCCTGCACTGTGCACCTAGCCCTTGACTTCTCATTACCAAAACTACCAAAAGACAGCCAAATGTTTTCACACATATGTGCTAAACTTCCTACAGCCTCCTCAAAACATGCTATCATCAAGTAGTGATGGACTTGTTGTGATGTAGTCACTGCTACACCAGAGGCAGCTGAAAAATTCCCTTATTACAGTTTCCTACAACCACACAAGTCAGTGCCTATGAGGTTGAGAATAAAACCCCTCAAAATTGTTAGCAAAGCAAATAAACTGGCACTGAAGCTTGAGACTATGAAACAACATTGTTACAAAGCCCTGATATGCCCATATCAGGAAGATACAAAACCTGGTCACAGTAGTAGCTATATGCACAGTTGTTCTCTCTGCTGTTAAAAAATGCAGGGAATAAAAACAAAAGAGAAAGGGAAAATGCATTTAGATAATTAGCCTTTGAATCCTGTCTGGTTTTGTGGCTTTTATTGCTGTTATAGTTCTGTCTCTGTATAAGCAAAGATATTGGCTATTAACACTATAAAGTATTTTTCACTGCTGAGTACTCAGGTTTTGTTGAGATCCAATACTAAACTATTATACACCTTGCTGTGAATCAAGTAGGCTGTGATTCAGTTTCCTAAATATAGGCAGCTGATGCCATCTTAAGGACCATAAGGTATCCTGCTTGGGTGTCCTGAACAGCACGGGCCATGTATAATCTGTGCTGCCCTTCAGTGGTATCTCAAATATCCCAGAGTGTGTAAACCAGTAGTAGATACCTGCACATAGGTAAACCAGCCACCCTTGTCCTGACCCATTTGAATATAGGGGTATTTTTACCAATATCCTACACTACCCATTCATCTCCTATGGAAAAGAGAGGAAAATAGTTACTGCTAAACTTGGTATATCATGAGGATTTGAGCTTAGGGAGGGTCAAAAGAAGAAGATGGCATGGCCAGGCAGGTTCAAATTGCTCTGTGCGTATTTTTTCACACTACAGTTTAAAATGCAGGTAACACACACTGATATAAAAGACAGAACTCTTCTGCTAACACTGTACCCTCAAATTACCTAAACCTCAAGTTACTGGAGTACAAGGGTTACAGAAGAGCAAAATAGTAGGCTATGAAGAATTACAGAAAGGAAGCCTGCTTGGGCCACAAGGGGTGCAAGGGTCAGCTCCCCAGTATATGCCCTTTATTTTTGCTAAATCTGTTTTCTGGTTTTGGGGTATTCTTTTGCTTTTTTAATGAGTAGTCCATAGAAAGTCCATTTGCAAATACAGTTTTTCTGGGAGTCTGGGGTTTTTAGTTGCTTGAGGGTATCTGTATGAATGCTTGCACAGCCACAACTGCCTGTGTAGGCAATGGATGCAGGTGCTGTGGTAGCTCTGAGCTCTTCTAAATTCAATGTTTGTGCACTTGTGAATGTTTGTGTGCAACCACAGGTGCCCTGCTAGGATAGACACATGCATTTATATTGGGAAAAAATACCTCTCTCTTATCTACTAGAGTGTTGCACAATGCAAATCCAGCAGCAGCAGCAGAAGGATGCAGATTCCTGCCTCTCCTCCTCGTCCACTCTTTCCCTCCTGTCACTCCGATGATAATGATCTGTGTTGTGGGCATTTGCTGGAAAGCTTAAATGTAACCATTATTTTTTTAGGTTGCTGGGACTGAGGTGGGCATCAAGGGCTCCAATGAATACAAATAAGCTCAGATCCAAGAAAATTCCATCTTGTCTAATCTTCACTAAGCAGTAATCTGGGAGGCAACTCGCTTGCTCTCATTTTGTATGGAAGGAGAGCAAGCAGGCTACAGTGTCAACATTGCTGAAGTCCGGATTGATCTCACCTGTTTGCATCCTGAGGTCTCCTAATTCTTCTCTACCTCAATAGCTATAATCTGTCCCAGGAAGTAATATTCACAAGGAGACAGTGCCTCCTATCCATTACTGAAGCTGCAGAGGCAATTTTTTTTTCCTTCCTTATTGAGTCCATAAACATGTGCTCAAAACAGACACAAATCCAAGATGCAAGGCTAGGGATTTTGTTGAAAACTTATCCAAATTTCAGATGCAGAAGCTGCATTTGAACACATTGATTAAGCTTGCTTATTTAAATATAGAAGTTTACATCCTCTTTTTAAAACACATGATCTGGAGGATATGAAAAGGTGGAATTTTATTTTTTTTTAATGCACTTGGGTATTAATTGTGCAAACCTTGCATGTTTTCTCTCATCACATGAAGACCCCTTTAAATGATAGCACACAGTTCTTTTGCAGTTTATACATCCCAAGTAAGGAACACAATATCCCATAAAAATTATTTTTGTGTAATGGCAGGACCTATTAGGAACAGAAGAAGGACCTAGGCAATGAGGAATTTATTCTCTTCATGGTCCAGAAGAGTACAAATAAAGTGATACTATTTGTCAAAAGGAAAAATGTGCAAACACTGGAAATGGATACTTATAAAAAACAGTACAAATAGTCTTTGGTCATATAGTGACAGGACAACAAAGAAGAAATACGTAGAAATCCTATAAAATGGGCATCAATTAGAGATGCAACATAATCTGTGCATGGATTGAAAAGGTAAATGAAAACTTGGCTTAATTGTTTAGTAGCAGTGGTGATACTGAGTGTAGAATAAGGCAGTGTAGCTAATGGGAATGAGAAAATGGAAGTAAACTCTGAGATAATACTGCACTCAAGGTGGTGGAACAGAAGAACTTTCACCCCAGAATGTTTAAAGAACTGATAAGGGATATGGCAGGATAAGCTGCAAGAATCTTAGTACATCTGTCAATATAGAAGGGTATTATACAATGGCAGAATACCCGATTTAAAATATACAAGTAAGGGGGGAAAAAAGCTGATCTGGGCAACTACAGATTTAGTCATATGATCCCGGAGGTATGCAATACACACAGAAGCAATTAAAGACATAAAGGCAAGCGGAAAGTAATATAAAATGCATTATGGATTTTCCAAAAGCTGAAAAAAAAACTTATTGCCTTTTCAGATAGCTCATTTTTAAACAAAAGAAATGCAGTAAAGACTAATCTATTACCATTTAAGTAAAACATTGGCTACAGTGTCTGATTATTAGTTAAGATGTAGATGATGGCATTAGTAAAGAATTTTTAGGCAAAGAAGGAATTGATGAAAGATATTTCCACTGGTCAGACTGAAAGGGAAATTTATTAATAGAGCTCCTTAAGGAGTGAGAACAATTTTATTTAATATTTTCATGACTGATCTTAACATTAAAGTAAGAGTCTGCTTTTGAAGTGGACTGATGACACATAGAAAACACTGGCAATGTAGAAAGAGGGAGATGAATAAACAAAGATCTCGCTCACCTTGAGGACTGGTCAAACAGAAATGAGAAAAGCACAAAGTGCAATGACAGACACTATAGCAAAAGTTTCTCATGTGAATGGGGAGCTCATTAGCTGGAAAGAACAGTGGAGCAGGCAGACTTGGGAGCAGTTATACATCACGGGGTGACTCTGTGCAGTGACAAAGTAATGGAGATGTCACTGCAAAAAGCACAAGTAGAGATCTCATCTGAAAGAGGGCATAATTCTGGTTAGCCACTTTGAAGAGATCTTGCTCTGGTTTTGGTTTGAACTGTTTTGCTCGTATGAACTAAGGCTAAGTAATTTCAAGTTAGGAGGTCACTAAAAGAGCTGATTTTATTTTTAATTTTTTAAACTGTTCCCCAGATGAGGATGAGATGTTGCTGGGTCTGCAAAAATACTTAATTATACAGAGAGTAACTGATCTCTCTTTTCCTCTATTTGTGTGAAAGTTTGCAGTGGCAAGAAGCAATATGGACTTGCAGCCTCCACTGAATCTGTACCAATTTTTTCCAACCAGGAATTTGATCCTTCTGCTTTGTCTCCTGATGAGGAAATCTGATCCTTTTGCCTTTTCACCCATACAAGTAACTCAGGCCTTTCATTTACCCCACCACCCCAACCCTTGTTGCTAAGGATGAAGAGATAAATGCTGCGAAAGCAGCACTGGAATAGAAATCCTTGATAAACAAATCTTCTTGCATGAATAGAAGAACATGTAGTTCTCATAAAAATGGTAATTAGAGCCCAGCATGAGGAGGCTGATTTTTTCATAGAAATAATAATAATAAAATTTTTTTAAAAAGTCTCCAAGAGCATTCATTGAGGAGGAAGTTATATTTGCCAGCATTATTACTGCTATTATTGTATTACCACTAATAACAATGATAAGGCTCTTGCTAAGGGACAGGGCCATCTATGTAACTAAATAAACAGCCCAAAAAAGGGCATCCCTTAAGGCAAGTCTTCAAATAATAAAGACAATTGACAGATCTGCTTACAGACCACTGCAAGGTACCAGCTGATTGCTTCTCTCTATTAACTGTATAATTTGTCTTTACCTTGCCAGTTACACTGGTGCCATGGAATGACAAAGCTGGCATTTGCATCAGCAGACATTTTCTGGTCCAGAAAATTCTTCCCATAACTTCTCCCTTAACCTGTCCTTCTATCCCCATCTCCTCCATCAATTTATTTGTTCCTTCCTTCCCCCACCCCAGCATAATGCTTGCAGAAGGCACCACTGTTAATTTAGCCAGGAAATGGTTTGATAGTGATAGGGAAATAAATTGATCAAACCTTCTGAGCAGCAGCCATGGGAAGAAAGAAACACCCCCAGCCATTTCACGGTGACCTCTCCCTGTGCTTAAAGAAAACTCATAAGCTCTCTGCACGAATTAGCATGGCCTCATTATAAAGACAGAATTGGGGTCAGAAGAAACTAAGATGGGTAAGGGGAAAAATAAATCTCATCAAAAGCAACATCTGAGACAGAAATGCCCTAAGTGGGGAGGGCAAAAAAAGCAAAGCTTCAGAGGTAAAGAAGAGGCTAGAGACAGAAGGGAAATAAACACAGCTTTCTTTAAGAAAAAAAGAACAAACAAACCCTCCACAAAGTCTTGATGTCACGCTGGACACTCCTGTGGAAAATGTATTTGCATCTTTCATGAATTGCCATTCCCAACCCATTTGCAATCATTGCTGCCATGATGGCCTGGTCAAGCCATTGCTGTTTGATGGCCTGTGGAAAAGATGGCTGTCTTGAAGACTTTAGTTGTACAGTCTGAATTCCAAGAGAAGAAATTGTGAATGTCAACTGCACTGCTGGCATTCAGTGTGGAAAAGACCTATCTCTGCTACCTGAGTTGTATTTATTTTACCTGCTTGACATCACTCCACACTGTAGCAGTGGTGATCCCCAGCTATGCTGGAGCTCCTCTGTAATGACACAAAGCATCCCAGTCACCAGCAAGAAAACCAGCAGCTAACTACAAAAATGTATCTCATTACAATGCCATTTCCACACTTAGCTCTAAAAGGAAAGTACCAGAGGGTCCTGCCGTGAGTTTGCTCTCCAGCTAGCCATGGAGGGAGGGTGACTCAACTGAGGTCCCCAGCAAAGGGACCTGTGGAAGCACAGCCACTGGCCTGACAGCTCTCCCTGCCTGGGCAGCTGGACAGCTGTGCTGCAGCGCCTCTCTCCACAGACCCTCTACTCACACTGGGCAGCTCTTTCTGCCTCCACTGCCTTGGAGGAAGGTACTTGGGAAAGGAGCTCCTTCTTACTCTCCACACTCAGGAGCTTTACAAGCCACCCTCAAAAGGCAATGCCACTTTGGCATTAATAACTATCTCACCCATCCCCACAGCTGACACACAAGAGCCTTGGACCACACTCAGGAGTAGATCACGGTGACTGCGTAGGCAGGAGGAGGAGGCACAATGTGCCTTGCTCAGGGCCACAGGCAAGCACGAAGGTAGCATCACTGTCTCCTCTGTGGCAGCTTAAAAGACTAGCTCTGACTTCCTCACAGGAAAAGGTAATAACAGTAGTCATGAAAGCTTCTGCCACAAGAAAAAAGCCCAGAATCAGTCCCGCTCATTCAGTTTCGTGAGAAAGAGACACAGTGGACAGGCTCTGACATTTTTTTCCCATCCCCACTGCAGACCTGCAAGTCACTCTCCCAAACCTCTTGGCCATCCAGCCTCTTTTTCCTTCCAGACAGAGACAGGCTGTGGCTTGCTGCCATGAGATAGCACAGCTCTATTCGCATCGGGCTTTGTCGCGCTGCCTTTGCCCTGACAGGTGGCAGCAGGGATAGAAAGAAGCCAGCAAGGCAAAAGATGTTACAAACCAATTGAGTCAGCAGCCTAGAGGATCTGTCACTTCACTCTTTTCCCCCTCTTTTAAATTATTTTGTTTTATTAATTCTGCCTGGGGGGGGGGGGGGGGGGGGTTCTGAATGGAGGGTAAGGGAAGATAGATGAAAAAAAACCCAAATTGGCCCTTGAGTTTATTTACGCTGATACTATCCCTGATAATTCTGACCCTTAAATCACTCTGTTGCACAGCAGCAGGACCTTCCAACATCAATATTAGTGCTCCTTGGTCATGGTAGTGACTATTTGAGGTGGCATTTCATAATTCAGATGTAAAGATTAAAAGGCAAATTTAAGAGAGAAGGAATGGAGCTGCTGTATTTGCTCAGTCTGCTGAGTAAAAACCCCTCAGTCAATTCTACAACTGTCTTCCATTAGCAAAGGATCAGAACTCAAATGTGATTTGAGAATTACCTCCCATACTGAGCAAGAGTATGGGTTTGAAAACTAAAAGTCAGGCAAGTCAAATACCTGAAAAGCAGTGTCATCTAGTCTCAGCAAGGTCTAAATACAACAATGTTCATGTATTTGGTGTTGGTTGCTATAGGATATGGCCAGCACAGAATAAATTACTTTTGTGAGATATGCTAGAAGTGGCAAATCTACCTTTATAAAGGTGGCCTTAAAGATTGGAAAAAAAAAAAAAAAAACCAAAAAAACCTTATCCCCTTCCTCCAAATGCAGGACGCTTGCCTACAAAAAAAGTTATTTCTTTAAAAAAGCCCCCACATGGTAATTTTTCTTTTCCACTCTCTCCATTCCTTTTAACATAAATCTCCTCTGTCTACCCAGAAGGACTAGAAGCTTCCTTTAGAGAGAAAATAACAGGAGGCTGGATTTTCATGTAATAGCATGTCACCAAGAGCTGTGACTTTAAGAAATATACCAACTATAACAACACTCCTGAAAAAAAAAAGCCCTAAAATTGGCAACATTATTAGGTCTATGAGTCACAGGGGCAAGACACATCAAGCACCAACTCCAGCAGGTATTCCTGCACACTGTCCCATGGAAACCCCCTAACTGTAATTTGGAGGGGGATGTTAATCGGGTCCCAAAAGCAGCATGGCTGTGTTAGCCTGGCACTGCTCTAGAGAACAGCTGGCAGTCCTGCAGGGCCCTGGGTTAGGACAGGGCTGGGTTTGCCCAAATGAGCATCAGCTAGGTTGCATGTGCAAGCCAAGGCAGAGCAGCAGAACTGTCTACATTGAGGGGGGCTGACAGAGAGAGAACAAGGGGGCAAGGACACTGTGGGAAGGTATGGTAATGTCTCACAGAGGAGATTCTGTAAAACATCATTTCACATGGAGTAATGTTTGGATACCTGAGTCTAATCATGGAGCTAACAGCCCTTATTTGCACAACCTCACATATACACACAGTGGTGCATAGGATACAAATCAAACCTCTGTCTACTTACAAACAGCATTCAGGCTATTAGGACACAGCAAGCAGCAGATCAGCCAGGATCATACAAAGGAAAATATTTCATCTTCCAGCTCTCTATGGGGTACCAAGAGACATGATTTGCACCAAAAGACTTGCTCCCTTTTCATCATTTTCTGTTTCTGCCCTTGCTGTCAGTGCAGAGTGGCCCAAGAGAAGGGATTTTTCGTACTTGCTGATGCTTTGTTGTTTAATCAGATGGCTGCTGGAATCAAGGTTTGCTGGTTGAAGAGGCAGCTGAGCAGGGACTTTCAGAGAGCAGAAATGTCAGTCGGCCTCTTGGGAGACAATCCCTAATCCTTTTAAAGCTCCTTCAGACATTCCTATTTATTGGTTTGTATTTTAAATGGCCAGGGGAAAATGGGGTGCCCAAAAATAAATAAATAAATGAAAGCATCAGAATGAGGTGAGTGTATCTATTCAGCTGCTGAAAACCCATCTGTCTGAATTCCACCTAGCACTTACCACACAGAAGAGCAAAGCAGGGCTAAATTAATTTAAAATTTGGCATGGATGTCAGTGTGTAGATGCAGATACTGAGTAAGAAATAGCAGAGATCACTCCTTTTCCTTACCAGCCACATTTCCAGAAAGCACACAGTGCTCCTGACTTAATGGAATACAGATTTCTTCCAACACTCAGTCATCCTCAACTGTTTCAGTGCACCTCTGCCTGGCTTCAGAGAATTCCTGTTATCTTAGTCCCTACTGAGCCTCTTCTGTCATATCTGATGCAGTAGTTGTGCAAAATCGGAAAAAATCCTAACTAAAAACCAAACACACACCTCAAAGTCTTCCAGGTCTGTCTCAGAACTATGTCAAATTAAGGTGAAATACAAGTCAATCTAACCTGAAGGATTTCTCACTAAAACTTCTGAGTTTAAATTTCAGTTGCATTGCAAGTGAAGAATGTAACAACTGATACTCCTGGAGCTAAACTCACTACTTTGATTTCTACAGTAGCAGAAACTTGTGCTGGAATCTCATTTGCCCAGGCCAGTAAATAAGACATGTCAGTAGTCATGCAATCTCTGGCACTTTTCTGGTTAAATCTAGTCTGAGTTTAGATCTCTCTGTACTTACAATCTATACTTAAGAAACCCTACATCCCTAAAAATTAAGCTAATTGTACTGTCTTCAACACAAAGTTGGCAGACCCTTGAAAGCTGCTTTCTAGCCATGGCTGATTTTACAAATGCAAGGAGTTTGCTTTTACAAAAGCAAGTGAATAGAAGACTGGAAAAAAAAAAAATTTCAGAGTGGCTCTGTGAGACAGAGAGGCATTATGACTCCTGTGCTACAAATGGAAACCGAGGCAAGGGGACTTCCAATTTGCCAAGGGAATGTACAGAATCTCTGTGGCTGCACTAACCTTGTCATAGACACTGGAATGGATGTCCCCACCCCTTGGCATTGTGTTGGTATTGTGACATTGGACCTTTCTTAATGAAACACAGAGGCACAAGCCCCTACTTCCTCAGTTGTAACAGAGCTCTGACTACTTTCTCAAAGATTGGCATTGTAAGATGGGTCTCGTGACCTAGTTCTAACTTGCTGCATTATACATTTACCTCTCTGCTCACTTTGACCCCATTCCCCTTCTCTGCTTGTAGGTAGATGCATTTTCAATGTGACCTTTCTTGCTGCTGCTCACTAACAAAGAAGAGCAGTGAAGAATACCACTTCAGATGGGAGACAGGGCTGGGAGAAACACCATCCAAAATGGTGCCCCACTGAAAGCATGGATCTTCTAATTAAGAAGATGTGAATTCAGCCTTTTAGCTCTAACCAATGGGTATCAGGGATATTTTCTTCAATGCAACAGAACTCCATGCCTACTTTTACACAGTGCTACCCTCTGCAAAATCGCAATCACAGGAAGAACTGGGTTCAATTGTGGTCCATGCAAAGAATCCCCAATGAACAGTCAGGCTCTTGAAAAGCTTTGAGAGAGGACGGCCAGTGAGTTCATCTCTTTACAACCCAGTAGCTCAAAGAGGCGTCTTTGCCTTCAGTCAGCGCTCAGATGTACCGCAAGGCTTCCCTTTGTGAAACAGAATAGACGTCGCCAACGACAGTGAGCATTGTCCATGCAGGCATAAAGCAATATTTGGACATGCTGAATGGCTTCCTAAGATGAGAAAAAGTGCTGAAGAAACACTAAATTATGACAGATGGGAGCCCTAGAAATGCAACTACCCCCAAACTGGAAAATGAAAAGCTGGCACAAAGGGCAGGCATAACAATAGAATTTAGGCATAACGGAATACACGCCATTTAATGCGGAGTGCACTGAAGCTTCGATACATAAGTCAAAATCCTAACCATTAAATAGCCTCATTTAAAAAGTTTTAAAGCAATTAAAATAAATTAGAAACTTCACAGGAGGACAAAATCACTGAAAAGGATAAGAAGCACTTTATGCCAGGCTCTGTTTCTGACAGCGTTGTGCCCATGAGGCCAGATTTTTATTTGAGAAGAGCTTGGGGGCAGATTTTCAAGGGCTCTGCACCAATAATTAGGGACAGATTTTTCCAAACTGCTCAGCTTCCATTATCTAAACAAAGGCCAGATATACCAAAGTGCTCAGGGCCCAGCAATTTCTACTGTGACAGTTATAGTCACAACATGGCCAGATTTTTCAGAAACGTGACCATTTATTCCCTGTCTGCTGAAGGAGGAAGTGGCCTATTTAAAGGCCATCTTCTAGGTTTTGTTCACTGGCATGTTGGAAGGAGATGATTTTTCAGTCCCAGTAACAGTGAGAGGGCCCCAACTTTGCCAAGTCTGAGAGAGCATGGTCTTGAAAGACAAGTGGAATGAACCCTGCTGCTTTTAGTCTATTTTCCCTAATTCCTGCTCAAGAGACATCTATAATCGACCTCCATATGAAGCACTTTGGAGCTGACTGCAGAAGCAAACTTGTGAAATTATAATGCTGCCTCCAGCCATTTTGTAGAGCTAGATACATCATTTGTGGCACACCAGAATAGGAGCCTTTCTAAGAAAGAGAAAAATCTCTAAGCAATGCTGCTGATAGAGAAGAGAGTACAACAGGACTTTTTCAGCTTTTAAGCTGGTAATAGCTCAACTTGGAAAAGAAACACCTACAACCAGGCCACAGACCACCAGGCTTGAAAACTGCAGGGAGTTTGTTTCCTCTCAGATCATCCTGAAATGGTGGTGTGATTCTTCCTAGTGCCGAAGTCATCTGGATCAGGGCTGCTGTGTACATACAGAAACAGTACTTAACAAAACCAAACTCTGTAACTCAGCAATGCCTACTTGCCCCAAACTGGGGGCTTTTGGAAAGAAATTTTCTATAAAATCATGTGGGATTCTTTCCCTTGAAAGTAATTATTGTTCTTTCCAGAAGAACACGTTGGTGAACTTATCCAGTGCCTTACATGTCTGTCTCTGTCAGAACACTACACCTGCTCATAGTGAGCACTGTACGTGCCCAAGGGAGTGAGTTAATGACCAGTGCCTCCAAACAGACCACTCCACAGCAATGATGCTCTGGTAAAAGACCAAAAGCGAGGTTCTAGCTCTAAGGAAGTTCAAGACGCCTTTAAAACAGCAAGAGTACCCAACAGTCTGTTAGCAAGCTCTTGAACCCTCAGTGGCTTTGCAATGGGTGCAATGAGGTGTTTCAATCTAGTTCTAGCCAGGATTAAGCAGCAGCTGCAGCACACCAAAGAGCACATGGAACAGGATACTCTCAATTAGACCTGAGGTCGTATGTACCCAAAACAGAATAATAAGACAGGCACATCTAAGTTACTTAAATGCTCTCTGATATTTTAGATTTTCTCTTGTGTCTGTCTTCTAACACTTATTTTAAAAAATCAGAACGAATGGGACAGGGAGCAAAAAGTGCTCTTCATACTCATGCCTTCCATATCCAATTTTACCAATGAGAAACTAAAACCCACTGCCAGTAGAGAACCATTAAAGCATCTCAAAGTTCCAGTCAGACAGCGAAAATTGGGTAACTCAGGTCATGGGAGGACACCAGTGCTCCTAGTTCACCAGTGGTTCTGTGATGGCTTGATGTCTTTGCTATCTAATCATACATTTGATAACCTCTAACAGCTGAATTTGACAGCAACCCATTCAGTGCCTTATGGAGAGAAAATATAGGGCACGGAAGAAATCGCTGTCAAAAAAAAAAAAAAAAAAGAATCTCAGAAAAGACAAGCAAAGGCTTTAAGCTTTTACTTGTAGAACTGGCTCCAGTAATCTTGTCTTAAATAACTTCAAGGGAGCAGTGAAAAGGAATATGCTCCTTTGCTGCTCATTGTTATACAAAATCTGAGAAACCTCTGCCTAGAATTAAGTGTTAGCAATTGTAAACTATAGAGACTACTATAGCACAGTAAAGTACACCAGAGAGAAGCATTGTGACACATTCCTGTTGGACCCAGTTTGTTAAAAAAAAAAAAAAGGGAAAAAAAAAGAAGAAAATTAATTCTTGCTGTCCAGGCTTGAAAGGAAGTATTTTCTTCTGCATTGCCACCTTCACCCATTGTAACTGCACCAGAAATTCCTAATTTCCTTCACTGCAGAGCAGCAAGCAGGTGCATAGCAGGATGTGTATTAGACCACACAATCCCTCCTTTATGCTGCCTGTTCCCTGTGGGGGCAAGATAATTACATCCACCCTAAGAAAACATCAATATTTTATTTTTAATGAGCTGGGCAGACCCAATTATCTCAGTAGGCTGTTAATAAGTGAAATTGTGAAGTACGGCTGCAGCTTTGATGGAAACAGAGTCATCTCTGAAATGGGAATTTCTGATACACAGAGTATTAAATAAGATGCCAGACTGCTGGAAGTTAGTCAGAGAAAAACTACATAAGAAAGAAAATTTGCCTTAGTAGCAACTCTTGGTATTAAAAGATAATAAGTCAAAACACAAAGAATCATCATATCAGCTGAAAAATCACAACTCCTGGAATAATAATGTATAGTGTTTTTCAGTGCCATTCTCATTATTGATGTTTTGTGTTTCATATCACCAAGTTTTTCTCCCCAAAAATAGTGATAAGAAAGGCCTTTCCTTTTTTTTTTTTTTTTTTTTTAGAGAAATAAACACTCTTATGGAAACAACATAAAAAGTAAGCTTTAAGGTAAAAAAGAAAAGTATGAAAAGAATTGCCATCATTGTGTGGTGGACTGAACCACACATTGGCAGGGAAAGGACATTTTCCCCTTTACTTTCACAAGGTGTGGTTCAGGGAGAACATTAATCACTTGCTCTTCCATTTACTCTCTTGTTGTGCCCTCAGAATATTCCCCTTTCATTCACATGTTAAAAAGCAGATATAATAGAAGCAAATCTCAAAAGATCAATTGATGATTTTTTAGAATGCACAAAACTTACTGACCACATTGACAACAACAGAAACTGGAGAGATAATCCAAAATGTGATGGAAAAAACACAAACAGGCCTTCCCCGGCTGAAGCTTTTGCATGCAACTGAACTCTATTAGAACAGAGAGCCTGGTACAGAGTAATAATTCAAATTTTATTTTCCTATTTAAGATTAATTCCAATTCCAAAATAGAGTGAAGATAATTTATTCTCTAAGCAATATAGTAGATATTAATCATAAAGTGAAGTCTATAAGCATTTCATTTCCTCTTGAATCTCAACACATATGTTATTCTCATAAACCAGAGAACCAGAGTTAAAAATCCAGTTTCAGTCTCAGATTACCATGAGATTACTTAGTTTTTCAAATCTCAGATAATTTAGGAGGGTTTTTTGGAAGAGGATAATCATAAACATGCTGTGTTCTGCTCTCCAGTAAACCAATCCCCACCACTGCAAAAAATCAAATTTAAGTGTATTTGGCAGGTGTGTTGGTGAGCTCAACACAGTTTGTTGTCTAACCCATAAATGCAGATAATGTAAATGTGGTTACAAGCATCAGTCAAGCCACACGTGAGCCCTGAGCTCTTGTCCATGTGAAGTGGTTCTTCCTCCTGTTCCAGTCACTTCACTAGGATCAATGGTGCTATTAGTGAAACAAAGGTAGTCTTTGGGAATCAGGTTATTCAATCCAATCTCCAAAAGAATAGTTGCTCCTAAGGGAAAGCCAGCCCCTGGTTCTACATCTGCCACATCAGCTCTCAATTTTATAATTCCTTTTTCCTTTTAATAATTCTGACAAATGTCGAACAATTCTAAACCTGGTTCTGTAACTATGGCCCTCATGAAATGAAATTTGTATACTAGTGTAATAATTTTACTGACATTCTGGACACTCAGCCACATGACCTTGCAGTTCATTTTAAAGGGCAAGAGCAGAATTAGCATCCTGACCCAGCTCAGTGAAATAAACATAAACCATATAATAACAAAGGGAGAAAAGGGAGAACAAAAAAAGGAGAGAAAAAAGAAAAAGTTTGCAAACTTTGAACTCCTCTAATCAGTTCTGTTCCACTAAAAGCTGAGCTTCTTAAGACTTCTTTCTGCCTTGACTGCCCATCCTAATCATAAAAATCAGACATTTAATTCCAGAAAGATTCAAAGGCACAATACACACTTTGATCCAAAGCTGTTTCTTCTTCCTGGACTCCAAAAACTGTTTTCAGGCTTCCAAAGGCTCTTTGCCAGCTCTGATTAGAAGCCACACTGGCTGACACAGTAATTGCTCTATAATCATATCTTCAGTACCCTGACCTGGTTTATGCATACAATCTATATTCTAATAGCAGTCAACAGGTCACTGGTTAATAAAAATACCATTAACATCCCCCTGTGAGTAAGAAAGGGAGATATTCATCTCACTAGGCCAGTGGTGGGCTAATATAATTTCTGTGGCTGTTAGTGTAATTAACTCTGCTGGCATGTGGATCTCTCTGGAGGACAATGCAAGCACAGAATGACCTTGCTGTGAGTCTTCACTGGTGGTATTGTGGTGGGTCCAAAGATTTGCAGGGACTCAGGTCAGAGTAGGTACTTCCCACAGCCTGACCTCTCAAAAAAGAGAAGCTCATAATTTCTAGGATGGTGTAGAGCACATCTGGCTTCGACTGTAAAACAAAGGCAGGGATGGCCACAGCATGGGCAGCCAGAACTGGCATCTTGCTTTCAGCAGTGTCTAAAGGGCAGGCAAAAAGAAAGAAAATGAGCAACAAAGGGGGTCAGGAAAACAGGAAAGTGGTGGGGAAATTAATTTTTGAATAGAGAGGCGGTATTTCCATTTAGCCTAAATGTCATCCATGTAAACACAGTTTGCGTGGCACATGTTGCAGCCATTATGTGTAGGATAGAGGAGTACTGGAAAATTCTACAGGTTTTCTAGAAATAGTCTTTGAGGTCTTTCTTCCCATCTAAATCCTTAACTGAGACATTTATCGTATCCATGAGCAGAAAGCTCTGTGTATACCAAGAGGCACAAGATGCCTAAAGTAGAAGGGTTTTTTAAAATAGGTTTATGGGAAGAGATACTACCTCTAGAAATCCAGAAAACCTCTAGAATCCCAGAAACCAATGTAAGGATCTATGCCATAGAAACCAGGAGATGCAAGATATAAAATATAAATTTGTGACAGAAACTTGGGCTTTCAAGTCAATGAAGCAGATACTGTTCCATACAGTGAGTTATGCATATCTTCAGTTTCTAGGTTTGCTCCCTAATTCTTGACATTGTCTCCCAGTTTTGCTGTCTGACACAGCCTGAGTGCCAAGAAAATGCATCCCCCAAACAGAGGACCCCAACTGACACTTGCAATCCAGGCTGCACTCCAACCTCATTCATCTCCTCATGCAAGAGTCACTCAACTGGAGACAGACCAAGACCTAGCAAAATTCATTTCACACACTAGTCGTGTTCCAAGATCAAAGTCAGCTCCCAGCAAATAAATGTCCTGCATTTAACTGCTGTAACACACCTCCTCCAAATCATCTCAGATCCAGATCATTGCACTGCCTGCACAGACATTTACATTCTGCTTCACCTACGCATGTTCACCTGGATCCAAGCCCAGGAGACAGGAATGACCGTTCCCCTCCTCAATTTAGCATCTATCAAAGGTCCTCTTGTCCTCTGGTTCCTTTCCCTCTTACTTGAACAGCAGCACAGCACACATCTGGAGACTTCATCAGTTGTTTTATCGCCAAATGGAAGGACAGAACCAAGAAAGAGCTGCTGGCTGGATTTGTTTCACCAGCTGACACAGACTGATGCAGACAGGCACTGTAAAGACAGCATATTATGGTCAGAAGAGGCTTGCTAGCCTTTCACAACATCTCAGTCTCTGGGGGCCTATAAACGCTCTGATGTACCAAAGTCTGGGTCCTTTCTGACCTATGTTGAGCCCATTACATTGGTAATGTTGACAGCACTGGACAAAAGTGACTACCATGTAAGAAGAAGCTTAAAACATTTTCTCTTTTCCTCCAGCGCTCTCCATTTCATCTGGGAACTTTGTGTATTAAACGCTATGCAAATCCACTACTTGGCACACAACAATTTGCAAGTATTAAGGATCCAGTTTGATTGTAACTACTGAACAAAATTCAGTTCAGAGGTGCTAAAAAAGGGGCCCCACTACTACACTTTAGGGTAAAACAGCATCCTGCAGTGGGTAATGAGTGCTTGGATGCTATCTGCTAGTGCACAAGGTCCTTCATTCTCAGGAACACTGCACTCTGCTTAATCACTTAGAGGATCCAGGTGATCAAATCCACACAGCAGTAGATTCAACTAAATTGATCCATGGAAGAAGAGCGCTAAGGACTCAAAAGGGACATTGGGAGAAAAGGGCCAGGAATTCTTGAGAGAAAGGAGCAACAAAAAAATCAACTGTATCAGATGAATTTTTTCACATCAGTTCCCACAATAACAGACAAAAAATTGAAATTGTATGCAGCATAGTTTATAACTGAATTATCCACTGACTGCATGCAATATGTCTTTATATACCAAATAGTTAACAAGGTGAAGGAAGTGCAATCTACATAGCTGATAAATAGCTCAGGTAGAATCCACTTTCAAAGACAATCAGGCACTGGCTTTATTACAGATTAAGAAAAATTGCAAACACACAAAAAAGGAGTATGTGGGACAGAGAGGAATCACTCAGGCAATCAAGACGGAAGATCAGAAAGAGAACAGAATGTGAAAACAAAGAAAGGCCAGAGAAGGAGAAGAAAAGCAAATTAATTGGTGAAGAATATGGGAAGCAAAGGAATGAGGAGGAAAGGTTTAGTAGCCAAATTTGGAAGCATTTTCAAACACAGCTGCAGCCTTAGGGTCTTACTATGGTATATAAACGCTCACATTTTTCCAAACTCTTTCATGACTTCTTTTCTAACCTCTCAGCCTGGCAATTAAAATCTGTCCTCACTACTGCTTTTTCAGCCCTGCCTCCTGTTAGCTTTGCTTGCAAGGTGCAGCACCACTAGATGTAGTGATCACCATCCGCAAGGCTCCCTAACGACGCTTTTTAAAGTGCATTTGGGAGAATCTGGCAGGTCTCTTCAACAGCCTCAGGGAGAAGAGCCCAGAAGATGTGCAATTTGGTACAGTGCAGAATTTGAAAGGGGAAAAAAGACAAAATAAAACATGAAATAGGATACATGAACATGGTGTGTTAGCTCAGTTCACTAAAAATGGTCACCATCAGAAGTAATGTCAGCTGACTGTACATGGATACAAACTCTTGATACCAACTACCTTCCTGCTGGTTACAGATGAGGATAAAGGGCTTTCTGAAGGCACTAAAATTCCCCCAAAATCTGGTAATTGTTTTTTTGGGGAAGTGAGTTGAGAAACAGCAAACCAAACCATAGATCAAATTAAGAAAGACAACCACACAAGTAGGAAAAGGTCTGGCTAAAAAGGATGAAAATCAAAAATAAAAACCGAACCCCCATGAAAGGGTACTCAAGGTTTTCTAACCATTTCCCAGTAGAAGGATATTTTAATAGGTTTCTATTAGTAAGGGTAATCTAGCTCTGTGGGAAGAAATGATGAAAAGCATTTCTTCCTGAGGAATTTCCGTTTCATGGTATGTTCATAAACATGGTCCAAGTGCAGGACACCGTAGCTGCATTTTATCTGGCTAAGCCAGATAAGTCTAGCTGCAACCTGGGCTAAGACCTGCTGAAGCCTATCAGTGAGGCTGTGACAACAACAAAAAGTTAATATCCTAGAGAAATGATGGACATTAAGGAAGGTTAAAAGTCTGGAAGTAAGAATATTTCCCTGAAGTATGTCAGGACAGGAAGTAGCAGACTTACCAAGAAGGAAGACACTCAACCTCAAGAGAAAATCTCTTCAGTTATTTGACATTTAATCTAATGTAAGCATCATTTTCCTTTCAGGAAGCAAATACTGCCCTAAAACACAGATGAGAGCTTTGCATTTACCACAGCCTTGCAGCTCTCAGGAAATATATACAGGTACATATACCTGCCTTTTTTAAGGACAAGAAATCAAATTATAATTTCCTTTCTCTCCCAGCAGTATCCTCCCTTTTCTTTCTTTATTGAAGGATGGGCTTTTCATATACAAAAATGTGCTTTATAGCCATATGCTTAAATGCTGAATTGCTTTCCTGATCTTAAGGCAATAAAGATTTGACAGAGTAGCTCCAAAATGTCTCCCAGCTCAGGTAAGCTGTTCCAGCTCAGGACCATGAAGAACAGTCATGGCCTGTATCTTCAGCTGTGTTTTCTCTACTCCAGCTCTTGAAAAGCCAGGAAAGCAGTATCTCCCCCAGGAAGCACTGATGAGCAAGGATCTATTACACCAGCTGCATATGAAACAAAGTGGTTTGTGGTAAACACACAAGCAGTACCTCCCTTGCAGCTTTGTAACTGTCTTTGGAAAAAAAAAAAAAAAAACAAACAAACAAACAAAAAAAAAAACCACAAAACACAAAAAGAGTAAGGATGCAATATGCTTTTGGATTTGTTGTCGGCCTTCAGAAAGTTGTTTGTTTTCCAGCAGAATCTACTTTACTTCAAAATCACTCTAAATAAAAGTAATATATGAGAAATTTGTCATAAATATATTTAATGCATGTGCTTATATCACCTTGCTCCACTGGGAAACAAACAAGCACCATATCAGCACAAAAGCATTTCATTTATTTCCATGCTTATAATGGACTATATGGTATATACAGCAAAACTGAACTAGAGGTGAAGTCAACGATCTGAAGCTAATAAAACAGTAAATTATAATAATAAATAAAAGCTTTCAGAGACGAGAAAGACTCATCGTCTCCACCAGTATGTCCATTTGCCAAGCACAGAACTGCTCCCTGCAATTTCTGACCTAGAGAGTTTTAAACATCACAAACAATAGCAATCCCAGGACTTCCCTTGAGTAGCTCAATTCATCTCACTGCCAAGGAGCTTTGCCCCAAGTGTTGTTCTGAATTTTCTTTTTGCTTGGTTGTCACTATGTTCTCAAAACAATCCCCCAGTGGGTGAATCAGAAGTCAGCCAGAGGAAAAGGAATTTAGAAAATCTCGTCCAGGGAGCTCCCTGCACTTGATGAGGTAAGGTATGAAATGTGACTGTATGGATTTCTGCAGTGTTCAAATATCCAACAATTTCTGAAGGCAAAAAGAGAAAAAAAGGCCACAATACTTTTGGGCTGACATTTGAGCTGTTCTTCTAGAAAATATCTACCAACCCTTTAGGAAGGCCTGAAGAAGAGCTGGAAACAGAGGGAGCAAAAGGTGGCAGATGCCAAGATGCAGGTCATGGGATGTAAGCTCTGCTATGGCATCAAGGGTACTGTTGTCACCTGGGACTAGGGGTGGAACCCAGGCTGAGGAAGACAGTGTGTGCATTTCTGACTGATTTTGGGTTATCACTAAATGCAAAAAAAAAAAAACAGATTTACAGATGGAAGTGCAGGGGGACTGCTCAGTAATCACCAACACAACTACTTCACAAGTTATGGTGTTACCATTTCAGAGAGGGCTGTGTTTTCCTCCTCTTTGGAGAAGCCAGAGAGGTCCCATTATAGCTGCCAGAGTGCCTTAGAACCATTCATAAGCACTTTATGCACTTACCTAGAAGAGAAGAAAATAACACACAAATATAAGCACATTACAGAAGGCAGAGCTCCCACCAGCAGCTGCACCACCCTTGCTCAGCGCCCTAACTCCGTCATGCTACATATTGGAAAGGACCCTTTGTGCTTTGGGTGGCAGCTGTGACAGGGCCATCCCTTCTGGGCTCTGCACAAGGCAGCTACACTAAATATTCAGCAACTTATCTTCTCTCCTGAGGGTTTTGCTCTCTGTGGTTCACTGCTGATGCAAGCTGCAGCCAAAGAAGAAATGACAGGTGCCTGAAATTCACCTTTTCCTTCTGCTGCTCCCTCTTCCTTCCAGTCCTTTCTGCTTTGATCTTCTACCATTCACCATTTCCTCTCCCTACATCTATGGCTGCTTCTTGGCAAGGTTTCATCCTGACACAATAGTATACCTTTTGAGCAAATTCCATTTGGTCATAACTTTTAGCTCAATTTCCTTGGATGCTTCCTTAGAGCTTGGCATTCCTTTTTCAGCTGCCAGCACCCAACAACCTGTCCCTAATTGCGACTGGCAGCACCTCTGCAATAAGGGCCTGCTCCTCTCTGCCAGTCTTTTCAGGACATCAAGCCAAAGAGCCTTTTCCAAAATTGGCTCCTCAGCTGACTAAACCGTTGCAGCCACCGAACAGCTGACTAGTAAGGAGTCTCTGAAAACATTTTTAATTTCTCCAAATCTAATTGCCAGCTACTCAGCTCTGTTCCCCAGTCTTTCTATCTGGATCTAGATTTCCAGTACAGACAGAATACAGATGGTGGGAAATTAATCCAACACTTAAAGGTTTTCTTCTAGGTAATATTATGTCTCAGGCTGCCAGCCACACAAGTGTTACAGCAACAGTTCCTCATGCCAGGAAAAAACACGGCCTAGCTCTCATTTCTCCTCCCCGCCGTCATAGACGCACACACGCCGCAGGGCTGGAAATGAGTTAATCAGATGATGCTCTATAAAGTACGCCAGTTTCTGTATAAACAATATTAAATATGATAATTTCTTCCCGTCTTCTTTTTAAGCTGTTGCATTCGCATCAACTTGGGGAGGGAAAACAACTGCAAGAAATCTTGGATAATGTAGTTATGCTAATTTACTAAAAAATCTATAAAAGTCAAGAATACTCATGGATGTAGGAGCCCTGCAAATAATGTGCTTCATCTTCCTTTCCCACATGCCGTATTCTTTGTTGATCAGGAAAAAAAGTGACCTGCTGCCAAACTCCTTCTGAAAGCTAGAGCCAATAATATCTCTTATATATATAAAAGATTTGGGAATAAGATCAGTGAGTTCACTCTCCTGTTATTTGTGAAGCTCTTATTATTCATGAAAATGTTCACAAATCCCTAAAGCCTCATGCATTTTAGCACAGATCAAGTGTCTGAAGATTAGTTCTGGAAAGTGCATAATTCACTTTCTGTTTTTTTAAAGTTCCTGCCTTCCCTTCACACATGGCACGCTACTTAGGCAGCGATTGCCACAGCACAAAGGTAAGGAGTTGCAAAACACTCTGAGAAAGCAAAGGAATGGTCAAAGCTACAATGCCTCAAAGCAGCCAGTGGGCTGAGGACTGAAGTTAGCATTACCTGCAGAAAAAATCTAGTGACAAAATGTTTGCTGAAGAGAAAGCACATAAATTTTGTAATAAGTTTTAGACCACAAGCCACCAGGTCTGCCAGTATAATTCAGTGTACATGGGTCAGTATTATGATCTATACCAGACAGGAGCTGAGAACTTCACTGCATTTTCAGCTTCACTAGGAATCTCCATTTACATAAGATGCTGCTCATGTTTATCTGGATGCCAAGGCAAAGCACAAAACTGGATTGAAAGCCCCTAGGCTCTGCAAACCATGGGCAGCTTTGGGCTCCTGCCCTTCAACACTGAAGCTAGTCATAGAACTCATTTTGAATGTGTGCAGGACACAGATCCTGTTCTCATTCCCACATTGGTCCACCTGCAGCAGAAAGGCAGTAGTATTGTACCACTGAGATGAACTTCAGTAGGCTGTGATTATTAGCGATGAACCACACAAGCTTTAGCTCTGATGATAAACTAGACTTTCAGTGAGAATTCTATCCATCTTCACCAAGTTAGAAAAAACAAGCTAGAAACCAGGTTTTCTTGTGAGATTTCCAGACCTGTTTGTTGGGCTAGAAATACAATGAAAAGGAAAACCTTGACTCACTTAAGCATAAACAGGCTAAATCTTCTTAAATGTTTTTTTCTGATACAGACCACAATCTCCAAATGTTGAAAAGATTGGAGTCATGACAGTTTGGGATTAAACCCCCTTGCCATTTCCCTTTGAGTAGTCTGCTTTTGCTTGGTGGCAGACACAAAAACATTTGAGATGTTTGTTGCTCCCTCTGTTGTTTATCTGCACTCTTTTATAGGCCCAGGGAGCTGAGGAAACCCAGGTACAGTACATAGAGACCCCTATGTCCCTATGACCTTGATCCACATCTACAGTAAGTCATATAAGCATACAGAATTGCCCCTCCATTTGTATAATTCATGTCTCATTCTGTTTGTCATAGGGAAACAGATTTCTTCTTGGGCTTTAATAGACTTGCACTACAGGACCCTGTTCTGTCTAATGCCTACTGATGGAAGAAGCGTGGATGGAGAATTGCTCTTCAGGAAGCTTCAGACAGACACACAATGTCAATCACATGGGAATCATTCAGACACTGTGGAGCCATTGTGACTGCATTATTGCTAGTCAGCTCTCTATTATCTTGGATAATAGGGAGGGAAGATAACGGATGCCCTACAGGACAAGGAAAAAATGGATAATTTGAGTAAGTGGATCATCCTAGGGACTGTAGAGCAGACACACTCCAGTGCTTCCATAAAGAACCGAGTCCAAGTGAGCTTATTAGCTAGGTGGCAGAGCCAGGTGTGCTACTGCATCTCATCCTTAGCAATTGCATAGTTCTCAGAGGTGCTCACCCAGCAGGGTGATTACACAAACCACTGTCTTTCACTGTCCTCAGCTCACCATTCTTGCCCTGGACTTTGATGGAAAACCTTCCCCTGTAACAACTGAAATGGGGGAAATTATTTCCAATGTTATCTTACCTGGGAGGAACTAAATAAAAATACACAGCCTGCTGTATTAAGGCAAATGCAGTCAGCAGACTCCCCACCACTACTGCTACTACTCTGTAAGATCCTTCTGCTTGTCCTCACTCTCCTGCTAATATGCACTGCAGTTGCTCTTTCCCAGTCTTGCTACAGCATCCAAGATGCAGGAGACAGAAAATCCTTACGAGCTTTTAGCAGAAGGAAAGGTGGGAGCTGAAATGTCATGTCCCAGAAAAGTTGAAATCTATAGGATGACCCACGGGGCTTTAGTCCAGTCAGTCTCTAATGCATTGAGAAGGGAAATAGTTAGAAGAAACAGAAAGGTAAACTGCACTGTACATCAATTGAACACAGCATCCCAGCCCCTTGTAAATACTTTCTTCATCTGGCCTGAAATGACAACAGCTGTTTAGTTTTCAGTCTCCTGATTGGCAGAAAAGTCTCTCCTGGTCTAGTTAGTAGAGGCTCAGCAAAGAACGCAGCTGCTTCCCCTCAGCCTCCTAGATCTGAAGAAGAAATTCCATCCCACAGGGACACACCAGGATCTGAGGACTGAGAATGTAGTCCTTATTCTAACAGCTGGTTGAGCTGTTGCAATTAGCTTTTAGATCCTTCTGGAGGCTTATAGCAACAGCTGCAATAGTTTCCCAGATCAGTGGGTCTTGCCTGCGTATGGGGAGAATGAGTGGCAAACAATCAAAGTCACGGGAATGCTGTTAGAAGCCTTGGAACACGGGCCGGCTCTGCTGTATGCTCTCTCCAGGGATACCCAGCATCACAATGTCTGCCGTATGTGACATCCAGAGTGCCGACTTCTCACAGCGTTTCTCGCACTCTGCATCTATGTGCTTTATTGCCTTGCAATCTCCCCACTAGTTCTGAGGGCAGGCTCCAAAACATCAGGCTGCTTATCTCACCTTGCTGCTCCACACGAGATCACATAGCTTTTCTCTGCTACCACCCTCTTGCCTTCCCAGCAGCATGCAACCTCTGCAGAGCTGAGAACGTGCTCTCCACCACCCCAGGTCTTACCAGCTCACACAGCTGTGCATGTGGTAACTCAGAGGCTCTCCATTAACACTCCCTCAATGAAGAAAATCTGTGTACAATTGCCACCCTTCTCTGCCCTTCCATGGCTTCCTATAGCAGTATTTCATTATGCTCCTCTCAGACATCTCCTACAGCAAGCTAGGAAATCAGCAAAGAAGGCAGGGAACTTGCTGCAGTGCTGGCACATGATCCGTGGACACTTAAATCTTGACTCCTTCATGTATGATATAAAATTTATATCCCTCCATCATATAATTCTTGCATGGGTAAGATAACCTCAGTGTACTGTGAGCAGTCTACCTCAGCAACAACTGAAGAATCAGAGCCAATTTTTGTTAGATGATCCATTACCTGCTTAACTTACTCTTGCTTTTCTTTCAAGCTGACATGAAAGACAGACTAGCTGAACAGATTGAAGTGACAAGAGTTACAAAACTCTTGTCAGAAAACTTTTTAAAAAATGCAGATAATTTTAGAATAACCTCTTTTTGCAGGGCAACCTTCAAGCTCACTGGCTAAAGAAATTTACAGAAAGGCCATATTCCCAGGACTTTATTCCATCTGAAATTAATTTCACAGGTCTAATATAAACCAATTCCCAAATCTCCAAAGGGCACACCATCTACAACCACAGTCAAATATCACTTGCCTCCCAAGGCTGATAGTCTCAGGAAAGATGGAGAAGCAAACAAGCCACGGATACTGGCCTCATCTCCTGCTGGTGAGGCTCCCAGTGTGCCCACATAGCACAGGCAAGAGCTACTAGAGTGAATTTTGTCTGTGTGAAACACACTTTACTTGGAGGAGGATTCATGTCAGTGTGCCTGACAGCAGACATCTTTCCTGGATACACCTGCCCAGTCCACCTTTGAAGAGACTGAGGTGCTAAGGTGGAGACGAGACCAGGGTCTGTGGGCCCATGGAAGGAGATTGGGGGACAGGTTATTATTCATGTCCTTACAGTTTTTGGAAAATAATAGACACTGCTTCCCACTCCACACTCTCCCCTACCCCTCCCCTCCACTGACTGGAGTAATGAGCTCCGGGGGGACCTCTATACCTGCCTTTGAAGTAGCATGTTTCTCTGAACACATTTTCAATTTCATTTTGCGTCTTGTTTGGGTTTTGTTGCTCTGCCTTTCTCTCTGTTGGGGGGGTTGACAGCTGTTAGTGAGGCTACTACCACAAGTCAGTACCACAGAACATGGAAGAAACAAACAAACCAACCCTAAATCCCAAACAGAGAAAACCTTTGAAGGAAGAACAAATATTCCCCATGGAGAGAGTTTTCTCCTCCCAACCAGGCCTCACCAAAGCCACCATGTGCAACTGGAGGAGCAGAAAAAAATCTGCAGACAGGTGGTATAATTTAGCTAAGAAAGATAGACAGGAGTTATGGTGGGCAACTTGGTCTGGAGAGTAAAAGTCATACTGGGAACTTGAGTCATACTTAAGTCAAGGTTGTTCCTTAGACAAGAGGAGGTAAGATCCCTGAACTTCCTTAAAGAACAAGTCAATTATTTAACTGCTCATTGCCAGAGGAGCATTGGACCCAAAACCTCCTTCTTAACAGACCATGTCACAATGACTCAGGAAAAGTATGCTCAGTAGGGCAGATGTCTACCCTTCCAACCCATACAAGCAGACCTTAGAGCACAACAGACAATACTGAAAACAGAAATTTGACTGGACTGAAAAGTGGAGGCATTGTCTCCCCACTGTAATTCAGTATGGGGGAAAAAATATGATTTCTCCTTAGTTTTACCAGTACTTAAAACAGAAATAGAGCATGAGCACAGCAGAGATAGTAAAGCCATTTTTTCCCCTCACTTGAAAATATTAGACCACTTTTGCCATTCTTCAGGAGCATGGAGGCTCTGTGCTTCTCACAGCATCTTTTCCCCCTCCTTCCCTTCATCACTGCTACTCAGGGAGATAGAACAGGAACTCAGATCTTATTGGGGCCACTGGAGTGAGTCAGCTGTGGGGACTGAAGCCATGGTGAGCAAGGTGCAGGAATGATTATGGGAACTGCAACCTCTGGCAGGTTGTCTTGCTCTGGAGAGTTGTCTTGCTCATTGGTGAAAGAGATGAAGCAGCTACTTAGAAGAAACAAGTTGCACATGTCTGCCTGAAATCTTCACCTTTCTGACTCTTTTGCCCTTGGGACTCTCAAGATAAAGAGGAGCAATAGCTGTAGCAAAAAGGATGTCCTAGAGAGTGCAGAGCTCCACAGCCCTGAGACTCAGCACCAAAACCCATTGGAAGGGAGAAGGGGCAGCTGCTCCAGGCCTGTTTCCTTCTCCAGAAAGGAGAGGGCAGAGGAAGGGAATCCATGAAGCTGCTGCTCCCAGTCCCTCACCTCATCTCCATGGTGAAACTTCAATGGTGAAAAGCTTGTGCTTTACAAATTGTCTTTTACTGTAACTATCGCAGAGTGATATCCACCTGAACATTTTAAATCAGGGGCTGGCCAAAATATTATTCTCTTAAAAAAGAGAAAACAAATTTCTTTCTGATTTCCAGAAGTGGTTGCAAGCACTAAATGAAGGTTTTAGACAGATCTCCAGCCACAAAACATGTCAGAATACATTCTGAGCCTTATATTCACTGGATTATATTAAACACCACACTGTACAAATGACACACAGGGAGAGCAGAGGAACAGTACTTAAATACACATATGTGTATAAAAGCAGCTCCCTGAAGTCAGGTGGCACAACCATAAAATACAAGGTTTTCTAATGTAATGAGTACTCATCACTTTTCACTGAAATCAATAGATAAAATTGTCAGGATTTAGCCACATTATAAAGAGTAGTAAAATCATTTGAGTAGCGATTTGATAGCAAAGGAGGTCATCGAGGTGATAATTAATTGCCTTTTACAGCAAAACCCATGAGCTGTGACGCTTTCTGTCTGCATCGCAGAAAGAGGATGAATGTCTTACTTTCTACAGAGTGCCTTTGAACCTTCTTTTACCTGAGCTAAACTGGTACCTGAGAAGCTGGAGGAATTTTGATCACAGGTCAGACACAAGGGTCGGTATTGCCTGCTGGTCTGTCACTGAGCAAGAGAACCCAAGCATCCCTGTCCATTAAATGGAAAGAAAAGTCTGAGCTATTCCTCTTGGGGTCATAAAATCAAAATTCCCTAGTGTTCCTTGAAAATCTGTAGTCCTCTTGCAGAATGGCGTGAGTTATCATTTGATATTTATCTTGGAGTAGTTCCTAGAGGTCTCAAATCAAGATAGGGACCCTGCTGTGCTAGCTGTTCTGCAAATATAAAACCAGACTCACTGCTTGTCCCTCAGAGCATAATTTTTGTCCTGACAGGCAATATATTTCTGCCCAGACACAGACACAGGACTATTTCTTACAGCCCTAGAACATCTAATTATCAGGGGACTTAACTGGAAGGAGATTTAGGATCAAATATTAAGTATGTACACAAATTTAAATGATGAGCTTTAGGAAACTCAAAGTTATTTGTCATGTTAAATAAACACTAACCTTTTCACAGCAGAATCACTCCCCAACACAAAAAAAAAAAAAAAAAAAGCCTTTTGGCAATGAAGGAAACATGGCTGTGGATATCACTTGCAAAATGCAATGATCTTAGCAGCCTCTTCCTTTTTAAGCTCCTAACCCTAGGTTCCATGGAACTGCTAGGTACTGTACCCCCTCAAAAAAAAGCAGAGTTGTGGCAGGGGAATACTTCTCACACATGCTGAAAACTTAAAGGTGAATTGTTCAGGCAATGCTGAATCTAAAATATAATTTAGGAAAGTGGTACATTTAAAAGGTTTTACTGGTGATGTAGACTCATCAGAAAACTAGGCAGGCAGCACTGGAAATCCCACAAGCTAACCTGTTCTCTTGAGACTTCCAGCCCAATTTTGCAGACTCGAGAGGTTTGGATTAGATTTGAATAATTAATCCAAATTTGTCGGTGCTTCATAGATGAAGCAAACCTCCAGCCCTTTTAAGGTTCGCCCTCAGTGCTAATAACCCTCTTTACTAAGCATTAGCATAGAGTAGAATAGTTTAATGATATAAGAAAATGCAAAAAGTAGATTTATGCTGTCAAAATTTTGTAACTGAAAATATTATGGATTTTAATCAGCTGAATTGTTCTCAAAATGAAATATGAAGATTTAAATAAATCTTAAGAAGGTAAAAACATTGTTTTGTTACTCCCACGACTATATTACCAAGGGTGTCTCCACTGAAGAAAAATTACAGTGTTACATGGGTGGGGACATATATTTCCAGTAATAAATAAACTGCATATGTTTCAGAACGAGTGACTTTGGCTTCAGTTAAAGTAAAATTTGCTTCACACCACAAGAAGCGAAGATGTGACAGGTAGCAAAATCACCAAGAAGCCAGTGCTGCACTCATCTTGGGGTACTTGGCTGTGCAACACGCAGCCTGCTTATTGGTGCTGGTAACCTAACAGTGGCAATAAGGAAAAGGAACCAGCTGAATCATCCCCATGGAGTGTATAGAGCCAGTCTAGGCTGAAGCAGCTCCTTAAGAGAGAGTAAAATTGGCACAGAAACATATTAATGAAAAAGAAAGAGATGTGCTGCAATCAGCAAGGAAGGCTTGGAAGAGAGGATCACTTTGCACAAGGGTAGACCAGTCACAAAGCAAGGGGTGAGTCAGATACAGACTGCTCAAGTCTCATGAACATCAAAGTGACTGATAGGTGTCATATAATTCTCAATAATTTGGTGGATATTGAATGTTAGTGCCGTAACATTTCTCAGGAGGTTCATAAGGTTCAAAGATATGTTAATATTTGCCCCTTGGCTGTGCTTCCCAATCCCAGAACAATCTAAAAGACAGTATGAATATTCTGTGGGTACAGACACCCTAAGCATTTAATTTAAATCTGTCTTTAAAAAGACATGATGTCCCAGTGAAGAAATATCAGAAGTTCAATAGTACCATGAATGTCACCACCACAACCCTCACTTCACTGCTGCACATGTGCACAGAGCTGAACAGGCACAATGAAACCAGGCAAGACTTCAACATTCACCTACAGGATTGTCATCCACAAACAAAAGTAATGTCAAAAATAATGAGCCAAACCTAAAAGAAGAAGCCCAGGATGGGCTTAAAGACAGTGAGATTTGAAAACATGCATGTTGACTTTCTAATTTGAAATTTAGTGTTTGACCAGTCATGAATCATAGTTTCAATTTCTTTTTCACAACTACAAGAAGAAAACAGATATTTTCCATTCAAACACAAGAAACCTGTGATTATACCATAGCCACAGGATGTCTAAGTCAGGACTGTGAAGAATATCAGATATTGTGAAAATTGAAAATTTATGAAATGCAGTAAAAGTACATTTAATACGTTGTATAAATAACATTTCTAAGGATGCTATTTTCTGGTATTGGATGAACTGTGCAATGTAAAATATTCTCATCAGCTGCACTGGTTTGTAAACTGCGTAGAAAAAGACAAGGACTTACATTTCTCTTTGGTTTTATTGGAAAGCATCATATGACCTTTGGATGAAGTGATCATGGCCATCTATTCATCTCCTCAACCCACACTCCCTAATTTCATATTTGTTCCTTGCATATGACACCTCTTAACATGAGTCATAAGTAGTGTTTTTCTCCAGGGTAGCTTGAATGTAGCCCCTGTGCCTTTCTTGAGCTTGTGGCAGTAAACATCCAGTTGATTGCAGAATGACTTGCAATATTCACCTGAGTCACATAGCACAGCTTCTGTCTCCTAACTGGCTGATCTAAAGTACATTAAATACCACTAATTTTGAACTCTATTTCCTTGTGCAAGTAAATATTTTTATATTAATCAAAACCTGACAACAGCAAGCAAATTGTTAAATTTAATCACCTTAATGCTCAGCAGCAGTAAAGAACATAGGGACCAACATGAAACTTTGACTTTTAATCAGGAGCATTTTACTTGCTTCCTTACAACTCTGTTATCTCAAGGTGTGAATTCTACACAACACTGCAAACATTTATTCCCACAAACCTATTGCCCCATTTTATGGATGAAGGACTGAGGCAGGAGAAAATTAGCATGCGTGTGAATTGCTATTAAAAAGCCCCAACAACCATGTGCACTGGGGATTTGAACGTAGACAAGACATCACAAAGTAAAGCTGCTGCTCAGAATACTAGACTAGCATTCCATGCCATCAACTGTGAGCATTTTTTTTATCTCTGCTTGAAAGGGCCCTGTATTTCCTTCAGATTAATAAATACCAGAGGACTGGTTTTAAAAAGCAAGACTACTATAGTGGAATATAGAGCATGGTCCTCAGGAGAATTCAGAACTTTGAAGACATATTTGGTATTTGGGCTTAAAGGGCTTGACAGCATCCTCTTAAACTAAAGCTATAGCTGTAGCTTCTGTTTCATGATGGTTTTTTCTCTTGCAGTAACTTGACATGAATGAAGGTGACTTAAGCATTTTCCTTGTAAGCCGTCTAAAATAAAGCCATGAGGGGACTTGCTCATCCTTCCAGAAAGAGTCTGGAGTAAGTTTCAGCACCAACAAATATATTTCTCATACCCCATGAACGACATGTTACCCCAGGGAAACTGAGCTGACCTTCTTTGGCACCCAAGAGGCACAGCTTTCATTCTTCGTCAAGCTCATTTCTATTTACCTGGGCATCTATATCCAGTTTCTTGTCTACAAGGATGCTGACACATGTGGACAGCTGGGGTTAAGAAATTGAAGCATCAGCTGTGAAACCACAGGCCCTTGCCAACTAAGCAAGCATTTGACAAGTGAGTATTCAGCTTGTTATTTTATATTTAATAGCTGGAGTAGATTCTCACCTGCTCTGTGGGGTCAGTCACTAGTAAGTGCCATCATTTATTCATGCGTGTCTACAACACTGATGACTGCCACGTCCAAGGAACTACAGAGAGACACTTTTTTCTAGTTTGATGAACACTCACAGTTCTTTTAATAAAATGTAGAACACCTGAAAAAGCAAGCTTGAACAAATTCAGAAGACCTTTTTTAATGTCTCTGGAGTTTCTAGGTGAGAAGATTCCAACCAACTATACTGTCCCATCAAGCAAAGAAAATCACCATCATCTGCAGCATAATGATAAAAGATTTAGATGACAACCTTAAGCACGCGTAAGAAGCTGTCTTCCTGACAGCAGCAAAGTACTTCTATAGCCACCTTACCTTCCCTCAATAACTGCTCAATCTGGAAATGGCCTTCAAGAATTTTTATGGCTGATACTTAAGTGCTTAAGGACCTGCAAAATGAGGGACTTAAACTGAAAAATTCACTGGAGCCATACTGGAATACTTCATGTGAAGATGCAGTCTACTGTTTCAGATCCTAAGCAAGTTTAGATGTTCTCATTAGCCAAGATGCAGATAGATTTCAATCATCTTCTCAAACACTGAACCTGACATAACTGGAATGTGTCAAAATATTGTGCACGGACAACTTCTAGAGAGAAACGTACATTGGACTTAAAACAAAATTAGTCACATCTGTCTTGTCTGCATAAATAGATTATTTTCAGAAGATCTACCTCTAATACTGAAGAAATAAAAATTATGAAAGAATAAAGTTAGCTATCACAAAAGACAGCAAGAACAGGGAGCACATCTCTAAAATACCACAGCGACCTCAAAATAAAAGGTATCTCTGAACACCTAACAGCCCAACAAACTTCTAAAAAAATGTGAAGATCAGACTAACTGAAAGCTAAGTGGAAAAAAAATAGGGAGTGCAACAGTTTCCTGTCTACCTCAGAGTTACTTGGGGGTCCAAGGAAGCAAATGGCAGAGTGCACACAGCTGTCTTATAGTTACAGCGCTGCTCAAGGAATATCCTGGCACTGGAGTAAATCTTATCACCTTTTAAGCTCTGTCAGTGTTGGTGTTGCAGAAGTAGTCAGCAGAGGGAGTGAAACTGCAGGAACATCTTCCTCAGGGATACCACTGACTGCAGCAATGAGTGTTGCAGTAAATAGTGATACACCACAGAAAAGGTGTTGGCACAGTCTATCATGAGTAGGAAAGAACATTTCTTGGAGGAAAATAGAACACCACTGTTTAACTGGAATAAAAAGCAGACTGAGAAATGCAAACAAATCTAATGGCATATATATAAAGAGAGAAAGAAAAACGAAACTACACTAATCCACATCTAATTCCTATTTTTGTAACAATATGATTTGCTCCTTGTCCCTTCAGCCCATACAGAGTCTCTGTAGGCTTGCTTTTGCCCTATGCTGAGCCAGCCACATGAGGCCCTGAGCATATGCAGGCTGCCATCATCCACCCCTGAGAATGCAGCAGCACAATAATCTTCCCAAGGGCAAAGAGTTAACTTAATGGGGATGACTGGATAAGTTATCTGTGCTTCCCCCATCAAAGTTTCAAAAAGTAATTTTCTCCTTAAGTCCAGGAGCTATGTCCACATATATGAGATTAGAGGGGTGGACAGTACGCTGGCTGCAGATACTTACAGCACGTTAACATTTAATTAGTAATGTTTGCTTTAATCATTTAAGAGATATTAAATGTAAATATAGAGTGTGAGCAAGTGGAGCTGGCTCTGTAGCTGAAAGTGGTCACACAGTTCTACAATGGAGGCACAGGAGGAAGCAGCAGGGAAGATGATGGCTTCTCCCAAGGACATATCAAGCCCCAGAGGCATGCTCTGGCTGCAGTCCTGTAGGCTGGAATGAGATGGAATGTAGGAAAGGAAGGTGACAGATGACTCTTACACAATCAACAAAGCAATGGGAACTGCATTTAAACAGTGATAACATCAGGGATCCCCCAGCCCACAGTCCTGCTGTGGTGTAAGGGGATGGACTTCAGCGAGGTCTGTCCTAAGGGAAGGTCTGCTCTGAAGAAGCCACCTGAGCAAACATGTGTTTGCTTGCTGCTCATGGGGAAATCCTGCAGTGCAGCACATGAGGAGCATACTGCCTATCAAACATGAGATCAGTCATTTGAGAAAATGGCTTATTTCGGGGAGTGGGAACACAGCCCTTCCAGATATGTTGCAAACCTGCTGCTATTATAATTTCACAGCATATTGCCAGTCCACAAACTGGCCATACATCACAGCTTTTGATGGCTCTCTACGCATGAGATCAGACAACACTCAATAATGGTAGCAGAAGACACATACAATAAAGTGCAGCGTGAATTCACTATAATGCAGAACATTTGATCTTTGAACTGGCCACAGTTGCTTTTAAAAGTGCAGGTTTTAGGAAATCAGCCATATTCTGAGTGTGGTAAAGGTGTGGTCTATTTTAGCTGAAGTATCAGTTATTTGACTGAAATGATAAGCATGCTCAATCACTCCCAGGAGTTCCATAGACTTCTAAATACCTGATAGCATCTCTGATGCTACCTTTGTATGTAAGAACCATCAAATGGCCAACCCATACCATAGAGGCACACAGGACTTGGCATGTGGCTTCCTTTGGCTTGTACTCCTCTCAGGCATCCTTTTGGTCACAGCTGTGCCCTGGAAAACTGTCTCAGGGCTTTGCGTTTTAGGATCAGCCAAATGAAACAACTGCTGCCCCAGAGATAAGGGTTAGACCCATGGGGAAAGAACTTTTTTTGCCCCAAATATGAATGGGGTAGGGAGAGGGCTGGAAAGCCAAGTGGTCACCAAGCTTTCTGTTTCTATTGGAGTAGATCCTTGCTCATCACCATCACCGTGTCCTGCATCCCAACTCTCCTTCAGCTAGCTGTGGTGGGGTGCTGGCAGGATATGCATCCAGCCTGGCTTGCAGAGGCTGTGGATCAGGAAAAGCTGGCAGGTGAGTCACAGCAGGGCCACAGCTGCCATCCCATTCCTGTAGCCTACTGCCCCCAGCAACGGTTTGCTTTGCCCAGGGTTGCTAGTTCCTAGCCTGGGAATAGCCCTTGCCTCCCTGATGATTTTTTACATGGCTCATTCCTGGTCTGCATTATAAATCACACAAATACAGACTGATGGTGGAAATGCCCAGAACATCCCATAATGAAAGTGACCCCTGCTACAGCGCAAGGAATTAGACAGATTAAATAAGAAAGAAATAGGAGAGCAAAGACATGCAACAAGGAGGCTGTCGAAAAGAGGTGAGCACTGTATGGAGAGCAGCACAGAGAGAGAACAGGGCACCCTCTTACTTAATGAATATTTATTGCAAACTGCCGCCTATTATCTTTCAAAGAATTTTTATACAGTTCCCATGTCTTTCATCTGTTTCATGTTATGGTTTATCTAACTGTGGAAATTGCACGCGTCAGGTAAACGTTGATTTACATGCAAATTGCCTTCGCTAAACTCGCCTTTAAGTAAAATAAGATTCGGAAATAATTTTTTCTCATTAATTTGCAGTTTCAAAGAAACTCAAAAACACAACAAATGCAAATAATCTAATTCATTTGTAAATATAAAACAATTTGTTGGGATTTAACTTTGCCATATTTTTTCTCCCTTCCATGTGCTTTAAATAAATTTCAGTGTTTATCAAAGACAAACACAAGAGAGATGCTGGGTTGTTCCAATTCAATACCTTCCTGCTCTTTTTCTTTTAAAGGGCCACTATCAGAATAAAAATCTCTGCAAGATTCACACCTGGAGTAACTGCTGAATGATACAGATTTATATCACACATTCAATTGGTTCCATAAATTTAAACTCAAATGTTACTTCTCTAGATGACACTTTAAATTATTAGAAGTGAATTTTAAAAAAATGTAGGCCTGCATTTGCAAAAGTGCCCAGTGATTTAGGGACTCTGGTTTTGAGGCCTCCTGCTAAAAGTGTTTTGAACATGCAAGTCCCTTATGCTGTCACTTTGGAACACCTCAAATGTCATTTATGTAGCACCATGACTGTCTGCATTTTTCACTTTACTGGCTTGAAAAATGATGCTATAATTGATAATATGTAGATCGTAAAAAGGTTTTCCCTGTTCTTAATGTGTGACGCTGGTTCAATAACAGCCCTATTACGTCCCTATTTTCCCATATATTCACCAGAGAAAAATACAAAAGGGTACTCTCACTTTCTCTGATTTTGTAGGGCAAGGGGGTTAATATTTTCAGAGTCATAACAAGTGCAATTTCTTTCTCATTAGGTGCTCTCATTGATTTTCAGCATCAATACATTGCTCTTTTATTTGGGTTTTTGGACAGAGATTTTAAGGCTATCTTCACGGCTGCTAGAATGCCTGAGGACAAACTAATGTGCCAGACTCAAGTCTTCCCCTGAAAGATGAACATAGACGGTAACCAACAGAAAACATTGTGTTAGATCTGAGTATTGAGCTAAGATTCCCAAAAGATGGGCTGAGTTACCAGTTCCTCCAACAGGTCTTTGAGCAACTGTGGGCAAGACAGTCCTCCCACAGACAGGGAGGAAGACAATTGCTTTTTGCCATCCTTTGTCTTGTCTAGGTATTGCAGTATAAGTGCTTCGGGCTGCGTACACTTCTTCTCTAGTCTCTTCTTACCTGTACAAGAACATCCCACTAACCCTACCACACTGGTGCTAATACCAAAAAAAACCCAAAACTCTGCTTTCACTTTAGACCACAAAAAATTCCTTTCCAGATTTAAGCTGGTCAGGCTTTTTACCAAAAATAATATGACTTGGAAGCTGCTCAACCATTTCACCTTTATAGCACACACGTTTAAGTATGTTTCATTACTTGAAGAAATTTCTCCCAATTTTAATGGTCAATTTCTAGCACTTATTGTTCAGTCCTCTAATGCAATCCCTGCTGGCATCACCAAAAGTAATTTCTAACTTACATGTGAACTGCATAAAATGTCTTGATGTAATCTCGTTTTACTGCAGACAGGTATCCTCATTATTAAAACATTATTACTACTTCACTTGCCTCTGTATTCTCTGACAGTTTCTCAGTAGAGAGGCCAAGAGCTAAATAGACCATAAAGAACAACCTCCTCCCAACCCAAAGGGTGATCCCTTTGTGCCAGTATTCAGGGATATGGAAGGAGCATTCCTCTAGTAAACTGGCAGAAAAATTTAATCACTAGCACTGTCAATCCAGAAGGAATGCTAAAGTTTCCTAGTCAAAGGAGAAGGAAAAATGGAGGCAGCCATGGCTGGGTCCTTCTTATCTTGCAGGGCTGCTGCAAGGAGCCAGGAGATGGAGACTGTTAATTATCAAAGCCCGGGGTAAGGCCAGCAGGAGGCTGGCAGTGCTTGAAGAGAGTGCAATACAACAGCGAGGAAGTAAACAAGGCAAAGCTACTTTTGCCTGACTCCCTGGCAAGAAAGTGATGGGGAGGGAATCAGTGTTTGCCATTGTAGTATTTGTATGCAACAAGAAAAAACATTCACAATTGTCAGAGAGAGAACTCTGCTCAGGCTGTTGAACAGAGACCAAGAAAGCATTGGTCTTTTGGATCTCCACTTAACACAGTCTGAAATGTTTGGTGTTGCTACATGACTTCTCCTCATGTCCTCACTCTGTGGCCACCTTGTCACCCAAGAGTGGGGGTAAAACAAGTGAGGAAAAAAAAATGTCCTTGTCAGATTACAAAGGAAACATTACCAGGCACTGAGTAGAGCAGAGATGAAGAATGATGTCGAAAAAGATAATTGAACATGTTGTAATTTGCTCTCTTCTGTGTTTCAATTTTCATCTGCTTGTAGCCTATTTTGCCAGTCATGCAAGCAAGTGCGAAAGGGAGGGAGAATGCACATGGATGTGTGCGTGCAGGGTGAGCACACATGCATGCAAATAAATGAATAATAATCGTGAGCCCACAGCCTGGGCTGCCCTGTGAGGGATCTTCAGCCAATGGCTGACCAACACTGAGCTCAGCTCAGGGGAGATAGTTTGCAAGACAGTGGTTCAGGCTGATGGAAGGAGTGTGTTCTGCCTTGAGGCATGCACTGGTAAGGCCCTTGGCTCCACTGGCATACTCTGAATGCAGCCCACTGGAGATGGTAACTACAGCCATGGTCCAGGGAAACCCCAGGCCAAGCAAAAGGAGTTTCTCTACTCTGATGTAATCAAAGGCATAGGTCTCACAGCCAGACACTGTGAAATAGAAACCTTTTTGAAGTGTTAACACCACTTTTATGCTAATGAATATTTATGCTGCTGACACTTTAAAGCCACAAAAAGAATAAACCCATGTTCACAGCCCTTTAACCAACACCACCGTGTTATGCAGATCAATCAAGGTGAAGCCAGCAATCACTCACTCATTTACCTCTGCTGTCCACATTCCCTGCTGGGCTAATACTGAGTTATTCACAGCTGTCTTACATAGTGGGATTAAGATGGAGAATGGCATGTTGGGGCCCCAAGTCACACAGAATCATGCCCTACTCTGAGTCGTGTCCCTTTGACAAATTTGGCTCCCTGGTTCCCCGGAAACAGTCACAGGAAATTGCTGCTTTGAAAAGAGTAGACAGCTCTTTTTGACCTAGAAGACATTTCACGCACATAGTTTGCCTTCCCTGTTGTGTGCCCGCAGTCTTGACCTTCTCCTGTGTACAGGCACACGTGTGTACCAAACAGATGGAGTGAAAGAATTCCTGTGCTTCACAGCCTGCTTTCCATCCCCCTTCCCAGTGTTTAGGTTAATAGCCTTGTGGCCCATGACGACTAATCAATTCACATTACAGTCTCCAGAAGATTACTGTATCTGGAGAGAAGCAGAAAGATCAGTTAAGGCACGTTCTTGAAAATACCCACTGGACTTACTGAGCCCGGCTGCACTTGGGATCAAATCAGGTTTCACTTAACCACAGACCAGAGCACTTGTGATTTTCATGAGTAATTAGAACTGATTAATAGAATGACTTGCTTAATTAAGTTTATCTCTAAAGGTGCCCCTTGAAGACTCATGAATCTGAAAATCCAGACGCAATTTCTCTCCAAAATCCTTTTTGGGTTGGAATGCTTTCAGCTTGGAACACCGGATGCAAGTGTTTCTGCATGTGTGCCTCTGGTCCCAAATTAATCAAAGCGACTGAATGGGTGCGCAAAGGTCTCAGGCCTGAAGACAAACTGGTGATTCCCGAGCAAACTCAGAAGGAGCTCTCATCACCCTGAATGAAGAAAGGCTAGTTAATTTGCCACAAACTAATGAGCATCTCTGCCTGGCAATTTATGGTTCTGCTGAGCTTTGCTAAATTTATTTCTCAACCCTCCCTAATTTTGGTGGAGCACAGCTACAGTTGCCTGACATACTGGCAGACCAATTCCCAGTGTTTTGCCTACACAACAGATGTAGACAATACTTTGTTATAAGGCAACATGACACCCCAGTCTACCGGTACATCTCCCATTCCCACAACCAGCAGAGGTATGTATACTATGGTGGAGTTTGAGGGAAATCCCAACACAGACAAGAATATCAGTTTTCCTAGAGTAGGTTAGAGACCTGGAGACTTTTCCTGCTGAGAGCTTTTGTGTTTTTTCTTTCATTTCCCCCATACTGAAAGCAACATTAAGATTTTATTTCATTCTAAGTCAGAACAAAGCCAAACAACTTTGACATTTTATATGAAATAAAATTTTAACACACATCCAAACATTTGGTTTAGAGAATTGGAAATGCTGTATTTAGATGAAACCAAGGTGTTTTTAAAGTTTCTTAATTCAGAAAAGATATAACAACATTGTGAATTAACACTGCAAACCAAAAGGCTCTTTCAAATGAAAAAATAAAAAAGTTAATTTGAAACAACTTTCCAATGGAAAATGCTTGCATTTTTCCAATGAAAAAATTCATCCCTTCTGGAAGGTGAGATGGAACCAATTGCTGAGGCTTGTGGAGTGTTTTATTGGTGAGTGGAGGATCCAGCATTGTCACACAGTGTCATAAGCCAGACAGCACTGCAATGTGAGGGACTCTGTGCTCTCACAGGTACACGAGAGCTTTATGGTCTCTCCTCCCTGGGACGGGAAAAGGGTGCTGGTGTTCACACAACATGCTTCATTGAGGATAAGGATGGGTGGGGATCGTGCCAGCTTTACCCTTTGGTCAGAACCCAAAGAAAGTGCCTTCTGCACATCCAGGAGGTGGGGCTGGGAGGGGAAATGAGGAAAGTGCTGGCAGCAGAGCAGGGAGCCACATCTCCCTCTCAGCAAGGTGGGGGCAGAGCCCAGACTAATGAACCCTGCTGAGCCTGGGCTGCCTCTGCGTCACCAAGTGAGGCACTGGCCTGCCCTCCTTCTCAGGGGAGGCTTGGCTTCTGCAAGGAAAACTGGGACAAGGCAGTGCACTGCCTTGCTCGGAAAGGGCTATTTAATGAGAGTTTGAGGCTTTTTTCCTATATAAGGGTTCCAGGGCTAGGGATATGCCAAGTCCCCAGAACAGCTAGGCAGCACTTAAATATACAGTGGCATCTGGAGAGGGGGAGGGTCATTCATAGATGAATTAAAATTAAGTGCCAAGAAAAAAAAAAAAAAAAAAAAAAGGATGATGAAAAGGGAAAAAGTCAACCAGATCAATCAAGGAAACAGGCATCTGGAAGAAGCAGTTATTGATCCAGCTGTTAAAGAAACCTTCTGAACTAGATTACCCAGCAACCACAGTCTCCCTTCTCCCCAAGACACTTGCTGCACTTAATCAAGAAGAGGTGATGTGAGACAAAGGAATAAAACCCCATTTTTCCAGGCTGAGGTTTTGTTCCCTTCAAAATCCTCAAGAGGCTGAAATGGTTGGACATAAAATTATATAGTCAGAACAAAACAGACAATACAAGATTTCAGGATTAATTATGTATTTGTGGAAATTTGTCAAAAAAGGGAAAAGAGATCTCTCTGCCTTTCAATCTTTACTCATCTCAAGATTTTTAGGGAATAGGGAATTAGCAGGGGAATATTTTCATGCTGTCCTAGTACCATACTGTAAGCAGTCCTAGAAAGTTGTCAGGGGATACTGAATTTAACTTTTCCTCTATTGAGCCTAGCATAGTGGGTTTTTTTCCCCTGCTTTTTGTTTTGCTTTGTTTTCTTTGTTTCTCTCTTTTCTTGACTTTGAGAGTTCCAGACTCTCAAGTACTCTTGAGTGTCAGTCTCTTTTCTATTCCAGATTTATTCCATTTGGGTATGGCAAGAAGATGCACCTGGTGTCAAGAAAACAGTAGGTGATGATTTTGATTTCTCATTGTTCTTTAAATGTCAAGCCTTGCACTTCTGAAGTAAATTCATTGGAACATCTAATTTGTGCATCCTGAGTCACTGTTAGTTCTTTAAATGAAAAAGTAAGGCCGAACAAAAGCTCCTGATTTCTAATACATGGTCAACTTTGTCACCAGATCCATCTTCATAGGAAAGGATAATGAGAGGAATTAATCAAGAAATGCCTTTACTCCAGTAAACATAGAACAGATAAGAGCAACAGAATTGGATACTGCAACAACAACCCACAAGAAAATACTGAGAGTAATATCCTGCAATCGAGCACCCATCATAAACTTGGATCAGAAAACCCCACATTATTCCCTTCTTAGGGACAAAAAAAGGCCAAGAGCAAGGGATGGTGACTATTTTTAGTGGAAGATCTTCAAAAATGGTACCCTAACAACCTAATCTTGCTTCCAGTTCAAAGATATCCTGTGTACCTATGTTTGCCGCTGTCATGCTGTCACAGGCTCTGCTCATTTTCTGGTCAAGCTCATAGGAAGTACCATGAGATTGACTTCTAAAGGAATGGGTGACAGAAGCAGCATATAGCAGTAACTTCCTAAGAAAAATCAGCTTTGAAAATTCTAAATGCAAGAATCAGGTGGTCAGAGTTCAGACTCAAAGCATACCCATTTTGGCATTCTTAACTGAAGGTCTGAAAAATAAAAAAAATCTGAGAATAACTGCATAATAAAAGAATCTGGAATGTAACTTCTGTAAAGTCAGGAATACAGTTTTGCTATGGCAAAGAATCAAAATATAATGGAATGTTTTCCATTTCTCTAACCATTTCCCACTTGAACACAGCGGTACCCTTCTATCCCTCTGCTTTTCTATTTTAGTGCAAGAGATATTTAATCTTAGGTCACTGTTGAGTATTACAAGAAGGAAAAGGGTAAATAAGATATGAGTTTTACCTGACTGAAGGAAACAATACAAAGAACAACAGACAGCAGATTGAAAAGGTTACCAAAAATACTTGGCACAGGACTCTTACAGCCTCTTATGTTCTGGTTATGAATTATTCCCCCATGTGCAGAGCTCATCACAATCGTCAAAATCATTCTTCCTGTAGTGATCTGAAAGGGATAAGCCATCCCTTCTGTGTGCAGCACAAAAGCACAGATGGAACATTAGGAAGAACTGCTGTGAAAATATTCAGAATTACCACAAATCTATCCACACCTTCCTTTTTGTCTTCCATTCCCACACCCAAGCCCACCTGTTCCTGTAGCACCTTCAGTTTTATACACTAATCAAGAGACTTGCAAAGCCTTGACATCTGTACCTGCTTACTCCCTCGTACGCCCATCAGCCCCCAGTCTGTAGGTATTAATATACAATCCATGTGCCTGGCTTGAATCTACACATGGAGACTATGGAATGTAAGGTGCGCATGGGCTATGGCTTTATAGAGATGATGGCAATTCTCCAACTGCATCCCATATTTGCAGTGGCTCCCATTTACCATGGGCACATTCCCTTGTACATGCTATGGCCTAGGCATGTAGGAAAGCAGTGCGAGCACCAGCATCAAAACACAAGAGTGCCAGGATGTGCAGCAAGCTTATGGACACTCCCAGTTTTGCATACTGTATCTTTTGTGTTACAGTGAACAGCATTGAGGAACATTTCATGAGGCTTTCTAATATGGACAGATACATTCCCACAGCCTTTTTTACAAAACAAGATTTTGATAACAACTTTTTTTGGGGTATGCTAATTCAGTTCTCCATCCTCTGTTGGCATATGTACACACACTGGAAATGACAGCAGATGCTGTCAGCCAGGCGTGATGCAAGCTGGCAGAGTTAGGCATAGGACAGAGGACTCCACCAGAGGCAGGAGATGGATCTGCAGATCCAGGCAAAGCTCTTCCTAGCTTTTAAACAGTGAGAGGCTCAAGTCAGTAACACGAGGCCTTCACAAGGTTTCCAGATTTGCATGTACAAAGGATAAACAGGGAATCACAGGAAGTGATACAGGACAAATCCAGCAGTGTTGAGTATGGAGAGCTCATGACTGGAAGAACAAGGAGTGCAGCAAGGCATAAGAACTTTTTCAACACTAGAAAGCATTTGACTATGGGAAGCTGATCTTCCTTATTGACATAAACTTCTAGTGAACTATTTACTGCAACTAAAATAAATACATAAGAAACAAGAAAACAAATAAAATAAAAATTTCAGCAAGCCTAACCTGTAGTGTCATTTTAGAGAAAGCAAATGCTCTGAATGCTATTGCTTAATGCTCTTTAAACAGCAGTTTAGAGAAAATATGATTAATATGCTTATGAAAATAAATGTCTCCTGCCGGTGCAAATCTCTGCTAACACTATCAAAGTCAATAGAGTTCCTTTACTTATGCCACTGAAATACTGAGGAATGTGGCCCGTGATCTCTGCCAGAAAGGGTTGCACTTACAATCTCTAAAAAAATTAAAATGGAAAACCATAGCTAAGAAACAGCAAGGACTGTAAGTAAAGGAAAAACTAGAGCTCATAAAGAGAGGGCTGGGACCAGAAACTGTATTTCAGTAAACACAATCTATGCAAGTTGAAGAGGAGAAGAAAGTGGAAACTGTGAAGTGAGGGAAAACAGAAAGGTCAGAAAGGAATGTAGGAGACATCAAGTACTTGGTAAGTCAGACAGTAAAGCAGTGAGGGTCATGACAGGCAGAGACAGGCTGAAAAGATGGGCACCAACTACAGCACATCACAAAAATTTGGACTGAGATGTCAGAGACAGAGGGAAAGAGCACAGGCCATCAGTGAAAATAAGGTCAAATACGTGACCTTATGAAGGATTCATTTGAAAACTGAAGGTTAAATGAGGACATGAGGGAAAAAAGCTGAGTGACAGAAGGGAAGGATGAAGCTGGTAAGGATAAGATGAAGCCTTGAAAGCACAGAGATGTAATAATGGCAAGACAGCATGATACTGTCCTGGACATTCAGAAGAGAGGACACAATTTTCACAATAACAGAGGAAATCCAAAGCAAAAATTTTTACAATCTTTGCCTCCTCTGGGGTCTCTTGTTCCATCATTTCCATTTTAAATGACATAAAAATACTTCTAATAACCAGAGAAACACTTAAAAAATTAAGAAACACTTGTTCCAGTTAATGTGTCTGAACAGTGTGAGTGTGCACACACATGCACATGCAAAAATCACCCAAAAAAAGTTTCCCCCCGGGAGGTCGTTATTATGCAAAAATTACCCTAATTAGGTCATGAATATATTAGTCCATATTCAGTGCCAACAACAGCAGGGAGAAGCAAGAGAGAATTGGAAATGTGACATGCATACACTCCCAGTGTGGTTAGGGGGACTGGATTCCAAAATGCCATTAGGAGATAAAAAGGTCACCCTGTAGGGAGGTAATTGGTACAGCACTCGAGCAGCTGATTAAAGGGACCTTTGCTTTTGGGGGTGGGAGGAGGAGGGGGGGTTAATGTAGGATCTCCCCTGACAAAGTATGTGATCTTGATCAAACATCTACTTTTAGGACAATCATGAAGAGAATGGAAGGGGCTGTCACCTTTGACATCCTATTGAAGGAGATGAATTTATTTAATAACACCTTGACTTGCATGCTTTCAGACAACAATAAAGACAGAGGGTATTTTCTTTCATGCAGGTTTCTCTCTGCTCAAACACACGAGCCTCTGTTTTCCTAACTACCATCACAGCTACTGCTCAGACACTGCACACAATGCATAAATAAGAAGTAAATGCTTTTAATGAGTCAGTAATGGCTGGGGGAGCAGCACAGGGGAAAGCTGCTTCTTCACTCTCTCTTCCCTTCACCAAACAATTACAGGCTCTCACAGGCTGAAGTAATAGAACTCCTGGCTTGGCATGCAAGACAGAGCAGCAGAAGGGCGCAGAAATACCACTAGCACATACTCCCCACAGAGAAATATAAGGAAGCTGGCTTGGAAGGATCATGAAACTTAGAAGTTATGTTATAAAAGACACCATTTAAGCTCTAGAAATTATTGGTCACTCACTTTTGTGTTTGCAAAGACAAGCAGTCTCACCCCACATTTGGAGACCACAGATTAAACATCATGAGTAGGCAGGGGGAAAAAATGAGAAGGAGGCAGGAGAACGGGAAGCACTGCTCCTTGGAGAGAGGACAGCAAGAGCATGGAGAAGACTGCACTGATTTTCAAGTTGGCTTGGGAACCAGTTCAGTTTTATGGTCTCTCCTGTCTCCCCAGACTGAAGTCCTCCTCATACTGTCCAACTGAGTCTTGCTCCAGTTTCGATTCTGATGGCCACTGGCCTTTCCCCCTGCTTAGAATGATGAGCAATTCCATGTTATGCTGAGAGCACAAGCTTTTCCAAACACCATCACCTACGGGGTTCTGAGCCACTGGTAGCAGAAATGGAGGAATGCCTGGCACAGAATGCCACTTGGATGAACTTAGCATGGACCACCCCTCCCTGCCAACAATGCCTGGGCAAAATTTCGAAACAGATCCTGATACAGTTTTGCCTGTGAAAAAGAGATTTTAAATTGCACAGTATGGGCTTGAGGTTTAAGGTGCTACCTAGAGGTGCTGTGCGTGAAATGTCACTTGTTTAAGTCCTGCTTTTGATCTACAATTGACTAAGGAGATAACTATTGGACTGACTTGCTTCCTTCATCACCCAGCAAAAGCAGCATATACTGAAAATAGCCTCAGAATGAGCAGTTTTGGTCTATGATACCTAAAGCAGAATTTTTCAACTACACTTTGAGTACAGCTGGGTAACATTCCCATCCAGTGAGAAATATTGACATTTCAACCTTCATTCTGGTCCCCCAGCAAACGGGAAAGTTGAAATTAAACATGTATTGAACTGAGTCAAAATAAAACATTTGGCTCACTTCTGTAAAATTAAGTTTTATGATTTAGGTTTAACTGACAATAAAATGAAGTCTTTCATTTTGATTTCCCAAAAGGAAGTTTCAATTTTCTAAAAAACCTTTTCCCAGAAAATCATTCCCATGGAACATTCACAACCACCTGTAATTTTTGGTGATACGGAAAACAGCCACTGCATCTCCACACAATACAGTACTGATCACTAGAGTCCACACAGCCCTTAAAATGCACACATTCTGACTAAAATGCTAGTTAAAAAATAAGAAAAAAAAAAAACAACTCATTCTTTAGACACTCCTGATATCTAGGACCAGAACTTAGCAGTTCAAACTACTACTTTAAGACACAATAAACTTCTGCAAACAGAAGGGGTCATCAAAAACAAGAGATTTAAGATACAATGACCAGTCACTGTTAAAGCTTTAGTTTCTTCTTTAAAAATAATCTTCTTTCATTTTTCCTTGTAGAGTTCAACAGTAAACAAATCCAGAGTGTGATTTGTCAGTGGAACATGAAGGGCCTTTTAATTTCTCTCAAAATCAATGCAGACAAGTAGTTTGTAAATTCAAGCTGTTTTAAAAGAAAAAAAAGGAAAGCAGGTGGCATGTATCACTACATCACTGTTAGATATTTTTTCATACACTTTAATTACTATACATAATTTTAGATGCTTTCATAACTTATATACCTGTCATGGCATTATTTCTGCTTTCCAAAATCTTATTTATATGTTGCCTTAGAAAACCTTAACAGAGAAAGAGCATTGCTATAACCCTATATAGTCATGAAACACAGAAACAGAGTGACATGCATTATGGCCACTCTGAAAGTCTATGCCCAAGAGAACATTTAAGTCCTTTTATTCTTTCTTTTCCCTGAGAATAGAAATTAGGAGAAAATTCAAACAGAAGGTATATTCCTAAACCCTTTGGAATGGAGATGTCTCCCACAGCTGCTACGTGTTCATTTAACATCTCCACAGAGGCTTGAATCAACCGCCTCCTCTTGTATCCTGCAAGCCAGAAGCACTTTGTGGGAAATGGAGGGTGTGCAGCCAGGCACAACAATCCTGAACAGGGATACAGGTGCAGTGGAGATGCTGACAGTGTTTCAGAGATGAGGGATAGGCAGAAGGACAATGTCATCCATGGCAAAAGCAGATTAAATGACATGGGCTCCTTTTCATATGCTTGCTTTGTTACTTGCCTGTTAACCGCTGAAGGAGCTAGGGTGGAAGGTGGGGGAACTTCTTTTAAAAGACAGGGTTTGTTTATATACAAATTTAGACACTACTAATTTTTCTTCCAGTCTTGCTTTGTAGCAAATGTTTAACGCAGCAATTGTTAAAATATTTGGCAACCTGTTTTTCTAACTGAGAAGCTGGCCACACCATCTACCACTAGCAATCTCTTCCATTTGAACAAAATTCTGAATATACAGCACCTTGCTACCTGTGCCAAGAGCTGTATGCAGACCACAGAAGCAAGAGAAAGGGAAGAGTCCTCTGTGTCCCTCTGATGAGAGAAACAAAACTATCTGAAGGGAAAAGACTGCTTACATGTGGTCTGATGCCTTGTGTCCCAAAGGGTACTCAGCAACTTGCAGTATCTGCTCTGTGTAGGGATGAACAAAATCCTGTGTACATGGCAAGCATTAATACTAGCATCTCTGAAACCACAGAGGTTGTCAGCACAAAGGACAGGCAGGTCTGGAAACTGCTCAGACATCCATGTGGTGCAGTTCATGCAGCATTCCAATGCAATAGCTGAGCAGCAGTGTATCACAGAGCACCGATTTCTCCAAGTCTTTACAAAAACAGGACAAATAATGCCCCTTTTCTGCCATAGCAATGAGACAGAATGAAGAAACCCTACTATGTTCAGCACTATGTTCAACCCGTGTTTCTTTCTTAAACAGATATTTCCTAAGCAAGGCAGGACTGTGAGCCACTCAGCTGTACTGGGACCACTATCTTGAGCTGCCTTGTCTGTCTGTCTGCTCTACCAGCTGTTGTTTCCTGACCGAGGCTGGATAGATGGCTCTGAGGCAGTGAATAGTTTTTGGTCTCTCCTGTCCATCTTAGCTTCTGCAAGCGCTAAATATTGACAGCTTTTGAAAGCACACGTGCAAGGCAGCATTTGTTCTCTATTAACAATGTTGTTAGAAGACCGCCTGTGCTGTGCTATTCCCCACCACCCGGGATTTCATATTACTGACATGTCATTTACATAATTTAAGTATACAAAGAACATAGATGCTGCAACTGTATTGAATACCCCAGGAGCTGACATTTTGGCAGGCTTTCTACTAAGACCTAATAGGTATATATAGGTATATTCCATGCTAATTCCAAGCTAATATCTGAAAGAGCTGCCCCCTTCCCTGAAGTGAAACTCTGAATTGATGTGACCCCTATTTTGTTCCATCAGTAACTGCAGAGTATGCAATGCTAGCATGTTTCTACTGCTCATCTGCAGCTACAAAAGGCTTTTGCAATTTGCCTGCATGGGTGCTACACTTGATACTTGCCTCCATCTCTCTTCCACAGAGGTGTCAGGTAAGTTGTGGGATATAGTCCATCTGTGCTAAACCCAGAACCTGGGTGAAACAGCTACGAAGCAGCATGCTTGTACAGCTCTTTTATGCACATACTTCTGAGCAGCTGTGCAGAGTTTGAAAACAAAACACGACCTCAGAAGAGTAATAAATAATAAATGACTATAGAAGGGGAAAGACTAAGTGGCACAGGTAGGGAAGAATCCGAGAGATAATCTGAGATAAGACCTGCAATGAGACTGTAAGTCGACAAGTGGGAAAAGTATAAAATATCTACTCTAGATAAGATCAGGAGTGGATTTACAGTGGGCAGAGAGCTAAAGGGCCTAACTCCCTGGTCCTACACTGTCTAGTGCTGCAGAAGTGTAGTACAGCCTCCCACATGAGGGATGCCACTCCCCTGTGTGTTTTCTGAAAAGCAAAAAGCTCTAGATAAAAGAGTGAGTGGCATTTCACTAGCACTGGTCTCAAAAGTCTTTATTTTGTGCACTCGTGGACACTTAAAAGGCATACATGTAGAAGAAATATATTAGAAAACCACAACAAATGACAAATATTTTCTCCAACAACTTCCAACTCTTTGCTTATATCTGATATTGCCTTAGTGTTCCCTTTACATGATTAATGAAATCATATTTCACCACAGAAGTCAAAACAGATATAGATCATTACTGTACTTCTGCAAGAACCGGGCTCCAACATCGTAAGCAGTGTTAGAGAAAACCTTAGGGTGAACTGTAATTTCCAGCCTATTAATCTAATTCAGAAAATACACAAACAACAACTTTCCATCAGGCTCATGAGTTGTATCTCTACTGTTGGCTTCATCCAGCCCATACACCCAGAAGTTATCAGGAGCTCCGAAATCTGATTAAGCTGTGCCCTCAGGACACTGTACCTCCAAAGTCCTTCTTCCACTACATAGATGACCATTTTAGCCTGTTTCCTCCATTAAGAAATCTTAACAGCATTCCCACCCCAGGTGTGATGCAAAGAAAAAAAGTCCCCCCGAGTAATGCCCTGAGAGCACATGCATCTTGTACAACTGATAGGGGTTAGAATACTTTCAAGGATCAGAGTTGCAGCACATATTCATGTTCCCACACTGGATCAACTTACCATATAGTTTCCTCTATTTTGCAAGTGGGGAGCAATACATCTCACAACCATAATAACTTCCAATTTTTCAGAAAATATCACATATGCTATTTCTAGCAAAAATTGATTTGACATGTGCAAACACCTGTTTGGCTGCACCATCCTCACATAAGTTTTCAAAGGGAACCAGGACTTTTTACTTGCAAATTTATGTCTCTCTAGATCAAGGACAAATTTTTTTCTGTGCTGCCAGCCTGGTCTCTCTTAGTGCATTGACCTCTATTTCTGACACTTTGGTAGGTTCCTCAGTATCACTGTTCATTTGGGGAACACTAGAAAATATCTCTGACCTCTCTCAGAGTTTTCAACCCTTAAATGACCTTCATGCATCATTTTAATCATATTTCCTTGTAACACATTTCAGATCATCATCCTAGTGCCCTTAAACAAAATTCTTTGCAGTATTGAGAACGTAATCCTAAAAGGGACTGGGGCACATAAACTTCTGGCCAATAGTTCCACTGATTTTCTAAAAGGTCTAGTCCTTAATTATATTATCAGGACAGCTCCATTTTTTTTTTTTTATAATAGAAAAGTTGTTGAGATTTTTTTTTTCTTTAATCGGATTGACATATCCTTGGTTGTTTGTATGCTTTCTTATAAATCTTTCTTACAAATGCTCAAGAGTATAACTGCAGCTGCCAGACCTCTTCTGCTATTCAGTTTGCAAGTCATACATTTGCAGTTGGTCAGAAAAAATAATCCCTCTACGCCTGGCAGGCGTCTGCTCAATGCTTCCTGGAAACCACAATGAATTGCTTGCAGTCAGTTTCAGCTAATACAGGCCTCCAACAAACACATCCTGGAAATTTTTCATCACCATGAGCTAAGCGAGGACATCCTTCTCACCTTGTATATACTGAGATTCAGCTTTTGCTGCAGCTATGATACATAGCTCACTGGCCTTCAGTTTTGAGGACATTATATAGATAAATGCTCTGGTACCTTCTCTGGTAGCTTTGTGTTTAACATTAACTACTACATGTCTGTTAAAACCTTGGTCCTCAGTTGCCATTTATTACTCTAACACTTCATGAGAACGTGCATCCTATCTCTCCTGGGCATCTCTGGATGAATGTGATCTGAGGTTGTTGAACAGGACAGCCACAAAAAGCCATCTGCTTACCAACCTGCACACTCCCTCATTATGTTAGGGTAGGCATATCATTGACAGCTGGAATCTTCTTCAGATCTGTCTGTACAATTTGCCAGTTACTGTCTACCCCACAGAATTTACATACTCCCTCGCTGTGGCAGGCATCCTTATTAGCTTCTCCAGCATCATCCCAAAATACAGTTCCTCAGTGGATGCCAAGCACAAGACAAATTGGTATTTTTTAAAAAGTGCCAAGGAGATGGTTGATGGCAAGACTACAAGCCAGAATTATGCTGATGCCTTAATTATAGACAGATATTTGGGATTAAGGCAATGGAAATTTTTGCTCTCTGCATGTTGCTTTAATTGTGTGGGCCTCAGACATAGATGTAGGGAACCATCTGCCTCTGTCAATTCTTTCAGTTCCTGCTTGACTCCCAGAGCCTATTCAGCCCCCTCTTCTTATCTGTTCTCTAAGGGAAAAGAAACTCTTCTCAAAGGAGGGGCAAGAGCTACACGCCTTTGCCAACCCCATTGATGGGGGCCTTCTTCAATTCCAAAGGGTCATCAACAATCTAATCTTTATTTCATTTCCCTCCACCATATCTACCATCTTGATACAACCAATAGCCTGACAAAGCATCTCTCAGGAATGATACTTTGAGAAATTTTATCCTTTCCTCACTGGTATTTACCCAGCAGGGATTGGTATCCCTATATTTTAAGTGTTGGCTGAGTGCATTGATTTCTTCTGTGGTTTTTTTTTTTTTTTTTTTTTTTTTTTTTTAATGTCTCAACTCAGTATGGAGCCCATGTAGTCAAAAGGAAGAAAAGTAAAAAGTGGAAGAGTTTTATAGTGAAAAAATATGCTATGGAAACAATATATGAGTTTGGAGCTTGACAGTAAGATATTGGAGGTACATAACATTAAATGTATCATTTATATCTCCCAAATTATCCACAAGAAGTGCAATGATTACAAGATTTTCTAAAGAACTCCTAATTTATAGGCTGATTGCATAAGATTAGCAAAATTTTCATTTCTGAGGTGATGAGAACACAGTCAAGTCATTAGCTGAGAGTGTCTTTTCCCATATTGCAGGGTTTGTATTTTGTTGAGCTGCATATGACACTAGACCACTTTCTGAGAGAGTCAAGCAACTTGCTTTGGAAGTGGTACCTTTAATGGAAATCTTGGAAACCAGAGAACCTGCATCCTGAAGCCATTGTTTAACCTGCTGCCATAATTATTTGTTAATACTCAGCTGTCACATTGATGAGGGGAAAATGGAACAGGACAGTGAGAATTTTCACTCTCCTGAGGTGTCATTCTAGTGGAAAAGCCCATTATAGGGTGATTACAAACCCACCTTTAATTGTCATAAAAACAAGTAAAAACCCATTATTCTTTTGATGTCAAGGTTTTAGTCACATTGACAACTAGAATTTATTCTCAAAATTTTTAATACTTTAATCTCTTTTTTAGTTAAAAAATTAAGAACATCTTTTTTTCCCAAATTTTTGTGAAGTGTCTGATGTTTCTTTGTGCCCTCTGTCAACCCAATGAAATCACATTATATCACAAAATCCAAAACTTAAGTAGATTTTACTGACTATCCTCCAGGCAGCTCCACTGTTCATTTTTAATCCATGTATAGTGCGTAAATACCACAGCGATAAGTGTTTTATACAAGCATATAGATAGATTTTGACATTGGACCCTGAAACAGGCAGTCTTCAAGGGCAGCAATTGTAGAATTTCTTAGAAATTGCCATCATTCAGGAAACAAGACATGATTGTCCATCATTGGGCTGATAGAGAAAATAAAAACTTGTGGAATAAATATATTCTGTGACAGCACCTGTCACTGGTGAATTCTTTTGCCCGCCACATCAAAGATAGTGGATGATTTATGGAAGACAGTGGATTTCTGCTGACAGTTTTCCATGATTTTCAAGCTGCTAATAGAGTACAGATACTGTTTTTCAGTTCTCTCTAGCCTGGTCAACACTTTAATTTAGTATTGATATTTAATTTGTTCCTTTATTAGCAATCTGGTGGCCCTTCAATCCCACTTACTAAGAATTTAACAAATTATGTCTTTACTTATTAATTGAAGAAGAAAAAGTAAATGTGAAATAAACTGGGAAGTTCTATAATCAAAAACTTTTTTTATTTAAGAGCTAGTTAAAGTTGCTAAGAGATGTAAGTACCTCCTGTTCCCTTTGTTTACAACCAGCAAGAAGACTTGAAGTAAACAATTTAAGGTGCCATAAATTTTATACCATGCACAGTATAAGCTCTACATTATGCCAAGGAAAAAAGAAATACATATTTAATTTCTGCAGAGAGAATTTAGCCACTTGTCACAAAAACTGCTCTAGTGCAATATCGAAAATAAAACTAGAGGCAGCCAAATCAATTCTTAGACTTTCTTGAAAAAGAAAGAAGGAAAGAAAAAAGGAAAAAAAGTAGATATGGAAATACTAATTGCCAAGTTAGATTTTCCTGCAGGTCTGGAGTCTTAAGACCTGGAACCTGCAGTTTAATTTCTATCAAGTGTATTTCTAACCCTTCTATCTTCCAAAAGAAAAAGTGAACAAAGTGCAAGCCAATCCAGCAAAGTTCTTCTGACCACCTGTTTTACTATTTCCAAAAATAACAAACATCTCTAATCTGAAAGTTATGGTAACTGCAAAAGTTAAGTATGATGATTTTAATGCCCCCTTTACCACCTATTTCACTGTTGGGTTACTTTAGTGGTGTCAGCTTCTTTGTAGTCCCATATAATCAGTTCAGAAATTGCACAGCAAAATAAACTACATTAGGAAAGATGCTGCCACTAATACATTAATTTTCTACCTAATTCATTAAAAAACTATTTAAATGAAGCTGAAGCATAGATTCCTCTCTGTCAAAACAGATTTTCACAACACGATTCGACCAGGACTGAGTCCTAGACAACCTACAATTGCTGTACAGAGACACTGTTATTTCCGCTTCAGAAGGCTCATTTTTCCAGAATAGCAGGCCTTTGGTTTGATGGCCATTTTATATGTTGGCAACTTCAGCTTAAAAAGGTTTTGATTTTGTTTTTCTTTATATCAAAGTGAACAAATTCAGCCGACAGAATGACAGAAATTCATGTTGGAAAGGAACCCTGGAGACCGCTTAATCTAATCTCTCAAACCTAGATCAAGTCAGTTGTGGATTTGTCCAGCCAAGACTGAAAAACCTCCTAGTATGGAGATGTTGCAACAATCTCTGTACCTTTTGTTATGGAACAATTCCCTCCCAAGGATGAAGGTTTTCTTAACATTTCACCTGAACACTGCATCTTTTATCCACTCTTTGATGTGGTTTAACCCCACTAGCAATGAAGTACCACACAGCCCCTTGTCACTTCCAACTTGCAGTGGGGAGAAGAATAAGAAAGAAAAGATAAATCTAATGAGTTAGGATAAGAACCACTTAATAACTGAAACACAACAAAATAAAATATTAAAACTGCTAATAAAAATGCAATGAAAATAAGCAGGGGGAGAGCAGGGGATTGAAGGTGAGAAAGAGAAATATTAACCCCAAGAGAAAAAAGTGAAACACAATCCATCAACTTACCAACCACTAACCAACGTCCAAGGCTGTTCCCTCCCAGACAATTCCCCCAGTTTTTATACTGAGCATGATGTTCTCAGGAATGGAATATCCCTTTGGCCAAGTTTGGGTCACTTTTCCTGGCTGTTTCCCCTCTGAGTTTCTCACATACCTGCTCACTGGCAGGAGCATGGAAAGCTGACAAGTCCCTGATTTTGAGGAAACAATACTCAACAATAACTAAAGCATCAGTGTGTTACCATCATTTTTCTCATACTAAATCCAAAGCACAGCACTGTAACAGCTACTAGGAAGAAAATTAACTCTATGTCAGCCAAAACCAGGGTATCATTACTTTATCACTTGCCATTCCTGGGAAGAGCCTGTATCTGTTATTTTTGCTACTCATCAAGCAACTAACAGTTACTATTTCCTCACTCTACTGCCTCTTTTCACCAGACTAAATTAAAAGAATGCCCTCAACTCTTCCTCATCATCTACGCCTTCTTGGTTCCTGAACATCTTAGAGGCCCTCCCTGGTTTCTCAACACTCCTGTAGAACTAGAAAATCTAATTCGATATAATATCCTTCAACACAGGCTCAGCATGACTGCACAGGGGAAAATTAGAGCATCCCCATGTCTGTTAAGCACACTTATTTTGGGCTACAGGAAGATGATTGTCATGATTGTCTTATTTTGCTGGCTCATACTCAGCAATCTAATACCTTAACCCCCAGGTCCTTCCCTGATGGACTCATACTCTAAGAGACAGTTCCTGACCTGCACTGACCATGGATTATTTTACCACAGATGCAGATTTTTTCCTTGCTGAACTTCATGGCATCACTGTAAGCCCAGTTCTCAAATTTCTCAGGGTCTCTCAATGGAACTTCTGACACCTCAAAAGCACACATTCATGTGACCACTGCCCTTCAAGGCATTATCTTCCAGTCAAAACTAGAAAATATTTTCTTGCTCATTAGGAACCCAAATAGTAGAGCAGCACAAGGTGGAAGATAGTTGAGACCATTGGAGAAGGAATCACTGACAAAAAAAAAAAAGGCAAGGTTAGACAAACACAGCTCTTGATGGACTCTCATTATAAAAGGTGAAGCAATCAGGAGTAGAGCACCACAAGCAATGCTTCCCTCCTCACTTTAATCACCATATTTCCATGCTATGAAGGGCAGCTGGTGGAGGAGATGGAACTAGTTCATGTCACTTCAGTCTCCTGGGATGAACGTGGTGTTACATGACACTTTAACCCCTTTACTCTTTCTATCAGCTCCTCTGTCGGAAAGGGCTGTCACTTAGAAGATGAAATATATTTACAAATTAATTAACTTTGTCCAGTGACTGAAGAATTAGATTTCCACTAACAGGGATTCTGTCTGAGTGATGGATACACAGAACACTGGAGGAATAAAACACTAGTCTTCCTTGCCTCCCAAATCTGAATACTCAGCAATCACACCACCTTTCCTTTCATCAGTCTTTTTTTTTCCCTACACTGTCAACCTTTCTCTTCTCAAAGCCACTGGAATTTGTTTTAGTAGATGAAGGTATATGTGTATTTGATCTCTGAAAACAACTCTTCAACTCATTAAATAGAAGCCCATTACACAGAGAGCTGTGAAGCCCTGTGGTGGGGAGGATATGGGATTAGCTGAGAATAAGACGGAATAAAATAGTTTGTGATTTCAGGACCTGAAGCAGGGACAAACCTGCACAGAATTGTTCAAGGCATAAGCTGTCTATTATGTGGGCTGGAAGTTTCATTTTGTTCTATCTCATGTTAAAACACAAGCTGTTTGTCAGAGGGACTGTATTTGCCTAGCTAGGGAGGTGTTAGAGAACACAGGCTTGCGCACAACAGCGTGGGAAGAGCAGGTGACTGTTCTGATGGCGCTAAAAAATCTGGAAATAAATTACGGGTGCAATGCGCTGCTCACAGAGCAAGGGCTAGCATTTAACCCTGGAAACAAACAGTGCTGCACAATTCAGACAGTCTCAGCAGAAAGGCAGAGGGCAGCTCATGGCCCGTTTCTTAGTCACTCATGCAATAAAGCTTCAGGTGGCAAACAATGCAAAGACAGGCCTTCATCATACTGCTTGTTTTTCATACCCCCTCTCTGGAGTGGAAAGCCATCATGAGCTTAATTTTGCTGTGCAACCCATTAAAGTGGCAAAGTAAAGGCCCAATTTAAGTTAGCAGCAATTCATTGAAAGAAGACCTTACAGATTAGTGACACTTCAAGGATATAATAGATTACAGATAAAATAAGCTTACTTGCCTCAAAGAATAAAATACAATAAAGAAAAATCCAAATTTGTTCATCAGAGAGAGTGTTCATTATTTAATGGAACAAAATTCATCTTCAAAATCATCGAATGTGGGTCCAACAAAACATCTGATGTTTGCAAAGGTTTATTAGGTCAGCTACAGAACTAATAAATTTTGAGATATTTTTGCAAGAGTTGTGGTTGTTTACCGTAATATCTTTACAGACTTAAATATCAATAATTAGGTTTTTTCCTCTTTGAAATCTATTAAAGATTTGAAATGGCAACAATTATTTTCTTTATTTCCTGTTCTATATTGTCAGGTGGAACCAAGACATTTTATGAGATAGCTAATGTGTTCTACTTCAGAGCTACATAATGAAAACTCTTTTATCTAATACCTGTACTTTCTTATTTGGTGGAAGATATTAATATGTTATTCTTTTTACATTTAGAAAGGTCATTACAGCAGCAGTTGGGTAGACAGCAATTGACAAATAATGCTGCTGCATTGGAAGTGGGGTGGACAGAAAACTATTCAATATTCAGCACACTGTAGTGAGTGAAGCAGCACAGTGCAGTGGGTAAGGCTGACCTCAGAGATCCAGAGCTCATTATAGTTAGGAGATTCTATTCCTGGGACATGAAGATTATAAAAATGAACTTCATCAAATGGAGTCACAGTTGGCCTCTCTTTGTCCATCCTTCCTCTCTTCTGGCAACAACCACCTGGGGGGAAGGGATGAGTGCTACAGTGCCATATGCTCTTCAGCAGCCTTTGGCAATTTAAATAGCTGTGAAATTTTGCATTGAAGGCCACCAGACATGCTCTGGGGTGGGGCTCCTTTAGCAGGGACGGGCAGTACAGTGTGCTGTATGAATAACATAAGCTCCAGCTAGAGCTTATTCCCAGGCATCTCACAAGCACATACACAAATACAGGCTTTTTCTTCCTGTCAGTAGAAAACAGGATGCATTAGCACTGAAGTCCAGCACAGGAAGAAAAGGCATGGAAAGAACAGAGACATTTTCTGCTGGTCATGTTTCTAGGACATTAAAAACCTTGATGCTTTAAGTCCTTGCAGAGGCAAATCTTCAGCTGCTTCCAAACAATTTTTAACATAATTTAGGAACTATATTTACCTAACATGAACTAGAAGCTGCTAGGCTCTGTACTTTATCAACAATACTGCCAGAATGATTGAATTGATTTTATTGTTTGTAGGAATATTCTCCTATGTTTCTCCAGAGTAGCAGAGGCCATGCAGTAACACTAACAGAAATGAGACTCTTGACCTAAAGAGTGGTTAAAACCTACAGAGAAACATGAGATCCAGTTCTAGGTCATTGACAGGAGCACGGAAAAAGAAGAGATTTACCAATTTACCAGGCCTTTTCTGTAAAGGCTGGTAAGGTAGCTAATGTGTCAATGGATGTGTTAAGAAGTAAACACAATTATACTTTCTAGAGTAATGCCAGGCAATAACAATTTACATGGTGACAGACGGAGCCATCACTTGCAGAGGTTTTTTGTGGCAGAAGGGGAGGGAGAGGTGATAGTCTGATAAGCTGTCAATAGTAGTTCATTATGTATTTTTGACCATCAGCCCCTTGTAGGGAGGGAAAAGCAGGCACCCAGCCAGGGCAGGTATATAATCTGATTGATGCTTCACATAAGTGGCTTTCAAAAACTTGACTGAGCATGAAATCTCATCATTAAAGTTTATGTCCTGGGTGAGTGGGGAAAAGAGACAAAGAAGAAAAGAGACCAAACCAAAGAGAACTGAAGCTGACAGAACAATGGCAAATTTACAGCTAAACATCTACTTAAGCATGATTTTCAAAGCTAATCACCCGACATGAAAACAAGCTTCTGCCTCTGAAGGAAGTTAAAAATGAAGCTCACCCTCTCTCCCTGTGCAGTCACATAAAAAACCAAGAGCAGTAAAATCAAAGCCCATGGGATCCCTGCAATGCAACAATCTGCTCTATTTTACCAAAGAGTGTTAAAGCACTGTAGAATAATCAGGTACAAATAATCTAGGCTATCTATATCCATTTATTCCATGTTTAACCTACTGCTTTTCTCTGGTTATTCAGAAGAAAAAGAAACCGTTTGAGTAGCATATTGAACTCTGCAATTTCTCTCTATCTGCTCAATATTAAATGGGTCAGAGCAGTGAGGAATCATGGACATGACAACACCACATCCATAAGATCCTTCCTGCCAGAAACAGGAGCTGTTAAAGCTTCAGGAGTAAAAAGCCGATCAAGACCACAAAATATTCTTACATAGCCAAGTCTCAAAGGACTGGGGAAGAGTAGAATATTTCAGCAATATTCATTCTGATTTGAAAACAAATTGGTCTGCCTTGCTTTGCTCCCCCCTTTGTATTCTTTTTGAGTAATTATTCTAGCTAATGAGTTTACTGGCATAAGTGTTCACAGAAACAGCAATTTTTAGTGGCCATTAGAGATTATTTGTAAAGAAATTTTTAATCATAAGCATTCACTCTGTAAATGTGCTTCAAAGGTCTAGGCTTATCCCATCAGGGACTAGCACTGCCCTAGGTAACCAATATGTGCAATCACAGCTAATCAGTTAGCTCTGATTTCAAATATTCTCAATAAGCAGATCATGGACAAGCTACAACATGAAAAATTATTCATAGATATTATTTGACAAATGATTGTCAATACTGAATAATTCAAGAGGATCCCACATTGTTCATACACAATTCCCAGAGAGAAAAAGGGTGAAGGTTGTTTTATAAGTTCATGATGGATTCTTCCACTAGGGCTGCTCACAACACTCTGGTGAATAACTCAGCCTCTCATATTCCTTCTGAAGCATGAACGTTTGAATGGACACATTTCAGGAGGAGGCACTGGTTTTTGGATGCTCCATTTGTAACCAGACAAGTAAACGAGGATCTGTGAAGGACACCAGGTAGAATTAATGGCATTGTTATCTGTGCAAACAGTCTGTGACACCAAGCAGCTCCTCAGTGATGCAGTCATTTCTGCTGATGTTTGGCTTTAGCAACTAATTTGACAGAGACTGGAAAGATTATTCTACGTGCTTACTTCCCAGTCTTCTGAAACTGTATTACTTATCCTTCCACAAAGGCAAAAAAAAATTCAGTTGCCCCAGTCACTGTTAGTAAGCAAAAGAAAAAAGCATTCATTGATGAAATACTAAATTAAAAGAAACTTGATTGGTAGTCCTCCTAAACCACACAACAATATTGTGGTTTGCTTTTTATTTATAAATAAATGAAAAATAATCTGTCCAAGTATTACAGAGAAGTAGACTATATATTAAGATGCAATTCTAAATCCTCTACTGTTTGTCAATAATACTATACCAAATAAATTAAGGGTGACAAAAACTGCCATTTCATGTTTATAGTCATGTTATTTCTTTGAAAACATATCACCCCTAGCATCCCACCACAACTGTGTCCAAGTCTGAGTGTCATCTGTCCAATACTTTGCACCTGAAGACTTGACCGAACAAGACTCATTAACACAGCACTGAGAAAAGTAAAAAGTTAAAGAAATAGGACATTAGAATATTGAAGAAAAAAAGAAAGAAGAAAAAAAAGAAAGAAGAATAAAAAAGGAAAAAAGGGGGTAAAAAAGAGAAGAAAAAAATAAAAAAGTTAAAAAACTTCTTAACAAAAATGAGTTTTTTAGTCTAGGAAAACCTGAGGTATGACAAGATAACAGTTTCTCATTATGCAAAACGCAGTGAAGACAACTGTGATCAATTGTTCTCCATGTCTGCTGAGGATAGAACAGGACGTAATTAATTTAATTTGCAACTGAACAGAATAAGATTAGATGTTCAAAAGAAATTTCTATCTGTAAGAGCAAGAACCAGAAGTTCAGTACCTCAGGCAGTTATAGTACCTCTCTACCAGACAGTTTTTCTTAGAAGAACAGGTTTGACAAAGGTCTGTCAGAATGGTAAAAGCAACTTGCTCATTCCCTGAGCTGCAGGACAGACTAGAGAGCTTTTCAAGAGCCAAATACTCTCATGATCTCTTAAAGCTCTGCTGTCATGAAAACCCCGACCTGCCTTACAGGAGACCCCCTGAAGTACCCAAAACTACACCTCCCCATAAGCACAAGGAGGGCTGCACAGGGTGTACATGCACAGTGTGTACCCACAGCTCCACAGTGTGCAATTGGTGTTGTCACAACCCAGACCACAAAGTTTTAGTCCCCCTCCCCAAACCACTTCTGTCTGCCTTGTGTTACTGTAAGAGTACAGTTTTCAGATGTAATGCAAGGGGTCACCTTGATACCTAAAAAAGCTGCCTGCCATAGAATTTGAAGATGAATTAGACTGAGCTACAGGATGCTTTAAAAGTAAATTTTGTGTAACTAGAAATAAAAGCATGGTTTACAGAAGCATCTATTCCTACTCCTTCCTCACCAAATCAATGATCAATGAACAGAAGTGCTGTAGATCCCAGGAAGAAATAAGATTTAGCTGCTGACAGACACAGTAGACTGCAGGCTTCTGTAGCTACCACTGAGGGTTCTACCATGCCTCCCTACAGGGGACTGCTCCCCTGCAGAGCCATTCACCAACACACTGGTTCTAGGGAAGATTTTTCTCCAGACTTTTAAAATCCTTTCTTACCTCTCATTGAACACACAGCATCTCAGTTTGCCAAGGTAACATCATATGCTGCTTTTCTAGCAATGACAAAACAACTTTTAAATATCTTCTCTTTATAAGTCTGGCTAACCCAATGCTCCCAAGTCTAGAAGACCTACCAGAGCTGCAAGTTCTCAGGTTTTGCCCCTCCCATGCTCTGCTATTTCTGAACCCACTTGCAGACCCATGAAGAAAAGAACCGTGTCTACCTGTCTTGCATCCTGAATATGCTCTGTTACTCCAAGACACAAACTTTTTTTTCTTTTTTATATTCTAGACAATACAGCCCATAAGGATCTACTCATGTTTGCAACTTTTCTTCATTTTGCTCATATCTCAGCCTCTTCCTAGTTGTTATTTATGCACACATATGTGGTTAATGTTTCAGATTTTGGGGATGACAGCTCTAAATCCACAGGGTTTTTTTAAGGTAAAATAATGCAAAATAAACAAAACTATGACATTGAAATGTTTATATTGAACAAAAGAGGAAGTGTTTCCAGGCCTGGAATTCTATGCTTAGCTGTAATTCTCTATATATTTATATATATATATAACATATTCTATATATAACATTATTATATATTACATCTATATTTTATATAGATAATATATCACTCCTTCTTACAACCATCTATTCCTCTAGCTCTTGCTCATAATACTTTAAATGCAAGCAAAGAGGTGTCATTACTTCGCCTTTCATAGGATGTTCCCTGAAAATTCCCAGCCTCACATGTGAAGTCCTGATTTACAAAGAGTGTTACTAGCAGTATCTCCCAGCCTGTAAGGACTTGCAGATGAGCACTATACTTCTGGTAAACTCAGTTTTGCCTTGGGTCAGTGGTATTCTGCCTCCATGTCAAACAGCTGCTCTTGCTGAATTCCCACTGATGAGAGCCCCTGCTTTGTTTCTCCACAAGTCAGAGGCCTTTTCTGTAAAATTAGAAGTAGACACACAGAGAAATAACTCACTTGTTTTACTCTGTCTCCCCTGTTGCACCCTCTGTCACCCCACTACCAGTTCCAAGTGGTGTATCAATCAAAAAATCCATAGGAGGCAAGTGGGAAGAAATAAGGCTGAAGAGATAGATTACCTCCACAAATCCAATTATTGTGCTCCTCAGGCTTTTAACTTTAGTTCTTAATTTTCAAACCTAGTTCAAGTCAGTTAGTTTTTATTTATCATATAAGCAAGAAGCTCATTAGACCAACTCTACCATTCCCAGTCACTCACATACAATGCAGCTGACAAGCTCTTGCAAGTGTCCAACTCTTAATAGGGCTAAGGATTTCACCCTGACATTTTTACTTATATTTGTTGAAACCAATACTGCACAGTACTGTATGAAATCATTGTAAAATCTAAGCCTGGATACCATGACCTTGTCTGCTCTGTCTCCCACCTGCATCAATATCAAGTTAAATTGAATTAGTGGCAATTTTCTTGTAAAAGTTGACAGTGCTATAGACCATCCTTCAGAGTGTTTCCGGGTCTAAAGGGCAAAATGTTATTCTCCCTGCAATAATGCTGGGTTCTACAGTACTTTGAGGAAAATTGCTGTAGACAATACATAAACACTTCAATGATGTGATCACTTGATGACTGGTGCAATGACTTTTGGGTGGAAAGGGTCAATGCCACAATAGTTATGGAACGGCTGATAAAATTTGCATGATTTTCTAGCAATCTCATACACTACTGTGATGTTAGAGAAAATGGGATAGAAATAACATTCCTAAAATAACTTTCATAACTAATTAATTGTGTTGCAGAACCAAAAGCCAGAAGCAGTCCTTCCCTGTGGCTGTGTTACTGTCCAAGTCTACAGACAAGCTGGTGTGTGGGGGAGAGAGGAGGAAGGAGATAATGATTTATATGTAAGATCTTGGGAAAGTTTCAGTGATATTAATACTTGACAAGTACAGCATTTCTGCTCTTAAGCACGTCTGACAGGTATTCTGCAGCCAACTCAGAATTCACCGGAATGTTCCTACCAGCAAGATTCTAAAAGTCTTCAAATGGCCTCAAGCTGATGGTTTAGGGAAAAAAATGACACTTTATAGGTGATGAAGTGGGACATGCAAGTACCACCCAGGGAACCTCGGTGGCTGAACTAGGACTGTGCAGAGCATGCCCCTGGTGTGAATCCCAGGGTAAGACTTGTTGACCCATCCTGAACCCAGTAGAGATAGGATTTATTGAACTCCTTTTGCTCTAATTTATTTCTATTTACTTTACACATAATAGCAAGAGAAAGGAAAAGATGGAACTGTAAGTAAACTAGAATACATAATCTCTCTTCGCAGTTACTTCCCTTTGATTATTATGCAACATCATTCATACCCTCTGAGGAACGAAAAGGAATCAAGAATTTTCTCAAGAGCTGTGATCACTTCTTCCATAGCTGACTGTGGTCCCCAAACTATGTATTGTTGCTTATTTTGCATACCCATCAGTGATCATATTAATACTAAATGTCTCACTGTGTTGTTTACATTCAAAGGGAAAATCCTGCCACTTACAGAACATGTCTGGCCCCTTGCATTTTAAACAAGTACCTGAAATTCATGCTGATTTATAGATTCAGTCCTTGTTTGCTTGAGGTGGAGTGACCCATCACATTTCCATTTTGAGATAAGATAGTATTAGCACTCACAGAAGTTAGATGCTTTCTTAGTTCTCCTCTAAATTCTCATTTGCTTGCTCTAGAAACACCCTCATACGAAGGAATTTGAAAATGTATTGTTGCAAGCTAACATCAACAAGGACCAATATTAGTACCACCTCACCCTGCTTTACAGATATATAATTTCACTTATTAGAGTGGAGCTATTCCAGATTGTTTGTGAGAGTACCTGTAGGAGTACACGTGTGAGACACAGAATATGCATGCAGGACCAGCCCTTCCACCTTTCCAACTGCAGTTAATGCTGTACAAAATGTTCCTCTCAGGCCTCATGTTTGGTGTCTTCCAGAGGTAAGCAAACCCTTCCTGCAGTGCTGCCTTCCTCACCCTTCCATGAAGCACAACTCCCTTAACTGTCAGGTCCTCTTATTTTAGTCACAATCCTCTCTTGATGAAAACAGATAAGCCCTAGGGCTGCTGAAGAGCTGAAAGGTTAGTAATTACATTGGCCATCTCCTCCTTTGTAACTGAGAGGGAGGTGTAGTTTCAACAAAACACAGAATTGCATGATCACCATGGAAATGAGGGATGAGCACCTTTTGTGATAAAGACAAATGACTAGTGAGAGGGTTCTGTCCCCTCTCCCCTTTATTGTTTTGCATTAAATATCTAAAACTTTGGGATCTGAAACAAGTCAGGAATATTAAACAGATGTAAGAGCAACAGCTCAGAGCAGTTAAATAAAGAACAGCTCACGTTTCCTCAAAAAAGGCATTCACAGGTACTTTCAAAATATCATCCTGGCTCAAAAGGGTATGAGATACTTCTGATTCCCAGGACAGTCCAACACTGGGAGAGCAGAGGGAGCTGCAGGGCAGCAGTGCTTTTGAATTTGAGCTGCTTCTGTTCCAAATGAAATTTTGTTCTCAGTATGGAGCAGCATAAGGTGCAAGCAGGTGCTCACAACCCACGCGTTGGTAGATGTCATGTGGGAGTAGGCTGCACTGTCATGATATTTCACTGGAAATTTTTATCTAACAAATACTATTGGGAAATTGGAATGTCACCATGGCTTGTCTGGGTTTTGTGCCCTGATATTCCATATATTTCCTCCCCTTCTCCCACCCAATATTTGGGAATTTTCCACTTCTTCCTCACCAGAATCCATATAAATGTTTGGTGGGCAGACAGATCATCTTAATTTCTGACATCTGAAGCTGTTTTCTTCTACAGATAATGTTATGTCCTGAATCCTGTCAGCAGGAAAGAATCCTACAGCTCAGCTTCCCTGAGATTCCTGTATCAACTGACTTCTATATAACTTGCCCGGACACTCGGCCTCGGAGAATTTGCTTGGTACTTTCTCATGAAGATGTGCAAATCCCCCTGTGCACTGAAAACCCTTCCCTTTCCCCTGTGTTGTTTCCCCTTCCCAGTGTGGCTCTCAACTACATCAAGTTGGGATACCTGAGCAGCACCAAAAACATTAACTTTTCAGGTTGCTTGAGGTAATGAGTACATGCTATTGAATGTTACAGAATAAATACCTCCAAGTTGACATTGGAACATATAAAATGCTATGCAAGCAACTTAAAATCCGTCACAGAACTGGTGTTATGTTATAACAGTAAGAAGTAGGTATATACAGAACACAAAGCTCACAGTGCTGTAGGTACTGACCTGTTCTCATAGATATATTTATTACCTGAAGACACAAACAACTCCTAAGGTGAAATGAGGCCTTTGGTGGATATGTGTGAGTTACTTAATTTTGATGCTTCAATGCTTCCAAAAGAATGAGGATATCTTGTTTTCATCACACAACATGATTGCTAATTTACTGATCCTTATTTTTGCCTCTCAAAAGTCTGACACATCTGTAGCAATGGAAGGCAGGTTTTATTTCTTTGGAAACATATGCCTCTACACTTGCACTGAACTATAAGCTCTAGTAACTTGTAATGCTACACAGCTTGGATGCTCAGCTCAGCAGCTTCTGTACACACACAAAGCCATGTAATTACAATATATTCCATAGATGCTTCAGACATGCAGAACTGACATAACTTGCAAGGAAACTAATACATTTAAGTCATTCCAGCAAAAATATTATTCCACAAATGTGTGCATTTTGTATAGGATGACTTGTCTGTTCACTTCCAGCACTCGCCAGCTAGTGAATTTCCTGCCGAGTCTTAATATATCTATGTGTGTGTGTGTGTATATATATATATAGGAAGTTTATAGTTCATTATAAACAACACAATATCCCTTGTGAAGAACAGGGTCACCCGCCAACCTAGGACTGCAAACACAGCTAGCAGGTGTAATCAGACATCTGGTGAACTGATGGAAAACACTCTATTAGTTAAATATTATTCAAAACCCAGAAACTTCTTTATGGATGTTAGCCAGCAAGTAACTCTGAATGACAACCAATTCTCAGGACATCTTAAACTTGTCAAATCGATTCTCTTCTCCCAGTGGTTCACAAAATGGAACAGGCAACAATGACTGACACAGAGAGGACATCATACAACCCGCCATCTCTTTCTAAAAGGGAGATACCCACAAGCCTTCCCAGCCTTCTGAAATGAAGTAATAACAACAAAATCATATTTAGGAGCATATAGAAGGTTCACTGAAAGCTATCAGGATTTGTCTCAACTTGAATAGGCTTAAAACACAGCTACTGATTAACTTTCAAACTGTCAGGAATCTACAACAGAAAGGTATTTTCTTTGGCATGTGTCTGAATCATCAGTATGGGAACAGCTTTTGCTGAACCAATGCTTAAACTGATTTAAATGTAATAGCATGGTATAGTGGTAGAAGGAGGAGCACAATAATCCAAGTAATAACTCCTGAAAGAGTAGCAGGGGCTTTGCCATACCTCATACTGCCATATTCTCACAGGGACAGAAAACAATCAACAATAGAAGGACAACTTCTTCCCAATCCTGTGAACCATTTGCTGCTGGTAACTTTATAATGTCCTTTATCCACCTGCTGGGACCTGCTTGTGCTGATCTTAAGACACATGGACAGAGCTGTGCCAGGAGCCCAGAGGGTTTCTACAAAAAGCAAACATGCTGTACCTTTGTGTAGGAAGACTGCTCAAGCTCCCATACTCAAGGCAAACTCTTATCAACTTGCAGGAAACAACATAATTACTAGAGCATTTGTGCCATCAGCTGCTTCTCATTTCACTGATGCTCCAATGTCAGTTGTGCTTGTGTTCAGACATGAGTGATGGAGGATCTAGTGTGATCCAGACAGCAAGATTTGAGTAGAACTCTTCATCCTAAATTTTCTATTTAAGAGTCCCCTATGGCCTCTCCACTCTGAGACCTTGAGATTCTCCACAGTTACCTATCCAGCAACACCAGAGGGATGGAATGCACCAAGGTGGAAAGATCCAGGTACTCCAAAAATTACTAATCCAAGAAATGAGTTTTTTCCTGCTTTAACTGGCTGCATCTACTTCTGCCGTATGAGAACAATTGGATTTACTACAAATGCCTACATGTTATTGTATCTTTCTTTTACCTTGGGGCAAAATGCCCACCTTCTGTGGAAAGAGTCAGCAGTAATATTGCAGTATGCACTCACACTGGCAATTATCACAGCTTTCAAACATGAATTTGTAGTAAGCTGAGGACTGAGTCACAAAGCACTACAGTTTCACCAACATCCCCAGCTATCCATCTGAGAGCTTAGGCAAAGTGTGAAAAGCAGCTTGACAAATGGAGAAACTGATGCACAATCCAGGTCTCTCAGTGTTACAGTTCCTTGGTTCTTCAACCACCATACAATGCTGAAGTCTGGAACAATGCCACCAAGGCTCCTAATGGACCCACAAAAAAGAAAAAGTAGGGATGGCAGCAAGTCCAAACCCACCTGCCACTTAGCCCCACTCGGCATACTTAGGCCTGGATGCTTTTTGGTTCGGTTCACTTTTCTTCAGACGGACAAAACATACTTCTGCAATGCACACCCCCTTGTTCCATATGTAGCAGTGAAAGCTGAGGGGGATCATAACTGGGCCCTTTTCTCTCTGCCTGTGTTTGCCTGTGAATTGTTTTAATATGCACTAAGCAGCCATTTTCTTCACAATTCCTTCTCCTGCTTGCTCCCAGCAATGCCCCACTGTTTGGACACTTTGATGCACTAGTGTCTAGAAACAGCTTGCCAGCAGCATCCACACAAGACGAAACATTTCAAGACCTCAAAAGACTGACCAAGAGACATTTATTTTTCTTAAAATTTACATTTTAACAAAGCATCAGAAGCAGAAGTCCTGCTTGGAGTGCCTTATCTCCATCTTCTCACAGCTCCTGAATTTAAAGGGACAAGTGAAAATTTAAAGCGTCCCCTTACAGGCTAATCCCATCGCTTACATTTTCTGATAGTTATTTGGTAGCTCAGGTTGAGATGCTTCCATTTTTTCAGTCCTTCTCACTGGACTTCATTAAGCTGTGGAAGTTATAAATAACTAGACGGCAGGATCAGTCTCATTAAATATTTAAGTCCATTATAAAAAATCTGGACGATTCATATTATTACATGAAAATCCACTAAATGTTTTTCTTTTTTAATGAGAAAATATGCAGATTAAGCCACTTGAGAGTCTTCTTTTTCTGCAGCTTTGATTTTAATTTTCCAAGGGAAAAAAAAAGTTTTGAAGAAAGAAAACTTCACTGCCACCAAAAATGCTTTTTATTCCCTTGTATAAAGAGATGGCCTCAGAATTATTTCCCCCCTAATCTCTTCATCACAGAAATAATGATCCTTTCTTGGATTTAAACATTACTTTGTAGCATTTTTCAACTTACACAGTTCTCAGTTGTGCTACAGCATGAAGTCTCATAACAAGAGAAAAAATAGCTTGCTACAGTGAAACAAATTAATCTACTTCTCCTACCCTATTTGAGTACCATAACAAAAACTGCACTGACAGAACAGGTTTAGAAAAAACATAAGATTTCATTTCCCATAATGATCTTAGGGGACTAAGTACCATAATCTGGTATTTATGTTTTGAAGCAACTCTATTGAATCTCCATTCATGTGACAAATTATTGTCAATACAAAAAAATCCAGCAAAAAACCCCACAAAATCAACAAAAAACCCATCCTCTAAAAATAATCAGTATTAATAATGTTAACACGTTTTCCTAATTTTCCCCCTGAATTTTTAAATTTTTAGAAATTTTTCTGCAACCAGGACAGCAGAAAACTGCTTCCTATTTTTCATATTAAAAAAAAAAAACCAAAAATCAGAAGTTCTTACAAATACATTTCAGCTCTTGGGGTCTTTCAGGGCAGAAAGATGTTCACAAGGCTCATCATAAATTCATGTGTTGACAACACGATGCCAAGAGACAGCATGCTGCCTGACAGACATCACTTCCCAAGAAAAAGGGGAGCCATATCTGACACCACTGGAGATGCTTTTGAGACATCACTTAAGGTAGAACACTGCCTCCAAGGGGGTGGTGAAAATATAGGAATCTGGACACTACATTTTTCTTGTTAAGCTATTTTTTACCTGCTAGGTCAGAGCCAATGCAGAAGGAGTAGAGGTTACACTGCCAGAGAACAGCAGGACCACATTTTGCCAGAAGCAAAAAACAATTCAGCAAGGAAGAAATTATCCCTTCTCTTCCATCATCCCCCGGGCTCCCTCACAACTTCTCTACTTAGTGAAACCAGGCTCCCAGGCACAGAAATACCAGTATAATCCTCAGTCCCTTAAATGTAAAGACCATCTTCCCAAGTGTCAGGAGGAGAAAGCATATTCCAGTCCAGCCATTTCAAGAGTTGGTGATAATTCTTGCTCCCAGGCCATTTCTAATGATGCCTCATTTTCTTCCAGTGGTACATAACTTCTCTATTATCTACTAGCATTACAGCTCTGGATTTCTTGTTCTTTCTGATGGAACTGTGCAGGGACTTTTTAAATCCAGCACCCGACAAGAGTTTCAGGGGAGACTGCCATAAAAAAGGCCATAGATTATTCTTAAATTGCATCTTCTAAGTCCTACCCAGTGGTTTTAAAATCGCCATCAATAAAGTATTAATGGCAATTGTAATAGAAGCGATATCTACAATTGGCCCTCTTGGACAAGCTATATGTAACATATTCCCCATAATAAGGAGCTCTGCTTTGAGCCAAGGCATCAACCTTAATAAGCTATGCTACTCCTACTGGTGCTGCTAAGAGGTTGTTCGGACAGTTCATTAAACACCATTTTTTCTGCCGTTGGAAACCTAGCAGCACTAAGTATATTTGCTGTGAAAATGGCAGGCTCAGCAGCACATCTGGGGAGAGATTTTTGGAGAAAGGACTTCATTTCATTAGAATTGGCGGGAGTTTTTTTGTTTTATCAGATTATCATTTTTAATCGGGCATCTAGTTGGATAAGGCAAACCCCTCCTGTCAGAGCAGCCCACAAAACTACTTATGACACAGTGCTACTGAAATGCAGCTGGTTCCACAGCAGCAACCAGTTAGGAGGGAAAGCACAGAGCAGTTTGGCTGAAGAGAGAAAAAGGAAGCTACAGGCAATGTAACAGAATCTACCACTATTGCCACATGGATTCCAATAATGTGGTCATTTCTCTGCCCATGCTGTGTAGATGGCTTTCAGCCCTTTTCAGAAGAAACCGCCTCAACCTGTACTGCAGGAGCCTGACAGCAGGCAGCTGGAACAGGGTGATGATACCTGTGCTAGATGGGACTGAAGCAGATGCCCTGCAGAGAACATTTTAGTCTGCCTGAAAATGGCCCATGAACGATCTGTGAACTGCACATGGCTGGGTTGAAATTTCAGGAGAGTGAATATGCCCCTGGGCAGACACACTGGGCAGAAAACATGTAGGAAGAGGGTAGATGGCAGGTACAGAAAGAAAGGAGGAGACCAGGCAGCTCTGACCAGGGCTTACACCCCTCAACAGTGATTCTAAGGAGAAAAAACAGACCACTATGTCATCCTCTCCAAAGAAAATTAACCCTTCAGAAAGAAAGAAAGAGGGAGCTAGATGATTCAGTAATTCTCACAATGTGTTTCAGGCTCTAAAGAGAAGCAGATGCTATTTTCCTCTCTCTCCTTGCTCATCTCCTTCCCTTTCAAAAACAAGGAGCCCTGCAAAATCATTCTTTCCACGCAGAACAAATAGTTCATTAGTGTTTGCCTTTATGAGAGTGGGCGAATAGATTTTGTACCTTGTCGGATCAACGTTCGTGCCAATTTTTCAAGGCTGCCTTGCTGAAGCAGATGAAATAACATTTTATTATATAACACAGAATCCAAAGGGATACTCAGCATACACTGAATTAGCATAGGCACAAATCCCCTGGCTGGTTGCACTGAAAGCTGCGCTATCTCTGCCAAAGCCCTTGCAATCTCCATAGTCAAAAAAGGAATAAGAGCTGAGAGAAGAGGGACAGTGTAGCCAAAGATGTAAATCTATTATGTCCAGCTTAGATCCTGACAACTTCAGTTTCCTTAAATTTAGCTTTCCCACCCACAAAGGGAGAATGTAAACATCAGCAACAGCTCCTGGACTTCCCTTGTACTTTGCAAGTGCTAGGGAAATGGATAGGACTGCCTTGGTACAAGCTTTAAATAATCAACATATTGTGACTGTACAGACAGACTGTAAAATGGCTCCAGTGGGAAATGGATGGCATGACTAAAGAAGGGAAAAGAAAGAGAGATGTGCAAAGGAGCAGATGAGAGGGAGGTGAAGTAATGGGAAAACGAAAGCAAAAGTTTTGCAGCATTGGCTGCACCAGCTCTTTGGCAGAGGATCTGCGAACCCCGATGTGCTGCTCAGCCTGGCCATTTCCAAAGATGGATTAGCAAATTAATGTAAGCAGAGCATAAAGTTGCTGACTGTGGTGGTGTTGAGTCACCTTGGGTCTCATCAGCATTGCTAAACATTGCCCGTAACCTTTCCATTATCACTGAGGGTCTGCACAGCACCAGGACCCAACTGCTCCAATAATTTCAATTACTTTCCCTGACAAATTTTATGTTTCATGTATTTTACTGGCCTGATAATTATGATTTCTCTCATTTCTCGCTATCGAGCTTAATGGGTTCCAGCACGAGTGTACGGTTTCAGAAATGAAGTTCCACTTGAATTCACAAGTTATTATCTACTTTCACTAATGGAATTGGAAAAAAGAGAAAGAGTGGGAAAGAGATAAAGGATGAGTAGAGAACGGAAAGCACACAGGAAGAGACAGATGCACGCACAGAAAAAAAGGACTGAAGAAAAACATACTGACGAAGGGAAAAACAAGAGAGAAAGAATAGAGACTAAGTTAAGACAAAGATGAAGCACAAGGAGGACAAAACCCAAAAAGAATGCATGGGAAAGTGAGATAAAGACTGAGACAGAGAGAAACGGACACAGAAAAATGGGTACACAAACAAATGAGAAAGAGCTGGAATCAGCACAAGTGAGAGTGGAAAAACCAGGACCATTAGGAGCATTAAAAATGCTTTCTTGTATCATGACTAAACACTTGATAGGTTATCTCAAGCCTTGGACAGGCAGCAGAAAACTCAGCTCTGCACCTTCTCCTCCTGACTGCAGAGAAAATGATTAATATCTCCCCCGGCAGAAGTACATGTCCCAATTAGAGTTAGCTGGAAATTAATATTTGGAAAGGGTTAAAGATCTTGAAAAAAAATAAAAGCGTGTAAAATGTGCTCCTTTTTCTATCATGGATCTGTCATTCAAGAAAATTTAATCAAATTTGTTGTCTCTGCTGACCAAAATTGTCACTGCTTTTCCTTTTGATCATCCCTGGAGTGCCTGAAGAAGTATACAGAGTGTGCTGGAGATATCATTATTTGCACATAATCATCATCAGAGATGTTTAAAAAAAGGAATGAAAAAGCTAAAGTAGAAATTAAATACCAATCCCAGGCATGGCCTTTCAGCAGTAACTGGTGTCTTTTTTTTCCATTTATGCCTCTGTAAACATCTACCTATATTCAAATTCCCACATTGCTTCCTTCCCTAGCAGTACACAGACACTCAGTATGAAAACATTTCCCTAATGTCAGTGAAGAGAGAATTTACAGCAGTGATGTTAGAGAGGTGAGAGCAAAATTTTTCTTCCCAATTTCTTCTGTTGTCTAATGTGATGAGTATACCTATCAGGAAGCTGAAAACCAAAGAAAGATTTTCTGTAAGCTGGAGGAAGTTGCTAAAAGAAAACAAATATCCCTTAATATTGCTGTTTTGACAGTAAAACATTTTAAAAAATTAATGACCCATTTTACCAGAGATGTTTATGGAGACAGTGTTCAACTCTCCGGCCCAAGCCCAAAGGCACAGGAACAGGAATAAGCTTTTTTGGGATGCAGTGCCACTCAGGATGCAGACCATCTGCAACAGGGTTAATGTCATTGGAGCACTGAGAAGAAGAGCAGACATCCAGGATGCCATCATCTACTGTCATTGTCATGGTTCACCAATGGAAAGGTGCTGCTCTGAAAATCACTTATGAGCAAGCCTTGAATGTCATGAGCTTATACATGGCCTTGAGTAGGTCAGAAAAGTGAATATAATGAGCAGAGCTATAACAGATAATAGATATCTTAGTCTAAAGATTTCTTTTTTCCAGATCTTCAGGCAGGTATGCAAGTTAATAATCTAAACCAGAAAATTGATGCTCAAAATTTGCTCCTAAGCAAACATTCTAAAAATCCACTTTAGGTCAGTCTTCCTTTTTTTCCCCCCAAGATGAACTTATTCAATAAATTTCTCAAGATAAAAAAAAAACATTCGAAAAAATAACAATTGTTAAAACTGTATTTAAAGATATCTAAAGGAAAATCACAATTATCCTTCTAAATCAATTTTACAGGGAAAAAAAAATTCTAATTGAAGAAATTTTAAGGGATGTTTTTATGACCATTTTGAATGTTGCTATGAATTAATTATGTTTCATTGACAATACTTGAGCTGTTTTCAGTAAACCTGTATATTTCCCTCTATGTGTGATAGCACTTGGTCGGGCACTACAAAAATATACTTCCCTCCTAAAAGCCTCTGAAATGAGCGAACCCCAAAATTTAAATCAAAGGCTAGCACTATTAATGTGTTAAGAAAATGAAAATAAAATAATAAAGAATAAGGTCTCTGCTGCTTGCAGCATTTTTTTCATTATTTCTGATATTAATCCCTTGAAGGGCTCAAAAAAGGTTTGAATCAGAGCTGAATATCTAAAAAGCAAAAAATACACCTGCATCTGAAGTGAAGCTGTGGCCATTTCACATGTATGGATCACTGAAATGCCAAGGAAGGATATTTCCCTGGAATCTCCTTGGTTAGGACCAGTGCATACCAAGTGATGTGCCTCAGAGGGAATGTCCCTTGATGTAGCACCTAAAGGAGATCCCTTGGTTGATATCTCCACTTTCATACATCTCCCTGAATGTAATATCATCCTTCCTGCTAAAACAGCAATATTACTAGGCCTCCCTTGAAATTTAGGGAATACCACCTAAATTTTTAACTTTTCAATGGACCATCTTCTTACACAGAGTGTTTCAAGTCAATCCACAATCCCACATTTTCCAACAGCAAAAAAGACTCAGTGATGCAACTTTTTAATCAGTTTTGTTCATTTGCAGGTTGAAGCCCTGCAGAAAGGAATGGTCCCACCAAAACTGATAATCTTGCAGGGTTTTTCTCTCACATTCTACACACTGAAGTTGAATGGAGGCTGGACCAGTCAAGGGAGAGCTCTTCACCTTTTGTTTTCTTTGTCTTGATCTGGGGTCCTGTCCTTCTCTGGCAGTTTAAGAATGAGGGTAGGGAGGGATTCTGGATAGATAAGACTTCCAAGTTTGGAAGAAGATATCGAGATTACACAAGAGCTTATGATGCTGGAGACATGGTAAGGTCACCACATGTAGGAGGAGTAAATCACACAGAATTTCTCATTACACAATGCAGACATTGAAGATATTGCAACTCTAAAGTTATGTAGCAACTGCTCAGCCAAAAGGACTTTCTAAATGCTCAAGAAGGGGTTTGACAACAGTGTCTTGAAAGCTAAATCCTTCTTGACTAACACCCCTACCCACTGACAGCTTCTCAGGAGAGGTGATGATTTAGTGAAGGCCAAGCCAAATACCTTGGCACAGCCTACACAGTATCCCAGGAACCCAGATCATCTCTAGTGAACAGAGCAATTAGCTCCAACATCATAGGGGGAGCTAAAGGCTGCCATCCAATGGGTGACAACTGAGACCTTACCATTCCTGTCCCAGGAAGGGGAAGAGATCCCCATAGGATCAGGCTTGCAACATCTGTGTGAAAATGAGGAAGGCAGGGGCAACCCTGGCTCTACTCACCAAGGCAATCACCTGTGGTGTGGGGCAGCTCTGCTCAGCTGATGCCTTTGACTGTCAATAAACACATTCTGTCTGAGCAAGTACAGAGAGGACTGCAACCACTTCCTGGGGCCCACAGAGCCATACAATTTGGATTTTCCTGAGCTTGATTAATCACTGTTGTTTATCTTCCTCCACCAGTAGCCAACATAGTTGTTAATTTAGGTTTCTAGCCCAATAGATTTACATAAGAAGGTGATTTTCCAAGTTTGTCTACATAAGAGGAGAAAACTTGAAAACATTTACTGGGCTTGTCAGCAGCACCTGAAAAACCAGTGTAAGGGAAGAACATTCTTTATTCCTCCCATTCTCATCCCTATACCAAAACCTGTCTGCACACTCCTGTGGAAGATACTTTGCCAGCACTGTACTAAGAGTTAGTAAATTTGGATTCTGTTTCTTATTCTATCAGAATTTTTATGAGTGACTTCAGCACTGCCTGTTTCCCTGTCTGCAGAATGATCTTTTTAGTAAAGAAGGAGAAGAAAAAAATAATGTTATTGAGCCTTAACCTTTTGCTTCTATATACTGGAGAAAAGAATTTCTACCCTTCTTGTACATCTCCTTTTCATGACTTGCCTAAATAATAAAATCATACCTTCCAGCTTCTCTGTTTTCCCACACTCAGGATGTCACCTTGCTGCAAATGCTTAAGGTTCAAATGTTCAAAAGAACTTAGCTATCTATTTTCCATCAACTTAAATGAGGACACATTATCTGTTGATTTACTTTAAGGACTGCGTATCTAACCTCAGGCTCTGGAGTCTAAGGATGTTGTCCTCTGGATACATTTGTGAAGGACTTTGTTCTCAATACTTTAGTTCAGAAAAATCTATTAACTGAGTGCATATATGTTTGCAGAAACGATCTTCATTCCTCCAGCCACTTCTAATGAAGTGGTGCTTAAGAAATATAAAGCAAAAGCATAATTTTAGAGGACAGGAAGCAGCTTCATCCCTGTAACCCTATGCTTGCACTTCACCTGAAAGATGAAGGCACCAGTTAGTGTTGAGCTCCTGGGAAAACAGCCTTCTCAGAGGACAAGTGGACATTTTACAATCTTTGGCTTCACAAATGCTGTCACAACATTGCTACCTTTATTACTGCAGTCTCTAGAGACTAGAGTCTATAAGCAAAAATCACAGCCTCCTGTGTTTTTGACAATAACTGCTAGCTCAAAAAATTAGGAAGAAGGGGCATGGATCTTTGCCTATATTTGTGTGCCTATCTTATAAGTAAAGAGAACGTACATACAAGCAAGGACAAATCCACGTACCTGAAGACAAGCAAGCATTTGTATCAGCTAGCCAGGAAATCCTGAGGTGCTTCACAGTGAATGTTTTTATTTTAAAAATGTGACATTCAACAACCAAAAAGAACCATTATCTGCAATCAGAGATATGCCATGTAAAGCAGAAGGGTTAATTTTATACCCTCCAGTATAAATAATTTAAAGAGTTGCACTTATTTCACTTCATCTTCTATTTTGAGAAGTCTTGGGGATTTTTGACGAAGCTACTTCATTTGCACTGGAAAACTGTTGCTTGGAGGGCCAGAAAGAGAAACCTTGTTTGTTGCAGTAATTTTCAGAGTCCATCAGTACACATCAACTACCTGGGGGAAGGCATTTACTTAGGGAGTTTGACTCTTCTCAGGATTCTTGCCTGACCTTGTCAAAAAGTAATTGATGATAAGTGACCTGCAGATTTAAAAAGGGTATGTGACTTTTTCTGTCCCTGCTTCTCCAGCTGGCCCTAACAGAAGGAGGCATATATGAGAGAGTAAGAACACCAGTACGGGAACAACACACAGCTGCTCCTTCCAACTCTGAAAAAATGTAAAAACAATCCCCAATGGAGAAACTCTCGTACCCTCCTTCTTCTGGCCTCTAAGCATTACTCCAGATTTTTGTTTTCTAGATGAAGTTAGAAGGACACAGTTCTAGCCAAACAAATACCTAAAGGAAGGGAGCAAATCATACCCCAGCAAGTTTCAGAAACTTCAGAAAGCAGTTTCAGGAGCAGATTAATAATTCCACCGTGAGCATACGTCATGTGAACACGTGCATGAGGCAGGATAAAATATACTGACGGGTCAAGCAAGATAATGAGTAACATCCTTTCCTTCCCTCCCTTCATTCTGATTAGGTGAGGAACAAGAGATCTTCTTCCAATTAGTTGCACCCAGCATCAAATACCAGTGAAGCATTTTGTTCATATGCCAGGACTGGCACAGCAATATGCTGTACCTAACAGCCCCAAAGCAGAGAGGTGGGAGCCATGGGTACCCTGTGCACAGAGGTGGGAGAAGGCAACAACTCAGCAATCGCTCACCACTGACCAGCCAGAGACACAACAAGGTGGAAAACAAGGCAGAGAAAACAAAGCTCTTGGCAAGTATTGCTAGAAACTGCCTTATCTTTCCACCAAAACCAAAGCCTTTACAAGATACCTGGCTGACAAAAGTTTGTCTCATTAGCTGAGATTTGTCCCCTAGAGCTCTCATATTAAGAGGTTCGGTGTTTTCATACAGAGTCTGTGATCATGAGCTGAAGAACAGGGATGAAGCCCCTTGGGAGTAGAAGCCAGTATGATCATGCGCACATTTTGCGTACTCTTGTGAAAAATAAGAAAAAAAAAATGTAAAAACAAAAGACTACCAGCCCCTAGGGAATTGTGGGTGTTGGATCCTGAAACTTAGTTTTCTAATCTTCATTGCTTCCTGCTTCTGCCTACATATAAAATAAGAACAGGAATGGAATCTTTTACCATCAAATCTTGATCTGGTGACAGTTTTCTCCACTTGATGGTTAAAAGTACTTTTGAGTTTCAGGCTTCCTTTCATCTTGTTTGCAAACAGAATGACGTTTCTGTCATTTCAGCCGTTTGCCCTCATCATCAAAATAGTGATGACAGCCATTTCCTGAAACTATGGGGCTAAAAGAAAGGAGGGGAATGACAAATTTTGGAAGATGGCAGTGTATGTAAAAGTTTAATCAATACAGAAACAGAGTGCTGCAATGATCAGGAATGCTGCTCATCTCCCTAAAACATCCAAAGACAGGCAGCAGGGAGCTTCTAGCCACCATAAAGCTTTTTCTGTGTCCTAGAACCAGCAGCTGTAAGATAGTTTTGACCTGTACTTTGCTACATAGATGCAATTCACAACAATTATGTTTCTCCATACTGGATAGACCCATAGAGAGGTACTAATATGTCTTTAATTAATTATCATTACTACAGATAGCTAATAAAATGTCCTATAACTCAATTTAAGAAGTCTGCTTTAGGTAGCTGAAGGACAAGAGTATAATTCTAGTTCTCATTTTTTGTCTATATGAATGGGATTAATCAGATATGCTCAGAGTCAGAAACCAGTTCTGAGCAGTTTTTCCAGCAGGGGGACCTGAGCCCTCACCGTGAAGAAAAAGGACAATGATGCATTAGAGCATGACCTTAGGTGAAGCACTTAACCTCTTTGTGCCTCATTTCCCCCCCATCTGTAGAAATAGAAATGGCATTTACCTAACTAGCAGGGGTACTGTGCAGCTTAATTCATTTCTGTGACTTTGAGAGCCTTGGATAAAAAGGTGCTAAGAATCAGCAGGGGAAGGAATGACACACAGGAACATTACACATAGGCTGGTGCAATAACCTAATTGTCAATTCAGATATGTACTACCTACATGGATATTTATTATAATGGATATTTTTTTTTCGTGGTTTTAATTTGGGGTCCTTATTGCCTTTAATGTGCTGTATTACTGCTCCCAGGAAATCCTCTGTTAATCCACAGGACAGGGAACAACATTTGCTTTCCATACCTTGTTTTACAGACACATCTAAATGGTGATAGAGAGGGTCAGTCTCCAAAGCCAGAGAGGCAAGTGGAGGCTTGGTCCTTCTCTCAGGACTCTCCTTGAGAGAGAGTTTACATTTTGGGGATATCCAGTTTGCACAGATGCCCGTGAGGTTAACCAAAGCCACAAAGTCAATAAAATCAGTGGAAGGATTTGTGTTTGTCTCAACATTTCTTGATTCAAGAAAAAGGAACTGATGCAAAGCCTACGTATTCTCCTGAGACACCACGATGAAGCAGCAAACAACATTTCCTAGGCTGCATTCACATCTGTGACACAGAAGTATTATTGATAATACTCATATTACCAATCCCCCAAAGCCATCTAGCTTCCCAGCTTCTATTCTAATTCCTAATGCCCTGTCTAGCACAAGCTGTGGGAAATTTGGCTGATACCGGCCTTATCAGTTGCTAACATACCACTTGGAAGTTTTAAAAGTACAAATTATAATGGCTTTGTTTCTATATGATGCTAACTAGGGGCAAGAACTGTGGGAACTTCCATCACCCAGAGAAATCTAGCTACCAAAACTGGACACATCTCAGCATTATAAAGCTTGAGTCCATCATGGGGCTGAATTCCATCCTTTGCTGCTAAAACAGCACTCTAACTCCACAGGGTCCAAAAGAACATGCTTATGGCCTGCACTTAACATCAGTAAGAAGAGAAACTGAGCCCCCTGATTTTTTAACCCCCATCCTACTGTCTCTTCTTGCTTGTGAGAAAGACCTTACATGTTTAAGTGAGAGAATGCCATGTGCATGCCTAGTGAGAAAACAGCTCTTTGCATTGCCCAAAATTCCAGCAGCAGTGCTTTATAAATCCAGAGATAGGCAGGGCAGCATCTAAAACCATGCTCTTACATTCCTTTATTTATCTGACAGGAATGGGAGGTCACAATAAGGCATGTTAGTAAAAGGTTCTGCAGAACAGAGTACTGTTTAACGTGTCAGAAACAACAGAATGTTATGACCTCGCTTTGGATAAACACATTTTATACCACATACATTTAGGAAAATAATGTTTGGCTATATTAAGTAATGAATAATTATATTAAAAGTAAATTAAATGTAGAAGAGAGGCAGGAAGGAATTGCAAATTGAATATTTCATCCCCTTGCTATTTGTGCTATAAATAAGTGTCCTAAAGACAGTCATTATACCAAGTCTACTAATAAGCAATGCCTTTTCTACTTCTAACTCACTGATTTCTAAAGCTGAGAACCAACCACACCCCAAGCTGGTTTTTTTTTTTGTTGCTGTGGGTGGCTTTTTCTGTTGTTTTGTTGGGTTTTTTCCCCCTCTGGCTGTGTTTTTTAAGAAAAAAAAAGTAATTTTTCCAATTTTTTAAAAGCAAAGACAACATGGACCAGTGCATCCTAATGTCTTATGAATCAAACAGACAAGTCTTAAGCTTACTGTGTTTTAAAACCACATGGTTTCAAAGCTTATTATGCTCTGGTTCCTTGGGTGCCCAGCTTTTAAACTGAACTTCTCATGCACATGCTTCTCTTCTGGATCTTCCCTGCCATGGTTGGGATCGCATAGAAGGACAGGATGGAAATCTTGTTATTTAGCTATTTAGTTAATTTAGTTTTGTCAACATAACTATTCCTAATAACTATTTATTTAGTTACTTAGTTTCCTTGCTTTTTTATTTGATAGGAAGACAAGGGAGATGCACTTGTGGAAAGTTAAGGATGTTTGCTTACCAGATACAGACTCTGAAAATGTTTGCACTTTTCTGTGCCTTGAAGGGCCTGTGTAGTGAAAGCAGCCTCCCTCATTTGCATGTGAAGAGCACATAGAGCTAAGCAGCATCTCTGGCTGTGCATTGCCAAGTGCTCTCCTCTCTCTTCATGGGATTATGAAGAGCTCTCATAAATTGTCAGACTGACACCTGCAGCGAGCAGCACTCGGGAGTGTCCAAGCAGTGTGTGAGAGCACTTCACCATGCCAGGAAGAAGGGAAGGAAAGCAGGGGAGCCCTTAAAAAGGAACGAAATCCATACGGAGATAGAGAGGTGCAATTAAGAGTGGCTGGCACTAAAGGAGAACCTTTTTCCCCATTTTAGTTTCTGAATTGCTAAGGAAGCATAAAAAGCACCTGCATCTACATATCTGAAGCAGAAGGCAGCATTTCCTTTTAGAGCAAAGGGGTGCCAGGGACTCTGGCGTGCCCTCTTGCTGCTCCAGCCATAGTGTGCTGTCTAGCATTATATTTTCAAACAGGTTTAAATATTCAACAGGGAGGGCTCCCACTAAAAACTTTGTAATCCTAATGATAAGGCAGAATTTATATTTTTCTCTTTTTTTTAATGTTTGCACAAAGAAGTACTGCTATGTCCTAGCTGCTTTCCAGACACTTGGAAAGACATGATCCCTGCCTTAGTAAACTTTTAAAGACTGAAATGCAAGCAGGGGTTACCAGCAGAAAAATTCACACAGGAATTTTTTACACAGAGCTGTAAATCTCTCTGAGATTGATACAAGAGATTTACACTCCCAATATACAGTGATAAAGGGCATAAAGTTCAATATTTTTATATAACATACAAGCAAAAATAAAGATGCAAAGGGGCACATGGAAGGATTCACATTTCCCATAGTGTATGAACAACTCTTCTGGTGTGTGGTAGAATTCTTGACCTGGAAAAAAACAGTCCAGATGCGCCAGGCCTAAAGGAGTATGGGATGGAGAGTATGAGTGTTGTGGTGATGCTACAACTCCCAGTGCTACATGACAGCACAAATTCCTCAGTGGGGAAGAAGGATTTAGATCCTTCAAGAGATCATTTATTCATTTTTATTTTAAAAGTGACAGACTTAACTTCAGCCACCTGAGAAAAGCAATGGAACGGTGGAAGACAATAGAAGAGGTGGTAAAGTAACTGTCAAGCTCAAAGGCAGAAGACTAAGACTTACGTTCAGTTGTCAAAAAAGATAACTAGGAGAGTTAGCACCACAGGGTAAAAAATATTAGAAATTAGTCAATCTCTGGGGAAAAGAGCAAGTCAAAGTAGGAGGAGTGCCAATACTCAAGTAGTTCTTTGGGGATCTTTTTGAGTGCATCTGTGTGACTGTTCCACTGAAAGTTGGGTGAAAACTCAACTGTTTTAGGAAAAAAATACAAAGGAAACTGAAAGGCAGAAAAAGTGGAAACTACAAAAAGCTGAGGAAAAAACACCTGTGTGTATGACTGTCCTAATTTATCAGATCAACTCATAAACACATATCTTCCCTCTTGCTCCTAGAATCCTATTTGCATTACCTGGATTCTGGTTTACCATGGGAAAACATGCATCAGTGGACTACAGAGTACAAAAGTGGACACATATGAGAACAGAGAGCTCTCTGTGGCCAAGTTCACATGTGTGAGAGCTGGGACAGGACCCCATGTGTAAGAGGTAGCAAGTGACACATACGTGATATTTCAAGTGCTTCACTTAGGAAAGGAACTCCATAACATTCCCTCTGAAAAAGGTTGCTCACAGGTGTTTAACAAATGGTTGGCCATTTAATGGCCCGAGACAAAGCCAAGGAAGGTTAACACACTGACAAAGCGGACATTAATTATGATAACAACAATTTTCATAGAGGATCATTGCTATTATAAACCTTATTCAAAACCGTAATGCCAACAGTCATTCCCTACTTTTCCCTCATCTTTCAAATAAAGTTAGTGTCTTCATGATACAGCAGAGCAAACAGTGCAGCCAAAATCTGAGACCTTCAACTTTTAATAATTACTTGTTTGTTCAGGTACAAACAGTATTGCACTTTGGCTGGAAGATAAATCAGCACAAAGAAAGCTTCATTTCAACAGACCTCCACAAGCGCCTTTTATCCTGAAGTAAGCAAGGGGAGCAAATTGTCTCCACCAGACAATTTGGAGGGCACAAAGAGTGCTAACCATCCATGGAAACACTCAGGGGCAGGGTGGACAGGCCTTCAAGCAACCTGTTCTACTGGAAGGTGTCCCTGTTCATTGCAGGGTTGGACTAGATGCCATTAAAGGTCCCTTCCAACCTAAGCCATACTAGGATTTAACGATTGAGAGTTACAATTTGTTTGTTTTGTAGGAATCACCAAGGGGTCCATACAGAGGGGCTGTGTTTCTGAGCTACCAGGCGCTGTTCATTTAATCTTACTTTGCTAAGGAAACATGTAAAATACATTGCCTCAAGTAAAAGATATATAGACTTCTTTTTCCCCCGGCATCTCGTGATGTATAAGATATGCTTGACACTTGAAGCAGAAGGTTCTGCTGGGAAAAAGACTCACTGTGTGGTATTTCCTTGGGAAGGCACAGGGAAGGCTTCCAGCCACAGCCGCCATTAAAAATGGAAACGAGCAGGCAAAAGCTACAGATGGTAATGAGGTGCCCTTATGGAATCCCTTCATGGTGTTCAGAAATTAAACAAATAAGGTATCATAAGCATTACCCTGCAAACATTGCAACTCTGTCTCTCACAAAGATTCAAGAGTCCCAGCAACAATTAGGCCATTGAGGGCTCAGAAGATCAGCCTAATTAAAATCATCAGTGCAGAGATCAGTGACCTAACAACACTTGCTCTTGCCAGCTTTGCCACATCATCTTCCATCTACTGGTGAAGGGCCAGGAGGCAAGAGCAATGGATAGAGACTGGCCACAGGTGTGTTCTTCAGGGTTGTGGGAAGGGAAAAGAGAATGTACAGTATCACCCACACACTGGAAATTAGGCGATCAGTGAAACTTACAGAAACTAAATCTCAATTAGGTTTTGAAGTTTAAAAATGAAAATGACTGAGATCAGATGGCTGAAACATTTGTATCCAACCCATATGATATATGTGTTTAATATTATTTGGACTTTGAACTTTGCTATCTCCTTCCACTTTAAGATCTCAAAAGGTTTTGCAAGCTTTAGAAATAAAGCCTCATAATACCTCTGCAAGGTCAGCATTATTATTCTCATTTGTAAAAGTAAAATAACTTGGCCAAGGTCACTTATAGAGAGTCAGTGGCAGAGCCAGGTATAAAAACTATCTTTTTGGCTCTTGATTACATATATTTAAGGTGATCTGCAAGGGAAAAATACTTGGGTATGTGCTTATTTTTTATGTTCATTTTTATCATCATGAATAAGGAGTGTTAAGATTTTTGTAAGAGTTCATATAAACTAGCCTGAAGGACAACAGTGGTACTTCAGACAGGAATGATGATACAGATTTAATTTTCAAGCACTTTGAAATCCATGGGGAGAAAAAAAAAGTGCTAAATTAAATGTTGGTTAATAAATAACAACAATGATAATGATAATAATAATAATAATAATAATCTGCTGCAGCACTAGTAGAATAACTCCTTATGTGAGCACTGTATTTGAGAATAAAAGTAAGATGCCTCTGATACAATTACTCCATCTCATTTATTGCTAGGCCACAGTGGTATAATTATAATTATTCCACTATAGTTCTACCAGTTCATTTCCCTGTGTAAAGTAAGCCCTAAGGGATTCTTTTCCTGCTTCTATTCAACATTTTAAATTTATATTCTTTTTACTCTAGACAGCCTCTGATGGAAAATTCAGAAAACTACTGCATACCAGAAAACCTGGGGGCACATCTACAGATAGCATTAGGTTGTTGTAACTCTGACTCTGTAGATCACCTAAGGATCTACTTTTTAAAAAGTGAGAAGGAGGATCTGTGAGAACACTGAGCTAGTTTTGTTTTGAAACACATGGAACTGAGAGGAATGGGAAGTCATCAACTCAACAGCTTTCCAGGAAACAAGAAGAAAATCCTCAAAACCAAAACCCCTTTCCTGTCCCCTCCAATTGAGTGGACTGTATGAATGACAGATGCTGAAATGATCAATCTTTCTAAAACACCCAGGGTTAAGTACTCTCTGACATTCTGAAAGTATTGGTTCAGACTGTAACTAAAACAACATAGCACCACAAACTCAGTAGTCTCCAGCCCATTTATCTTTTCCACATTAGATGAAAAACCAAAGTACACCCATTTAAACAGGTGTCATATTTCATGTCAGACACCCAAACTGAGGTACCAGATTTAGCACTTATGAGGAAAATCCTGCCTTGCAAATCTCTGATGTCATTCACACAACAGCCAAAAATTTTTACTTACTGAAGTGTTCTGGCCATAGTCAGTACAGGAAATCTAAAGAAGTTGTATGATATACCTCTATCCCTACCTTGGGCTCCTATTTCATTGCTTATCTTCCTCTGGTATGCCTGGCCTTAGGTCAGTGTTATGAGATACAGCCACTGGATTGCACGCACTGTAGCTGCTCAGGTGATTAACTGCACTCCCACAGTGACAGAACCCTCCTCGACTGTGGCTTTATTTTTATACAAGTGAGAATTGAAGATTGGTGGGAAGGCAGCTAAATGATATCTCTGGAAAAACAGTACAGCTTAGATCTTTGTTGTTATATGTTCAGACTTCAGCATTCACACTTCTGCTGTACATTTCTGCATCTGTAATTGCACACTGTCCTTTCAATGTGATTTGCAGAGCTTTCATTGCTAAGCTTACCTAATAATAGAAAAGGGCTAAAAATCCCCCAAGAAGCCTTATTATAGGAGCTTGCTTAGACTGCTAGCAAAACACTTCCCCTGAATTTTTGAGGCTAGACATACACACGTATAAGCTTTATGAAATGAAGGCAAAAGAGATTTGCTCCTTTAGGATATCCATGTCTTGCCAGTGATTTCCCCTAGGTTACTGCATTTTAAGCACATAGTAGAGGCAGCAAAAATGAGAGACAGTAAAAGAGGTTGCCATACTTGTAGTACAAGCAAGAAAGGGCAAGGCCCATCCAGTTAAGAGGTGCTGCCTCGCAAAGGTCTCTGGCACCATTAAAAGTTGTGTCCTGGAAGGTTGGGCACCACCACCACAACAGCAGAAGACACACAATGACCTTCCATGGTGAAATATGAGGAAACTTGCAAAAGATGGAAAACACATTTGCCAAAGTCTGCTACCTGCACAGAGTTCCTCCAGTACACCTCCTTGAGGAGTTAGTAGCTGGATCACTATTCTTCTATCATTATTTGAATCTCCAGAAGTAGAGAAAAAACACCAGACTTTTGAAGGTTATTACATAGACATCTCTCTGATAATAGCAGAACTATTAACAATGTCATGTTTGTCTTCTGAGATCAGTAGTACAGCATTATACACTCTGTGTGCATTTTCCCAATCTACTGCACACAGCAGATCTAGGACTAAGAATCAGCTTGCAAAAAGACTTAAGCCTTTTTCAGAAAGCTCATGCTGCTGCTGCTGCTGGGACCCACCACACATGCTCCAAATCACTAGCATTAATTTACCAGAAGAAGGAGAAGGAAGATTATACATTCAACATGCATGAAGCACCAAGTGGACATCAAAGAGAAAAAAAATTTAAAAATTAAAAAAAAAAAAGAAATAAAAAGAGAAAAAAAAGAAAAAGGAAAAAAGGAAAAAAGAAGTAAAAAGAAACAAGGGGAAAAAGAAAAAGGACAGGAAAAAAGAAAAAAGAAAAAAGAAAAAAGAAAAAAAAAGAAAAAAGAAAAAAAGAAAAAAAGAAAAAAAGAAAAAAAGAAAAAAGAAAAAAGAAAAAAGAAAAAAGAAAAAAGAAAAAAGAAAAAAAGGAAAAGGAAAAGAGACCCTGTACCTGGCACCTTGCAAAGATATCAATTCCTTCCCAGGTGTGCATTTGATCTGGAAGGTCTCTGGATGATAAATATGATTGTCTTACCAAACTAAAAGCAAAAACATGCTGATTCCCACTTGCTGGGGAGGTCAGGTAATGAACAGGCAGGAAAACAAACAGAAACATCCTTGTGATGGAGGGAGTACCCTAGAAGAAGTTTTTTCTGGATATCAAAGAAGGAGAGAGGGAGGATAAAAGAGGTCCAGGCAAAACAGAGCCAGCCTAGTAACAAAGCTGCTTTTTAGTACACCCCTAAGAGAAGTCTCTCTTAAAAGAAGGTGACACAAAAGATAACATTCAATGAACCAAATTATAGCATCCACTTTAACAAAGCCATCTGAGCACAAATAGTTTGCAACACAATCCACTTTAAACAAAAAGCAAGGAAGGTGGAAACAGATACAAGCAAGTTAATTTCTGGAATAACCTGAGGTAAGAACCCAGATGCACATTTCCTTGGCTGAGTGCTCTGCAGGCTGGACAGAGTGCTTCCAAAGACTGACTTCACTAGGGACTCAAAGGTTTCACATGGTATCTTTCTTCTAAGCATCTCCTCTAAGGTGCAGCTTTTCCCAAAGTGGAAGCATAATCTTCAATCTCTATGTCAGCACGAACAACATGCAGGGAATGCTGGAGAACAGTTTCCAAGCAACTTAGATCCCAAAGCAAACAACTGCCCCACCACACATATGCTGTTCCTTTTAATCCTCCAGGGTCATCACTACTCCTCTTTTATGATGGAGAGAAAGAACTTTGTCCATATTCATCTAGGCTTTAATACGCTGGGCACCATCTCAGTGAACACAATGGAGATGCACTGTCTGCTGCACTGAAATCAACACTCTCTGGTCTCAGGGTCTTTTTTCCAGTCTGGCAGCACAGGAATGTGAAGCGATTACTTATAGCCAGTGTTTCCCAAGACAGAACCAGTCATGGTAGGATCCATCTCTTCAGCTAGAAATGCTGATTTCAGATGGCAGGGAAGTGGAAGTGTTTCGCTCATTAGGAGCAGTTTCTACCAAAAGCTGCTGCAATATGCATGATCTCACCAACCCCACAGTACTTTTTTCAGCTTTTCTCCAGGGAAAAAGGGATGAGATATTTAGAAAATAGAAGAGATAACCAGAGATGGATGGAAAAAGCAGGTTAACTAGCATGGAGATATTTGTAACCAACAGGAAAGGAAAGCGGTAGTTAAAGTTTGTCAGAAAATAAGAGTCAAATATTGCAGTCCTGCAGCATCTGTAAACATGCATTTAATTTGCCCACTCAATTATATTCAATCTTTCCTGGAGAACAGTAAACATCATGAGAGAGGAAGAAAATAAATTTCTGCTTCTAAAACTGTGAAGTCTTTCTAAATTTCAAAAAGTGATTGCAGCGTGGGCAGAATTTTGACTCCATTGATTTGAGAATTGAATTCCTCCTTAAAGAGAGTGAATAGTCATAATAGAAACCTGCTCCCAGTCATTGACCCTAAACCCTGCTTCATCTCTCATTTGAAGGGATTGCTTCTGGTACAATCACTGCAGCAATGTGTCTTACTGTGTTCAATCCATGTCTGCTGGTCTTCACACCAAATGATGGTATTAAATCAACAGCAGAAGCCAAAATTTTTTTAGATATGAGGAAATTGTAAGAACAATGTGGACAAAAGCTTAGCAAGACTCCTTTCACTTGCCTAACTAAACCCCAAAGTTGGTAAAGAGCATAATTTGATAGGGGGGAGTGTAGGGTTGGGTGTACTTAGAGCATCCACTGCTCATGAAAAATCAGAGATGTCACTAAGATGTTGATACTTTAGCCAACATAATACCCAGCACAACATAAACAAGGATTGCCACAGCAACATTGGCTTGAAGCACTTTTTTCCTTTCACATGTCATTTCCCACTGTGTGAATTATCTCACCACACTTCAGAGCTTCAGGTTTCCACACATTCCCTTTGATTTCTTATCAGAGGATGGTGAAGCAGGGAGGCCTGATTTCAAGGACTACAAGGCAGACCTGCTACATTGACTTCTATCTTTTCTTCTACTCCTGTAGAAGTAAGCTTGTGTGGATGTTTTTATGCTACTTGAAGGATTCCCTAGGGAAGACAACTTCTCAGTCAACTGCTGAAGCATGTTTCCTGACAACACAAACAGCAAGGAGCAAGGCAAGGGACCCAGCCCAGTAAGACAGCATGAGATACCATATGAAATCTATTTTATGCTTAGCATCTGGACAGACACCCCATAGCAGACACAGACAGCCCACAGAATCATCAGTAGATATACTGGCCTATTTTGCCCTCATAAGCAAGGAAGAGTAGAAACACAGTTATTAAACAGGCAGTTTGGGTTTATCCAGAGGTTGTGGAACAGGAAACCTGAGTAATTTTTTTTCTTTCTCATAATGGCCTGTGATTTGACCAACACAGTATAACTGTGCAATATCTAAATTAAATTCTTATTGAGACTATCTTACTTCAAGCTAGACTTCTTCTGCTCTCTCCCTTCGAATTTCTAGACCAGATAGAATGAACACTGATGATCAATGAAGTTCAACCAAAGTTCAGCACAGAGGCAGTTCCATGCAGGAGACTAACTGAGCAAATCTAAAAGACCACGCAACTAAGTGTAACACACTTAGTTAGGAGATTGCCAAAACGGCAGCTCTGGAGTTCAGCGTACATTCTATTCCCACAATTAATGTAAACTCAAACTTACTTGTCTGTTATGTTCTACCTTTTGCCCTTTCCAGAATAAAGTCAGGACAATGTTCCCCTTTTTCTTGCCCTTCTCCCATTTTCTGTTTCATAAAATGAACAAAACAAGGACTATCACAAAATTAACGGTGAAAAAAAAAACCAAACAAGCAGAGCAGAACATGGCAGATTAGACAGTTAGATAGGAGAAGGTATAACAAAACCAGAGAAGGACAGGATCTGCTTTTGCCCACCAAGTGCTCCTCATTTGTACAAGGAACCACAGTATATCGTCATCATTCCCCTCTATTCCACACAAATCACTGTGCTGTAACCATTTTATACCTTCATTTGAGCCTCTATTAATCTTCCTTTCGGGGACAGCTCCTGAAAGTCCTCCTGTTTTTCTGTTTCCCATTAGAGACGTGCACAAACCCCTCAAAGCTACAGCTTCATCATGCTTCTTCTAGCACCAGATCTTACCAGAGTAAATTAAGGGGAAGGAAACCTCAACTGATTAGACAGAAATCTTATTGAGTCTGTGAAATACTTCACATATGTTCTGACGATGATGGTGTTTTGCTACAAGACATACTCAAGAAGGAGAGAAAAAAAGAAGGTAATCACAGCCAGAGAAGAGTGGGCTGAGAACATGTGAGAGGGAGAGCTCTGCAGACACACAGGTCGGTGCAGAAGGAGAGGGAGGAGGTGCTCCAGATGCCAGAGCTGAGATTCCTCCACAACCCATGGTGTAGACCATGGTAAGGCACCTGTGCCCCTGCAGCTCATGGAGAATGCAGAAATCCATATGCAGCCCATGGAAGAGGCCCCCCACCTGCTGGAGCAGGTAGATGCTTGAGGGGAGGCTGTGAGCCCATGGGCACCAGTGGAGAAAGAAATGCTGGAGCAGCCTGTCCTTGAGGGACTGCACCCTGTGAAGGAATGACCCACACTGCAGCAGCTGAGGGGTGCTGCTGCCTGTGGGAGATGGAGCCATGTCTGAGAAGTTCATGGAGCACTCTCTTCTACAGGAGGGACCCCACAGTGCAGCAGGGGAAGGACTCCTCTCCCTGAGCAGCAGGAGAAGCCACAGGTGATGAAATGACCATAACCCCCATTCCCTGTCTCCTTGTGCCACCGGGGGAGGAGGTAGAGCAGGGAGGGAGGGAGGGGTGGGCAGAAGGTGTTTTGAAGATTCTATTTTACTTCTCATTATCCTGCTCTGACTTTGTTATTAATAAATTCACTTCATATCCCTCAGTTGAAACTGTTTTGCTTGTGATGGTATTTGGTGAGTGATCTCTCTTGACACTTATCTTATGACCCCTTCATTATATTTTCTCTCCCCTGTCCAGTTGCAGAGGGGAGGAAGAGACTTTGGTGGGTACCTGGCTTTCAGCCAGGGTCACCCCCCTACACTGGGATAGCAGTGAACAAACAGCTGCACTGAGAGCAAACATGAATCAAAGATGGAAAAACAATTTTTCCCCCCAGAAGCTAAAAGTGCTTCCATTTCAGTCCTAAACTGTTCTGCAAAAGAAACAACAGTCATGAAGCTTCCTTCAGGAAATCAAAGACTGAATTGAGAGGAAAGCAAAGAAATTATTTTGATAACAGTTCAGAAGTTGAAGCACTTGTAAAAAAGATGGAAGCATCCTCAAAGTTCATTAACTTCTGAAGCAGTGTCCCATGTCCAGCTTTGCTAGTGAACACCCAGAGTAATGGGGAATGCTTCAGGTTTGTGCATTCTACACTGTTTCCTTAGAACTGCAAGGAGCCCACCAGCTGCAAGCCCTGTTCCCCTCTTTCAGAAAGGCTATGTTAGATAAGGAAATACCACTCTGGTCAGTCATGGTCAACAGACCTTTTCTCTTTCAATCTCTTTTTCCCTCTCCTTCCATTTGAGGCTTTTTCCTTCTTTCTTTTAATATATGAAGGCAATATTTACAGCCAAAGCAGTGCTGAGTAAGATGCAGTGATTATGGCTGATTTTATCACAGCCGTATTACTTAGCTGCAAGGTGAAGCGCTGTGCTAAAATGGATCATGAATCCCTGAAATTGACTATCCGTCACCTTTATAATCCTGATGGAAAGGCAGGTCAGATCAGGCCTGACAACTCCCCATGCAAATGAGACTACACCAGTGACGTCTGCTTGCTTCAAGGCATTTATTTGTCTGGAGAGGAAGGTGATGCCTTAGGGAATTGGACTAGAGAAAGAAGGAGAGGAGAAACCAACTACTTCAACTGTCCCTGCAGGAATCAAGTGCAAATACAGGAGCCAATTTTGTGCACAGAAAGACTGCTAGAAATATTGAATGAAAGAATATTACAAGCAGCTAAGAATCAGGACTGTGGCATGAATGCCTCCCCCTAGGTAGAAGAACAGATTTCAGTTTCAAAGTTAGAAAAATAAAATAACACGACCTCACCACTGGGAATTTGTAGGATCACATGAAATCCATAAATGAGGAAAAAACTGCTAAAATATCTGAAGATTCTAGTCATAATTCCTTCCAATTCAGTGTCAGTTTCTTTCTCACAAAGTCAGATTTAAGAAGTGTCTGTAAGTTTGCAGACCAAATCCATCAGGGTGTAAGCAGTGGCCATTACGTGTGGCACCTATGCAAGAAGGCTCACAGAGTGATGGAAATGTTGAATCGCACAGAAGGCATTTATTTGTAGACAATCAGTTCACTTGATGTGAAAATCACTAAACTACTCCATTGAATCTGTTTAACTGGCATATGGCCATTTTAAGGAAACTTCCCACTCTGACCATTCACAAGACTCTCTTGCAGTCACACTCCCTAGGCCAGGGATTTTATCTGCTGCGACCAAAGACCCTTTGCAGCAGGTGGCTCCAGTGAGCCAACACTTCCTTCTTGACTCTCTACATACCCCAGTCACACAGTCAGACCAGATTTCCTCAGCAGTTTGAGCCCAGGTTTCCCTTAGCACAGTCTCAGATGTCTCATTCCATCGATAAAGCAATTTATTCAGGGTGCAGTAACATTGAAACAGCCCAAGCTGGTGCCTCTGAGGAGGAACCAGCAACAAAGTACTCCCTTGGCTTTTATCCCCTCACAGTCCTAGCTCAAAAACCTCTTGCTCTTCCCTTCTGAGTCTTCAGCCCTTTGCAGTGTCTCCCAGTGCCCATCCACCCAGCCTGTCCACCAGCCTTTGTGCCCTTTGTTATGAAAAGGGTTGGCAGTCTACAGCCTCCTGTCTCTGGCTCCTGCCACCCAGAACTCAACCTGCAGTGCCCACTGCAGCTGCACCAGAGGCATTCCTCAACAACCACAAGCAAGAGGGACACCCCTTAAGAAAAGACTAACTAGCATGTTATCTACTCTTTCTAATGAGACTGATGTGCTGCTTTAGGTAAACACCAGCTTCTTAAGGCAAGACTTGTTCTGAAGTATAAACACAGGCTGTCTCATTCACACACCTCCCAGGTTTGGGCATATCTCAGTACCAGTGAGCAGAGTGCTTGCTCTTGGCACCCATGTTCTATTCCCAGCATAATTTCTTACAAATCAGGCAGCCTAGCCATAGTCATTAACACTACTGTTCCTGATTCCTGCCCATGATAAAAGAGGTTAATATTACGTAGGTCACAGAGCTCCTACACCCTTGTTGTTAAAAGTGGGGTAGACTCTTTGAGATCCACAGATAGACGATATTAAAGAAGGGCGAAGACTACTTACATCTTGCTCTTCTCACCTGTCCTTTCTTCCCCTTTCCTCTAGTGTCTCTCCTGGGTAAGTCACATCCCAGCTAAACCTCTTAGTGAGTGATTACATTAGAGATAGTGCTAATTACCAAGTGTCGTCTTCATGGTACAATCTTATCGACACCCCACACTTTCTCCCCTGAGGTGAGGGGGCTTGATCCATTTCATAAAAGTATCCTAGTTATCTGCTCCAGCAAGCTCCATTCCCTCAGACCTGAAGGTGGATATTTTTTCCTCTTTTTTTTCCTCACCTTAAGTACAGATTCAAAGCTTTTCTGGTAGAACCTCTTGCAGGGAGGTGGGGTTACCCCAGCAACAGATTTGTGGGTATTGTCCTGTGTATACACACTCATAGGCTCCTCTACAGCAAGCACTGCAGTTCTAATGCCCTCCACCAGGCACAGGAAGTCAGCATCTGCCCACAGCTGAGAACACCAGGTTTGGAACCTGGGGTAACAAAGGTAGAGTAGAGATAGCTGCAAGAAATTCCCATAAATACTTTGGTAAGGCTACTGAATCACAATTTAGTATTGCCTGGTATTTTTTTCCTAGAATCTCCATTTTACCAAGCTCTGTCACTAGTGTCTGCTCTCTCAATTCGGCCATGCTCTTCTGCCCTGCAGCACCCCCAACCCTGAGTTTGGGGCTCCCTCCACATATCTGACAACTTAACATGGGGTAGGCTCAATGACCCGGTAGGTTTGGCTACAATACTGCTGGTTACCAAGGTTTTAACAGGGTAATTTCATCTTGCATTATAATCCAGAACACCATTTGCTTTTTTATTAGTGGATGCTTCAGCTGTATTCTTTCTGGGGGTTTGGTTATTTTTATGTTTGAAGGTTGTTAGTGCTTTGTTGGGTTTTTTTTTCTTTTTTTTTTTTTCCCCATATAATTTGTGTGCATATTACTCGCTGTCCCTGGAATTCATTTTGTTCCCTGCTAATGAAACCTCTGCGTCGCTAACAAAGCAGAAAATAAAAAAGGTAAATAGCACTCTCCAGAAACAATTTGTTTCTTGTTCTGTAAATTTTTACTGAACAGCGTCTCAGGGAATTTTCACTCCAATAAAAGAAGAGAGAAGCAGGAGATGATTGAGAAGGGGATAGAAATGCAGTTAGTTGATCTGGAAAGGAAATAATAATTATATGCACACCACAGACAAATAGATACCCAGAGAGCTGCACCTGTGAAACTCCAGAAAGCACTTGAGCACCCAAGTCATTTGATTGAGTAGAAACCACTGGTTGTAGAGACATTTGAAGGGGGGGATTTGTTTTCTCATGTTTGACCCTTTGGATCTACACCAGCCTCAGAGAACAGAAGAGGACACAGAATATTAATGAGCAATCCTGTTCTGCTAAAACACCTAAGGTAGGTGTAGACCATGTCTTGGCAGTATTGGTGGCAATGAATACAAAGGAGAAAATGAAAAAACTTAGGAAGAGGTGATGCTGGTTTTTCCTACTACCGCTAGAGAAAGGCACAGGACATTCTACTAAAGGTAGTTTCTTTCTCACATAGATGAGTCATCATGTTCACTTTCAATCAGCTGAATACAAGTCACAAAGCTGAGATTTTCCAAAAAGATTAGACCACTGAAGAGATTTTGAAGTTTATATTGAATATCTTAGGTTAAAGGGTTGCAATTGAAAAAGATCTGAATTTTTAGCTGCTTCCACTGACTTTACTGTCTGACATCCAGATCCTAAACCCTCTAATCCAAGCAGGGAGGTAAAAAAAAATGTCATAGGGCAGGAATGAAGATGCTCTTACATTCTTTCCATCAATAATCAAGTAATATGTTATCTCTGTGCCTTATTGCTTGGGAACTAAGAAATTAGTACACTTCCTGGAAAAAAAAACCAACCAACATCAGATTCTGCCAGAGTGAAATGCACTGAAAGCCAGGTTTTATTTCTGAGATTACTCCACTGGCTAAAGTAGCCAAGGGAATTAGATGGCCAAAAGCCATGTGGCCCTTAGTCCCTTTGCCACCTTTAGAGCTGCACACACAGAGCTCCATGCATGAACACACCTTTGCCCTATCACTCACTGGATTACTGGACCAGCCCTTGTATGGAAGATTAAATACAAACTGCTCTACTGCTAAAGCATATTTATTGAGCTTTAAACACCACGTAATTTATACATCTCTCCTCACAGAGTTGGAAAAACTCCATCAACAATAATAACGGCAACATTCAATTTCAACTGGTGTGTTTTTAACCTACAATAAGCAACCTGTTATAACTATAAAGAGGGCTTTAGAAGTTATGCAAGGTATTAATTGAGCTGCTAGGAGACCATGCAGGTTGGTTTTGTAGTAACTCTGCAATGAAAAAGAATGCAGCAACCAGAAAAATCCTGGCAAGACAGCAGCACCATCTTAGGAGATGATTTCTTCAGCTGTACTAGTTATTTACATGAAGTCAATTCCAAGTGATTATTAAGAACATGAGGTTTATCGTTCAGTATAAAAGGCCAGTTCATTACGTCCCCACAAGCTACAGCTTAAATGGCAAACCTCGATAATTTAGTTTTTCTAACAGCAGTTTGGAATTTAATCGCTGCACAATAACTGCATTAATTCTGAATTAATTTCTTAATGGAGATGTAATTGTCTTGAGTTTCATCTGAGGGGCCAAAATATCCTCTCACCAGCATAAATCCAGTGGAACTTCAATTGAGAGAGTAGGATGATTTCAGCATAAGGAAACTTGAAGTCAACAGGCAGCTGAGTTTTACACTGGCATCAGAGGAAACAGTATGGCCCCACCATCATTTGCACTGTTCACTTTCAGTCCCATATGACCCTTGTTTGCCTGGGCAGCATTCTTACAAGGACTGAACGCAAATGAAATCACATCTGTTTACTGACATGATTATAATAAGAATGCTTCATTCCAAAAGGCTGCAAAGCATTTTGCTGCAGGGAAAACATTTCTTTCTATCAATAACTAAATGCTTTTAGGTCTGGGGTGAAGACACCAGCTCACATAGATGAAGAAGCGAAAAAGGCAGATGGCAACATTTCTATTTGGCTTAGACATTCAAGCTAACACCTCCAAGTACTATAAAAAGCCCTGTATGAACAGTTTAAAGACAATGCCTTCAGAAGGTGTTCATAAGAACTCAGATGCTATTGTGGCAGGCACGCTGGAAATCCTTAAGGTAGAAATGAAATCAGTGGGAACAAGAAAATGATCACTGCTACAGTCATAATATGGATGAGAATAGTGATGGCAAGGAACTGATATTGTAGGAAGAATGCCTAGATAGCATGAGCAGGGACTAATGAAACACATTTTAGCTCTTACAGTTGCCGATTTGAATGGATGAACTCGTAGTGGCAAGAAGAAAGTTGAGAACACAAAAAGCAACAAAGAAATAAACCATCTGGAAAAATCAGTGTGACAGATGAAAGTTACAGTGACAAATCTGCATGTCATACAGGAGATTAGAGTTTACTCAGTTCCTTAGGGCTGCGAGCAGTTACTTGAGGCCCATCCCATTCAAGGCCACACCAAGGAACATACCAAATGTGGCAGTAACACCTCTTAGAATCCAAGCCAGACAGGTAAGTTGCAAACTGAATCCACAATAGCAAGTAAACCTGACTGACAAAACACAAAGTAACACAGCCCACAATTCCCTTACTTCAGCTTAAGGCCTACCACCTGCCACCATATACAACTCTTTCTTGTTGCAAGCAGGCAGAGAGAAAATTTTCAGATGCTCATGTTGAGCATTTTCCTACCAGCACCACAGCAAGGTCATGTGAATTTTCGATCCATTTTACTTCTATTCACACCACTGGTGACACAGAACCACCAATAGCCCCTCTAGTGTTTGATTTAATATTTATCAAATGAGAAGAGCAGTCACAAACAGTATCCTGCTAAAACATCACACACCTGCTCACCTGCTCCTTGAGGACCTCCTCCACAGACACTGCCCTGACACAACTTTTGATAGAAGAAAGAGAGCAGCTTGCTTTGAGGTCTACTATTTATATATGAATACATCAGCAATAGATTCATTTACACACAAGACATACATAAGCAAATAGATATTCACTACCTTTTTTTTGTGAAGGCAAAAAGTCATAACAACTACTCCTCCTCTAGGGCCAGAAAGAAAACTAGTAGAAAATGTTCATGATGTGAGCAAGGCAGTCAGCATCAGAAGTTGTGTTAAGAGATTAAGAGACCCTGGCTCTTTGTATGCCTGAAAAGGATGCCGGCTTTCAGGTCAGTGAGCTGACCCTCCTTATCGATAGAGGTCATGATGAAATTTAGCAGATCAATCATCTAAACTGTTGGAGAGAAAGGAAAAAAGACCTGCCAGAACAGTTTTGATTTAATTTTTTATCAAAATCTGATCTCCTGTGGAAATTGTCAACTTCAATGAAATGTTTGATGGCTAAACATTCAAGAGTTTCATTGCGTTAATCTCGGAACATTTTGTTTAGATCCATTTTTTTTTTTTTTTTTAATGTCATGTTAGTACTTCATTTGATCTATTGCTCTCTATCAGATGTGTGCGAATTATTATTTACTTATTAGTCTAATACAATAAAAATGGAAAAGTAAATAAATCAGAGGAAATAGTGAGAGTTTAAATAAAAAAATAAATTCTTCATTGGGAGAAAATTGAACTCTAAATTCAGACTTCATCTCAATTTATTGAGACAGGCTAAAGTTCTAGCATGCACAATATAACTGCCCTGGCAGTCTAGTCATTATAGGCTCTTCTGGCCACTGCACAGGCTGTGCCAGACCAACTGGGAAAGGAAATAAAGCTTAGAGAAAGAAAGATACAACTTAGTTATACCTCAGAGAGAAATGGAATTTGCTATAGCCTCTGGCATTCTGTGGTATCACAGGCATTTGCCTGTGGTGTCCCGATTCCCTGACATGCAAGACACAGTATAATTCACATTAGGGCAGATTTTCCAAATGCAGGTGACAGACTAAAGACTTACCTGTGGTACAGTATGTCACTGGATTAAGTAATTTTTATGTTTAAAAGACATTTTTATGTGTCTTTACATCCTTAGATCACATCCATCACTACAGTATTGTAGCAGCTGGTGATGTTCATCAGAAACAAAATCAATAAGCAGTCAAAATTGCATATAATGGTGGCCAAAACTGGGTTCTTAATTCCACATTTTGGCAGAGAATAAATTGCATGATCCTTCACACTGAAAGACCAAATGTGATCAGGAAAGCCCCAGCAAGCCCCATGCTGAAACTCCACAATAACTTATAAAATGCACTTATACATAACTACAAATCTAAGTCAAAGCACTGGGATCAGACCCAGTAAAATTCTCTGGTCTCTGAGAGTCATGGTGGTGGGTCTGAAGGGTACAACAGCCTTTTCTGGACTTCAGACCTATGAATCTGTGAATTCACAAGAAAGAACTGCATACTTCAACCAAAATCATCCTGAATCATTCAATCTGTAGCATCTACAGACACATCCTACAATACCCACATTTGGGCAGCAGAACACTCCAAGCACTCCTGCACATTGAGGGAGAGGATGAAGTAGGTGAGTTTTCAGGATCCCTGTAAACCATTTCCTCTTTGATGCCTATGAAACCTGCACAGACTAGGCAGCAGGGAGCTTTCATACAGCTCACCTGGCAGGACTAACCTGGACCAATCCCATGGAAAGTGTCACCATTCGCAGAAAAAAAATGCTATAAAAAAATGTTCTTTTTGCAAACATATATTACTAATGGGAAGCTGGTACCGGACTCCGTGCTCTCTTCCAGCTTTGCATACAAGGAGTGCTGGGGTTATTACTGGTTCATCATATATTCCATTAAGACTGACAGTCTAAAAAGAGAAGTGTCATTTGCACAAGTTCTCACCAAGCTTCAGCAGCCCTGTCAGTGTCACAGCTCGACTAAGATTCTGTAGTGAGCAAAAATGAAGTCAGAACCTCTTTAATATATAATTAGCAATAAGAGGAGTGAGGGCATTTGAATAATACATCTCATGGTCAGATAAAGCTGTAGGAGCCAAAGAGAAAGGGCACAACAAGTCAACAGGGCAAAAATCAGAGAAAAATGAGACTAATGTGTCTGTGTAAAGTAAGAGGTCCAGTTTTAAGCTGATAATAAAAGTAGTGCTTTGCATTTCAAAATACCATGTTTCCAAACCCTTTTCTTTCAAAAATTTCCAAAACAGAGTCAAAGGCTTGTGAGAACAACTGCTCCCTTATGCAGAGAAAACAAAAATCCATAGGAAGGCTGTGAAATTTCCAGAGCCACTTTCAGGTTGTTGGTGGCAGAGTGGAAAAGACCAATCTCTAATGGCTGGAGAAACAGGCCATTCCCATCCTATCCATGATGAAGAGTGCCCAGAAAAAGAGGAATAATGCTCAACACTGCTGAGTTTTCCCATATACTGGATTAAAGAGTAATGTTTGGTATTAGCATCAAGTTCACTGGTGCTAGGCTTGCCTAAGGCTACACTAGCAAATGCTATACTCTCAATGCCTGACAAATGCAGAGAAAAATGATAGAATGCAAATGATTTAGTGCTAAACCCCCTATTTTCAGCACCTCAAATACAGATGTGTTTTTCTCTTGTATTTTAGTTCATGTTCCTCATTTTATTCACAACTTTGCTTCTTTTTTTTTTTTTTTTTTTTTTAATTTTCAGAAGTACCTAGAATTGAAGATCAGGCTTCATTTAAAGCCATCACCTTAATAACTACAGCACTTGCAAAAAAATAGCATAGATATAACTTTTCATTTTTCAGCAGAGCAGATCTTCTGACCTTGACACATTTGTGGTCAATTTTAACTGAGTGTACCATGCCTATCCACCAACTCATCCATCATATCTGTTTCCCTCAGGCTTTCCCATCCTGATACAACAATCCTTTTTAGTTCCTGTAGCTACTGTATGTGGAAAGGACCATAGTGCTTCACAGGAAATTTCCAGCCGAGAACAACCACAGAAAGAGTGAAAAACACCTTAGGGCAAGGAGGAGTTAGAGGGGGGATTAAACAGGGTGCTCTATTGCTCCCCAAAAATAAAGCTTCAATAAAGTAAATAAAAAGGCATACACAAAAATCCCTTCAGCTCCTTATTTAAAGGTAGAGCAGCAACAAAGCAGCAGCCTGCAGCTGGGGCAGCAGACTAAGCTATGGACCTGTGCAGGCAGAAAATCCTTAGAGATGGGATTGCCTTCTGCATTAAGAGCACAAAATCTGAGATAATGGTTTCATCTGACACCTACTGAAAATAAAATTATTATTTTTTTAATAATACTTCCAGGGGGTGCAGTACACAGCTGAGTTCCTCAGCCAAGCTGGCAGCATCCTTGGGAAAACCTGTGTAAGAAAGGGTAGGAAAAAGCAGGGGAGGGGGGGAGCGGGGAAGAGTGAGAAACTGCAGTGGTATTACAGTAGTCTGAGGAGGGAAAAACAGACTTGCATGTACTGACCCATTCCCCATAACTGTAGGTAGACATATCTGAACCCCACCCATAGAAAACAGACATACGAACAAACAAACAAATAACAATGAAAAAAAAACCCACAAAACCCACAGGAAAGGGAACAAGTTAGATGGCCAGTTTCTTAAAGTGATACCCAAGTTTCTGACTATATCCATGACTTTCGGTACCTCATAGCTTTCAAAAGCAAAGGGCCACAACAGGGATGAGCTATGGATGAGAGAACAAAGACCAGACTCCCACCCCTGGAGAAAACCTGGACTCAGAGAAACACTGCATCAGGCTAAAATGCAGCAGAAATCTGTTAAAGTGATGCTTTTAGTCACAGAACCTTCTTCCATTTCGAAAGGAATGTTACTCCAGGAAATTTCCAGCTGAAAGATGCAGAGAGGCTACAGTGCCAGAAGAATCGGAATCATCTCCAGCTGATGACTAAAGGAACCTAACAAGGACCTTGCTTAGAAGGAGCAGGAGTGCTCTGCAAGCACACAGATCATTAACAGATGAGAGGTTTTTGGTCACAACAAACACTTATAACAGAGAACAGCTGGTCGTAAAAGAGAGACCCTAAAAATTATACTGATTATGCACTTAGTTCCCTACAACATGTTTCTTGGAAATATTTCACAGGCACCACATTAGCTTGCATAGTTGGAATTATAGGGACTCTGTAGAGAGGAAAAGTTCAAATAGAGAGGAAGGGTATAAACGTTTTTGGGAATGCAGGGATTACACTCTATGTGTGCAAGAGAGGATGGGCTCAGGATGGGTTCCATCTTAACTACAGTAGACCCTGACTGTGCTACCAAAAAATAATAAAGTTTGGAGGAGATTTTCTTAAATTCAGAGTTAAGGAAGGCTGGCAGGTGCTGAGGAGTGCTCAAGTCACACAAAGACATCTGCTGGGGATGTCAGCAATAGAGACATAACTGTTATCTGGGAGCAGAGGATAGGACAGAAAATTCAGCTAGAGCAAAGCTAAGACACATCAAAATGAAAAAATAAATTCTGAAATATAACAGGTCTTCTGACACAGAATTTCAATAAAATTAGGCACTGGGCCAAGACTAAAAATCATCATGTGTACACACGCCATTGCATAGGCTTCTGAGCAATAATGAGTAAATGAGTACACTGGATAATGGAAGAAAACCTTGCTATAATAAAGACTAATAAAATGACAAGGATCAATGGAAGAAGCTGATCTTTGGTTTCAAAGTGTACATGAAGCATAGCAGGCTTTAGAGGTGAGTGCACTCACAGAATCCAGAGAGGGAGTGTTTTGAGACGTTAATATGAGAGCTCCAATACATAAGCCCAAAACCCCTTAATAGAAAAATATTCTTTATACTAGCAAGGTTACATTATCATCCTCTTGATCAAGAGAACAAAAAAATACAAAATGCATAAACTTGATGAACATCAAAGCAGTAATCAGTCTAATAAAGCAGAAAAAAGTGGATGACTTTGGTTATCTGCTTACAGAAATGAGTCATGTGTCATGTTGGGTGACAGTTTAGAAAAATAATTTCTTGATGTCTTATATAAATTATCACTTAGAACAGCTGACTCCAGAGCTCTCAGAGACAGGAGACTATTTGAAGTGCAATTTGACATGAAAGACAAAAGTCTGTTTGCAAAGCAACTGTTGTTGATGCACTGAAAAACAATGACCACAAACAGGCTCAATGTCCTTCAGGGATTACATACACACACCAAAATAAAATAATAAAAAACCCCAAGCAACACATATGAGGTACTAAATTTTTGGAAAGGGATTTGTAAAATTACTGAGGAAGTTGGCTGGGAAAAGAAGAAACATCAAAAATGGTAAGGATTAAATCCATATCCTAAGGACAACAGGGAAAAAAAAAATCATCCACCCAAGAATCAGAAACTCACTGCAAAACAAGAAAGTTAAACATGAATCTAGGCAATGAAATAACGAAACTCTTAAAACAGAATAGTACATTTAAATGGACAGGCTAAAGAAATTATTTTTTATATTGTGCTTGTGCTGGGGCAAGGTTTCCATTCCACTGAAATGGATATGCTAGAGCCTCTAAAAATCCATTGGGTTTGTAAAGGACATATGTTAGGTCCAGTAATCAAAGCACCCATGATGGCACCAAGATTCAGATTATGCAGAGAGAGATTTGAAAGCTGGCATTATGAATTAAAAAAAAAAAAACTAAAAAAACCCAAAAAAACAGAGAGGTGAAGTACTAGATTAAATGGAGGCCAAGACTGAAGGGCATTTGGATGCGGATTTAGGGAATCCAGGTCTGGGACAGCAGACCATGGTAGGTAAGACTTCAGGCCAAACACACTGCATTTCCTTCTATTTCATGAAGAAGCAACACAAAAAATCCTACAGATTCCATAGATAAGGCAGAGTTCATGTCAAACCTTTCATAGGAAGGTATGAATTTGTTGCTATTTACTCCCCATATGTCATAATGAAATCTCACTGAGAATTCTAATAACATTTTCTTTAAAAAATAAGAAATAAAAAAGACAGGAATAATAATAAAAAAAATTCTAAACCCTCAGGATTGGAGCAGGAAGAGCAATGTTCAGAACTCAACTCACAGTATTTAATTCTTTACAGCTGTATATTCCACACAGATAGTATCGGCGGGAATTGGGGGACACAGATGCCTTTAGCCATGATGCACTGAATGAAGGGAAGAGGTGAGAGGAAAGCTCACTTTCTACATACGAGAAGAACCGATAAATCACAGCCTGGCTGGCGTGGCAAACACCAGTCCCTCTGGCAGCTTTGTAATTACTCCCTAAATGTGGTCTCAACCCTCTTGATGTAGAGATAAATAACTTTATGTGCAAAGCAATTAAAGCCTCAGGCAACACTGCTGGCAAAGCGTGGCCACTATGTGTCACTATCCATTTGCCAGAGAGGTGTACAAGAGGTACTGAGTTTATTAAACAGAGCCAGAGCACTGTCTTCCACACATCAACCTGCCAGAGGCCTTCTTTGGATGGCCTTCAAACAATTGTTTCTGCTCTCCAAAGCAATGAAACATCCTGGTCCAAAGGCTGAACCCGAAGTGAGGTGAGACCCTCCAAGCAGTGTGCTAGGCATTTTGCTTCTATCCACACTCCCAGAAGAGAGTGGTTTTCTGCTCTGTAAGTCTGATACCTACTGGGGAACCTCTGAAGGTATTATCAATCATCGTGATTAGATTCCTCCTCTTCTCAGGAGAGATCATGCTCAGTTGAAACAAGAGCTATTGCTGGGATGGTAACAAATCACTCTGCAGCAGAGTTCTTCTTGCTGCATTCCTGCTCCCTTATTTGTGTGCATTTCTCTGCCCTTTTCCTGGATGGTTATGTTTTCACTAAATCTCCTGTCTATCCAAAGCAGAACATGCCTCAATGTTTTTCTCACACCTGACACCTACTCATAGTGACAGCTCTGGAAAGCAAACTTAGGAAAAAGTCCTCCTGCAATCTCATACAGCTGGGTGAAACAGCACCACACTTTGACACCTGAATCCTTTCCTTCCCTCGGGAGCTGCTGGCCTACTCAGCTCAGAAGCACTGCATACTGCAGCATCCACATTAAAAAAAGGAAAAAATCCCAGGAAAGCACCGAGCGGAATGCAAGCTGGAACATTAGCTATGCCATGACGTGCTTGCACGACCTCAAAGCAGGCATCATATGCCAGGCAAATCACCTGGTGGGGATTCCTGTAGCCTGCAAGAAGACATGGACTAGCTATATCTGTCACAGCAAATTATGCATCTTTCTGCATGACTCCTATAATAAGGTACCTGACTGGAGTGATGCAGCTATGGGCTGGGTCAGTCTCCAGCTTTCTGGGGCTGCACATCTCCAAGTGACCTGGAAAAAGTGGGATAGCTTCTGTTTTTTAAGAAAAATTAACAAACCCAAAATATTTCAGTTTTGAAAAAGCCTTTTTTTTTTTTCTCTTCTGGCTTTAAACCACCATCAAAAGAAAATAAATCAGCACAACAGCCATTTCATTCAACGTTCTTCTTGGAAAAGATATTCATAACTTTTTAACCTGGTCTGTAGAGACAGAGCTTAAAACAGTATTGGTGTTTTGAAAAGAAGCCGTGCTCCTTTTAAGTCAGTTCTGATCAATAATCAAAGCTGCTACTAGGGGGCACTGTGACATACACGGGAGGCTCAGCTCTGCTTCCCGCTGCCTATTCCTGCCTCCATTAAATCTTTCACAATTCCTTGGGTAAAAAATACAGCTAAAGTCCAGTTTGGGTCATTTCACTCTTCCTAGTAACATACCTCTTAAACTTTAATATGTGTACGATGCATCACTCCCCTCTCTGTCCCCCCTACTTCTTTAGCACAAAAATACTCAACAAATGCTGTATGCTTCTTCAGATGTTACTGTGTTTTACTGATTGAAGGAATTGAAACTTGTTTGTAAAACAATTTGAGATTGTTCAGGACAATCATGACAATGTAAAGTAAGAGTTAAGAATTATAATAGTAATCATAATAATAACAATGATAATGAGTATTTCTCTTCCCACTGCAATGAACCCATCTGGAAGGCCTCAGTATGAGGCTTCAGAAGTATCCAAAACTGTGATTAGAAAGAAATTCATTTCGGCAGGAAGGTGGAAGCTCAGAATGCCAAAGAAAGAAAAAAGGAAGAGAAAAATCCTTTCTAGTTTTGGCCAACAGACCTCATCGGAAATTCTTTTGAAATGTTATTCTCTGGAAGAGAGCTCAGTTAGCAATATTCTGCAAATGCTCAGCCCACTTCATCCATCTGCCAAGCTGAGAATGAATATTCATAGCAAGTTATTTTAATCATTGTGTTTTTCTTGATGTGACATAATTCTATATAATTTTTCCCCCCGGAAAAAAAAAAGAAAAAAAAAAAAAAAACAGAAAAAAAGTGCCCTCTTTTTATGCTGTCAAGTCAGAAAGTTTTTTTTCTCCATCTGCAAGGAAGAAAAAAGGGACATTGGGTGGCTCACGCATGGGTTGTAGCAACATCCTCATCAATGCTTCTCAAATCCCTGCATTAACAACCTAGCCAATGACACTGGTGCAAACAGTATGTACTGGCTTTTACCTGTCCCTGTTGAACACAAGGGATCAACACCTCCCACAAGTGACAATTGGGGTGACAACACCAGACTAATGTAGGCTGGGAATGGCATCCGCTGGCAAAACGTACATGGGGGAGCAATGGAAACTGCACAGGAAGAGCTGGGTTTGGGGAGCTCAGGGCTGGTAGAGCCTGGATGCTGTAGCTGGAGGATGAGGGAAATAGAGAGTTACTGCAGATATGTTCAGGGGATGCTGCTTGTAGTCACACACCCTCATAAGCACATACTACACAAAAATGCTTTTACAATTTTTGATAGCTTCTTAAAATAGTTTTCGTTCAACACTTAGCAAAATTTCACACTTTTGGCAAAATTGTCCAAGCACAGACAGGTTATAAATATTTTAGAGTACACAGACATACCTCAGGAATGAAATGGGTCCTCCCCTGATTCTAAATGGTGCTCCTGGTTCCGAGTACATCAGGAGGACATTTTATTATGGTTGAAAATCTTGAGGAAAAACCTTGTTCCTGCAATAATCAAGAGTCTAAAATATTCAATACTTGACTGATGCAAGCAATTCCCAGGAATTAGCTGCTGGGACAGGCAAGCTGGATCACAGAACTCAGCTCAGTGGAAAAAGAGAACATCACAATCAGGTTTTCTTAAAAGCCAGGCATGTGTTTTACATATCACTCCTGCTTCTCCTCTTGTTCTTTGCATTGTTGCCCCTTGGTGGCCAAGCCTGCTCCTTGTTCTCAGGTCCACCACCCTGGAATGACCCCCCAGAAAGTTTGTGCCCAATGACTTGTCAGTTACCTCCTGCCCCAGAGCATCCCAGATACCCCACAAGATGCTCCCTAAAGTGCTGAGCCCAGTGGATTCTTGGGTGGGATCAATGTGAGGAGCTGCTCATTGGAAGGACAGCTGTGGTTTGTTTCCAGTTGCTACTCAAGTGCAGTCCATTTCCTTGGATTTAATTCTTTGAGTAGCAGTGAATGTCATACAAAGGTGGCTTACAAGAACCTAAATAGTTAAGACCTCTTTCTTGCTGGTCCTACTTGTAGACAGTTGTGCATCTAGCTAAGAACATATGCAGTTATTTCAAATAATTTCTTCTAGTCAGTGCAGCAATCTAAGCCTTTAAGTTCAGGAAAAAAAAAAAAAAAAGGAGGAGGAAGGAAAAACAGCAGGCAAGAAAGTAGAGATGGTAGTCTGCATTTATCTTTAATTAACTACTGGATTTTTGAAAGACACTAATATACACCACCAATAGGCGTATGCAAGCATCCAGAAATCCATAATTGCAGCATGTTGCCTGACTGCTGCTTCTCTTACTTTCCTGACATACTGGCTCCTCTCTTTGGCCGCATTTTACCAAATACTTTACAGAAAAACAGTGTTTTCCTTTTCCACTACTGGATGTTCCTGCTGCAAAATGCAGGACAGCTATAATGTTTATGGTTGACAAGAGTAGAAAGAGGTTGAAATCCCATTATCACTATTTGCATTCATCTGTTTCCATGCAGAGACTGGTAAAGTGGAGCTAGCTTCCGTACTAGTGGATGGCACAGGAAAAAGAGCACAGGAACAAACTCTCTGGGGCGGATTTATTACCCCTGTAAACTGGCATAGCCTCACTGATGCTTCTTGGAGATCACAGGAGCTTTGATGACCAGCAGCAGCTTTGAATCTGACCTACCAGAAACACAAAATGACTCGTCTGGCTTAAGGGAAGAAGACGACTGTCTCAGAAGATAGGTTACAACCTAGCTCTTTCAGGAAAACACTTTAGACTACAATGGAGAAAACCTCAACAGGGCTCCACAAAAATTTAACAGGCTATCCACACAATTACTTTCTAAAAATACTAGGACTAGGAAAGGAAGAGATTCTCCTAGGATGGCTCGAATTCTCTATTAAATACTAAGCAAGATTCCATAAAAGCTCTCTAAATGTTAGCAATTTCCATTAGGGAAATCGTTAATGATGGAATGCCATTACCAGCCAAAGGCCTAGCAATGAGTTCTTGGCTCCCAATTCAAATCCTGGTGGACAATGTCTGTATGTACAGCTGAGCAACTAACTCACGCCAGATAAGACAGCCAACAAATTCAGCTTCTTTCCATGACCAGAGGGCTATTGCTTTGAGTTTGGTTCTGTTTATTTTTGTTTCCCAATTATGTTTGTTAAATTGTTTGCACTTTCTTTCACAAATGGCTCCAACACACACTCTATATTCAAAATTCAAATGGTACTGCTTAATTGCAATTGGTTAGATAAGTAATATTCTTACTGCCTATGCACTGAACTGCTTCTGGAGTGCTATGATATGCTTGCAGTGTGTAAATTAGTTAAGGGGAGTAAAGGCAATAAATCTGAATGTCCCCAAAATCTTCAAATGAGACCAAGAGAGAAAATGTGCGTATATGTGGGTTTTCCGGGAGGAAAAATGAGATAAAGGCAAAATCAGTGCTACCTTCTCATCCTAACACCACATTTTAAAATGTGCTTCTTTGCAATCTTCCTAGTACTTTGTTTTTTTAGTCTAAATGCTAACTGTTTGAAATTCATGACAAATATCTCCCAGCCAATTCTCTATTCTGTTTCCAAAGACCATAATGTCTGATATTCTCCACAGTCTGGCAGGGGAGAACTTTTGGAAGGGGTGAACGCCTTTCAGATGAAATATTTTTTTTATTAACTTTTTCCATCCTAAACACATTGTGAACTATTTTGTTAGAAGTTCCACAAATAATTGTTTTTGTTTAAAAAACAAAACAATATAAAAAAACCCCCACTGTCATCTAACAGCAAAAATAATTTGCAAAATATTTTTATAGTTTTCATTGTCACTTTTACCTAGAATCACTTAAATGTTTAATTTTAGTCAGGTAAGAATATGCACCAGTTTGTGTTCCATTTTAAAAGCTGAAATATTTTGAGTCATTTAGAAGTTGAGATGATAAAAACATGCAGTGTTTCAGAATCTCGGAAATGAAACATCTCTATGATGTCAAAAGAAAACCATCCCATATGCCTAAATATTTCTCTCATAAAAAAATATAGGGATTTCATCTTTTTTCCATCTGCTTTTCAGGGAGGAAAAAAAAAAGTTTTAAGTCTTTACACTTCCAAGTCTGATAAAACTCTGTTTTGACAAACTCCTGAAAACAGGCCTATAAATGTAGTTCAGACATTCCCTCCTGTTGTGGCAATTACTGACAAGACTACTTCAAAGAATCTGTCTCACAGAAACATGTGTATAATCTGCTCCATCAAAGCACACTCCTCCTTAAGGTGCCACTGCATGGCTTTGTCTGAGCATCCAGCGGAATTGGGGAGTCACACCTTAGCAGTGTGATCTCCAAATCATTGTTCTAAAGTTATTTGGAGACACATCAGCTTCACATCAGGAAGAGGGACAGCATAACCACCACCATTTTGCCTCAAGGAAGTGGAGTGCAAAGACCTTATGGAAAAGTAAACTGGAGCTGCACACAAGGAGAGAAGTGGAGAAAAGAGAATAATGACCACAGCACAGAAAACAGTTGAGTATGATAACAGGTAACAGAAAACAGGTATGATAAGCTGAAAAATTGTTTTTGGCTTCCTTTTCCCCAGAAATCCTACATTGAACCCCAAGATGGTGAGACTCCCATCTCTCCTGTTTATTACTAAACTTAATTTGAGTTCCTAAACTTTTTTGATCTTTTTGACCAAGCTCCCTCCCAAGGCCTAAGGAATTAAATGGCCCCTTCTAGGCTCTCCAGAAAATACACCACACAGCTGGAGGTCTTTTGAAGCATCTTACATCCAGCCCTTGCTTCTCCTCCTGTGAGAGTGAGGAAGTTGCATCTATCCTTCTCTTTCCTATGCTCCCATTCCTTCTCTCTGTGGCTCAAGCTTGTGCATGACATTGCAGGGATGGCAAATGAAAACTGCTGCCAACCTTCTCTGCTGCCTCCCACAACTCTGTTTTGAGCACAGTAACACACATGGCCAGCTGCCACATGCTCAGAGCAGGGCACTGCTGGCAGGTCCAACCTCGCACTGAATCCACGTGTTTTGGTCCAAGGGAAGTCCAACCCCAGCACAGAGCTCAGCGAGGCCTGCAAAGCACAATGGAAGGACACAGTGATTTAATTCCCAGTGCATTCCTGCTGCTGCAGCCACCAACATGCAAACTAGGCAATTTAAACAGAGGCTGGGTATCTCTGCATTGCGACCATCACTGTGAGAAACATCAGTACAAGTAATCCCAAAGCTTTTCAGGGGGTCACATTTGTCTCAGCACTGTGCTAAATGATAACAGAGGTAACTACACTGGTAGGAAGTTCAAAAATGAGAGCATGACTGTCAGGAGAACCTAAAAACTAAATGGACAGTGAAGACCTAGCTGTCCTCCATCACCAAGTGGAGATAGGTCAACAGCAATAGATTGGTACGACAAGTCTTACTATTTTTCTTCTCAATGAGAGAAGAGAGAATGTCATCTCCTAAACTGTCAAGACAGTATTTTTGACCAGTGTGACCTGGGCAAGGAAAACCCCAGAACAGCCATGAGCTGGTCTGTGGGAGAGACAGGACATAAACCCATGGAAGCCCATCAGGATGGGAGTCAAACTTCAAAAATGATAACAGAGTCTCTTCCTCCAGCTTCAGAGACTAACAGTAACCTTGCAGGTGACCCAAGCCTGTGCGACAGACTCCAAGACCACCCTGTGGTGGGCAGTGTTGGTCCCCTCACCTTACACCCTTTGGTAGGTGGTGCACTCTGATAAGAGCCTCAGCTGTCAGAAAACAAACTGCAAGTGACAGATTGAACACACTACTATGCAAAAGCCTGTCTCAGGAGGGACAATTAAAAACACACACAGAAAAATAAATGGCTTTTCTTTTTCAACCCCTTTTCAACAAGTAACAAGACAGGAGCGGGTGCCTGTATGCTAGAATGCCCAGAAAATCAGCAATTAACAAGCGTTCCGCTCTAGCCCGTCTGTGATTTCCTCCCTGCAACTGTGGCTAAATGTTTAAATACACCACTCCCCCTTTCTGTGTGCTTGCTGTGGCTCTGGCTCACCTCAGCCTTTCTGGCTTTCCATATCATGCAGTCTTCCCTTTCTCACGTGTTTATCTGAAGCCTCCTCTAAGATAAACACAGAGAGAGTGGCACAGTGACCACCCAGCTGCCTTCAGGAGCACACACATCAGATGAACTAACTGCCCCAAATGCACACAAGACAAAATGCACTTTGGCCTGTGTGCCACAGAGCTGTTTTATAAGCCGTCTAGTCTGCAGCATCCTCAAGAAAGACGCATTACTGTATCTAGCCAACAATAACATAATCCAGAGAATTCAAGTGGGATTCTTCCCTAGGAAACTAAGTGCTAACCACATTACCGTGCAGATGCTCATTAACAAGCCCACATCAGACAAAAGCTGCAAAAGTAGTTTTCTGAGGCATAAGCTTAAAAAAAGGTTTTTGACTCAGGTTGGCACTCAGAGTTAAACAGATTGAAGAACAGAGTCTCTCATTAAATTCGTACAATTCAACATGAAGGCTTAAAGTAAGGTCAGTGCAAACAAGCATGGGGAGTAAAACACTCCAGTAAAGTCAGTGGAACATCTGTAACCTACTGGACTTCCTGGACACTTCAAACCCCAAGTTGCAAAAAATCAACTGAGAAAAAGGTGCTGCCACTGCATGCTGATGTTCCTATCATGAGTGGATGGTTTTCATTGTTCACTCTGTAGAAACTGATGATCAAACTTGATAAAAATAAACCCAAACCATCAAAACAGAGTAAAATTCTATTACAGAGGAGAGACACTGAACATCCTTTAAATTATATATAGGGAGGCCTCATAATTAATGAATGACTGAGCTTCAATCTAAAAATGAAAGCATGACATAAAGAATCGACTAGGTAAACACAATCCTGCAAGAAGAAAATCATTCCCAAATACTTGCTAGCATAATCTTTCTTGGCCAACTATAGGAAAGCAAAGGCTAGGGCCCAACTTTGACAGCTGAATGGACTAATTATATTACAACTCCAACGTGGAAACCCCCTCATCTCAAGTTTTGCAAACAAATGGCAGACATGCAATGAGCTTCAGCAACAACAGCTGCAGAACAGAACTGGCCTGATCTCCCTTGCCAATAGATCTACAGAAAACAGCAGTCAGCCCTGATGCCAGTTCAACCAACCGAGAGAATACAAGCACCACCACACAGTGCCAGAGGACCCAAAATTGAATCCATATGAAAACACAACCTACTTCTATACTTTCCTTTATATTCATTTTATGTAGCTGCTCATCACTGAGATACACTTTTCATGTAAGATCAACAGCAATAATAAAATTCGTGGCTGGCCCTGATAGGAAATTAAACAGCACCTGGAAAAATTCCTCATTGCTGGAGCCACCAGCATTGCTGAACTGCTAGAGGAGTTCCTGACATAGTTTTGGCCTGTGTCAGCCAACACTATGCCAAACAGTTCCCTGTTACATCTATGGGTTAGGACTCCCAACAGACTCATTCTCAACAGACAAATCAGACACAGTCAATCTGCTTGGGAGAGTAAAAGATTTTAATAGACTCAGCATGGGCTATTCCATCATTGTTGGCCTCAGTACCAGGGTACAGGCCAGAGCACATTTAGTTGTCATTATATATGTAGGTACAAAAGTGCTGGCATCTGTCCTTTCCCCGAGTTCAGAATTCCTGCTGGGGCTGGTTGCCTTCCTTGGAAACGAGATATTTCTTGAAACTAAGATATCCTTGAAAACTGTATGGTAGTTGAAGGTCTTGCTACAATGATGTAGGAACAATGGGTATGAAGAAATTAATGTTTAGATTTGTTGATGGGGACTTCATATTCAAGAGCAAGAAATTCAGGCTGGAATTTTCTTTACTGCTGTTTTCATTCAAATATGCATCTTTGGGGTTTATCCTCTCCAGGGGTCCTTCTTCAGGGAAGTTATCATCAGCCCCAGGAGAGATCTGAACCAGCACACTGGTGTTTCCTTCCTCCAGATTCTGAGTCTAGCAGTGGTGTTGTGAGCTTAGCAGCAGCTCAGAATATTTTTGTGATTGTCCCTAAGCATAAAGCACTGATAAAAAATAGCACTGAAAATAAAAGACAGTAGCATAAGGAAGCAACTTTTCCCATTTCACCAAGAGGTGCCTCATATTCTGTCAGGGCAGATGAGAGAGAGTGGAAAGAGCTAAAAGTACCACAGCTAATTAAACTGTGTGGAAGATGCTTTTACATTTCTTTTTACACTTAATAAGAGGAGGGAATCACCTGAAGAGAGAGGAGGACAGGTATTGAAAAAAATCCTGTGACCTTGTTATCCATGTCATCAGTGAAGATCTTCACACGTGGAGGCAACTAAAATGGCTCCAAAAACCTACGTTTAGGCAACTGAATTACTGCCCTGATTCAGCAGTCTGGAAAGCAATTTTGCCAACCAAATGCAGATGTCTAATCTATCTTGGCAGCTGACTCAACTGAACACATAGGCAGAGAAGTAGGTTATGAGAGCACAGATACTTGGATAACATATAGATATCTGCATTTAGTGGTTTACACTCTGAAGCTGAACTCCAATCTTGATTCTAGGCAAGTAGAACAGACTTGTTTTGAGAGGTCAGAGACACACTTAAAAGCATGGGTATGAGATCTAGTACATTCCCCACTCTCTCCAAAAAAAGCCACCTTCTTTTAAAGAAGTTCTGCAAATTAATCATTTTCATGTCAAAGCTAGCTGAAAGATCAAAATTGTAAAGTTCCTCTCCCCCACAGGCTGCTTGTATGTGGCCTCACTGCTTTGAATGGTAAGAGAATTTACCCCTGTGGAAGTAAGTGGTGCAGTGCCAGCTGGCTGCAGGGCATGCAAAATTTCCCTGGACTGTTCAATTCAGGAGCACCATTGCAGCCACAAAGACCCTTTTGGAGAACTGCAGTTATTACTGTGACATGAGAATACACAGTGAACTGTGGCCAAACCCAAGATCAATGAGAATTAACTCACATTCAAAACTTGGAAGTGAAAAATGTAGCATTTTGCAAGGGGGGAAAAAATCCTATACTTTAGTTTAAAACAGAAGCAGGATGAGAAATACTTTTGGTCATTTATATAGAAAAGTTAAAAGATCTGAAAAAAAAAATGGTGGAGGGAGGGGGAGTAAGACACTACTTAACAGTTGGGAAAATAGAGATTATAATGCCAGAAGGAAAAGTGAACTTTTTTTGCCAATCTCTTCAATAACGCAGCTTATAGGACTACCCTAAATTAATTCATGCTTGGATAGAACATATGTTCTGAGGAAACAGCTAGTATTGATTGTAAAATTGCCAGTGATAGGGAATCCACCACATTCCCATGGTAAATTGTTCCAATGTTTAATTACTTTCACTGTTGAAAAAACTTGTGCCTCATTTCTAGTGTGAAATTGCCTGGCTTCAGGTTCCAGCCACTAGGTCTTGTCTTTTTATATGTTGTTTGCTAGCTTGAAGTGCCCTCTTATTAAAGTTTGGTTCTCTAAGTAGGTATTTACAAACTGCAACTCCTCAGGCTTCCCACTGATAAACTAAAGAGGCTCTTCTCCAGGAACCTCAGGCTGTGGAGCATGGCCCCTCGCATTCCCATCACTTGCATGTCTGGTTTCTGAGACTCTTCAGTTTAGCAGTAACATGCTTTAACTGGGGACATCAATCACAGGAGCTGAGCACCTCCTAAGTTCAGACATCAAATATTACTTCCTAGGTCACACCTGAGATGCCCAGTTAACTCTTTGAAGCCTCCAAATTATGTCTTCCAGCACAATTTTGAACAAGGATTTACTTTCAGCTAACTACTAGCATACTTTTTTCAAAATTGCTGTTTCTCAGAAAAGGATCCTTTAGGTCAAGAACATGGTTAACTACTAATATCTTTTTGCATGCCTTTATACAGTGCTTCATAATTGACCACGTTAAAACACACACAGATTTTCTAAGCCAAGTTTAACAAGGGATCTGCAATTGTCTTGCACCTGTGACCTTGTCCTTCTTCATGGTTTGTTTGTGGAATTTTATCATTTGTGTCACCAATAAACTTTCCTTCAGGTGGTTTTACATCTTATTCCACAGTACTGATAAAAAAAAAAAAATATGGCAAGGAGCAAGAAGCAGTGTGCACAGCATTCCAATATTACGTGTTTATGGTGATAATTCCCTGTTTGTATCCATATTTTCAGAGTGCCATTTAAACGGTTCTTAATCTAATGCACAGAGACTCATTTTATATTATTCTTGATCAAGATCCTATGAGGTATAACAACAAATGCTTTTAAAAGTCTAAGCACATCTACACTACTACCTTTAGCAACAAATTTTATAATCTCATCAAAAAGATATCAGATTTGTTTGACAGGATTTATTTCCCATAAATCCATTTTGATTGGCATTAATTATATTTCCCCTCTTTAATTTTTTATTAATCTAATCCCACATCAGTTTTTCTATTATTTCACCTCAAAACAGTACCAGAATGACAGGACTGTAATTATCTTAGGTTGTCCCATACACACCTTTAAATTCAAAATCGTATTTAAACACAAGCATTTTTCTCCAGACTTCTGGCACTTCAAAACAAACGTCAGGCTGTGTGGAATGCACCCAGGTCATGTATGAAACTTTTTTAGACATACTACCTGCATTTTCTAACTGGCCTTAAGAATGTCTTCATTGATTCAGGAGCCATCTGTTTTGGCATCCTGCCTCCAGGATGCCATGGATGACACGGAGGAAAGAGTAAGAAGCCTGTACCCAAGGGTCTTTGCCCAACCTGCTCTCCCAGCCCGCAGTAATTTGTGGCTCTAGGAGCTCCTCTGGCAGGCACTGCACCTGCATCCTTCTGTGTACAGCCTCAGGGTTTGTCCTTCTGTGAGTCAGTCAAATTACTTGCTGAAAGTGTTTTTTACTTCTAATCACCTCACCTTTCTGTGGCAGTAAATTCCTTGTAATAACTACACATCACATATCTCCTTATTTTAAACCTACTACCTGAAAACATCCTTTGATGACCTGCTCTCGCACTGTAAGGAGCAGGTAACAGCTGCTCTGTGATCACTTTCTCCATTCCAGTGGTGATTTTGCAGATCTAAGCCTTCTCTCAAGAGCCAAAGGCAATCCACTGTCTTTTCCCAGGGAAGTCTCTCCATACCCATTGGTGCCAGTGCCTCTTGCCTTGGACACCTCTCCTCATCTCTTTCAGATAGGCACCAACAGTGTTTGGTTTGTAAGATGTAGACTGGCCACAGATTTGCAGTGACAGACACACACATTCCTTTGTACCTGGTTGTCTTGTTTCCCAATTAATCATTAGGTCTTCATCTTTTATACTGCCCCGGAATGCTTATCTGGCATTTCAACAGAGGTAAATATGTTTTTTCATAATTTACTATTTTGGAAGCAGCTCTTTATCTTCCTGAGCTATTCCTGCACTGCCTTGTTTAGCCAATTGTCACTATTTCTAGAATTGGCACTGCTGCCAACCCAAATTACAGTCACTGTGCTTAAGAAATTACTGAAGACTTCAAACCCACTACCAGTCCCTTCCCTGGGCAAACCCTACCTTTTTCTAATATGGCCTCAAGATGAGCTGTGTTTATTCATTTCAGTCAATGCTGGTTAAACTTGCCATCACAACAAAAGCAAGAGTTGAATTGGAGTTGTGCACAACTCTCCCACCATTTGGAATAGGCGTGCCTATGGATGTTTCCTCTGGTTTTGCTACAGCAGCATGTCCTAAAAGATGTGCACAGCCAGGACAATGGAGGCAACAGCTATTCCAGTAAGAAAATTCAAACCAGACTGAACACTCTTACTGGAACAGATGGTTTCAGCTGCACTCACAAACACTCCTGCCTATACAGCAGCCTTCTGGGGCTTGCATTTACTATCTGGGGCCTTATCGCCTGGATGAGTGCAGAACTACCCATGTGCACAAATGATCCGTGTGTAGTTTTGTCCCTATGGAGCCGTGGTATTGTTTTGTTTGCCTGTGCCTGTAATGCAACAGAAAGAGTGGCCGCCGCACCAATTTAACTAAGCTGATTTTGATGCTAAACATTAAGCCGAAGGCCAGCAGCTGAGGAAGGTGAATGCAGGATGAGAGGTAGATCTTAGCTGATCCCTTGGCTGCTCCCATACATCACATTTGCTCCTACTAGAAAGGATATGAGCAGATCTTTGTTCATGAGCAGCTCTTTTTTAAATCTCTGGCAATTAAAGTGCATCAGGCAGTGGATGTGCCGTAATGGAGAGAGAAGAACCTTCTGTTTTTCTATCTTAATTGCCTGTGAATTTATAGGCTTTGGTAATGTTGGTGAAAAACTTCCTGGCACTGTATGAATGCTTTTGCCTTCCTTCTCTCAATGACTGGCTTGTTCTTTCTATTCTGTTTCCTTCCTCTGTGAAGGCATTTTGCTGTCTGTGACCAGACAACTGCCCTCCCTTGCTGCACAACCTCTCACTGCCACCTGGAATGCCATTCTGCAGATGGTCAAAGGAAACAAGTCCTATTAGCTTTACATTTCCTTGCAGAAAACTATCTCTGAGGGAAGGGAAATGATCTAGTTTTATTCCCTGAGGGAGGATCTTTGCCTCGGGGGCAAACAGTACATCCCAAAGCAAAGGGAGTCCCATTAAACAACAAGGCACCACTCCAAGTCATCCCCATTTACAGTTGTTGCTGCCTCCAGCAGATTTCCCCAAGGGTCTTCATTTAGCTGCAGTTCATTGAGAGGGTCAGGCAGGGATGGCTGGCCAACTGGTGCAATGCCTCCTTGTTGGCCAGTCCTGCAGTGTAATTGGACTCAGCCCCAACAGAGGCTAAAGAAAAGAAGACCTGGGCTTGGTCTTCTTTTCACCAAGAACAGACAATACCAAGATACATAAACTCTGGGCAAGGTCTGGGGAAGCCACTGGCAAAAATCCCAAAAACTCAGATACCACCAGGACTTGGCTCTTGGCTGTAGCCCCTTATACATCAGGCTTCTAAGCACATTTGTTTGCAGCAAAGTCAGAGGAACCCTTTTATCCCACTCAATAGGAAGCTTTGGCATTTGGAGGAATAGCCAAAAACTTGTACCAACTGATCCCTTAAATCCTTCCTGATAAACAAAAGTAACAGCAGCATCTCAATACTGCAGCAGTGACAAAAGCTCCAAAGTAAGAGGCTCTTTCCTGGACAGAATTCAATTACAGTCTTAACTCTAGTTTTAATTACCTTGACCTAACTCGTCCATAGCCCAACAGGCCAGCACACTCATCCAGCAACTTGCTGCTCAAAGCATTCAGCATATAGACAAGTTGCTCTCTTATAGTGAATTTTGTACCAATTTATACTATATCAAATATATACTTTGCATCCCATGACACATCACTTGTCCCTAAAGGCATCTATACTTCCTATCATGAAAACAGTTTCAAAGGCATCAGGAAGAAGTTTTTAGAAAGTTTTCCTGAAAGTAGTCAGGAAATTATCAATAAAGCATTACTTTAATCTCTCTTATTTGGAAGTTATTAAAGAGCAGTATCTGAATGAATTAAATACAGAACACAGGAAAATAATGGAGCAATCATAAAAAATCTTTTTTTTTTCTACTAATCCTTTTTTTTGTTGTTAAGGCAAGATGTGTTTTCTTTGGCACATAAAATCTTCAGAAGTCTTAATTTTAAAATGGAAATTGTTTTTGTCAACACCTCACTAAGAGCACATATCATTGAAAAGCTATTAAAATTTCTCTTTGTAAAGTAAAAATCTCAATCAGTTTCAGGTGTAGAAATCTTCTAAGGTAAGTATTTCTTTCAGTGCAGCAAATAAGTATATTTAAGAACCAAAAGGCCGTCTCCTAATCTGCTGTTTCCAAAAAGAGAAGCCTCGGCTCAGTGCTGCTTACCTTCTCAGGCCTATGACCATACATCACGGATTTGTTTGCTAAAGGCAGCTTAGGGAAGATAACTTTATTCCCTTGCAGTGAAGGTTTGAGTGAGATGTAGCACCTTAGCTGTAAACAGAATCTACCACAATTTGATTATTCACAGCCATCCCATCATTTGTAACCACTGCATCTCAGGAACCAGTCAGTTCAGTCACACACATCCTGCATACCATGGCTGTTTGTAGCCTCCTAAGCCCAAAGTGAGAAAATACATTAAATGAAATGCACCCTCTTTTCAAAAAAACATGACAGACTTACCATCACCCCCTTTTCCTTGTTACCATGCTGCCCTACTCCCTGAAATGAGCAGTTCTAGATGGGTCTGCCTTTTTTTTTTTTTGCTTTTAAGGCTATATGTACTCTATTATTGGCATGCTACATTCAGCTGACAGATACTGCAGAAGTTCCCTGTATGGAATTCCTAGGAGAAAGCCACAGGTATAACAATTGTGGGGTTTATAACCTAATAATGAAAAAAAATTGCTCAGGTTTTTTTCTGAGGTTTCTAAGGTTCTCTAACATCCTGCAGTCCCTAAAATAAGTCATTGCTTTGTCTCTGGTTCCCTGGAACTAGAGAAGACATATGCTCACAAGAAAAACAAAGCTTTTCTATTCCCTCCCCTCCCAGCTCCTAGCTATCAAACTTAAACAAGGGAGCATAAGTATGCAGAACTCATTTCTCTCCAACAGCTCTTCATAATCTTAGTAATCATTGCATAACTTAATACTAACTGTGTTTTCTTAATATCCCATAGATGGGAACAAAAAGTGAAAAATATAGGTTTGATGATGTGTAGTCAAATTCTGTACTAATTAAAAAATAGGTTTACCTCAATCCATCACCATTTCTTAAAGGAACCTGAATTCACTTTCATATGGCCAAGGTGTGTGAAGGCTTTTCCAACTGTGACAGCCACCACTTTGAGTCACGTGGAAATCAACTGAGGTATCAATCTCAGAGGTGTTGTGGCTGAACCAGCAATGCAGGAGTCTGCACACGTAATTGTTCATTTAAGAACAAGCATCTCATCAAGAGAGGGTTCTGAATCACAGTGAGACCAGAATTATTTAGCAACATTACACCAAAAACAACAACAGCACAGAGCTGTACCAGACTTCCTCCACAGACTATCCAAAGAGATAATGAGAGAGTAGGCTTTGGCTGGAATACCAGCCCCGGGCCATGAATATCACAACTCTTTTATGGGGGATATGCTTCCAGTAATGGATGAACCACCATCATAATTTTTAAGTTAAAGCCCAAAATGGCTCCAGCCTCCCTAACACTGATGTGTCTCAAATGCCTCTGGAATGACTAAGGGTAAACACTGGACCCTTACAAGAAATCAGAATTTGTTTTAGTTTTTAATAAAAAAAAAAAAAAAAGAGCTGGCTTTTCAAGACAATGTAAAACTGTCTCTCCCTCCAAAATAGCCATGTTTGATATCATCTCTATAAAAGCTGCCGAGGAACACAATGACCAAGATGACCCTGGAAACTCACACTGAGGACAAAGATACTTTGTAAAGTTTTTAAATGAGTTTCTGCACTGATGTCAGGAGGATGGGTCATTTTCCGGATTTAGAGTTTGACTTCCCACTTTTGCCCCCTGCTAACAAAGACCCAGTGACACCCACACCCAAGCCTGCTACTCCAGTCCCAGTAGGGCTGTACCCTTTTAATTTCCACCCCATATAGGAACCCAAACACACCCAAAATCTCCCAAACCCCTCCAAAATATGGAAGGGGCACAGAGGTCTGATTCCATAACCATAAATGACTTTCTTTGTAACACATGCCTTGAAGTCTCAAGGTACTTTTCATTCTTTGGGAGAGGAGAAACAGGCATAGAGGTATGGAAGCCAAGATTAGAGGTGACCTCTGACAGCTGTGACTCACCCAACATCCCTGAAAAAAACTACTGGAAAGCTAATGATGTAAACAAGTTTCCAAGTGTTGGACTGCCCTGTTTCGCTCATGAGGTCATGTTTTTTGAAGCTGAGCTGGAGAAAAGCAACTGTCTTTTTTCTTTCTGAAGAATTATACGAGCAAGGTACTAAACAACTACTTCTGCCAGATCAGCTCGCTCACACTCTTCCTAAAGCAGGCTTGCAGAAGCATCTTTTCATGAGAAGCCCCCACACATCTGCGCAACCTCTCTAAAAGAGCAAATTCAATGCATGTAAATCATTGCGTGCAGGCTCCATGGCACGGGCAACACAGCAAATTCTTCACTGTTTTGGGAGAGGTTCCCAAGAGGAAGCAAAATTTGGGTTGAACCAAAAATAAACTACAGCTTTAAATAAAACCCTTATCTGTCAAGCCAAACATGAACCCCAGTACCAAAAGGGCAGTGTAACCACGTGCAGAAGAGGTGAACCTTGCTGTTGGCTCTGCAAGCAGTGCTCTGCCTTCAACTGCCCCCTCGGCCTCTAGGAGTGAGAGACAGGGATGGTGTGTCTTCAGCCAAGTCTTGGGTGATAACAGGCATTACATAAGGCACAAGAAGGGCAATGTCAATTCAGTGTAAGAGTTATGCCTAGAGTTGCTCATCCTTCATCTCATAGCCTGGTAAAGTTCCTCAGAAATCAGCAAGATTTTGTGGCTCAGTGCTGTCTGGCTAACAAACTGATGAGCTAACTCTGCCACGTCCCGCTCTCCAGCTCCCCATATTCAGTCTAACAATTTTCTACATTTCTGATGTGTGACCATCTGTTTCCAACCTTGTACTAGACCTCACAGAGGCCATCCTAGAGATATGATTTTCAAAATCCACTTTCTTTCCTCTCTGTTTGTTAAACAAGCAATTAAAAGTTTTTTAAGTATTTGTGACCCCTGAAAAAATGGCAAGAGGCTTATCTGGGTTACTTCCCACTCACAACTATCTTAAGTTACATCTTACACACTCTAATACATCAATTTGAAAATCTGTCTATGTACCACAAAGCAAATGACACGGCTTTTCCAGAGTCCGTCTCACTGACTAGAAAATTTCACACCCCGCCCATTGACCAGCCTTACTTCAGCCCCTCCATATAGGCATGAATACTAAAATAGAAGTAAACTGTAAAGAACACATTACTCAAAACACCTTATATTGCAAATAAATATGCTCTATTCAAAACTTCCGAGTCTTGAATGACCAGGTCAGCTCATGCCTGTGTCTTTATTCTCCATCAACACCACCAACAGCACACATTTAGCCTTAAAAATGCAAGAGGTGTTATGAAATGAAAAGTAAATGCTGAGTGGGGAATGAGATGTGCGTTTTGAGAGAATGAACTTCCCTGCTTGCCTGTGCAGCTCTGAGGACCACAGAATTATTTCATTTTCAAAAGGAACAAAAAATTCTCTTTTCTCCAGAAACCGTGAAGTTAAGTAAAACACCAAATGTTATGAGTATTACAAATAATTTAGCAGTTGGCAAAACTGGATAGAGCACGATGGACACAGATGGAAGATTTAGTGCCCAAACTCTAACAAGTCTCTGCTGAGTATGTATGCACTGAGATTTTACAGAAGCTCACAATTTGGCCACATCTAGGTAGATATGAACTGAGGTGGCAAAAGGTAAATTCCTGACACTGAGGTTACTGTACCTGCCAAATTCCAATCTCTCCTCCAAACCACATAAATGAATTTTCATTCAAAACACAAATGTGAACTTTTTGTTTTTAATGAGCAAGACAACATATGTTTTCCTAATCTCTGGACTTTTTAGCTGAAATTTTCACAAATATGCAGCCCTTGGCTAATACTCAGCAAAAACTACTTCAAACCAAACAGATGCAGTTTGGCAAACTGATAAGCAATGTAAAATTACTCTGGGTAATGAAAAACGTTAGGCAGTTCAGCGATAAGCAACTGTATCAGCTTTGCATAGGACGCGCCTCTCTCCAGCTGTCTCTCTTCAGACCAAATTCAAACACACACAGACAGGTACAGATCATCTGTAATTTTCTTTTTTTCCCAGCCATTTGCAGCAGATGGGAACACAACTTACTGTGTGTGTTAACTGCGTGTGTACAGCATGCACTGGTATTTTGCAGTAAAGTCAGAAAGCCGAAGCATTTCTTCTTGCTGCTGCTGCTGTCCCTGCTTTGTAAGCTGCATTTTTGCGGAGGAGTGAAAGGTAGTGGGAAAGGCACAGAACAGAGGATTGCAAGGACTGGGCAATGCAGTCACCTGGCCTACTTTGGCTGCTTCTATTTTAGGTTCTTGGCCATGGGAATTTTACTTCCTCCTCTGGCAGACTAGCAGCAGAATCCCAGGCTCCCTCACCTCATTCTGACAGTGACTGCTGATGCTGTGACCTGCCTCCCAGGATGCTGTCTGTGAAGGGGGCATGCAGCAGGGAAAAGAAGAATTAAGGTAGACAGAGGTTACAATTTAGAAATGAGGGAGACTGAGGCCAGTCTTCCTGAGGAGGACTGTGGTAAGGTCCTCTTAGAAAGTAGCTTTGCTCAAGGCCTATCAGGGAGAATTAGAAGCTGAGAGACCTGGCTCCCCTTTCCTACTCAGCCAGTGATGTGCTGTGTGACAAATCATAACTTCATTGCTCTCAGATAAAACTGGGAATGGGAGCAACCCCCAAAATGAGCATGAATGCATACGTTTGCAAGAGGGGGAGAAATCTACTCAATATCTGTAAGTGTGCTCATTCCTTCAAAAGGGGATCTTCCAAAAAAGAGAAACACTAACAGTATATTCTGTCTGCTTTACTCACTTCCCTGTAGAAAGTATATGATCAAACATTTTCCACATTTCATACCCTTCAACTGACAGAGCATGTCCATTCTCTGTGATCTCTCTGCTGGTCCCCACATACCAATCTCAGTCCCCAGTTACCCCTCTGCAATCCTCAGACTCACTGATTTACTCTCCCTGCCTCCTATACTTATCCAGGTCCCTGCCTTCTATGCATGCCCAGCATCACACTCCTACTTGCCACCTTTACCCAGCACTCTCCATGTGTTGCAGTCTCTTTCCTTGCACACTGTTCTGCCCTTCCCCCTCAGTCCCAGATGCACACTCATACAAAGCCCCTTCTGCCTATTAAGCACTTCCATTCCACAAAACCTCACAATTAAAACTAATCCTTATCCTGCAAATAAGCTGAAAATGAAAGCTGTGTCTTAGAAAGCCTTCTATTTAATGAGCATCTTTGCTGTGGCTGTCACCATTCCCCATCTTCTCTGAGCTTTTCTCCAAATGAAATAAAGATCAGCCCCCCTGCAGCTCCTTACTGTAAACATTAATTCAGGAGGTCACTTACATATTAATGCTGACCCTGTTTCTGTCACCTTTGCTGATACAGAGCAGTCCCATTAGCAGCAAGTGTTTTAAAAGAAGCTGATTCTTAATGTGGGTATGGGTGGTGGAAGCTGACCTCGATCATTTCTCCTCCCTTCCTCGCCTACTCTCTGAATGTGACCAGTGCTCATGAGTACCAAATTACTGCATGACGTGTGTGCCCAGGACACATTTCTGTTTGTTTTCTTCCCTGTGCAAATGCATACCCGTGGCCAAGGGAAGCACTGTGCCCACACAAATAAGAGCAGCCTCACGATGCAGCAAATGCCTGACACCTGCTTTTTTTTTCACAAAGCACTCAGGTACGAGAATAATGGAAAACAAAGGTAAACACCAAGCAGGCAGACCTCTTGCAAGAGCAGTTGCATGATGCTTACAACAGCCATGTACAGACACACATTCCCAATCACAGAGGGACAAAAATCCACCCTTCTCCTTGCCCTATGTCTCATCCTGTGCATTTTCTCAGTACTAGACTGCATTTGCCTGTTTGAATGCTGCTGAGATTGACAAGAGGCCAGCAGCAGCCCTGTCCTTTTCCCTGCAGTGCCCCAGTGAGACACCTGAGCCCTGACCACAAAACTGCAGCAGACATTTCCTGAAGATGAGTCTGAAATGTCAACAGCCTTCGGTACCTAACACATCCCGGGGAAATTAATGGGAGTTCAGGACAGAGGGGAAAACTGCAAGCAGCAAGCTTGAAAAAACAACACCTGGGAAAATCCGTAGCAGATGCACTTTACCTGCCAGGACTGAACCTAACCTCCTGCACCATCATCTTTAAAAATCTGGCAGCTGGAAAAGCAAAGCCTTTACCAAGAGGAATAGCACAGGGAAAGCTCACTTGAATATTAGCTACCCTACAACTCTGAACTCACTTTTAAGAATTTAGGAAACACTTGTTGTTGTAACTAAGAGAACAAGGCTTCCCAGTACTGCCCACCTAATTGCATTTCCACTTAGATATGCACACCCCAGCTCCTGATAAAATATTCATGGGTTCCCCTTGGCCTTAATGGGGCAAGGCACCTGCAGAACTGAAACTGATAAGGGTTCCACCTGGGGAAGGTGGCCATGGCAAGGCTCAGTTAAATCAGTTTGTGGAGCAAGGTCAGAAGGCATGACTGCAGAGATTTATGCCAAAGCCATTGCCCTTTTGTTCTGAAAGGCTCATATTTGTTCTTTTTTCCATTTCAGGCCAAAATTACCCAGAGAGAAGCTGGGCAGTTTTGTGCTTGTTCCATTGAAAACATAAGATCATGCAACTGAGGGTCATGGCAAAACATGAAGCACAGGGAGTGGCACTACCTGGGCCCACAAAAGGACACCTTTGATGTTTCCTTTAGAAAGCTTTTGAGGCAGGGAGAGGCTTTGCCTGCTGTCATCCAGGCTGTATAATTGCCAGGGCTTTCACTTTAGATTGAAGAGTTCAGACTTGCTCATTAAATATACATACACATACATTATATGGCAATGGGATTCTTTCTCAGATTTTAGTTGGGTTTATAGTAGAAAATGAAAATTAAACATAGAGCAGTCAAGATCCTTGCCCATTTCCCTCCAAGCAAATCAGTTCACCCTCCATTTCCTCTGACACCACACCAAAGGACCTAATTCTTCACACAGTATTGCAAATCCCTGGTTAGTCACAGGCTCTTGTCCTTCAGCCCCCACATATCTTGGGGCTTCCATACAAACTTTGCCCCTGCCCCTCAATTTTATCCCATTTGTCCTAAGGGCCTCACAGAGCTCTGTCAACCTGTTACTGTAGTCCCTTCAGCTTTTCCTCAATTAAGACAACCAGTCATGCCTAATTGTTCCTAGTTCTGTGATGGTTTAGTGATGTGAATAAATGTCCCCTCAGGACAACATTGCAGACACTCAAATCATTCACTTGTGATCTAGGTCCTCTGATATGAAAGACTGCTACATACAAGAGAGAATTATATTTATCTAGAAAAAAGGCAGATGATTCACTTTAGTAACACATTTGTAATGACGATGTGCCAAAAGCTGCGTGTTTTTTAACAGGGCCATGCATATCCCTGTGTATCCCACACTCCCCACCAACCAGATGGATGCAGTTCAAACTGTGAATCCACTCAGAAAATTGAACAGTAGCAACTAGGTCCCTGTCTCTTAGAATTAGTCATTCAGAGACATTTTCACAGATTTACCCAGGATTTGGTCCTGGTCCTCATACCGTCTTCCTCAGCATGCCAGGAGACCTGCCTGGGCAGAGCCTCTCCATCAGCAGAGGGGCAGCCCAACTGTTCCTTTGAACTGTTCCTCCCCCAAAAGCCTACATTTCTCACATGCTGATAGCAACCTGACCCCACAGGGAGCAACCCAAGCTGTAGCCACTGCAGCAGCAAGGGCTGCCTCCCCCAAAACAGGCTGTTGGGAGCATGTCAGAGTGGAAGCACTCAGCTTTCTGACCTGAGCCACGTTTGGGGCAGCAGCACCAAGCTGGTCTTCCCAAGCCATGTGTCCCGCTTGGCTCTGCAGGCACCCATGGCTCCACACTCCCCACCCACAACACTCCTTCTCCTTTTCTCTCTTTCCTTCACTTTCCAGTCACGGCAAAGACATCTTGGGGGCTTTACCTTTGTTCTCTGCCAAACCAGTGTCTCTAAATGACAAACAGCCTGTTTCTCCAGACTTTATCCCCACAGACTTATACCCTCTGTTGATTTTTGGCAACATAGGTACTAACTCCATTCTTCCACCCTTGATCTTCCTACACTACAATGTTTATAAAAAAATAAATCAGTTTTTCACCTTGCAAACTTGTGTATGTGAGCCTGCAAAGAAGCAGGGTGTGATAGTTTTTTCTCTCTTCTCCCATCTTCCCTACCATCCAGTAGCTGGCAGGCACGATTGGATTTCTGAGGTTAAAAGTAGTAATGAGGCAACTTTGCGTTTCATACACTGTGATCAATATTTACTGGAGCAATAAGAGAGTTCAGAAACTGCAGCGCTGGCATGACAGAGAAGCTGGAGAGCGGAAAACAGCATTTAAAGTCTTCAGAGGGACATGACAACCAGCTAATGATTACTTAGGGACTATCAGATTTCCTTCTTCATTTATTCTGCCAAGTGGTATAGTAGTTAAAACAAAGAATAATAAGATGGGCCTGTCCCTAGTCTGGAGAAATAGGTGTTTGTAACAAACATTTTCTTTTTTTCCTAGCCAGGTTTGGAAAGCGAGACTTGCTTGTTAAGGTGAATAAGAACACATCTCCCTATTCCACAAGGTCCTCTGCTGATGTTTCATCCTGGGCAATGCACTTTGCCCTGCGGGCTTCTGCAAGTGAATACATTCACATATTCTCCTGATAAAAGGGTCTTGCTGCAAGTAATTTGTCTGCTTTCTCAATGTTTTTTCAAGTCAGTTCTTCAGCTAGCAAGCTTCTGGTGTTGTCCTACAAATAGGGTAAACCTTGGGCTCTTGTGGACTCAGCCTCAGACTGCAAGCCACAGCATCTCTGCTGCACTCCATGGCCTCCTCAAAGCACTGTGAGGGGCCTCCAGGCAAAGACGTTTCCTCTAGTGTAATCCAGACTTCAGCAGATAAAAATTCCAAACAGAAACAATAACAACACGCCAAGGCAGGACAATTTCTCAACAAACAACCCCATTTGTTATCAATTTTCAGTTAACAATGAATTTTCATGCTATTCCTGAAAACAGAGGGACAGATTTTGGGGTGTAAATAACAAAACAGACAAATAGCTGAAGTCAGTAGATGAGGAGAAAGCAGAGGAGCAGAAGAAGCACAGAGTTCACATGGTCCTGCTCAGAAAATGCTCATAGATCCTTATGGTGCATCACAATTCCTAGCATCAGAGTACAGGATTAAGACTTGACATTTCCACATTTGTGGGATAATCTCAAAGTTCCCATGGCAGTTTAGCTCTTAGAAAACAAACCAAATGTGTTAAGGATCTTTGCAAGGTCCTTTGACTTTCACATCATCTGCTTCCTCCTATATAAATTACACTGCTATTAGTACTGCTCAATGAAGAGCATGAAACAAATTGAGCCTCTAGCCACTTTTAATAGACAAGGGTAGTTAACCCATATCTAAGCTGCATGGATGTCTTTTGTGACAAAAATTAAATTCTTGGAACTCATCTGGAAGCCTGGGCCTTGCACTGATCACGTTTTCACTCTCCCATCTGTCAACCTCCAGCTGAGACCAGCCATTCCTGCAGGCAGTGGGGGAATCCCAGGAAAGAAGCCAGGCATACAAAAATGTTGTGAGGGGTATTTAGAAGGGAGAAAGTCAAGAATCTTAAGAGGCTAATCCACTTAGTACAAAAAACAATAAAACTCTCTGTCTTCTTTCCATAACCACAGTGGCCTGTGGAATAGAAAAAGACCAGAAATGTCTACAGTGTCCATTCCTGCCAGCTGCGTTCACAGTGGAGCAAAGCTAACAACCAGCATAGTGGCTTGGGAGGGGAAATAGGGAATAAAAACAGCGTATTTGTCACTCAGGGTATACCTTTTTTAGAACGGTGCTCTAATAAGAAAAGTACTTTGACTAGGATGATCCAAGAAAGATGCTGCCAAACAAGAAAGAACTGAGAGCTGCTGGTGGGAAAGATACAGTAGTGAGAATGAAAAACAATTGGAGCGGAAGAAGAGACAGAGGCACGAAAAGCTCTTGCAGTAATCCCCTCTTCTCCCCTGTGTTCTCTCTCTGATCAAATCCCAGCACAGTGGCAGGAAGAAAAAAAAAAAAAAAAAAAAAAAAAAAAAAAAAAAAAAGATAGATCTGTGGATATAGATATAGAAAAGAGCACACAGGCACTGGCTTCTCCAGTATCTGAAGAAACTCAGGCTGCACATAATCCCCCTGCAGTTACAACACCCCTCAACACACACACACACCCACACACATCCTCCCCCTTGCTGCAGAAATGCCACCAAAGTACGTGACTACATGACTGCAGTGCCCTTTCCCCACAGTGAGCTGCAGCTGCCCTAGGCTGGGCACCCCTGTTCCCACCCCACACCTCCTCCCACCAGCACTGCTTGTTCTATTTTGTTACACTGTTGTTTTGATCCTTTCCATGTATCCATCTCCTTTGACCTAATTTCCTGTTCCCTCCATGCAAGCTCTCTCTGCTCCTCACAGGGTCTGGTATGTGTGTGTCAGGCACTATTGTGACTTCAAAAGACTGCATGGAATGGAGGAGTAACAAAGGTAAGATCACTGTCTTGCAGAGATTAACCACTGGAATGATGTGGAAAAACAGCACTGATCAGGTTTGCTGCCAGGCACGGGGCTTAGGACATGAGTCTCATGAGTTCCAGCTTCCTCAGTGATTTTGAATCAATTGATTTTTGCCTCAGGTTCCCCATTTGCAGAAAGAAGAGATTAATAGTAGCTAGACTAATGATAGAAAAGGAGATGGAAAAGAATGGAGTGCAGGCATCCACGTAAATAGACAAAAAGGGATAGTGAGTGAGAATTAGAAAAGTCAGAAGTTGACTGAAGAAAAATAGGTAGACATACAGGAAGAAGGCAAGATGCCTAGACTAACTGAAGTCATGATGAAGACATGATGGAAATCAGCCACAACAATTCTTGCCAGTTTTGTGCTGCAGCTCTGGCTGGTTCAGTCCCAACATTCAAGTTCATTCCCCCTCCCTTTTAAACCCTGATTAACACCCATCCATGCAAAAAACCCAGTAGTGCCTTGTGATCATCACCAATTTCCAGATGGAGGGGAATGCTGGCCCAACCAATTTGCAATCCCAGAACCTGTGAGAGCACATATCTAACCTAAACTCCAACACAGCAACTTCTCATTGTTTGTGTCCTGAGCTCTCCAGCAAGGTCGCTGGCTGTGTCCTTGCAGCTCCACTCCATGCATCCCCCTGGCAAGCTGTGCGCTCCTGTGCAAAAGCTGCCAGCAAGAGTCAGTGAGCAGAGGTGGCTGTGGGTTCCCAAGGGGCAAATGGTAATGCCAGGCTGAAGATAGTAGAAGGGGGAACTTATATCCAAGTCAATTAGGATTAATGCAATGTGGGAAGGTATTAGTTCTGGAGCTGTAAGTTTCTCCATTAAAGATTGAAGGCAGATTGGAAAGAGGGGATAGAAAGCGAAGACAAGCTAGTAAAGACTTTTCTTGGCTCCGCAGCCCTTTTATTCCTTTCTCTGGTTTTTTTGGGAAGTGATGAGGTGTGGATCTAAGACATTACACTGGAGATTGTCAGTGGCTCCCAACCCCATCAAGGCAGCAGGTTTTTTGCTCTCTTTTCCATCTCCTTTGCTGAACACTGTTACGCACTGGTGGTGGCTTGACCTGCTATCAATGGAAAACTAAAGACATTCTCCAAAATGAAACATCGTGGCATCAAAACCTTTACATTCGACTTCTTTGGCCTGAGGAGAGCTTGCTTTTAGTGGTGTGGATAACAAGAACAACAGTGAGGTTAAGTGCCAGGTAACTCCCCTGAGAAAGGCAAGCTAAAAGGTAGGAGGGGCAGGTAAAGTGGATACATTAAGCATAAGTGGGGATCTGCAGTGGGGGTTATAGTGTCCCCACCACACTATAACTAGCTTCCAGGCTCCCCAAAAAGTGGCACAGGTAGAGGAACTGGAGGTCACAACCCCACCATCAGCTTCTCTTCAAAGTAATGCCATTCAAGTGGTAGAGCTGAACAAAGCATTCCTAAATCTGAGACGCTGAAGGTCTCCGCTGTTCCTTTCAGTGCCGACCCCTAAGGGTGCAAAAGCAGATCAATCTTCCCTCTTTGGCTGCCTGCTCATACACCTGTACTAAGAGGTTCCCAAACCCATTTTGGCTCCCTGGGGCAATGTCCCAGCTAGGTCAGCACATAATGGTGCTGCAGCACTGCAGGCCAGTATGAAATAGGCACAATGGAGTGCTCAGCCTGCAGTAAAGAAGGACCTGTCAATATTATTTGCCTGTAAAGTGCCACACATGCCAGAGGTGCTTTATAAATAAGTCAATAAACAAACAGCATCAAATTACAAAGAAGATTGAGTGATGAAGCCTCTTTCTTCTTTCTAAAGAAATAAATAAGGGTCAGAAAAAGAAATTATACATTGTTCAAAACTCACAAGGAATCTGTATTTTGACAACCTGGTGATGCAGAGGAAGTTTCAAAGCAACCCACTCCCTCTGAATAACAGTGGATAGCAGAGCACATTGAGGATGCTGGCAAATTCATGATTTTAAGTATCCAGTTATATTTCCAGCAGCTATGCTAATTACTAAATCACCCAATTATGAACACATGCATCTAATATGGTAGCAGACCCCTTTCTCATTCCAGCTTTGAACTGCTGCAGCTGGCAGCTCCGTCACAGTGTTTAAACTTAAGCATGATAGGTAGTCCTACAGAAAGAAGGTCTATCAAAACTAGATAGATACATGTACCACTGGACTGGTGCTTCAAAGAGAAACAAACAAAAAAAAAGTTCCAGAGGTCTGCATGGCTTTGTCAACTCTAGGAAGCACAACATGCCACTGTGCAGCCCTGTCTTCTGAAATAAGGGCCAAGTCCCCAGGCAAAACCAGGGATGTCACAGGCTTTAAATCTTTAACTAACATTGTTACTTCAATTCCACATTGAAGAAGACAAGGCAGAGAATGGAAAGACATATCAAGGTTAGAAAATTCCCTGGGTTTTTTTTTTTTTTTTAATTATTGCAATGGAAAAGGAATTGTTGTGGTTTGAAATCCATTATTTCCCTGCAGTGTTTGCAACTCTAATAGAGCTTACGTTACTGCTTACATAGAAACTACAGGTGTGCCTGAACATAAACAAAACAGGAAAAGGATGGAAAGCTAAATAGCAGCAGGGGGAAAAAATGGGGATAAGGAGCCTGCACACAAAAGAGTCAGGGACTCTTGATATTTTGCAGCACTCAACCCCAAAAGTGAGCTGCCAGAGCACCACCCTGGTGCAGCATCTGTAAAACTTGGGGCTGCAATGAGGTTCAGCCACCTGGTTAATCCAGGGAGGGCTCCTTTCCCAGCCCAGGCTGCCTCCCTGGTGAAGGTACCATCAGCATCTAGCCTCCTTTTGGCACTGGCTCCTGGGAGACAGGTATTTTCAGCACTCTTCTATGTGCTTGGTTTAGGAACTGCTGATCTTTCTTTTAAATTTGCTTTGGGGGTCTAGAATATGTCATTTTTTTTTTTTTCCCTAAAATGCTTTGCAAGACTCCAGCACAAGCAGACTAGGAAAGCAGGATTTACTACTGTTAAAACTGTTAGGAAACTCAGCCTGCTTGTGGAAAGGACCAGTCTTGGAATTAAGACAAGACCATCAGAGGTGCCAACGAGGGAAATACAGGAAGCATACCACAGCACAGCCAGCTATAAAACTTAAATGTGACTATCCTGAATTCTGCTTCAAGGGAGTGAACAGTGGAAGCACTGTGTCTTGCTTTATGGTGCACACCCTGCAAAATGTATGTTGTAAACCTTCCCACCAGAGCATTAACCAGAGAAAATCATCAGGATTTACACAGTACTTTTACTTTGTAAAATCTAGGATGCCAGCAATAGACAAAGGAATCTTAAAATGCAAGTGTATAACATGGTGGTATACACAAAATCACAGTGGCCATGGAGGTGTGAATGAATTTAGATTACTAGCATCCGACCAGATAGTGTGCATTAACCAAAAGAAAATAACACTGTCGCTTCTCATACTATTATTCATGTACATGTTCATGTAGTTAAATTGCAAAAGCCTTCCTTTAAGGAAAATGACACACTGAGGATGTTTACTCTGGTTTTGTTATTACTTTAAATGCATTTCTGTTTGATTTCATTATTCAATATATATTTTCTTTTCCCAGTTACACATGGGGGACAGGTACAACGTACACACATTCTTACTTCAGTGTTGTGACAACCAGCACCAGAGTTGTTGAAATATCCATTTCAAAACCTACCTTAGTGCAATCAATCAAATCCTTTGCTACAGCATAGGGAAAATAAACAAGGCTATCGGACTGCAACTCCTAGCTGGGCAAATGGAGTGCAAAGCATGGAAGAGTAATGGGGAGGGAACAGAGAAAGAGGAATGCCAGAAAGAAAGATTATTTCAATGGCTCAAAGAGCTTAAAGAGTCTTAGAGGGGATTAAAGAATAAAACAATATATTAAAATTGCAAGGAAGCAAAAGCAGAAACTCAGTCATCTTGGTAGCCATAAGAACATGTGGGCCATGTAGCATGAAAGCCTTAAGTGACATACTTAGGAGGAAAGATAGAGACAGCAGGAAAACTGTGCTATATTACTGCATATTTCTTCTGACCCTGAGAAGATGACATGCTCAGCCCTTTTACCTCTACCCCTCTGTTTTAGTTCTAAGATTGCCACCAATAAAGATGTTCAAGCTCAGAGACCTGCCCTCTGCCCCCTCCTTTTGGGATGAATTTATTTCCACATAGGTTTCAAAATTGTGCAGAGGTCATTGTGCAGAGTCATTCATTCCTGCTCAGCTAGTAGAGGTGCTCCAATGCTTGCTTCCAAGCTCTTGATTTTTTCCAGTAACTCATTTGCAGGCAGCTGCACCCTGTCCAGGCTTTCAAAGGCCCCTAGCCGAAAGGAGGCGTGTTTGTGTGAGAGCAGCAGACACATGAGCTGAGGGAACCCTGCTCTGCATATGCTGGCACCAACTGTATTCTTTAAAAGTGTCTGTAAGCCTGGTTAACCAGAAACAGACCCCAAATCCCTCCAAGCAAGACTAAGTGAGAGCATATGTTCAGAAGCACACTGACAATTAAATGAGAATTTCATGTCATCTCAGTACAACAGAAGCAACTGAAAACTCTTTGTCTGGAAAGCAAGGAAAAACTAGCACCACCAAAACTACATGAAACTCTATTGCTGAAATTCTGACAAAACTTCCCATTTACAGCAGCACTGTGCATGTGTATTTTATATACATGCTTCTTTACTTCAAGAATGGAAAATGTCAGCCCAGGGGGAACTGTCTGAGAAAGTTACAAACAGGCATTGAGCTTGGTATTCGCTTGCTTACTGAGTTCAGATTTTATTTTTTTAATATTTTTGATGGAAGTGTTGCAGCTTTTTGCTTGCATTTAGAAAGAAAATGTGTAGCAGACATATTTGACATAATAGTGTGAGTTTTCAAGGGAGACTGAAGCAATTTCTAGAGACAAATCATTCTGTTCTACTGCTTCTTACTTACCACCCCAACTCTTTCACCAACTCCTTTCCTGCTTTCATGTCTAAGCCTATTGCCTGTGCTGTTTAGGAGAGCTGCTGGGAATTCTTTTCTCTCTCTTTCATTCCAGATCTCCTTCGCTAAAGCTTACAGCTCTTGAAGTCACTGTAAACAACTCCACATCATGAGTGTCCTTAAGAAATTGTTGCAGAAAGAAAGAGGCTATGATGACCCTGGAGAAAGCTGTTCAGTGGGCAGGTGAGTTCTGGAACCCTTTCTGAGATAAGGGGATCCTGTGGCGCTTTCACAACAGAAGGGCTGAGAAAGATCTGTAGGACCATCACTGACCAAGCTACACACCCTGGCAATACAAATGCAGCCTGAAAGCAAAGTACTTCAGCACAGCATTTCAAACCCTGTTTAGAAAGCAACATGCCTTACTATATGTGTATATATATATATATATCACACAAAATTCTGCAATTTTGTAACCCTCTAAATGCATTTTCTATATTGCAAAAATTAGATCAAGCACAGGGGATAAATAAATGAAAAATACCTGGTTCTGCCTTGCCCTCTCCCTCATCTCCACTTTCCTTGCTTTTCCTCTTTTTTTTCCAAGTGAACTGGCCACTAGAATTCTTGCACTGGCATTCTAACCCAGAAGGTATCCAGACAGCTGGGTGAGCTCATCGTTTCAAATGTTTGCTCATGGGGATATAGTAATGACACTTCAATCTTCTCCTTGCTGTGCCCTACAGCCCCCATACATTAGTATAGAAAACAAGTTTACAAAGCAGAAGACAAGAGTCTGTCAATAACATTAAACAAGCTGTTATTTCTCCAGTTAGTGCCAGAAGAGGGTAGAGAGAAGGGTGGGCGAAAAAGAAGGGACAAATTGTTTTATGACTCAAACACAAACCCTCTGTCTAATGCCTGCATGTGTGTATTTGCTTCATTTTTTTAAATCTTCTTCCCTTCCTCCCTCCCATTTTTTCTCTTTGTGGGAGTCAAATGTAAATCTGGGGTTTATCCTGCTTTGCTGCAGCATGAGACACATGCATAATCCTATTTTGTAGAGGACAGTATGTCCTCTTAAGTAATACAAGAAGTGGTCCTCCAAGACTCCTTGGTCACCTGTCTGATGCCCTGTCTTGAAGCTCCACTTTGGAATTATCTCCTGTGTCCTTAAGTTCCCTCTGCAGAGCATTTAGCAAAGTTGTAGACACAACCACCCTGGGAGGGGAATGCTGGCTGAAGTTGAATTCAGTCTGAGATTGAATCTCCCACAGGTAAAGGCTGCATGGTTTAACTTTCCACCACTGTTAATGAAGACTTAGTCCTTTCAGGCAGCAAAGTCAAAAGGTTAATTCAGCTGATCAGGAGGTGTCTGCTCTAGGATGAGCTGAATTAAGTTCCTAGCCTCAACTGACTGCACTGAATCTCTATCAGCTATAATGGGTGTTTAGACACCAACTCACATCTAGATACTTACAGGACGACTCCTAAATTTAGACATTTCAATCAGGAGCTGAATCTCATTCTAGAAGTCAAGAAAATTTTTTGCTTATTTCCAGCTTCCTTGTGAACATAAAGAAGAGATTTATGCCTCAGATTCTCTCTTTTTGTGAAACAGGACTGAGTTTTCATGTATTGTGTGCACCAAGAAATACATAACACCACAGAAGAACTCTGCAAGAGTTGTGTCCAGATAATGGTGAGCTATCACAGAAAAGGGGATATATCACACCTAGAAGGAGCAGCTGTCAAACCACGATACCTGGCAGAACAATTCTCCTCCTTGCAGAGCACCAAGGACACACTCACAGTGACTGGTACAAATGGCATTCCCAGCACCACAGGAGCTGTGATGAGCAAGTAGAATTATGGAGTTAGCAGAGGCCTGTGCTCAAGCAAGCCTTGCTGCAAGGCAGAGTTTATCAGCTCATGGACAGTACCTTGATATCACAGCATCTTCTGGTTTCCAAGACTGAGCAAGCCCTTCCCTGCACGATGGCATCTTTGTGTCATGTTGGACTTCTGTGCAACAGAGCCATGTTTGTAAAATGGTGCTTGAGAAGGCTCACTAGATTTGGAGCTCCTCCTTCAGTGTTTGCACGATGCTATGAAGGTCTTATGTTAGGGCTTTTTTGTTGATTTGGAGATTTTTTTAAACAAAATTGAGTTGTTAAAGGAAGCTGTAGGCCACGCTTAGATAATAGCCTAGAAATGTTTGTTATACTGAAAATAAACTACTCCTTCAGATGTGGAAATGCAGAGGACAAACTTTCTAAGCTCTTCTATCCCAGAGCCCAGATAGAATACTGAAGCTCAAAGGCACATTAAAATGAAATAACAACATACAACACTTACCTCTTTTCTCTCCAAAGTACTTCACAAGCTTTTATTAAATTAAGTCTCATCACACCCTTGGGACACAGGTGCAGTAAATACCTTCATGATAGGGTGTGCAAGTAAGACACAGAAAACTCTCCACAAATACTCCTCTGACTGACTATGAATTGATTCATTTCAGTGGCACCCTTGTGCTGTCATTTCCCACAGACTTTCAAGCAATCAAATTTTACTGCCACAAAGGACTTGCAGGAAATGAACTGCAAAGCTGTACACCAGAGAATTTGCTTATGAAAAGCACATGAGCAGATCCCAGCAAAGAGCCAGAGCAGCAGCTCTATACAACTGCAACTCTCTGTGTTTGGGGTAATAATCCAAATATTAAGTTATGTGTTATCAGCATGAGCCTGACTTGTGCATTTTTAATCTATTTCTGTAGTTTAATTACGTAGCTAAATGGAATAGGGAAACCTCTAGCAAGTAGGTCCTCTCTCAGGGTGTAAGCAGTTTGCTTTCCACCACATTAGTGACCCCTTTCTGTGGGCATGCTGACCAGTGTCACCGAGGACACACAGCGTAAGGGATGGACTTGACAAAAGGATGCTGACAACTCACAGATCAGTGTTTTCTGTTTGCTGTCCAGGACAATTCATTTCCTGGCAGGAACAGCCATAGAGACACGAATAAATATCTTAGCACCTAATTTTATTTCAGAATGTCTTAATGCAAAAATGTACAAAGCAAATATGCAACCATGTACAAAGCCAGAAGACAGAAAAATGTTGCTCCAAGGAACTGAAAACTACAGGTCTTGGAAAAAAAAAAAAAAAAAAAAAAACACACAACAAAAAACCACACATAACAGGGGGGCAGGGACAAGTAAAAAGCAATCAAAATTCCAAAAGTCAAAACTCCACAGCAAACAACAGAGGCAGCATGAGGTTGTACCAGGGTTATATGGAGATCTACCTGAATTTTCCTCTTCCCTAAGTCCAGAAACTCAGAAAAAACATCTCAGAAACAAACTTACAGCCCAAGAATTGTTTGCAGAAATGGCCCCAGTTTGATTCATTTGACTTGAATAAGTGCAAGTAGCAAATACATTTCAAAAATACAAAAGTATTGCCTGGAAGTGTTTTACAACCAAAAGAAGTTACAATTTTTTAATTAATTTTACAACCCAAATTATTCTACTGGTTTCGGTTAGCAACTGTATTTTAAAGACAGGAAAACTGAAGCAGAAAGGAGCTATAAGAAGTATTCTCTTAAACACATGAATAATTTTTCCAAGTTTTGGTTTAGATCTGAGGCATTTTTGTCTTCTTTCCACCTTCCATGTCCTGCAGCTCCCCAGGTCTGCTACTGGGTATGATATCAAAGTCCCTGTTAGTTTTGAAGACATCATGCTTTGAGCTGGGTCAAAGGAAGCAAAGTTCTCAAACTCATCTGGTAATTTTCAAGACCAAAAAAAAAAAAAATTCCTATTTAAAATTTATATTTATGGCTGCAAAATTAATCCTTTTTCTTCTGTGTTATTAAAATAATATTTTTTTCTAAAGGATTGCAAATCTAAAGGATTGCAGATAAAAATATAAATGCAGGGTCTTTTTTTTCCCCTTAAAACATTTTTGGGTTAAAACTGCATTTCAATTAAATTTTGAAATTGACTCATTAGATGTGTTCCACAGAAAATACTGGTATTTAAATTGAAAAATTAACCACCTGGAAGTATGCAATCATACTCCAACTTAGATAATCTACTGCACCATCTGTAAAAGGTAAATTCCATTCTTCACTTCCAAAGTATTTTGGAAAGAGAGAGGTCCCTATTTTTGCTGAAATGGAAAATCTGAACAGAAGATTTGAATTATGGGGAAAGAAAAAGGGGTTATTTTCTTTGTTTGGGGTTTTTTGGGGTTTTGATTTTGTGTTTTTTTGTTTGTTTGGGGTTTTTTTAGTAACTCTTTGGAAACACAAAACAAATTTAAAACCAAAGAAGTTCATGAACAGTGACAACAACAAAACTGTCTTTGGTCAGAGATATATTCAGAGATTATATCTTTTATATAGATGCACCCATCAGCAAACTCAGAGGGTGGTGACTCTTGGAATTTGGATCAGGTAGGTTGCTGTTTTTTTGTTTTTTTTTTTTTTTTTTAATTTTTCCAGCCTCAGGTTTATTATTTTAACAAATCTCCTTATTTCTAGGAAAGATTAAAGATTTTCAAAGCCCAGAGAAAAAAGGTGCAATTCTTAAGAACACAGCAAGGTCACAGGGTCCTGTGTGCTAATAAAGTGTGTTGGTTTGGTAACAAGCTGAAGCAGGGAGCAGGAGGGACCCTGCTTTATGAATGCAGCTTTTTCAAAAGGGTCTGTTGAAAGTACTTCCAGAGGAGAGACATGTGAGTGAAATCTTTCTGTGTGTCAACAGGGAGGCCAGACACTGAACTTCTTCCTGCTCCAGAGTCAACACCATCCTTTGAAACAGAGGTGATTGACCTCTGCAGCTGAGAATCACTGAGTGGCAGCTGGGCCACTCAGTGTTTCCGAGCCACTTGCAACAGAGAAACAGGGAAACAGGGAACAGTCATTTGAAATCATGGTTGAGTGGGGAATTTTTTTTTTTTTTTTTCCTGGAAAATGGATTGGAGAAGGAACATAGTAGGATATGGATTTAGAAAGTTCTCTACTCTGTCCTTAATGAAATTGAACAGTGCTTGGAAGAGGACAAGCACAGTTCCTTCTCCTCTCCTCCTTTTATGAGGAGTGCAAGATCTGCTACCCTGCTGGAGGACAGAGCAATAGGTTCTGGCAAATCTTGCAGCAGATATTAGAAATCCACCACATCACATACCTCTCCTCTTCCTCAAGCCACATTAACCATGAGCACCATGTCCTGCTCCATTCCCTGAAGCACTCTCTGCCATCCACGTATAGAAATCATTACAATACAGCCTCTTCCCCTCGGACCAGTTTTATCAGGGGAAAACATAACCCAGCCGGCGAAGAGAAAAAAGAGCAATCCTGTCATTGCAGCAATAAGACCTTCTAGCAAAGAAATGAGAGAAGTCAGAATGTTTCAAACAGCAGAACTAAGTTTGAGATCACCCTGTATGGTTCACCAATGAGCCCAAACAATCCGTACGCTGCCTTTCTTGGGAAGCAAGCACCAGCCTCTCTCTTAGTAATGCCCTCCTAAAGCAGACCCATGCCTCTGTACCTGATGCACAAGAGAAACCTCTCGCCCCCACTGCTGCTGGACCAGCACCATACAGTCACATACTCATCTCCAAGTGCAGGTATCCCAGATGGAGCTATGTGCTCTTCAAAGATAAATTGTAGCTTCAGTTGCTTTGCTGGATCCACATCCTACAAGTGGGAAGTACTGACCCTGCAAAAATCATCTGCTCTGTACTTTCCAAAATGGAAGGAAAAGTCTGTGCAGATGGAGGAAAATACAAACTTAAAGCAATTTCTGAGTGCCACCACATGACCTTGGACAGATTGCACACCTCTTGGTATTTTGTTCCTCCTTCTTCCCCTCAGCACATTCCCACATCCACTGCTGTGAAGCTCAGATTGTAATACCTATGTCAATGACTAATTTAACTGATGTTTGCCAAGTGTATACAAATCCTCAGGTAGAAAAACACTTCATAAAATAATACAGCTGAACAGTAAGTTTTATGTAAGTAAGCACCATGTTATGATCATGGGGAAAAAGACCAAAAGACCACTGAGAAGGAAGGGAGAAGAGAAATCCATGCCAAGTTTTCAGCAAGTATGTGTTAAAGAGGAGCCTGTGCCAGCTTTTGAAAACCAAGCAGACAGCAGAGCAGAAGGCTAATAAAGAGATTCAGCTGATAACAGCTTAGCTAAAACACCTATAGATGAACCAGTTGGCACAGGAATCTCGGTGTATTCAAGTATGGAAAGGCTTTGTTTTGTTTTTTCTTATGCTGTATTTAAAATTTCAAAATCTTCCCTAAGGGACTATAATAAAACAAAAGGAAAAAAACTTATTTGGGCTAGTTTAAGTGTTCTGTCTTCACTGATGAAAACAACCAAGACTCTCCCCCCCTCTATTGCAAAAATACCACAATTTTCCATTCTGTTTCAATCTGAATTTTATCAACATCAACTTGACTTGAAAAGTCATTGATTTTCCTGATACAATGTCTCCCAACAGGAAAATATTCTATTGATATTTTCTAATCATCACCTCTAGTTTAGAGCTGAAGGTGAATGGAGAACTAGTGGGGTTGAATTTTTACTACTGAAAGGCTTTTCTCCCTCTCTCTGAAACTGAGAGATTTCCCTCTGCATATTCAGAGTTTGATGAGAAACCCTTAACATGAAGTTTAAATCCACAACATACTCTGTGCTGCTAACTTTAGAAAAGGACAGAGCTTCTGACTGTCTTTGGTGGAAAGGTACATACTGCATGATGCCCTCTGAATGGCTTGGTCAGTATCTTGCAAAACCTGCCCCAAATATTTTTCATTCTCACAGCCCTATACAGCTTGCTCTGGTAAACTGATTGTGCTGGTAAACTGCTGCCATCCATCCATCTATCCCAGACGAGGCAGTTTACCATCAGTGTTGTTTCAAGATATGATTTTTTTTTTTCTGGTGATTTATGTAGAAAGAAAAGCTATAGAAATGAGAACCCCATGAATATTCCAATATTTTGTATTACTACGTATTAATCACTCTCCTCTCCAGAGATGCCATTGCTAATTTAAAAGACTTTTTTTCCTTTAAAGGTATCTCAAGACTGTCTTAAAGAGCTGAGCAGACTTGGAGTGATAAGAAGTAAAATACGCCTCTAAGGATGCTTAATGCTCAAATTCTGAGTGCGTAGAGATGCTCACAAACTCTAAGCTCCACAAAGGACTGAGAGCTTCAGTCCCATTCAGTGTGTATATATTTACCCTTATTCACAGCATTACAGAGTTTCCACTGCAGTCCTTCTAAAAGAGATACAATAAGCAGGAAAGCTTTCTGTGACAGAGGGCTCTGCCACATTCATCCAACAGTTTAGCAGAACAATGCAGAGATGGAGTCTGCAGCTAAAGAAAACAGAGCTGTCACTTAAAAGCTCTAATGTTAATAGCTGTTCTGAAAACTCCATCACAATGAAAAGGAAAATAAGAAAAAAAAGGAGAACACTGAGGAAAAAGGGAATAGGACAGTGTGAGGGCCACAGAACTGGCTGAGATACTCAAACAGTAGGTGCAGTACTAGAAGACCATCATGGGAGAGTTAATCTGGGGTATTCTCCAGCAGCAAAGAGGGACACAGCAACCAGGAACTCCAGGAATGGCTGTGCAGATCTCCCCAAGAACTGCTTGAGCTGCTGACCTCCTCACTGTCCACCTTTGCTCTGACATCCCTGCAGCAAAATCTGTGGGGCATTCAGAGCCACTGCAGCCACAGCTCTGCGTGCAGGGCCACCATAATCTCATTGCCCATGGAAATGCAGTCTCAAGAGGGGCAGCCTGTGGATGAGGCAGCAGAGCCACTCTCCTCCTGGTCCCAAAGGAAAGAGGAAAACTGCAGGGATACATCAACAGTTGGTAATAAATGCAGGTGCATGAAAGAAGGCTTACCAGCCCTGGATTTAATCTAGCAGAGATGCCACATTTACTCTAGAGCCCACGCTGCTCTGCTCTACAGGTTGCTCGTTACCCATACTAACACCATTCTAATTAACCCTGGCACTGCTGCAGGCACAGCCATTCCTCTCCTCCCAGGGAGAGCAGAGAAAACAGAATGCAGGATTTGTAATGCTGAACAGAAGAGCAGCTTGCAGTAGCCAAGCTGAAACAAAAGGAAATGGTGAATGTGTTTCAGGCAAACAAAGTAGAAGAGACAAAGTTGATTGCACCAGGTATGACTTAAGATACATCGCGTATAATGTGGTGGAAAGATCCCTCCCTGTGTTACCCAATAAGATTTGACAAGAAAAACAGTAAAATGTTGGGACTGAGCCATTTGGGACATCAGATTAGATTCTGTCAGCTGGTAGATAATGTCTAACATATCCAGAAAATATTTTAAACTTTTATTGTTTGGCACTTTTATTGTTAAAGGCTGCCTTCCCCCAGACACCTAGGGTAAGGTCCTCATCTTCCCACTTAGTTAGATTTTCAAGCATTTCTCAAATACATCTAGCTACTCCTCTCACCCTAATTTATTCTCCTCCTTTTTTCTTTTTTGACACTCCCAGCTCTGCACATGCTCAGCCACTGCTGGGATCACTCCAAGACCATCCATTTCTGTAGGCAGAGGGGCCAAAACACCTGTGTGGAAAGCCTTAAGTGTATTACCCTTAAATCAATGCATCCTCTCAGCTGACAGCTTATGCAGAAAATGAGCAGGCAGTAATAACAAGTGTTTCTTCCAACTCCCCAGATGGAAAGTGAGCTCTTGCAGGCGATACCCCATGGAGAAGACCACCTTTTTTCCCCCACCCCCGTCTCCCTTGAGCACAGCACTATGATCAGGATGCAGACCCAAATGCATTAGCCAGAGTCCCCATGGGGCTGCTACCTTGCACCCAGGTAAATCGACTGCTGAGAGCACTTCCAGGATTACAGAGCAGCAGACAACTTGAAAAGGACTATCACAAACTAATGTTTACATTATGAACCCCATGTTCCCACCTTTCTAAGGCACTCTACCATCTCCCTCTGTGTAAGCAATCAGAATTTGGGTTTCTTTGAACTGAGTTATAGAATTCATTCATAGCCATTCCAGCAGCAGAATATATAATAAATACCATCAGCAAAAACAGGAGACTAAGCAAAGGAAAAATTGAACTAATGACTAATATTTTTGTGTCCCTGTAATGTTCTTCACTCCTTCCCCACAGAGGCCTCTGAAGGGAGCTGACAGAGCCCTGACTGCAAGGGAGACGTTCCATGGATGAGGAGCCACTTCAGAATGACATAAACCTGTTTTATCTGTCAGTCAGTATGGGGGATGAACAGTCATTTAGCAAAAGTGTCACTAAAATTATATTGCTTTTCTTTTGAAATACATAAATATTTGATTCTCCCTTCCTCAGCTTTTTGCCTCTCCCCTTGTTTTAAAACAAAATCTCATAGATTTTAAAACAGAACCATAGTTTGATTTTTTTCTCAGTCACATTCTGCTGGTTTGAAAAATATCTGAGTGTCTCTGTGTGCAAGAGAATTGGCATATATCCTGCCTATAGCTGATAAGAGGAAAAAAGGAAAAACAGGGAGTTGCAGAGTATATTGCCACTGGAATATAGCAGGTTTCTGTCCCCTTTCAGCTGTGGAGTTTCTCCTTTAAAATCTAATGAGACCATTTTCAGGGGAAGGTCTGCAAGCCCCAAGCTCTCACCACTTGTCATATACCAAAAGCCCTGTGTATAGTAGATTATAGGAGATGGGCCTGCTCTATCTGACCCATGGGTAGGTGTGCTGAACTTGAGTTTCATCCATTTCTGAAGTACAAAGGCTGTTCCCAGCAAGAGCTCTACCCCTTCAGAAGTCCCATGAGGTCAGTAAGCCAGCCTGGGGAGGAAAATCACAATTATCTAAGTCATATTAAATGAGCCAGATGAACCTTTGCCACAAGAGGACAGGCAAGTCACTGAAAATTTGTCCCAACTAGAGCACAAAATTCCCATTTTGTCTGTAAGTCTTTCTTGGGTACATACAGAAAACACCACTGGGTATGTTTATCTGACTGAGACAGAGTATAGATCAGTTTTTTACACAGCACTCAGCTTTCCACATGTTGGAGGCTGGCTAAATAAAAAAAAAAAAAAAAAACCTCTCTTTTCTGTCCAGTCTGCATGGCAGAGAGCAGCCTATTGCCCCTGTTGCTGCCTTAACTCAGGTGCTGGAGACAAATTATTTAGCTACTGAGACTTGTGCATGACTCCTGTCCCCAAACTGGTGAGAGGGAATGCATCATTGCGCAGGTTATTTTTGTACGAGAGCAAATCCTGTCAGTGCCATGTCCTTAGGGATAACATAACATTCTTGAGCTCCATTAGCAAAATCTCACATCTATGTAAAGGATTTGTAAATGTTAACCCAGGATTGTGAGGGACTTGCGAATAAATCAGATGCTAGATGGTATCCATGGTCACACTAACAATGAAGCAGGGGTTTTCACTTAAGAGTTTGCCCTCAAGAGCACACAACTATTAAATGCTTTAGAGGAGGGAAAAAAAACAAACAAACAAAAAAAAACAAACAAACAAACAAAAAAAACACAAATAAAAAAAAAAAAAAAAAAAAAAAAAACACAAAAAACCCCATGAGCAGGGTCTTCTTAACCAAAACAAAGGATTTCTGTTTTGTGGGAATATCTACTTTAAGAATTTATGGGGAATTTATTACCATATAAGAAGGATGTAGAACATGGGTAGACACAGCAAGGTCTCTTTGGGCTGCAGTTCCACTATAGGTTTATCATTGCTGCAGCATTGCCTTTGTTCCAGCTCTAGACAAACTAGCTTATTTGCTCCCCTCTCCAATCCATTCCTAGGCAGGAATGGGAATTGATTAGCTCTGGCTTACATCAGTTAAAACTATTGTGCAGCAGCATCTTCGGGAATCATGGTGATCCAAAAAATGTACTTCTGAACAGTTCACCCCATGAGCTGGCTTCTGACAGCCCTTGTGCGGTAGAGGATCATAAGTCTGCTGAAACCAGTAAGTTTCTGCAAAGTGTTTTGATTTCAACAAAATGGTATTTGCTAATGAGAACCTGAATCAGTAGAAGAGTCCCAGCTGTTCCTCTCTCTGGCAAAAGAAGTGGGGGGGGAGAAAAAGAAAATGAAAAACAACTTATGCTTTTGTATGTAAAAAGAGGTTTCCAGCTAGAGAGAGAAAAATAATTGTTTGTTCTTTTAACTGTAAAGACATGGAGCAGAGAGGAACAAGGTAATTTCACATGTTCCTGTGAACAAGCTGCTGCAGATATCTTCCCTAGTTAATAAGTAGAAATGAGTGAGAAGAAATGGATAGGGGAAGATCTATAATAGTGCAAAGAAATGTGTGATCAGCTAGGGAATTCCTTTTAGGAGCCTTGTAGAGAATATTGTATTTGCCAGACCAGATCAGTCCACTGGGCCAATCAAGTGCAATTTAAGCATTAAGTGCAACAGCTTGATAAATCTAGGTCAATGCACCTACACGCAGGTACAAGTTTAATACCACTTCATTAGCAGGACTTCAACACCTAACACTGAGCATATCTACAGGTCCTGGAAGAGAGAAACTATTGGCATTTATGAAATTGCACAATTAAATCAATGGGTTTCTCTTAACGAGTGACCAGAGATTGGTCCCACTTTACAATTTCTAGTCTGCAGCAGCAGACGGTGCTGATGATTCAAATATAAGTGGAAATATAAGCTGCTTCTCTGACCAGCATGTAACACCCTGCAGGAGGCTGGAGAGAGAAGAACTCTGCCTTTTTGAGCCCATGCATTCAATCAGCCTTCACTGGAAATGCATTATCTTAGCATGCAGCAGACCCACAATTACTATTAAACATTTGGAAAAACCAGCGCTGAGCTGTTTGAATCCATATCGGCACCTTGGCTCAGCCACAACCCAATTCAAGGGGGGTTTTATCTTCGCACTTGCTTCAGGTTACTACAGAGGGATTTCTGGGCTTGCTCAATGGCAGAAAAATCTCAGAATTTTTAGGTGTACTTCTAGGATCTCATCTCTGCAGGGGGGCTGAGGAAGACAGCAAAATTCTTGACTGCCCTGGCCAGCAGGTGGGAGGAGTGAGATGACAGGGGAGGGCTCTGCTCCCCTGAGACTATGGAGAGATAAAAAGACTCTTCATTAATAAAAGGTGAAATTTGTAGTACTAGATCAACAGCATTAGATCCCCTGTTTCTTCTCCCACAAGTGGGAACTGTGGAGTATTCCTTCTTCCCTGACCACTACCCATGTCTCTGAGACTGGTCCAGGTTTCTCACTTGCCCCAGGCCCACTCAGCTATTTCAGTAAAGAACCCTCTCAGTACCACAACCATCAGTGTCTGAGTAAAGCTGATAGTTACTCATATCAGCTGCAAGCCATGTTGTTCAGGTATGACTGTACTACACAGGCTCCTCTCCCAGGACTGCAGTACAGTCACACAGCAGAACAGGACTAACAGCAACCTGTTGGATACTTAAAGCACAAAAAGTTGTGCACCTCCTGTGCAGATGACCCATCACACTCACAGAGTTGCACTACACTTCTATTTTGGCAGCCACCCAAGGCACACAGAGAACAGTAACACAGGTACACAGAAAGCACACCATGCTGTCAGACCCTCGTAAGGTCAGGGCAAAACCTACTTGCTGCAAGGGGTGGATGGGGCACTGAGCAAACTGATCTAGTGGGGGTGGCATCCCTGCCCATGGCAGAGGGGTTGGGATGAGGTGATCTTTAAGGTTCCTTCCAACCCAAGTCATTTTATAATCCAAGCTAAAATCTGCCTCTGCAGTTGCCCTGTGATAGATCTACCTGTTCTTTTCTTAGAAACAACTTTCAACGGCTGCTAACACAAACCCAGACTTAATATAAGTGCAAAAAGCTCCACAGGCATGTAATATGTCTTTTGGAAATGAAAAGTGGTCCAAGAGATCTAATCAGCTGAAAGGCAATTCTTTACTGAGGCTGTCAGATGCAGATGAACCCTGCAGGGCTTGCTGGCTCCTGAAATGCCCATCTAATCTACCCAGCACTACCAGACCAGGCCTCCTAAAATCCTGGCTAGCAGCCCTTCCACCTATTCCTTAAGTGCTGTTCTCTGGGTTTTTTTTACCTAAGCATTATTATTCAAAACACGCCATTGACTTGAGTTAGCCCTTACAGCCCTTTGGAGACACTTTGTCTACACAAGTGCCCTTTTTTTAGACAACATCTATCTATAGAATAGGAGATTCAAAAGCCTCCATGTGCTTTGCTCTAACATGCATGACAATGTTCTGGAAATTTACCTGCATTGGAAAAGTATTTGACTCTGATGTAGAAGCAGTTGCTAAAAGGAAAGAATGCTTCCTACTTCTGCAAAAATAATGACAGCACTTAACCCCAGGGAAACACTGCACTAGAGAAAGATGGTCTTGGCAATAATCAGAACAACAATTTGCAGGCTAAAATTGCCATCTTTCACTTCTTCCAGGAAGCAGGACTAGAGGATTTTGCAGAATGAATATGACACACAAGTAGGGGTGAAAGAGCATGGAAGGAGCTGCAGCAGGAGTCATGGTAGGTGTGGAAATACAAGCAAGGATGGAGTCCAAGCACAAAACTCTCATTCTCAGCTCTGTTCCCCTAAACAGCCTGTTCTCCACAGTGCTGCCATCAGCCAGGTTTCTTTCATAAGTCAAATATCCTGGAGTCAGTAGCATGAAGGCTTTCACATGCACACACGTGTGTGTTCATGCATGGGCTAGCAATGGGACATGCTAACAAGTGGCCAAAGGCAGCACTAGGCTTTGATTCTGAGGAGTGGCAGCAAGAACCGGACAGGATGGTGAGCACGAGTCTAGCACGAGCTCACACAGCACAGGGGACCTGCATACAGGATAGGCTGACACAAAATGGACCAAAAGTAGTATTGGACATAGGGGCACATTTGTTTCATTTAGCTTCACCCCCATCCTTGTTCTTTTTCTTACTGTTTTTTCTGCTTTGACCTTACATCTCTCTTCAAATTGCACAGTACACAGTGCTGCATCCCCACACCTGTGCCTCACTCCTTTAATTCAAAGCCACCTCCATCATCATGCCATGCTGATCCCAGACAAGCCCCGAAAGCACAGATCATTCAACTCTCATGTGGATGTCACCTAATGAAGACATCTATAAATATGGGCACATTAGAGCTCACCATCTGGCTGTGCCTCTTGGATGGCTCCGTTCCCCACAGATCAGTGGGCATGGAGATGGCTGCAGCCAACCAATTATTCCTCTAGCTCCTGCTCCAGCCCTGGCAGGCACGGATGCCCCCAGCGATGCCACTGGCTGCCGAGAGCACAGCAGAGCAGGGCCATTCAAAGCGGAGCAATGAGCCGAGCCCCTCCCTGCGCACCATTCCCAGCGCAGGGGCTGGCAGCGCTCACCAGCCCCTTTTCCCCTGCAGGGACAGCTCTCATTCAGCACCCCAGCAGCTCTGCGAGGATGACAAGCCTCCCCCTCCTTCTCTCTGTGTCTGCATAGCACCAGTTTCAGCCTTTCTATCAAACTCAACCACATTTTTCTTCTTTCTCATCTGCCTCTGACACACCTTTCCTTCAGCGCTAGGCACAATTTTTCTGTCTGCTGGTCAAAATGATAAACTGAAAATAATTCTTTACAGGAAGACTCAAGCCCTATAATTTAATTTTTGCTTGCTTGTTTGTTTTATTTTAGAAAACACTCTTTTCAGATTGGCTGAAACATTTTACTTGACCTACATGGAAAAAAAGAAAAAAAGCCTTTTCCTTAAAAATTTCCTTTTTTTCTATTATGGAAATTTTCCAAAACAAAACTCACTGCAAAATCAGAAATGAAAATGGTTCATCTTCTTCAAAAAATTTCTCCCCTTTTTCCTCCCTAAAACTAAGCATGATGCACAAACAATGCAAGCCCTCTCCAAACTGTGTTTAGGAAAGTAAAATAACACTCTTGCTGACATTTTTCTGCCTTCCTGCTCCTTTTCCCTATTTTTCCCTGCAATCATCTGCCTGTTCCCAAATGCCATTACAGTTGCCAGATCAAGCTCTCAGAAAGGAACTTGAGAACATAAAAGTTCACTGAACTGCCATGGCACGTTTTGCTCCCTGAATATTCTGTAGCCACAGAACACCTGAGATGATTGTATTTTCTTTGAGGTACATGAATATTTGATATTCTCCCTCCTTTTCTTTCCCCTCATCTTAATTATTCTCTTATTTTGAAACACCAGCTTGCATGCAGTATTTAAATAAAGCTGTTTTCAGAGTCACAAGCAGCTTGAAACACTCAAGTCTCTCAAAATATATTGCAAGTGATGTACATCCTCCTGTTCTACGCATAAGTGGCAGACAGCAAGGTACAACCTGGGGAATCCATACAGGACAGGGCATTAGAGGAGCAACCTTGCCCTTCTGAAAGCTTGGGTTCTCCCTCAAAAAAGAAGTCTGGGCATGTGAGTTGAGACACAGGGTCAAGGCTGTTCCTATGCAAATCACTGAAAGGTCTGGTGCTGCAAATTTTACTCAGCAAGGTGTCTGAAAATGCAAGGGATGCAGTGGGTCAAAACTGAAGCAGGGAATGGGAGAGAAATATTGAAAGGTGCCATTTGGAAAAATAGCTGCTGCCAGGCAAGAGAGAGAATGAAAACACAGAGAATCTGCTATACATACGGCTATATTAGATAATTACATATGTACAAAAGGATTCAGAGGGTTTGGGTGACTCAGCAGCTCTACACCTTCAAGACCAGATCACATAAATCCTAGCCAAGGCCCACAAGCTGCAAGGATCTGGCTTTGCCAGATTTTGAGAAGCCTGTTTTATGGGATTTCTTTGAGAGGATGCCCAGAAGCCCATTTGCTTTGAGTCGTGGCATTTTTACACCAGAACATTAGTTGATCCAAAGAAGCTCTGAACATCCAGATGTGCAGAGACCCAGGTGGCTCTAACTGCAGGCTAGGAGGTGGGATGTTCCATGTCTCAAACAAATGGAAGTGCTGCTTCAGGTTCACAGCTATGACATGACACTCAGGGCTGGGGCTGGCTGCTTTTCATGGAATCATTAAGGTGGGAAAACACCTTCAAGATGGAGTCCAACCATTTTGGGCAGCTGTATCCCCACAAAGCTATCCATTACATGGAGGAATGGATATTAATGGAGATTGCCACTTGGACCAGGTGAGGGTGCTACAGACCTGGCAGCTGTTCCAGCTGCTTGAGTGATGTGTCCTGGCTTACTCGGGGGTGTTTCCCTGAACAGCTGAGAGAAGAGAAAGTGAAGCGTGCCTCTGCACAGTTCAGAGGAGGCCATGCACCATAAATGCTTGTGCAGGTGGATGAAGAGCTGTGCCCACAGATGCTCACAGGCAGGGCAAGGAGTAAACATGCATATTTGAAACCTCATCTGTCTCCATTACAAAAATGAACAATCTCATCCCAGTACCACTTTTTTAACTTTGCAGAGGCTTTTATCAAACACAGCAGGTAGCTGGGAGGATGTGAAAGGACTGCCTGCAAATCTGAGGGCCGAGTGCCCTGAGGTTTGACTGAGGCTTCCCAATTGAGGCAGCACTCTGCTGGGAACATGCAGTAACAGGGGCATATGGCAACTTCCCAAATTTGCCTGTGGAAGAAAATCATGCTCATCTGCTCTTAGCTGATGTTGCATCTCTGAAGCAGCCCTTCGTTATCAATCATCTGCAGTAGATTTTGTGCTCTTATCTCAAAAAACCTCCCTGCACTGTCCACACCCCTTGCTTATAAAACCCCAGCAAAGGTGAGAGCTGCTGTAAGGAAGAAACTTTATCCTAATGGAGAGGTGCTTTTAAAAAACTGAATAAGTTACAAATGTCTCCCTGCTCTTGAATGTATTTCCTGTTTTGCAATGCAGATTTCTAACACCATGTTCCTGAGCAAATGCTGTTCAGTCATGCTGGGTGAGAAGAGGTGGAATTTTTACTGGGTTCTACATCGGACATGGGAGCACATTTTTAACTCAAGGAGATGGCCAAGTACAAACCTTTCAAAGGCAAGAAGAGAGAGATGCTTAAACAAGTTGCATGTGCAGAAACCCCACACATTGCAAGGACACATCACACTCCGGTTGCCCCAGGAGACAAAGGGATTGCAAGTTCCATGCTTTACCCGTTGTACAGCCAAGGTGCCCCTCTCCTCCCTCCTGTGCATGACCCAAGAGACAGGACACTTGCCAGCAGCTACAGAAAGCAAAGCAAAGAGTACAGCACAAGGAGCACTCTGACAGAAACACAAAGAATGATATTTATTTACTGCCTGTCAATGTCTAGCCTGAATGTGCTGCTGCATCTCCATAGCCATTATAACTGCTCATTAGACATTAACAGGATGTGATTTTGTTGCAGTCAGGTCATCTGAGTTGATAGGAAAGGGGACAGCAAACAGCAGTGGAGAAATCCAAAGTGAAAGGGAAGGAACAACAATCATCTGCTGCAAGGGCTGCAGTCAGTAATGAGTTGGCTGGCTACTGTGCATCACTACTGCTTTCTAGTAAGTGGAATTAGGAGCAGAGCCATGTGTCAGGGGCTCCATACTCTCAGCTGTTAGCAGGGAGATTGATTTAACATGAGTGACAATGGCATAAGCTTTGTCAAAGGAGAAATTTCCCTCCTAGCCAGGCAGGCAACCACAGCATAAAACAGTGGTACCAGTGACCAAACAGCCAGCATGGCTACTGACCCCTTGGCAAGACCCACACTGAAACGCAGCTTTGTTATTTATAACAGACTTAGGGGTGTGGAAGATTCTGAAACTGTCATGTATCTTATGCACGTGCAAAACCATTCAGAAGTAACCCACTACCAATGAGGAGATGAAGCAGAGCATCCCAGACATAATGCAAACCCTGCCCAGGAGCATGGGCAAGAACACAGCTCCAAATAACCTGTGCACCCCTGTTTTACCTGGGGGGCTTTGCTAGGGGAAGGGAGCAGAGGAAAACTGGGAGTGGGCAGGTTCGTCTCCTAACAAACAAAGTCCGTGGGAGAGAAAAGAGATCATCTGTCTGACAGACCAGAATGAGGATAGCAAAGAGAAAACCTTCAAGGAAAATTGCAGTGTTTCCTCCCAGAATGAGCCTGGACTCTGAAATCAACACACAATACATGAGATTGAACACTTGCAGGCCTGGGCCTGTTATTGAAGTAATCTTGGGTAGAAAACAAAAACCATAGTGTGAACTTCTTGTTTACCTTAAGAAATAGATTACGGTTATTCTCCAACTTAGTTGACTGAAATTACATAGAGAAGCTCAGCCACAAAAGTCTCTTCTGAAAAGTGTGAAAGCTGTGGAATATCTTCTCTCAGAGTTTGTTTTTCTCTGCATCCATCCTGTCTACTCAGCAGATTAACACGACCATTCACTACATTTTAACAAAGCTAAAAGAAGCACTGTTTTTTCAACTATGACCATTTTGCTGTGTCTTCCCTTTTGTGTACATGATTTACAAAGGAGGCTTGGCTTCCAGGTCCCAAGACACACTATTGATCTGGAAGTGAAGGGGGAAGGAAAAACCCCAAAACTCCTCTATCTTCTGATATGCAAAGTGACTTTTCTGGAGTAAGGAAGATCCAAGCAACCAGTCCCAAGGGCTCTGCCTACTTCAACTCTATGCAAAACTGAATTATATTTTAAAATGTCTGCAACAACATTTTGTTTCTAGGAAGCCTCATGACCATCCTTGGGAACTGAAGCTGGACAGGTAAAGACTGGAATTATATTTAGGGAGCATGACAAGAAATAGCACTAGGGACAGAAGAAAAAATTTTCCCAAAATGTGTAACTTTTTCTTATCCCCAGGAGAATGTTCCCTTGGATTTCCTCAGCCCAGAACACCAGCGTAATACACAGAGAAAGAGCAGAGCAGGAGGAATTCCAAGAAGCTGCTGCGTGGTTGCGGAGGTAGGTGTTAAAACACATGCAGCCACATGGCAAACTCACATTCTGATCTTGCCAGACTTGTGTGGCACAAAACTCCCACAGAGGAGGGAGAAAAAAAAAATCAAGATAGACACACCAGGCTCCTTACAGCATGTGCTTCATCAGTGGGAATATTTCAGGCTCCTTTGCCTCTCTCAATGAAGAGGGTCTGGATTTTTTCACATGGACTTAGTTGTGAGGGAGTGTTGAGGCACACGCAGACATGCCTGTGCCTTTGTACAAGGTCTTAGAGAAAGGGGGCAGTAGCCAATTTATGCTTCTGCCTGCTGTCAAACAGTTAATTGTTCTAAAACAGCTGGGCCAGACAATAGCATCTTTAATGGCCCAACTTAAGCATGGTCGTGACAGAAATCATAATATTTTTTAATCTCCCTTTCCCAGCCTTCCTGGAAATTCATTTTTAATGACTGCAGTTAGCTTTCATTTTTGCTCTTGTTTTTAATTCAGATAACTTCCTGAGTCGTGCAGCTTCTCTCTTCCACCTCAACACTCCCTGTAAATGAAAGGCTGCAATATTTTAAATGAAAAACTGATACCAGGTGCTAACAGAACCAATAGGATAGTCTGGATCACCACTCTTGCCACCTTGTTCTAGACCTGATCAAATATCCTACATGCCCAAAAAAGAAGGACTATGGACAAGGTTTACTCCATCCCCAAGGCATTTTATAATATAAATTCTCCCTTACAACCAAAACTCAAGCACACAGGTCTCCCCATTACCCTCTCCATATGGCCCATCTTCAAATGTTTTGATCCAAAGTAGTAAAAATGAGATAATGGCAATCTTTGAGACTCATTGTTCCCACATGTAATCACTGCATGGTTATTGTCTGTTGTTGCATGTTTAAACAATGGTAGGAAAAATCACTGTGTTTTCTCCAGAGTTTCAAAACTGAAAAATGTATTTTTTGTTCTCTTTTTTTTGGCAGTTCCCATGTAAGTGTTACAAAATGTTTATCGCTGAAATGTCTGTGCTTTAAAATATCTACAACTTTTCATAAAATATCTAAATATACAACAGAGCTCCTCCATCACTTTCTTCCACCCTATAGCATCCCATGATCTCCCAGTCTAGGGTTCCCTTTATGCATGCCATTCCAGATTCTTATCCCAGACACATGACATGGTCATTATCACAGTCCTCTGATCCAAGTCTGTCCATTTTTAACGCTCAGTTTTTTTGCATCTATAACTTCACACCTCAATACTCTGCTTCATTTTAGACAACAGAATAAAAATGCTATAAAGCTTAATTTATTTTCATTGTTCCATAGAAGGCTAAATTTGGCTCTTGGGTACAATGCCTCCTTTTTTTCGGTTATGAATTTCATATTGAAGAAAGGAAAATTCATACCTTCTCAATGAAATTTTCATGAACTATGCATTGCCCAGTGCTATATATTCAGCAATATAAACTGCTGAAGCTGTTTACATTCAGAAGGCTTCCCTCAGTCCAAGAAAGGGCAACATTTATTTTTATGTACTGAAAGGATTTCAATTTCTAGAAAATGCCACGGTCACCTCAAAACATGACTCAGTAACCCAGATGGAGGTCATGATCTTAGAGCAGGAGAAACACGTCCATCATGCATGAGCCAACTGTGTTGCCTCTTTCATAAGACAATATTTAAATGAGCCCCACAGAAACGGAACTCCTCGTTGTTAAACATCTAAATTATTAATCTTATAGATTCAGCCTAAATGCTTGACAGACAGTTGCTGGGGCCACGTGATGAAGGATCCCACCCTCACACATCCATTCAGTGCTCTGCATCCCACTGGTGAGCGGGACTTTGCAACTCCACTTCCATCATGAATTTGCTCAGAGGAAGAATGGCTGGGAGAGATAGAAGCAGCAAGGGTGAACTTAAAACACAACTGTGCTTTAAAATATGATGGGCTGGAGCCTGTGGTGCTAAGCACCATCCTATTCTTCCAGGGACAATTCAGGATCTAAGATGGGGACAAATTAAGGGATAATTCAACAATAAAGGGTGGGGGTTAAAAGCAGAGAATTGAGTTTTTGAAAAATAACTCGTGTTTATACTATTGGGTTCACCTATGCGGCACCTAAAAATAGTCATCTCCTACAAAGTCTCCAGTTTCAGTGGTTTAGGTCAGGTTTAGCAAGAGCTCAGGCAATATCCATATATACTTGATTTGGCTTAAATCAAAACAATACCACCTGAAAATGGATAGCCTTAGCAAGACACTCCCTGTTAAAAATCTTTTTCTAAAGCTCACATCATCCAAATTGTCACTTTGTCAGGAATCACAGGAAGAGAAAGTTAAAAAAAAATCCCAAAACAACCCAGCCATTATGAGCACAATGCTATCAACTAGTCAATGCAAATTAGGGTTTAATAAAGAGCTCTCTTTCATCAAGTTACAAAAAAAAAAAAAAACAAAAAAAAAAAAACAAAAAAAAACAAAAAAAAAAAAAAAAAAAACAGACAAAAGAAGCCAGGTTCAGTGAACCTTCAGAGAGGAGCAGCAGGCTGGTAGTTGATGCTCTTTAGTGAAGGTGGCTCTCTTTGGCACTGAAGCAGGCAATCCACTTACAAAGACAAGGTGTCTTAAGATGATCCACATCCTGGATATCAACTTGGATGTTGACTTTTTAAATTTCCTTTACAAAACCTTAAGGTGGAACTTTTATGAGCCCTGAAGCATGGGGAACGCATATATATATTTTTTTTTCCTTATCTGTTAGTACCCAAGAGTCTCCTAGTAAGAGTTTCCTGTTGTACTTCCCTGCACATGGTCAAGTACAGACTGTCTGAAACAAGAGTGGCATAGTTGGCAAAGCTGCCAGGGAGTAGAAAAAGATAATTCCCTATTTTATAGACAGGAAAACAAGGCATGAGAAGAACACACTGGAAATTTGGGGCAGAACTCACAAAAACAGACAGCAAGTTCAGGGCCTGTGCCAGGACAGACATCTACGATATTGGGTGCACAGGGTGCTGAGTAGGGAAAGAACCCAAGGAAGGCAAGAGTTTTGTGAAGGCAGCTCTTCTGAAAAGCCATAACTATATTGACTCACAGAAATGCATGATATAGGGCAAGCTACGACCACCAACAGAAGTGCAGGCATCAAACTTGAGGGGAGCAAGAGGTGATTAAATTAGGAAGCAGCTGATTTGAAGGAAAAAAAAAAAAAACACAAACAAACAAACAAAAAAAAAAAAAAACACGAACCAAAAACAACTCTCCCGCCCATTGTGATGGAGAACCCGCGGGATCCATATCTGCGGGAAGGTGGCAGCTCAGACACTGTGACTGGGTAATTTTAGGAAAAATAACAACACAAAGTGTTGCTGGACAGATGTGAAGGGGAATTCAGGGCACCAGGAGCTGAAAAGGAAGCAAAGAATTGCTTTTCCTGTTCTCGTGTGGTGTTGTTACAATTGGGCATATGCACACATTCTCCTTTGAAACCCGCAGGGTGGGCTGTACCACGCACTGCTGTGAGGAATACATGGGCCAAAGAGATCTGATCTCTGAAAAGGAAATCCTACGCTTCCCTCATCAAGAGGGAATGAATGAGAAGTGAGGAAAAAGAAGGGGAAGAGCATAAGGAAGATAAAGAGGGAGCAAAGGGAAGGGAAAGGAGAGAGGAGGGGAAGGGAATTTTCACAAGGCAGAAGAGAGAGCTAGAATAACCAGAGGGAAAAGACAGATTCCTATAGAATTTGATTTAAAAAGCCACAATGTTTTTCTTCACTCAGCAGCAACCCTGCAAACTGCATGTCTGTTTCCCAATGCCTGAAAGCAAACATCAGCTCATGTGCCTGTAGGGGGGCACTGCCTGCCGCCCTGTCCACCCCAAACACAAGAGATGTCAGCTCTCCACCACCGCTTGCCCTAGCGGGCAAGGCAGGGACTAGCGCTCGGTGCCACCACGGTGGCCTCCATCTGTCAGCGCTGCCACCTCCCGTGCCTCGGGGGCCCCAGCCCACCCCTTACAGCAGCTTCCTCTGCTCCCCGACTTCCCTCAAATGGCTGAAAGGGACCGTGGCATGAGGGGGAGCACGGCAAGGAAAACAAAAGAAGTTAAGAGGGAGCTGGCCTTTCCATACAGGATTTGTGGAGTGGATTCAAACCACTGCACACAGGCAGAAAGCAAAGTAAGGAAAGGAAAAGAGCATGAGATTAAAGCAGCCCAGACACACACAAATGAGCTGTTCACATGCTTGCATGAAACAAAGCAGAATTAAGACCAGCTTGCCCAGTCCTAGAAGGCTGCACAGGCTTAGACAAAGGCAGAAAGCATGCCTGAATCCACCACAATTCTGTCCTATGTTGCTCAGAGCAAACAAAGATTGATTCCCTGCTTTAAAGCAAGCCTGTTCCCAAAAGAGGCAGGAACTCCCTTAGCAGCACAGGAGAAGGGCTGCAAGGGAAGACTGTCCTGCGGCAGAAAGCAGAGGCAGAATTCAGCCGTGCACCATGAAAATGGAATTGTCTCGTTTAGACCTTGGAAAGCCTGGCGACGAGTAACCTGTATTTGCTGAAAGCATCACAGGGACTGAAATTTAAGGTTTTAAATGGGTCTGTGAGGAAAAATGCTCCCAACACCTATGAAATCCTTTTGCTACACAGGAATATCATTACAGGGCTAGCTAAAAAGGAGAAGTGCAACCTGCTGTATCACCACTTCTTTGCAATTCTGTCTTTTCTTATAATTTTGCCTCTGCTGAGGATGAACAGTGCTTGCACAGTGGAAAAAAAGTGAGATCGCACAACAGAGTGAGATGCTTCTAAGCATCTCCCACAGCCAACTCTTTCCTTTAAGTAATTTCTGTTTAGAGATAGCAGATCTCTTTACAGTTCTGCAGCTCTCTTCCCTATCAGGTCTTTCATGCACATAAAAAGAAATATCTGATCAAATATATTCCTCTATCATGGCTTTGGAAATATTAACAAGATTTAATTTATATATAATCATATCAGCAGAAGAGTTAATTGAAATATTGAATAACTACATCTTTAACAGGATTGGAACATAATGTTTCAGATGTACTAAGCAGATGATTTATCTACCATGCTATACAAATTTTAGTTAACAGTTGGGCTATTTTAGAGCTATTATTTTTAGCAATAGAAGGGTATTCCCTAGGTTGTGCCAAGGCCTGTGTGCTGAAAAGCATTGTGAAAGTTCAGCTTATTGTGCGTTTTCTTCTCCTATTAGAAGAAAAGGAGACAAATGTGTCTGACATTGTTAATTGGGATCTTGTGATAATGCAGCAGTATGTGCACAGACAAATGAAATTTCAGTGCAAATTCACTGACCTTATCCAAGATATATCCAGGGGAAAAATGGCTAAATGAATTGAATTCAGTGACATGAAGCATGTGTTACATTCCCAGGTGTCATATTAATTGTGCATGTTACCAGCAGGACAGTTGTAAGATAGGTACAATATGCCTAAAATCACTGTTGAGGTTAACTACATAGCAAAGAGATTAGCAATGAAACAGCCCTGAACTACAAGACACCATCTCCACCTTCAGACTTTGCAGAAACTTGTCTACAGACCTGAATTCTGACTACAGGTTTTCCTTCCTGCAGCCATGGCCCAAAGTCTCAAATGTCAATAAAAATCAAGAAAACTGGGGGGGGGAAAGTTGACTCTGACTGCAGTTACCCAGATGTGGACAATCTCCAATCAATCAAATCAGTGACTTTGCAGAGATGCACTTATGTTAAATCACTAGGCTGGCAGAGGCTGGTGTTTATCACCAGATTGCAAGTGGAAAACGAACTGACAAATCTCAGATGAGATCCCAGGGAGTGGGATTCCTGCCACTCAGTAAGGCAGCATGCACTACCAAACTCGGGCTTCCTGCAGTTTTCTCTAGACACTGCTGTCAACTCATTCCCTGGGGACCCTGCATTAGTCACACAGTTGCATGGCATCTCTCTCCCCTTCTGTGAAATGGGAAGAGTAACACTGCCTTTCCACCAGGGACATATGCAGATAATCATCTCAACAGTTGTGATTAGACACAGTGATGATAGGGTACTGGGGAGACTGAGGAAGACTGAACTACTCGCTGCGTTCTACCTAAAAGTAAGTGATGTGCCTGGCCTTATGTCCAGGAGCAGGTTTCAAGCACCTGAAACAGCAAGTATGAAATACTCTGTTGCAGAAAAACATATGCAGAATTCATGTCCAATGCTTACCATGTCTTCCATTTAAGTTTAGATTAGGACATTTATTTTAAAATTATCACTAGTGTGTGCAAGTACACAGAAATACAGAGTGAAATTGTCTGACTACACTCATATCTTTCTTTTCTATCTGCTTTCACAGTCAATTCTCTGGAATCATGGTGTCTCAGTAGAATAATGAGTGAAAATACTGTTAAAATAAAGATTGACCTAAAATTCTGAATAAAATTGAACTCAGCACCCTCCCTCCAATATCTTTGGTATTGAGCAAAAAAGTTTGCAAAGAACTCTTACTAATTTGGTATTTGCTATTAGAGACATTCTACCTCAGATGTGGAAAAGGTACACGAGCATCCCACTAACAGCCCTTACATATGTTTTTGGGTTTTTTGGTTGTTTTTTTTTTTTTTTTTTTTTTCCTGGCTCAAAAAATTTGGTTGCAAAGTCTAGAGAAGCTTCTGTATTTTCCCATGCTGATTCAAACTAGCCTTACATGTTCTTGAAGGATTTCCAGGAGTGGTAGAAGCTATAAAATCACCCAAGTCTGTACGAAGTCCTGAAATGATAAGGCAGAGCCGTAGGATACCAGAATTGTTCCAAATTATTGAAGCTTCATCTTCTTTCTTTTGCCCTGGACAGGGCAAAGCAAGCAAAAGACTGGACACATCTTTGAAGCTTTTCCTGGTATGTTTCCAAAAATGCAGCATGCCAAGGCTCTTGTCAGGGAAATCTCTGCAATGTCCAAATGCCAGCTCATGAAATGATGCTTTACTTTCCCAGTACACCTCCTGTGCCTGTGGAAATTCTGACCTTACAGCTCCAGGCTGCCACACAGGCAAGACTTCAAGATAGTGCCCTCAAAGGTAACAGTGCACTTAAAAGTTTGTCCCAGTGCTTAGAAGAGACTAGCTGCATGTGAGGAAGTGAGGCAGCATCTCAGATGGAGATAATTTGATTTTAAATGTAAGATAGATAAGAAAAAACAGTCAAAATATTCCTGCATAGCTCAAGCTGTCAAAGAGATGCAGAAAACCAGTGGTGGTGGCAAAGGTGCAGGTAGGGGAGAGGGAAATTCAGAGCTAGTCTAGATCCCATCTCTCCTAGCTGCAAATGCTGGGAAAAGCAGCAGCAGAGCACAGAGCGTGCAAAGAGCTGGAGCTTTCTCCAACTGGAAACAGTGTAATAGTATAAGAGTTGTATCAATAAATTCTGTAAAAAAAATTAATAGTAACTACCTAACCACTTATCTCAGCTCCACAATGTATTGCCTTACTATTTATTAAAAGATAGCTAAATTTTAACAGAAGTGAATGGTCAGTGCCTCCCTTGGGCTACTGTTAAAGGCTGCTTTCATTTTTAACTGTGACGATTATTCATAAATATACTATCAAAGCCCCTGCTGGAGGATGAAAAATCTGTTATGGATCCAAATTTCCCCTACTGATCCTGTGTGCTATCATCAGCAAGAGGAATGGAGAGAGGATGAGTCCCAGGGCAAGAATCTCTCCAGATACTGGTTTTTTTTTTTTTTTTTTTTTTTTTTTTTTGTTGTTGTTTGTTTGTTGTTGTTTTGTTTTGTTTTTGCTAAATAGATTCAGAGTAGCCCCAGCCTTGGAGATGACAGCAGGAACGCTTCACCAGCTTTCTCTGCTTGTGCAGACACCATCAGAAAAAAAGCTACTGGCTTGGGGGTGGCTGGTCCCAGTGGCTTTCTCAGCTTTAGTAACAAAGTTGAGAGTTAAAACCATTAATTTCGCAACTACAAGCAACATTGGAGCTTCTGCCAATGCTCCCAGCTTAGCCAGGTCTCCCTACCTCTGCTGTGCTGGCATTGATAAATTCATCACTCCCAGTAATTTTTCATGCCACTGATGACAATTTCTAGAGAGAAAACTGAAAGTCTTTTTCCCAAGTCATGCAAAATGCAGCACATTTAGTAGAAAGGTAGCAACAAATCCTGAAACTAACACTAAAGACATCTGTATTCAGGATGGATGTACATATTCAGATCACTGAAGCCATACCTTACTCTCTTGCCCTTAAACCCTGGAAGTTCATTAAGCCTAAGCCTGGCAGTATTTATATTTGGCGTGTCAACACTGCAAAGTCTTTGAGGGACAGAAGGGCAGGGATTTGGGGAAGCGAGATGGGCAGCCAACATTCCTACTTGATTCAATGAGATCCCAGGAAGCAGTTGTGCCCCTAGTTTTCTTTTGTCCCTCCCCTCCCACATGGCTGATCCCTCCTGCCAGGAAGGTCATAGAAATTAGTTCTTGAACATCTGAATTCAGCAGCTGCACCTTGTCATTAAAATGCCTTTAAAGCACTGCTACTTCCCTCAGATTGTGATATGGGACTTCTCCCTATTTCTCCACCCAAAAATCACACATGCGGGATTTATTGGGGAAGCAGTATTGGAGACTGAGCACACATGCAGGCTGGGAACAGGAGTTTTCAGACTCCACTCTCTGCAGGACAATAATCCAGTCTAACCAATATGCCTTCTCACACTTCACCACAGAGCAGTCCTGCTGGTCATATCAGAGAACCACAGCGCTGCAGCAGGGTCTGTGAATGAGTCTTGGATTTAGGCTACCAAACAGCAGCTTCCTCTAAATTCTCAATATTCTCACTACTAAAGATATCAGCCCATCAAAGACTCCCCACAACCTCTGCCCTGTCCTCATCTCCCATCCCAAGGAGAGCAACCTCCCTGCTCCCACTCTTCTGGCAGAGGAGAAAGCCTCTGTGACTGAAATGTCACAGATTCCGAGGACATGATTAATTATTTAAATCGACAAAATTACATTCCACTGGTGACATTCAGCTCTACACCTACTCTGCCTCTCCCCTTCCCTCCCTGCCAGCCCCCAGCAGTTCTTCCCCCTGTGGACATGTGCCAGCAAGGGATCTGTTCCTTTCACTCTACTCTCTGCTAAATGTTTTTTATTCTCAACCACCTGCCCCAGGCCCTCTCATCAATTATTAATCAAGTGATCCATGAATATGCAAATCAACACACACACTCATTTTATTAAATTAAATTTAAAAAAAAAGGAGACATGGCATGTACAGCAGCAGAATAGATGATGGGGTGGACTGCTCTGAGGAAGTTGGGATAGGTGCTGTCTAGCAGAGAAGGAAGGAGTAGGATGAGAGGGAATATGCACTATACACAACTAGCAGGAGGATTGCTTCTAAAGCCATTCACATGTTTAAAGGGATGTTCTGCAGGAAGGTGGGTGCTGAAAGATGAGTATATGCACATATAGGAGGGCTTTCTCCTGCAGCAAATGAAGAATCCACTTTCTAATAATCCAGGTCAACGTGGCACTGTGGAGCAGGGCAGGCATGTATGAGACTGAGGGGGTTCAGCTGGCCATGCACAAGGCATTTCCACCTGGCCCACAGCATCCTCTTCAGCAAAAATGCAGCTGGGCTGCATCCACGTGAACAGATAAGGGTAAGCCAAGGACACTGCCTCTAGATAGATCTGAGTGGGAACCACTGCTGCCACCTCTCTGCATCACACATGAGAGGAATGAGGGAGGGATTCCTTGAATATTATATATTCTCCCAGCTGATAACATGCTGACCCATTCCGTGTTAGGTGCTCAAAACAACTCTCTCTCTTCCATCGAGTTTTATCTTTGTGTAACATCCTGTCTCACCTTCACTCTTCCCAACACTCTCTCCACAACCTTACACACTAATTGGTCTTTTTGGATCTCCTAAAATCTTTCTCTGGTGTACAGGGTGTGAGCCATGACACTGGCATGTCATTTCTATCAAATACAAGGTTGCCTGAATGCTGATGCCAGATCTGTACAAACAAAAAACCAAAAAGTGAAATCCCCTTCCAGGACAGGGAAAGGGCGCTGCCACCCACATGCCTACCAAGCCCTTTAGGCCTGTAAGAAAAGAGAGAGAACCATCTGGTCTGTTCTCCTGGTCCCTGGTTTTGTGGTGAGCACAGCTGAACAGCTTTAGGATGACTCTCATTCCTAGTTCCTAACACTTTTGCACAAGGATCCTCTTGGGTGGAGGTGAGACTGTCCCTGGCCCAAGAAGAGACCATACTCCATTCCATCTAAACAGCTTGGCTTTTCCCCTTTCTCCTAGCTTCACCAAGGTCCATGGCACTGGTTGATTCATGTCAGCTATTGACTTTCATGTGGGTTTGAGGGAGTTCAGAGCTGGCAGGCAGAAGGGGGTATCCTTCTTACCCAGGGAGAAGGTGGTGCATGGGCAATCACAGGGCATATGCTTTCTCCACCAACAGAGACCAGCACGTTATCCTGATTTGCTCTGAGCATTCCTCCCAGATGCCGATATGTTGGCAAGACATTTTTTCTTGTTTAGTAAATCAATAAAGCACTGGTGGAAAAGGCCAGACCATTCTTACATGGCAGCCAGCTTGTGACTCCTGAGACCATGACACCAAACTTCTCTGCAGAGGCTGGGACACTAGTTCTGTCAGATCATGGCCACATAAGCCAAATGGATGCTGGAGCTGGCAGCAGGCCCAATCCTATCCCAAGAAGAGCTTCCAAGAGGTGCTTTGGTCATTGGATTGGGAGACTCCCATGTAGCTTCAGCTCCCCGTAAGGTTGTGAGATTTAGGAGATGAGTTTTCTACCTCCTGACAATGTCATGATTTCAAAAAGTAATTTGAAGAATCAGGAGAATCTGTTACCTCCAGTACAGCTTGCAGCCGTACATGCTTTATGGAATTGCTGAAGAGAGGCCAGAGGAAAGGTGAATGCATCAGCAGCTGGAAATTACGTGCTTACATAATTCCTTGGCCACTGCTATACTTATGGGGGTACCAGAGGTGGATGGGAGGGGAGGAACAGCTTTCTCACCCACTGATCCATGACTGTTGCTTCATGTTGAGGAGTAATTCTGGTTTTAATCCTCCTTCTCCCTAAAACAGCTAACAATCCTGCTGGCAAACATGGCTTTAAAAGCATAAGGCCTAGCCTTAGTGGCACTAATTTCTTAGTAATATCTATACTACAACAAAGTGAAAAGATGCTGCAACATCAGAGTCACAATGTCAGCACTGATGCAAAAACTCCAGTATGAGGAATTTTCAACATTTCAGAGAAATGCCTACACCTGAATGCAAATGCACAAGGATCAATATGTCAGAGGTGAGTTCAAACACACCCCACGCATTGCACATGTGCAGCTGCATCTTCCCACAGACGCAAATGCACTGGGATACCTGAGGTGCCAACATGCCCAGAGGGCATGCAGCCATGGGACTCAGCACCCATAAATCCCTTGCCGGAGTCAGCTTCTTCATTTCTTCAGGGGCACCTCACACCCCACCCTCTGTATGCAGCATGCTTCTCTGATCCATTCAGGGAGCAAGAAGGATCCTGCTTTTTAACTTCTGAATGGGAGGGGAAAGAAAAAAATTCCCTTAATGTCACCAGCTAAATGTTAATTTGGAATGTGATTTTTTTGATGTTTTCTAAATTGCTCTTAACTGTGTGCCAGCACACAGGTAAATTGTTCTTGGCTGTGAAAATGGCCTGTCTCTCTTCTCAGAGATTAACAGAGAAGACAGTGAATGGAGCAGCAAACAAGAAAACCATGCTCCTTTTACAAATCATTCAATGGTTTCCTGACTTCTTTTCTATATATTTTTCAGCTGTAAATGAGTTTCTACTGCTCACTCTAGCTGAAGGCCGTGCTTGCCATTGTTACTCCCCATTTTCTTTTTAAACAAGGTGGAGGAAGGAAGGAGAAGTAATTTGCTGCCATGGTGACTTCAAGTGAAATGAAATTGCTGTACTTCCCTCCTGGCCCTCCAAAAGCTTCCCCCAGCCACCTTCCCCAAGAACCCTACTCATCTGGCATAGGAATGCCCATGCTGCTCCAGCTCAAAGGGACCCTGGCTCCTCAAATGGCAGGCTGCCCTTTTTCTATTGTTGGGAAGAATTAAGGATATCTCACTTAGCTCTCTAGAAAAAGTGTTGGAAGGAGCCTACAAGGAGGTCTAATGGACCCATCCAAAACTTCGTAGAAGTAGTGCCAGAAGTGTAACCAGGGAGAATGAACCTGTATGTCACGACACTTTTGTTCATCAGTAGTTAATTGCACTGGCAGCAGAGGTCAGAGAATGGATAGGTGGTTCAGATTCTTGCACATTCTTCTCCTACAAAGCCATGCCAAAAAAAGAAAAACAGTAGCTAGTCGCTGGGACTACAAACCCTGCTTCTTTCCCCAGACAAAAATATCACAAGCTACCGGTATCTATTTCTCATATGGAGCAACTGCTTCCCTAAACCCATTATCGATATCACTCTCACTCAAAAAGTATTTCCCACAAGTCTGCATTGTAAGTCTTGGTTTCAGCTTTGAGTACTGGTAACAGTTCACAACAGTTAGGTTGTTCAGTTATATAACAAGCCTATTGCATTTTTCTTAAGTTTTCCTGTATTGCTCCTCTGCCCTATTAAAGCATTTCCCCATTTTCTACTTAAAAATCTGACTCAACTCTTCTTTCTAATGAGAATTTCCACACTATGGTGCCAAAAGGAGAAAGGAAATACTAAATTTAATTCTGTAGAAATAGTCCTCCTATACCAGTTAGATTCAAAAGGGCTTCCCTTTATCTCAAAAATCATCATTAGGATCTTGTGCTTTTTGAAGCACAAAACTCATTTGCATTTTGAAGGTTATTCCTTGTGCCGAAGGAGTGGGAACGTGGTTTTTGCCTGGAATTAACACAGCCTGTCATGTTCTCTTAAATATACAAAGACTTCACCTGCAGTGGAGGATAGTCTACTGATATAATTAATAATCATGTAACAGATGAAAATATCTATTTGTTTGATTCATGGATCTTGGGTGAATATGATGAATGCAAGACTTATGCCTGCCTTCTTTGCATTGGAAGTTTAATTTGCTGCCTATGTAAAGGCATTTCTCCCTCTACTCATTTCTCTCTCACCAAGATCGTTGCAGCTTATCTCAGAGGAGATGCACACAGTCCCTTATGGAGACTGATTCAAGTCTTGAAAACTTGAAAGCACACATGCTTTTCCAGATGCCCAACTTGAAAACACACTGAAAGCTTTATCCATAGAAAGCACAGCAAGAACTGCTAAAAGGAAACACTGCTTTCTTAACTTTCAAGTGTGGGGCTCTAAAAATGGGGGCATCAATAACAACCAGCACTAGAAATCCAAGCTTTTAGTTCTTTGATGGTTTCCCTCACCCCCCCATAGGAATTATGGCTTATCCATATTCTTATAGCACAAGAGGACTGAATTTTAGAAGAGTTAATTATACTGTCACTTGCATATGGAAACATCCAACAGCCCAAAACAATACATTTGTGACTGATGTGTGCTCTGACTGGAGTAGAAATTCCAGCAAAATACATGGTTGTGGGAAACTCTTATATGTAGATATCCACACAACCTCTTGCACTGTAACAACTTGTATCTCTCTCATGAACAAGCTAAAAGAGGTGAAAATAATTATTTCAGGGAACCTAACCTCAAATAATAAATTTTAAAATTCAGCTAACTGGATAGGAAAAGAGAAGTCATTAAGACCACCATCATTTAAGGCACTCAGGACAGATGAATCCCTGAAGGAAGGTTCTCTGAACCATGTGGGAATGGTCTGCTGGAATGGGACCTAAGGAGATGCTCTTGAATGGGGAGCAGAGCTGGCTTTCTGCAGTATCTATCCTTCACATCATACCAGCACATCAGGAACCTCAGAGGGAAAGGAATATCCATATACCTTTGGAATGTAGACTTCAGAGGCAGAGCTTTCAAATAACCCAAGATCCAAGATAACAGATTTACTCACATATCCCTTTTCCATCTCTGATTTCCAGATATGAAGAACCTGAATTGGACTTCTGTCTCCATGGAATGGGTCCTAATGCAGAAATCTCTCCAGTAAAAGATTAGTTCCCTTTTTTAAATTTTAATTTTCACTTCTTTCAGTCCTGAAAGTAATTAAGTTTCAATGGCAGCTAATTATAAGCAAAGAGAAATCAGAGGCTGCATGGCTGTCTGTTCGGTGCAAGCTTGGCAAAGTGTTTTTTAATTGGTAACCCTTTGCTGTATATATTTCAATCCATTTTCCTCTGTGTTTATCGTTCCAGATTCATAATTTATCCATGACCTTTCATCTAATGACAGAAGCTCATGCCGAGAAAAAATGATTATTTTAACAAACAGACATTAGCATTACGAAAGAAAAAGCAAAAAACAGGCAAGAGGAGAAAGCAGGAATGACACGAGACAAGAATGAAGCACATCATAAAATGCTAGATGCTGATCTCTCTCTCTCCTTTTCCTCTGATATGTGGAGGAGCCCTCCAACTCACAGCTACAGCATTACTTGGCTGATATCAGGTACGAAGGAACAGCAGCCACTGAAAGCCTTAGAAAAACTTGCTATGCGCCCATGGTCACTTACTGGGAAGAGACACTCAGAAGTGCAGCCTGAACACAGCTGAAAAAATAGAAATGAATTTTTCTAATTTTGTGCAGCCAGTGCAATGTTTGGAGTTGTGGGCCAAACTTTCTATGATTCTGAAGTCTGCCTTGGTTGCAAGTCAGAGCTTAGTACATCCTCCAAGGCACACTCAGGTAAGAGCTTAGAAACATGAAGCTGAGAATCATTCAAGACAATGCACAACTTGAACTGTGGGGCATAAGCTGGAGATAAATGGGAAATCCTAATTCCAGATCCTAATTCCATACAAGTAATGGTATCATCCCAAATACACACAAGTTCACCTTCCTGTACTTCCTGAGTGGAAGATGTAGAAATGTCAACAAAATCCTATTCCTTTTTGGGCAAAGCATTAGCCCCCAATGAACCCTCAAAGCCACCACACTGACACTGCCTGTGTTTTCTTGCTCACTACTGTATGTAGTTGCCAAAACACCAGAGTCTGTTTCCTCAAGTGGCAGTGAGATGTCTCAGAGTCCCCAGGCCCCCATGGTGATGGAACAGCATCTCCTTACAAACAGCTCTGTCAGGGCTGGGGTGGTTGGTGGGTTGCACGTGATCCAGTCTGAACTGGCACTTCCCGCTGATAATGCACAGCTCTTGCCAAGTGCCCACCTGGCTTCTGCAGGAAACAGCTTAGCAGGCACTAGATGCTTGGCAACAGACTCTGCAGATTAATCTCAGTAAATTTATATGATACACTGAGCACCAACTGCCTGATCCACGCTTAACAGCAACAGGGATGATCCAGTAGTGAAGGGCCAGAAATACCCAGCAACTCACCCCAGAAATACCCTGATATGGGAAGACCTAATACACATCTTTACTTCCACCCTTAAGGAAATTATCCAGCATGCATCCCATGGCCTCCCATAAGGAAAAATCTGAGGTGTAATGAATCCGACAGAGCAGATTCTTCAATACTACCTCATACCACCATGACACTTGTGTTCAGGACTATATCACTCCACAAACTTCCAGAAAGAACATAGGTGTTTTTTCCTGAATCTCTGTACTGAAATTATTTTTTCTGCTTGTGCAATCACTTTTCTGTAGGTTCACACAACTTTCACAGAAAAGAACATAAGAAACAGAATGGATGGATGCTAGTGCTATGTTTGAATACCATTATCATATGTAAACTTAAGAAGAAAATAAAAGCGATATTAAAAAAAATGAGTAAAATTGTCTGCAGATAAAGCAATAAACAAATCTATTACAGGAGCCATTTGTTGATGTTGATGGTCAAGAAATAGCTGCCTTGAGCCTTAGAAAGAAACACAACTATGCAAAACTCAGTGATATTTCCAGAAGCACGACAGTGCCTAAGACATATGAAATTCAGTGAAACTCATACCCTACCTCAGGCCTTGCATAAGACCTGTTTAGAAAACTTCATTCTAAGATACAAAATAAACCAAAGCACGGATGCTCAAGATTCATGAGCTCTTTAAAGGCACAAGCAGGTACTACACTTTGCATATTTTTTTGAATCCATCTTCACATCAGTTGCCAACATATGGTCATAAAGCGACTGACAGGCTCTGGACAGACATCTACGCAACCCCCCAAACAAAATTCACCCCTAAAAGGTTTACAGAGGACTTCTTTATGGGTGAGATTTCCAGAAACTCAAATGGCCCTTAGGCACAACCCTTCCATCAACTTGCAAACCCAGAAATACTAAGCAGGTAATTTAGAAGCCAAAGAGGAAAAAATACATTTGCAGAGCAATCACTTATAACTATACATCCAGTCCCAGTGCCTCTTTGTGATTCATTAATAAAGAAAACTCACAGACTAGCAGCTGTGTTCAAGAAACATTGCAGCAAAGTCCATCTGAGCACCAGCACTAAATATGCCATCAGATGTCACTGTGAAGATTTGGGACCCCTCATATTGCTAGGTTGACATCCATCTGGCCACTTTAGCACTGTTGTAGGAACACAGAGTTGCAGTTTTTATAGCTCAGTTCTCCCATATAAACTTGATACAGCAGGCTGTTTGAGGTGAAGATTTGTTCGGCTGCGTCATGGCTGCCTCAGACCTCGTCAAGACAGTGTTGCTCAGCTGATCTCTTGGAGTCCCTTCCCTGTTCCCTCTGTGAACAAGCAGGAATTCGAGGAGGGGGGAAAGGTAGTAGGAGAGTGGAGGGGTATGCAGTTAGCAACTATAAATTCATCAGATGGTTAAGCACCAGGGAGGGAAAAGAGCTCTTTAAACTAAGAGATCATGTTGACATAAGAACATATGGATGTTAACTGGCCATGAACACACTGAGACTGGAAATTAAAGAGGGGCTTTTAAAACTTCAGAGAAGTAAAATTAGACAAGGGTCACCAACATCACTATTAGGAGAAAGCCACCCCAATCACAATGCAAATTTATGAAGGAATACTTAACAAAAGCTGAATCAGATAATTAAGAGGTTTCCATGTATCCTATGTTCTATTAGAACTACCTCACACACTTATGTGTAAAAGTTACCCCATACCAGTGTCTCAGATTTTTTTCCCTTGATGTATGGTTATGCACAAATACCAACAAACCACAGTACCCTGAACATCAGAACAACCACAGCTCTTAAGTCTGTTCAATATGTCCAGAATGACCTATTTTAAATGTGTAGGATATGTTTTCAAAACTAGCTTTCAAAAAAAAAAAAAAAAAAAAAAAAGACCTATTTTCAAAAAAATAACTCAAATCCATGAGTCCTTTGATTTTCAGGAAGACAAGCTCATGAGCAGCTGAAGTACTTTTAAGATTTGTCCCTAGTCTTCAGTGCCATTTTAGGAACTTTGACTCCCCCTTCACTGTCACACAACATAGTTTTGTCCTATGCAATACTGGAAACAGTGTCTTTAACCTTTTGATTCTAATGAAGCTTGAAATTCTAGGATAGATGACAAACTTTGCTCAGTTTTACCTACTCCTTTCTCTAGACATGAGGATCATGGACCATGTAACAATGTAGAAAGATACCATTAAAAAAAGGAGAAAGATTTGCTCTTGACTTCAACAGCACAGCTAACATATGCTAACACTTTATGAAAAACCCAAGCCACAATATATTTTTGTACAGGATCTGAATAACCCACATTCTCACCTAGTCTCTTCAAACACTAAATGAGCTATCTACTTGAGTAAAAGGGGGTTTTTAATTGCAATAAGGCTTTTTCAAAAATTATTTTTAGGCCATACTCATGTTGCCAGATTATGCCTGGATTACAAACATCTTGTCATTGCCAACATACCAGGTAACCAATCTTCAGAGGTAAGTTAGTAATTTGAATATCTAATCAGAAACCAGACACTTACCCTGATGCAAGTGAAATTGTTGGTGAGGGATAATCTCCAGCAGAGCAGTTGATGTGAACGGTAAATTGCTAATTCTGCAAACTTAAATTTTTGCTTAATCTGAGTATATCACTAACATTTTAGACATATTCCATTTGTACATTTTATCACATAGGGCAGACATTGAGAGGCAGTCTATGAGGTTTACTTGTAAAACAAAGAATTTTTTCCCAAAAGCAGAAAGAATTTCTGAAAATGCCCCACACTGGTTATTTAAGTCTGAACAAGGCTCAAGACACAGATCAAAAATTTCTTCTAAAGAAAAAGCCTGCTTAACTCATCTCATACCACATATCTCAACAGCAATTGAAATACCTGTGCGCCCTGCCTTCCACCACCCGCTTGTGATCAGCAGGCTGACCTGAGCATGGTGCATGTTTGCCATTCAGTCCAGACTGAATGTTGGTCTGTCATTTTACTCTGACTTACCAGATCTTCAGCAGAACTCAGCTGTCACAGAAAAGGACAGCTGCCATATGGAACATATTAAGGTTCTGACAAACAAAAAATCCCAGTGACTTCACTAATATCCTATCCTATATGAACATATAATTTTCTTTGCCACCCAACAACAGTTTCTGAATGTTTTACAACATATACATTCTACCAAAACCATAACAAAAAGCATTGCTGTGCCAAGATCTCATTAATACAATCCTCCCAGACAGATAACCACTCCTTCAGCTCCAGCACAAATATTGCTTGCTACCTTCTCTGGTAGTCATAGAACCAGTAGCCAGTACCATTTGGGTGACAGGATGTTCTGATACTTGGGCATAACTTGAGGGATGCTAATTACAGTGAGATGCTGGTATTTATCACAGCTATGCTCAACGGCATCAAGATGTTTAATAGTTACTAGGATTCAGAACAAGCTGTGCATGTCTACCCATCCCTCTTTTCCCCTCCCTTTAGCACATGCAAGCACACGACATGACAGTTTTGTTGCCAATCCAAATTACACAGTGACGTTACCGCAGAAAGAACTCAAGTTAAATAACTTACCATAAAGATAATCAGGGAGGATTAAAAAGCCCAAAGACTTACCTATGAAGAAAAAAAGAGAGAAGCAAAATTATTGGCTGAGCAAAAGCAAGAACAGATCTTCCAACAATTTGAGCTCAGAAATATCATGAAAGTCTTGACAGAATACCAAGAAAAGCAGATCTAGTTCCTTGTATGGATGGCCCTATGAATTAGGGAGGACCACCTTACCAAGTAACACTAAAAAAAAAGGCTATTTTAATCATGCTTACAGGCAAGCTCAAAACAAAAAGTATAATTTCCTACCCCAGGAACTTACATTCTCATTCAAGAGCACATCAGAAAATGATCACCTGGGGAGCAGGAAAAAAATACTACTGTCCTACTTGCCTGAGAGAACATCAGACAAGTCTTATGGATTACATGGAGTACTTGTGTTAGATGTCACAGGGGAGCAATCAAAAAATAAATATAATAAATTAGTTCTGAATTGGCTCTAAAATGTGAAGGGGACTTATTTCCCAGGGCTATTTTGCATGCAGAAAAAAATAGTTGAAGTTTTGCAACATTTTTCACTTCACAGAGTCACAGAATGGGTAAGGTTGGATGGGACCGCAATGGGTTATCTGGTCCAACCTCCCAAATGAAGCAGGGTCATCCTAGAACACATTGCACAGAATTGTACCCAGATGTTTCTGGAATATCTGCAGTGAGGAAGACTCCACAGTCTCTCTGGGCAACCTATTCCAGTACCTAGTCACCTGCACAGTTAAGTTCATCCTCAGGTTCTGGTGGAACTTCCTGTGCTCCAGTTTCTGCCCATTGCCTCTTGTCCCATTCAGTTCCTCTCTCACCATTTACCCTGACTGGCAATATTGAGGAGAAAACCACCTGTGCAGCCAGATCCTTGACAAACATCCACAGAGCTCTGAAATCAAGCTGGATGATTACCAATGTACCCTTGATGGATGATAATCAATGTACCCTTGGTATTATTATTGCCCATGTGAAAGACCAACAGGGAGTAACAGTCATATGTCTTGACAAGCCTTGACAACCTTTCCAGGAAATCTCTGATTCGAGCCCAAGGCAGGCAACAAACTTCTCTGGATAACCAGTCGGAGTGGCAAGTGGGTTTCTCCCCTGGAGTAGGGAGTCACCCACTTCAATGGCAATCCTGTGTGGCTCAACTCTGGGGGACTCAAAGCCTCGCCCACCTCCTCCTCAGAGTGGAGGGCACTGAACCTGTTTTTAATGTCGAGTCATGAGGAGGAACAGGAGTTCTATGGAGAATGATGATTTTCCTCTTTGACTTCCAACTTGTTGTGAGATGCAGTGCACCCGCATCTCCTGCATCTGTAAAGTCTCTGAGATTATCCTCTCTATTTCTTTATTGTCAAAATTCTATGCAACCTACTTGTTTCCTTGTGTATCTCCTTGTCCTGGTCACACAGCTCCTTCACAAGGATGCACCTTCTGAAGAGGAGATGACACTCAGCCCCAGCTTTCTGGACAGGAACTGGGCACTGTACAACCAGGGCCTGCAAAGCTACCCCTACTATTGTGAGGTCTGTTTGGGTGGAAGCCTCTGACATCACTAGTGCAGCAGCTTCCACAGACACTGGAGAAAGAGTTCTACAGCACCTAGTAACCACAGTGTTGGGAGCTCAGCCTGCTAACACTGGGGAGAAGGGGCCTCTTCTTTCCCCTCAGCGTAAACTGCTGCTCCTAGACTGCCACTTTATGGTTCTGCTGTGTGTTAGCCCTCCTTTGGGCAGGAGCCCTTCCTGCGCTCCCCCTGCACACCTGTACTTGTGTTGTACATGATGCTGTGCCCTGCTGAGGGATCCCACTGCTCCTGGGCACTCATGCTTCCCCAGAAGTGTTTAAACCTGCTGCAGTTACCCTGGCAATGCCCTCACCTAATCAAACAAGGGCTGCTGGATCCTGGCTGGTCTCACAGTTGTTACTTGGGCTCTTTTGTCTCTGGGAACCCTCTGCCCAACTCATCCCAGTGCACAGCCCCCAGAACTTTCCATAGCCATCTGACTGAGGCTTTTGGTTTCAGCGTGTTTAAATTTCCTGCAGTTGCCCCTGGCAACACCTATCACCACTTCAACCTTATGAAACATACAGGTGCTGGGTACATACAGAAAACCAAAGACTGCTTTGTTTAAGATTATAAGGTATATCCATTATTTTTTTCTTGATTTTTCACCAAAAAATGGGGGAAACATGATAGTGAAGTAACAAGCATCAAACACAGCTGAAAATCTCCTATTAATTGGGCTCCCCACCCAGGCTCGCTCCCATCTTGACACTGAAACCCACTCTTTAATTTTCATGTAGTGAATTTGACTCCTTCCCCAAGCCTATTCTCCCTCTCAATGAAACGCCACTGCTGTCCTTCAGACAATCATGCCTGTGTGCCAGAAAGACCCATGCCAAGCAGCAGTTGCAGCTGCTGCACAGAAAGTCTACAAATGGTAACACAGCTCGTGAGTATTTCAGTATCATTGCTTCACTGAGATTTCTGAACAGAATGTAGATAATAAAACTCACAATATGAGGAAGCACTCATAATAAATTTATTTTGCTTAAAAAGCCTTACTTACGGGGTGGGGGGGGCAGATCTAAAGACTATTGATGTTAATAGTAGAAAGGAGCAACACTACAGTGAAGAGGCTACTCAGGAAGGAAAAATCACTTTTGGGGGATATATGAACATACATCATCAAGCTTTGACCCTTGCTAGCAAATTACAGATTCAGCTTACAAACATCTGAGCAAGCAGCCTGTCAACATGGGCCCTCCTGCCTACACAAATCCCTGTTCACTTGCACGGGAACTGTACCACAGTGCACCAGCTCAGCTGTCTTGCCTACAGTTCCAGCCGTGTGGATGTGATTGCCACTAGTGGGGCCAATAAAGTGGTTGTTCACAAATAATATTCACCCTGGACTCTTGCACACTTTGTGCTTTCTCCATCAGTCAGCAACACAACTTCATTTTACAGCGTGTCCTCTACACAGTCAACACCATGCACCTCGATGGGATGAAACTCATTTAGTGGAGAGAAAAAAAAATTGTCTCAATAAGAAGGAGCAAGATCAGGTGGTTCCTTTCAATAAGACAGGCTTAGGATCACTTCTTTTCAGTTAAATGTATGCAAGATTGAAGAAAATTGTATGCAAAGACAGAAAGGATAGAGATGGTTATTTAGAGATGGAAAAGTAGGTAACACTAAAGAGCTTGTGAACACCCTAAACCCAGTCATATCTCAATGCACACATTCTCTTCAGAAATGGCCTTGCAGATATCTGGAACAGACCTCAGTGTGCCATCCATATAGGAGTCATTGAATACTTACAGATAAATATTCATAGACAATTTGTGAATAGGCAAAAAGATGAAACCTCTTGTCGTGTGTTTGGACTCACTGATACAGGAATAGGAATAATGCCATACAGCACCATTGAGCCATCAAATGGCATGGGAAATTAGGAGTAGATACTCAGTTAAAAAACATTCTCAAATAAACCAGAGGCTAAAATTCAATCGTACAATCTAACAACTGAGAATAATGAACAAATTAGTATAAAATCAGTCTGCTCCCAGAAAACTTAGACGGGTGAGAATACATTTTAATAACAGTAGAGAAGAAAACATAAATGGGGATGGAAAAACACCAGTTCCTCCTTGCAGGAAAAATAAATGAGGGGAACAAATCCTTTCCCTGCTTAAGCTCTTACCTGCTTCAGTCAGGTTACAGCAGATTTGGCCCTCACTGCATAGAATCTGAGCACAACCATCTATGAAGAGCAACACTGCGTATAATTAACAAAAACCCCCCAGCACAACTTTTAACACCTACTCCCCCTTGTGACAGGACACCTAACCCTCCTTCCTCCCACCACCTCTTGCTCCTGCTAAACTCTCCTGCCTTCCAGATAGTTCTACTCATCAGTCAGTCAAGACACTTGGTCCAGCTTCTGTCTTAAGGACATTCAACAATAGGAAAATAGAAGAACAGCTTAGCCAGCTCTGCACAGGAGATTATGCAAAAGGTTAATTACTGAATGAAACAGAAATAGGAGATGGAGGGGGCAATGGGAAAGGGGATGGAGGAGGAAGGGAGGGAGCAAATTAGTTTCAGCTGCTAAATCCGGCTTGCAAATCCTTAAAGTCCTTTACAATATAGGCTGAAGAAGGAGGGAACAGGATGGGGTTTGGACTGTGTTGTTCACTTACACGTTCAATAAAACCTCAATAATGTTCCTCTCCTAATCCTGTGTCATTAGGAACAAAATGGTACATCAGGAGACTATTTAGATATGAATGCCTGCAACTTCACCATCTGACCCTGCTGACTTCTCCTTTCTTCTTTCTGCTCTTTTTGTTGCTGGAGCCAATTATTTTTAGAGATGTGATTTTTTTTTTTTGGCTAGGCACTTGGCCTTCAGCACCAGGGGTTCAAAAATGACCTAGCTGGAGACCCTTATGGCTGTGGGTTTTTTTGGTTTTTTTTTTTTTTTTTTTTTTTTTTTTTTTTTTTTTTGTGTGTGTGTAAAGGTCATTATTGCTATAATACTATAATAGCTGGGAATTAATCTGTCTATTCAGAAAAAATTTTAGAAGGAAAACAAAAAAACTCCAAAACAAAACAAAAAGGCATTTTCTGTGGTGCCTCCAATCCCTGTTCTCACTAGAGCAGGAGGAGTCTGGCTACTGGCTTCAATGGGAGAGGACAACTGCGCTCAATAGTAGAAATTTACAATATTAAAACAAAAGCATCAGAGAACAACCAACATAATTAAAAATAAAACTGATACCTCTTTGCTCCTAGCTGCTGGAAGAAAACAGAACTAAAAGGAGCAGCTGTCTGTATAATCCTCCCTTCATCCTTAGCCTTATATCAAACCCAGCCCTAGCCCTGAGCACATTCAAATGCAATGGAAAATCTTGTGTCAGGAACAAGCAATGCCACATGGAAAAGCCTGGCACAGAGGCCAGAGGCCAGTGGCAATGTCATTGTACTACCTCTTTGTTACCCCAAATTCATGCCTGTGACAGAAGTTCACCAGAGACAGCTGTATATCAATGACATGAAACAACCCATACATCATTTTTATGGCTTAAGAGATCAATACAGGTATCTCTTCTCATTATACTATAAAGCACAATGAGTGCAGTCACTACCCTTAAGTCACTTGCTAGTACATGACATAATGAGCCCTGCTTTTTGCCCTGTGGTCACTATTGTACAAAGGCACCATGAAATTTCACAGGCAATCAACTTAGTATTTCTATTAGAAAAGAAGCACCAAAGTGAAGGAGGCAAATAAATGTTTTCTCAGCTTTTGCCTAGCGTTAGCTCTGAAGGCTGGTTTTGATATCATTGGGACAAAAAAAAGAAAAATAATCAGAGCATGTTTGGCACTTCTACAACTTTCTAGAGAGTCATAATGTTAGAGAGCCTTCTGAAACTGAAGAACCTACCTCATTGCTTATTAAAATTTAAGCAAATCATGAGGTGAAGGGGGTAATAAATTACCTTGGGGGAGAAACACTTGACAAAAGTAAGTTCCAAAATGTCATGGGCAAAAGAGTCTTGACTTTGGGAATTTCACTTAATTTGATTTATTGCCAATTAAGATAAACTTTTATTTACTCTTTTAGGCATTGGGAAACAGAGACAACAAACAATTAAGCAGACACTTAGGTAAACCTCTTTCTTTGCAGTTCCCTGGGGTCCACTGTAGTACAACACATCTTCCCACACACAAGCCAGCCAGTCTCCCCTTCCCTTATCATGGGCACACATTACCCTTACTCACAGCAAGCCCCTTGGGTGAGGTGATGGACAGCTCAGGAGACTGGGTTGGTAGGTGATGCTTTCTTGCTGCAACTTATTTCTTACTGTTTTCTTTCTCTCTTCCTTTCTGCTTGTTTCCTCTTCTCCTCCCCAGGTCTTTCACAAGCTGCAGCTCCTTTTGGGTATTCCTGTTCTAGTGTGGGCCACCCATGGGATGCAACACCTCCTCTGACAATGATCTCTTCCACATGCCTCTTCCTCCTCCTGTATCTGCTCACATATCCCTTTCTCACATCTCCACCTTTGTCTAGTTTGTTTCCCCTCACATCTCCCCACATGATCCCTAAAGATGATGGGACAGTTCTTACTGGCCACTTTCCAATTGAGGAAAAGCTTCCATCAAGGATTATGCTGGAGTGGCCAGAAGGTTTGCCCTCCAGCTACCCAAGCAGTTGGTCTATCTGCACAGCTATCCACCACTCCAGGACCCTGCATCAGCAAAAAAAATGCCATGTTAGAAAGAGCAAAACCATGACATGTGCTTCATTTGTAGTGACCATCAGGCCTAACTAACCAGATCCTTGCCACAACACCTTCCAACCAAGGCTCTTCAGCCACTGGAGCTATTTCATGCTGAGATAGTGGAAAAAATATTTTCACACACTGGGTGATGGCCCATCATTCTTGCTTATCTCCCTCCCTTCCATTCCCTCCAAAAATTCAGGCTGTAGCTGAAGTAGTAGAGGGCTGTATCCCTCAGCACAGCTTCCTTGAGTTAGTCTGCCTCCACAAACTGAAGCTCTTTTAATAGCACTGTCAATGAGAGATTTCATATCTTGTTAAGTGCTATTCAGATGCACCCACAGAAGCTCACTGCTTCAGAAACACATCTCTTCCTAATAATATAGTTGGCTACATTATCTTATTTGACACTAAAAACTTGAGATGATTGATGGTAGCTTAAATTCTGAATAGACAAAAATTATAGAGCAGCTTTATAATCTTTTGCATTAGTGCCCTGGGGAAATGGCTGAAGTCTTTATCACATTCAAAGGACAGCATGACTGATGCTAAACCTCCACCCTTCCAGCCAGACCAGCCTTCCATGAAGGTCTCAGGCAGTCTGGTCAGGAGTCTGCCTATAAGAATAGCTCTGAGGGCCCAGCATTTGATCATTAGGTGCCACACTTTTCATCATCCCTAACTACTGCTTTGCAGTATTCCTAACATACGTGCAAATAAGTCAGGATCAAAGAACAAAGAGAGAGGAAGGATGATGAAGGGAAAAGAACAGACTAAGAAACTTCCCTTTACCTTGGGTATAAACGGCGATCCTGCTGAGAAGTATTGTAATGTTTGCTTCCTGGACACATGAATAGCATAAAAGATCTGAGGGATTATATTCTAACACCTGTGGAAGTATGGTTCAAGAATCTCCCCCAAGAGAAAGTGCAAATACACTGGCAAGGGTAGGTTTGGGAGGGACTGGGCTTTTACAACATCCCTGGAAAGAATGAAGTTTATTACTTAGAGAATCATAGATACTAAAATGGAGTAGAAATTTACTTGATCCTAAATCTCTTTTCCTAATTTGAAAAAGCAGTCCAAACTAAAGTTCTCTTCCTTAAAAGGAAGGGGAAAAATGTGTGAAGCAAAAGGAGCCTCTCATCAAGAGGAACAGAAAGGCCAATGAAGGCTCAAGTCCCTGAAACGGCTAAATTTTTATAATAGCATGGATAACCATATGGAGTCCATGTGGGCATAGGAGACACACAGGAACAGAGATGGTCACCAAACTGTGAACCGTAAGCTTCCTTATGTTTTTTGCCAGAGGAGAGTGTCGCCACTATTCCTTTCACTCAACTGATGGTCTTTTATCCAAAATCACCATTTGTCTCAGCCCCCAAACATCAAATTTTTATGGCCATAAATAACTCCAAAGAAAACTCTCCTTTTCCTCCTTGAAGAATTTTAATACACAACAGCTAGTGAGGAAAGAAGATATCTCTGAAGCAATGATCCCTTCACTGCTACATCAACTCTGTTCCTTGTCTTTCCTTGCTTTTTATCAAGCCTATGTCTATTAAGCCACACACCAATCTTTTTTAGACTGGGTTTCTATTGATAAAGATAGGAGACAACTGTTCCAGTCTTTTTTGCAAGCCTCCTGGCTAGGTCCAAGCCATCCCAGGACAGAGATATCAAGAAAACTCTCCATGGTAAATGCTAGCCTTCCTGCTAAGCTCACTAAATGACCTAGGAATTCTCACTAAATTTTCACAACATTTCACTTGAGTCTGTCCAGCTAAACCACAGTGTCCCATGTTTCACCAGGAAAGGAGCTGCCCCATGGCTTCACAGTACTGCTGCAGCCCTGGGGCCAGAGCATGCTAAACAAAGTAAACAAGCTCTGATTTGCATGAAATATAAAAATTATTAGTAAGGCTATTGAAATGAAAATGCTGGAATCGATTCTTTATCTGAACTGCTGAACCCCGGTACAACCACACAGTTTCTCCAGCTCAGCAGAGCATCAGCTGATGGCTTTAGGTCAGGTCACTACACATGACATCCCTATCTCACAGCTTGGGCAATGCTGCCACAAGAGAAACTACAGTTCTCTGACAAAAAGCACAACTTGAGGAGTAAATATTTAAAAAAAACAACTTCCTTATACCCCGCAGGCCAGAGAGCAGTGGGGAAAGAGTAAAACATGGCCTCACTGGTGCAGGTCACATGAAATAATGCTGTTCAGTGACATCACCAACAGCAAAGGCAAAATAAAATGCACTACCCTGCCTACATAGTTTTCAGCAAGCTTGATAGGGCACAGAACATTTTTTCTGTTACAGCCAGAGGAAACTATCATCTCCTTGTCTCTCTTTATTCATCTGGTGTCTTGCCTTTTAATTAACCAATAAATGTTTTGGAAGGGAGAACCATCATTCTGATTCTGCACTGGTGCAGAGCAGCAGGCCTTGGTTAATAGCAAGGCCACTTTAATGTTGCTGAGATGAAAGGAGTCATCAGCCAGTCCCAGTTTAGCAGCTTTGCCATTACGTGGTTTTGCTGGATTGCAGCTCCCTTGCCTTTGCAGTCAGCTTGTGTGGCTTCCACATGCGTTCTCCACACGTGCTGGGGCTTAAAGAGTGCATTCACTGCAGCATCTTTCCCCACCCAAGTGGCTGCTCTCCTGCACCAGTGCACATCTCTTCCCTCTCCTATCTCACTAGTTGCTTACTTGTGATTAAGTCCCTTTTAATAAATGATTCCCATTAAACTGCATTTCTCTGTCACTGTGAGAAATATAAAATTAAAAACTGACTGTCTTTAATCACATCAGGCTTCAATCTCCATTTCTCAGGCTCTACTTATCAATAATTAATATAAGAAAGACTGAAATCTATTTCAATTTCAAAGACTCAAATGTTACAATTTTTACTAAAAAAAAAAAAAAAAAAAAAAAGAAAAGAAGACACCATCACTCTGAGAAAAAGAAACAGACAGATTCACAGAGAGGAAAAGAGAATCTGACTGCACTGCAGCAGCCTCCAAGAGGAGAGAAGGGGCTTGAATGTGACAATCTGCTCTCCTTGTTGCTTTGTAACTGGAGATTTTTCTTCTCAAATACTCCCACACAGAGGAAGAACCCCAGTGGTCCCAGGGACTGCAGAGATCTGCACTGAAGCTCATGGCCTTATTTCTTTTGGTTTTACCAAGTCCCCAGAGCAATGACAAACAGGACACTGCACTACCCAGCCTGGAATCTTCTTTAAAAGAACTTCCAGATCTCAGATGCTCCAAGGGAAAGTCACAAGCAGCACTTTTCTATAAACACAGTGACAGTATGAGGCAGAACTTATTGGTATGAGCAAGGATTTGGGGCAAGTCACCAGCCTGGTTCTCACTACATTGCTCTATACAGGACTAAAATTAACGCCAAACCCCTTTATTAAAATGCGGCTGCTGTTTACTCAGGTTTTTTCCTACTACACCATATCCAGCATTTCAGCCAATTCTACTTTTGTTGCACAGAATGTACAAGAAAGTCCAACATAAAAATGCCACAATTTTTTTTTTAACTGGCTTTCACCCCAGAGCAGCTCAGAACCACTGTCCAGTGTGAAGCTTTAGACCAGACCTGGGTTTATCTCTGAATACAACCACACAGTAAGGTCCTCTGCCAGCAGCACCCCCTGAGGAAAGCCCCCTGTGACCATGGTGATGCTGTGCCTCAAGTTACATGCCCCACAAGGGCTGTCTAAGCTCAGCTCAGACTGGACCAGAGACAGCTTTCAGTCAGTTCAGAGTGTGAGCAGACAAACTGACACCTTCAAGAAAAACAATATGCAGAGCTGTCATGCAGTACCTGACACGGGCTCAAGTCACACTGTATGGACACACCACCTTAGCAGACTGGACAGCTTTGCCAGCCATAGACCTGTCAGCCACTACACAGGTAAATATGCAAGAGAAAGTGAAACAGAACACAAAACACAGGAGCTGTCTTTTCAGGGAAATCTTGCACATGAACAAAACAACCCTTTCCTAACCCAGGTTACTGGTCAACACCCAAATGAAACTGAACAGAAAAATGCACAGCGTGGCACTAGAAATATACATGAACCTCGAAGCTGGGTGTTATCCTATGTAATTCCCAAATCAGGCAATTTCCAGCATACTCATCAGCTGAATTCCTAGCCCAACACCTCCCAAGCCTCCGCAGCTACCCAGAGTACCCAGTCCATGCAGATCTCAGCACAGCCACTTCCCTGCTGTCCAACCATAATTGCCATGGAACAGGAGAGCTGCACACAACTGAACCCTGCTGCTAGAGGTAGCAACAATTAGGACATTACCCTCTGATTAACAGCCCAGTGCGGGGGAACACAATAAGCAGCCTGGCATAACACCGTCACACCATAAGTCATTACTCAGTAATTACTGTGCAGCTACACAGGGACACAAAGGCACAACTCCCCCCTCAGAGTTACAGTGAAGAAATATCATTCAGTAGCCTTTAATTACTGCAGAACCACGCAGCAACAAATGATGACATGCCCACTGGTATAAAGTGGACCTATCACTCAGGACTCATTCCCTGGTAGTTACTAAGGGAAAATTTTGGTAATCCCATGGCAACTGTGCCACATTGTTGCTGTGGGGATTTTTATCCCAGCATATGGCCCATTTTCAAGATTTTGGAAAGGGAGCCAATATGGAGGAATCACAAAGAAACATTTGCTGAACTGCTGTTATCTTCCCAATAAGCTCCCTGTTCCACACCACTGAATTGTGGCAACATTGTGGTAATGCTTTCACTGACTTAGACGTGAGGGGTATAATTGCACCTTTGTCCTGCAGTTCTTGTGGTACTTGTAATTATATCCCATTACCAAGGAACACAACAATTTCAAACCTATTACCCACAGGTATCATTTATTTCAGAGTTAAATTTATTACTTCAGTGCCAGCCTCATTCATAGCTCTCCTTTCTGTAGTCAAGCTTCCCTAGTGAACAAGCACTGAAAACAGAGTGAACTGAAAAAAACAGGATATAGGGATAATAGTTGGGAGCAGAAGGTGCAGGGGCCTTTCTAGCCCTTGTTCAACTCTGTGTGTTGCTTTTCACTAAGTCCATGGGGGTTCCCTTAAGAACAAGGAGGCATCAGTGCAAAAGGGGAGCAACCCTACTGCAAAAGCCTGGAGAGGCTGCAAAATGCAGCTGCTCCCAGGGCCACTGTCATGGCTGATCAGTACTTCCAGTACTGCAGCCCTGTCATCAGGGCTGCAGTACTGGAAGTTGTCACAGCCATCCGTGATTTCCAGGCTGCTGTGTTTTGTAAACCTTCCCTCCAAGAGCCTCTGTGCCTTGTAACAACTTTCTGTCTGAAAAGATTTAGAGAATCAGAGGTATGCTCTAGCACACAGCCAAACTCTGATGCAAAGGACTGCCAACTGGTCTGAAGCTATATAACACAACAGAGAGAAAAATAAAGCCTGTTTTCTTCTGACTATGCAATTCCCAACAAGAGTGGAGTCACACGAGGAAGGAAGAAATAGATATTTTCCCCAAGCTATATCAAAATTTTAAAAGGAAGCAAGAAGCCAAGAATATGGATCTTTGCTGAATGCAGTGCCACTTCACCAGAAGCAGAAAGGAAAATATGAGCAGCCTTCCTGCAGGTTCCATTTTCCCAAGTAGCAGAGATGTTTATGATGTTTGCCACCACCACTGAGCTCCTCACAGGTTGTGTTCATTTCTGCACACAAACCAGTGTGGCCTCTGGACCACTGCAACTTCTGACAACTTTTAGTAAGTTTTAAAAGGAAATTCTGGTAATCAGGTACTGCACCCTTACGACTTCTGACACTCACCTGCTCTGAAGGGGTTAAAGAAGGGTAAGCATAGTACTCCTTGCCTGCCTTGGGAACACCTAGCTTGCCCAGAAGGGAATGATTTACTAGATTATACTGAAATGCATTGATTCAGTTGTGACTCTCCTGCATTGAAGGGACTGAAAAGCAAGGAGGACAGGGCAGCAGGAGATAGGACCATGAAGGTCAGTTCCCCCCTGCAGGAAACTGCAGTGAGAACATGGGAACTGTGAGCATCCCTGATGACACACATTTTAGCCAATGACAGCAGGTTTCCATTTTGGGGAGCTCAAACAGTACCAAATACTGAAAAGGCTAGAAAGAGTAGATAGAGACATTATAGATGTGTGACACATTATAGATGTATAGACACATTATAGATGTGTGTCTCACTTCCTGCTTTATCTTTGTGATGAATAAGTCATGTCCTCAGGCAGCAATATTTGCTCCAGCTCCTGGAGAGGAGCTTGCTGCTGTTCAAACACATTGCACTGCTATGGTAAGTCAAGCTCTAGGATAACACAAAAAGATAATACTGGAAGATAAAGAAAAGACCTGAAGTAAGTTGTTATAGAAACCAGATTGTCACAAGCTCACACCACTGGATGAAGTGTCTCCCTTTACATCTGTTTGTCAAAATGCCCAAGATGCACAGGAGTCCCTAATGACCACAGCTCCATTGCCTCACCTTGCATTCACTCCCGGACACTGCTGTCATTCTCTCTCAGTTAAGGTGGCCTAAGCACCTCCAGTAATTGAAAAGGGCTCAGGACTCAAGTAATGCCCTTTGACATTCTTTGCTTGGAAGAACTGGTGCTGGTAGTCTTAGGTTTTAATCAAAAGAAACAAGGCCCACTTCAATATGAACCACTTTTTTTGCTAAGGCTTAAAAAAACTATCAAAACAGCACCAAAAGGGATAGTGGCACAACCATACACTAATAGGTTCAAGCCCATGCAAAGCAGTGTAGATGTACAGGATGGGCAATAGTTACTTCACTTGAGCTATGTAAAGCTGTTTCACCCTCCTGGATTCTCTTATCAGACTTCTGCTGGCCCTTCCAACAGCACACAGCTCTTCTACAGTTAACATTTGCTGCTATTGCCACACATTAATTAGACAGAAAAAGCAAAATCTTGTGTATGCTTATACTGAAACAAAAATTCTGCAGGGTGGTGTAGTAATAACAGCACTGGCTAAAGATCATTCTCTCACAGAAGCAAATCAAGGAGCTGGCTATGGCAAACTGCTAGGCAGCACTAGAAACGCTGCCTTTCCCATCACTGCTAAACTTTGGTTACATCAGCAGAAGCTGGGATAGATCTGACACTTACTTCCTGCTAGGACCCTCTGCTTCCTCTTGCCCAGTCCTAGCAGTCAAATTGTTATTCCAGGGCTTCCCATGCAAGTTCTTATCCCTAAAACTCTGTCACGTGATAAAAAGAACTTCACCTAGGCTGTCAAAATGCTTTAAGCTGAGATACTGCATGAATCTTTTACTGAGTATCAGTTCAGCCCTTGACTCTATCTTGTGCCTAGACCTCCTTCCAGAAAGACTCCAATCCATATTGAAGGACTCGCCAATGCTCAGGATTAGGCACTTCCAGACCTGAGTCTTGGGACTTGGTTTGACACAGGGCCATCCTGACACACTGCTAATTCCCCCAAGCAACTTGTGTCCTATCTACTCTAGAGCTCCCAACACCAGGCTGGAGCAAGTGTAGGGAGGTACATATCTACATGGGATGACATAAGAGTGTACAGAAACACGCCTGGTGGCACCCATAAACCAACACCAGCAGAATTCAGAAAACGTTCCTAACCTGTGCCTGAGGTCAGGAAGAAGAAGCAATAGGCATTAACAGGTCTCATGCCAGCAGTGGCCCTACTTCTACAGCCTGCTGTCCAGGTTGCAGGGCAACAAGAGGAACATCTGCTGCAGTTAAGAATGTAAATGAGTTTCTCTGCTGATTTCAGTCAGACAAAAGTTGCCAAAATGTTCATCTTCAGAGCTGAAATTTTCTGGGCTTGGCCAGTATCCAGCAGCAATTATTTTTTGAAAGAATATGGCAGAAGTGATTTAACCACTACAGAGTGCTTAGAATGGCATTCATCGCTATTATTCAAAAGTCATGACAGACCGAATTAAGCAGCTTTAAAGTCCACAGTGTTTAGGCCTGAGAGTTAAAAAGCCAGAAGCATCTGCCAGGGGATTTCAAACATGTCCCTTTCAGCAACCATTTGTACAACATTTAGTGTGCAAGGGCTCTGAATTAGCACTAAACATCAAGAATCCACTAAGATGTAGTTCAGGGAGGGAGGAAGGGCTAATGACTCTGTAACCAACTACTACCTCATAAAAATAGTATGCAGGGCATTTTGCCAGCTCTCTGCTAAATTAAATTACACAGGCAGGTAGCATAAGAACTTGGGAAAACTTTAACAAATGCAAGTACAAGTTTCAGTAATGGCTCTGTAAGACCTTTCCTCTGAAGGCATTATTTCCTGAGCAGCCAAGCAGATCCAACAGGTTGCTGAACCCAAAGAGGGAATACTTGCTCCCCTAATTCTTTCCTCACCCATGTTCTTAGCTGTGCAACTCTTTGTGCAACCCTTCCTTGAATCAGCTCAGTGCCGACTGGACCCACATTTCACCTATGGAATTTGGCTCATTAACCAACATGAAAAACTAGATGCTTTTATATGCCAGGTTTGAAAGGACTTGGAGATGGGTCTACTGAGCACCAAAATAGAAAGCAAGTGGCAGGAACATGCCTCTGGAAGACTCTGTCTACAGGTGGCAGCAAACTATTAGAGTGCTTCTCTCACCTGGAGCATCTCAAATCTCAAGCTGGAAATTTGTAAAGTACTCAAGCCCCACTGCAAGGAAAATCCTGTCTTAGAAAAGTACAAACCCCTTTCTAGTATCCAATATTAGAAGAACAGGTCTTTTCTTTAATGGGTCTAACAGCACGTAAACACCTCTGCAACAAAATTATGATGTAATAGCATGACAGAAAAAGTTGCACAGGTACATATAGTGCTGTGGTATTTGGAGTCTGAGGTGAAGCTTCCAGTCCCCAAGATGTGAATACCAAACATCTTCACATTCCATCAATGTTCACTGTCACAAGTTTGGCTACTTTGTTAGATGTATTCTTTTGGTATTTGGAAGAGGAGGGACAAAAAGAATTGGTTTTAATTAAGTCTCAAGAAAAAAAAACAGCTTTTCATCCTGGAAGACAGAAGAGGTGGGAAACAGATGTGTAATGAATGAAGTTCATGCAAATTTCCCATACATAAGGTCACAAGCTCTACACTCTGGAGCAAGCAATGTATTAATTGCAGACAACACATTCATGAGGTTACAGAAAGCACAGGATGGGCAAGCAATGGCTTCTGGTTAACTCTGTTCTTTCAAAGAGTTCTGACAATTTTTCTCAGCTAAAAACACAACACAAAGCTCAACACATATAATGAAAAAAGTATAACACAGATGCATTTCTTTACTTAATCTTCTTCCTTTGGTAGTTAATCCCATTCTTCAGTGGTCAAAATATATTTGCAAAGATAATGGTCCCTACACATCAGCACCAAGTTAGCCACCTTTCCCAGGTAACTTTGACAAATAGAGAAGGAGAAAAGGTAAATAAATGTGCTCTGTGTTATTGAGTATAACTCAACAGATAAGAGACTAGACAGAGGAAGGCAGGGTAGCCACACTCTCGAGGATATTTCTCTTACACTGTTGCAGTGACTCTCAGATGTGCATCTTCACCACAAACACTATCTAAAGGCTGGGATTCCAGCATGCCCCAACTCTGTGCAGAACAGCAACCCCAAGATCAAACGGCAAATACATCTTGCATTTTACTGAAACACTGCCATGTGCTACACTCCTTTTCCTTCTGCAACCAAGTTACTGGGAAACAGTAGTGGTGTGCAGAACAGCACAGAAGCCATCTGAGGTTTGTCATCTTGCTTTTTATGACTGCTCTACAACACTCTTCAAAGAAATCCAGAAAACTAGTTCAGCTATTGCAAAAGCTGTAAGTTTGGCAAATGGTTTTGAAGGCAGCTTATGATGCATGGAGTTTATTCCATGCTATTTGTTCCGTGTACACTGGTACCACTGATCACATAGAGCCTTTCCTGATTTCCAGGGCTTTCCCACACAGGACAATTGGCCATGTTTTGCACAATGGTTTGATGTAGATAATCCCAAGAGTGCTCACAGTCATTTACATCAGTGGTAATGTACGGAATTTCAGAGTGATTTTAATTTTTAACAAGTTATATTTGCAGAGTAATGCACAGTCAGAAAATGTCAATGTAACACCACCCTTCATACTCTTAACCACAATTGTCTATTCACAGCTATTTTGATTTAGCTGTATTATACCTTTTTGACATCTCCAGTCCAGATCTTACCACAGCTGGCCCACAGGATGGCTGGGACTCGCTGAATGCTTGGCTCTTCAAATCTTTCTTTTTTCTTTTATTATTCATTGTATGGCATAACATCTTATTTATCATACATTAAGCCACTCATTGAACAAGGCAGAAATCCTGCAATAAGAACAGCCTATGGGCATTTAAAGACTATATTGTAATTCTGGTATTTCCTGACTTCTGTACATTTCATTTCACTGTTACTTTAATCTATGTCTTCTGTGTTAAACTTCATTGCCTCTTTAAAAAAGAAAAGTGGATAAACAAATTCCTTCATGAGCAACACTGACAGACAGCAATAAAGCCCTTGTCTCTCATAAATGGGCAATGTAGAGCTGTGAAAATAACTGATTTTTTTTTTTTTTTTTTGCTAGCAAACCAAAATAAGTTTGGGTTTTGTTTTTTAATAAGGTTGATTCTTTTTGGTTGCTCAAAAAAGCATACCAAAATAAATCTTAAAAAAGCAAAAAGCCACCATCAGATGAAGCCCTCAAACTAATTTGTTTGGATTAACTCAGGTGTTGCATTGAAAATGGATTGCTCTGGTTTAGGATTTTTGATTTTCAAAAATAAAGTTAGCATTCCTTTGATTATTTTAGATAACCCCCAAAGTTTTACTTTGATATTCTTTATACTTCTTTGAAGTTTTTTCTTTCACTTTCCATGCCCCAAAGCTGTCATCACAAGGTCAACTTCAGTTTATCATTATATCAATTGACATAAAGGTATATTTTTTGTAAAAAGCTGTTCAGATAAAGGGATGAGGGAGGATTGTGTTTTCCACCTCATGCTTTGAGCCAATAAACAGCCAGACTCTCCTATTGCTTCTGCTCTGACCTTTGGATCATTTATAAACTAAGTGCACAAGCCTGGCTACCCTCACAAAGACTAAACAACCTAAAGATCATGCCCAGCAATGGATTCATGTGGTAGCACAGTAGGGTAGGGCTGGGGTAGACCAGCAGCAAACCCTCAAGATGCAGCCCTGTGTGGCTGGTGGCTCTTCCGCAGGACCAGGACCTGATCACACAGCCCCTGAGCCAAACAAGATATTGTTACTGAGGCTGCCATAACCCATTAGCCACAGCTAAGGTCCTGTTGTGCCACTGACTCCACTTGTATGAAATCCCTGCCTAAAAAGAGTCTGTGAGCAGTTCTGGGTGGATCAAGGCTGAGCTGGATTCAGAGGCACAGATGGTGCTTGTGCACCCACCTAGACATAAAGAGCAGCTCCATGTCCCTCTACCTAACTCTTTGAGCCAATTTAAGCATGGAGGGAGATTTGACAGAATAGGAAAACACATCTTTGTCTTCTTGCATGAGAGAAGTAGGAACTGGAGCATCTCTCTTACAAGATATGCTGGTTTTGGCCGAGGCAATGTTCTTCACAATGGCTGGTATGGAGCTCTGTTTTAGATTTGTAAGGGAAGAATAGTCAGAGTTATGGCATTTGTCTTCACAAGGAACCATTACATGTGATGGGACCCTGCTCTCCCGGAGATGGCTGGACACCTACCTGCACATGAGAAAGAATGAAAGAATTCCTTGCTTTGCTTTCATATGTGGCTTTAGCTTTCCCTAATCAACTGTCTTTATGTCAATCCACAAGTTTTCTAGCTTCTACTCTACCCATTCTCTCCCCAGTCTTGCTGTTGGGAGGGTGAGCAAGCAGCTGTGTGGCACTTGGTTGCTGGCAGAGGTTAAACCATGACATGAGGAAATGTTGAGGCTGCTGGACCTGTTCCTCCTTGAGAAGAGACAACTGAGAGAGGATCTCATCAGTCTATAAGTATCTGAAGGGAGGGTGTCAAAAGGACAAAGCCTGGCTCTGCTCAGTGGTTTCAAGCAAAAGGACAAGAAACAACAGGCAGAAACTAATGCACAGGAAGGAACTTACATCTAAATATAAAGAACTTCTCTACTGTGCAGGTGACCAAGCATTGGAATAGGTTGCTCAGAGAGATTATGGAGTCTGCCACTCTGGAGATATTCCAGAACCATCTGGGTGCAATCCTGTGCAATGTGCTCTAGAATGACCCTATCCAATATCAGGGATATTGGACCTGATGACCCATTTTGGTCCCTTCCAAACTCTCTGTTCTGTAGTACAACCTCTACAATTTTTTTTTCAGGTCTACTTACTAAAATGGTGAACAAACAGCTACTTGGAGAAGGTACACTGAAACTCTGATTAGCTAGTGCCTGGGAATAGCCACAGTTCTACTGTCATTAACACACCAAGATTTTCAAAGACTCATTTGTTCCCAGCAGTGTAGGTCACAGGCAAAGTATAATTTCTGTGCATCTTTAAAAAGTTGGAAATTAAATCCATGTGCAAAATAGTCAGCAAATTACAAGTTCTCATAGCTCTAAGTGCTACATTTCAATATGGTCTGGGGGGGGGAAGCTGGCAGGGGAGCGTTTATCAGTTCCCCCAAAACCCTGTTTGGAAGCAGACAAGGATATGCAATTTCTCTCCTAAAATTTGCCAACATCTTAAAACAGAAATGCATAAAAGCAACCAGTTCTCTACTGAGCATGGCACCAGGGCGCTACATCCTGGAGAGAAGTCCACATCAGTGTAACTGCTTCCACACCATGTTGACATGTGTGATAACTCATATTTTTCTGCATCTTTTGTCTTCTGTCCCAGAAAGGTTTATTAACCGAGGCAGAGAGCTAAAAGGATGCTTGGAACCAACTCAAGCCTGGAGCCAGCCTAACTACATTCGTATGGCATTGATGGTAGTAAGCTCTGTCAAACCTAAGCTGATCCCATGAGTCTTGCCCTCGCACCCAAGCAACCTGTTTTATCTACAAACTGTGTTGTCTGGGAATGAATTATTCAGCACTAATTGATTTCTTCTTTTTTTTTTTTCTTTGCCAAAGAGAAGTATCTTTTATTTACAGTTTATCTGAAGCACTGAATTTTCTGGCCAAGATATCCTACCAGATATCCTACCAGATATCCACAACTGTTTTAATTCAGTGTCATTTTATTCTTGTTTTTCATTATTTTCTTAGGATAATTTTTAAAATGAGATATTAATTAAAAAACAAAAAAAATTTGGAGGAAAAAATATTTATTTTCTGAAAAAACTAAAGCAGAAAATGTATATTCTCCAATTTAAGGGAGAGGGCTGGGGCTAAAGTATTTCAAAAATCACTTTGGTTAAAGAAACGACTAGTTTCTACTAAATGAAAAACAACCAAAAAATGCTATCCAGCTTCATTTGAAATTTAGCATCTAGAGTGAAAATGTGTGTACAACTTCAGCTCTATGCATAGGTGCATGCTCCACCAACAATAAATTGAACAGAACAGGGCACAAAGACACTGCACTAAATTGCATACTGCAGCCTCCAATTTTGTACTTTCCGATATTTATGGGTAGCTGCAGAATTGTGGGTGTGCTCATTTTTCACATGCAAATGGTCATTTGCACATCCAGATATGCCTGAAAAATTAAAGACTTGTTTGAGCACTGATGAAATACAAAACTCCATGTACTGAATAAAAACATTAAAGGCATCACAGCAAAAGGAAGGAGGAAAGGTAGAAGCATTTTGTGAGACATTTAAAATACATAAGAGAACAGCTGAAAGATGAAAATTGGCATAAGCATCTCTATGGGTCTGGATTTTTTTCCTTCTTTTTGAATAGTCTCAGAAAGAGAGACAAGACAACCTAACTCAGTTGAAAGTCTGTCCTTGGCTTCTCACATGACCTCTTAAGATGAGGATGAACACATGTGGTTGATTGAGTGAAGACCCTTAAACACATTATAGCCTTATATTAATGACAGTTCCGAAAAACAAAACACTTGGAGGAAGCATTTCAAGTGCCCCAGCATACAAGCGGCCACCACCCCATGCTGCAGCCTGGTTTTAGTTAAGGGCAGAGGCCTCCACTTACTCTCAGGGAAGCTACAAATCTGTGTTTGCTGGATTTGTTTGATTTTGGCACCCATCTCTTCTCTCACACCTCACAGGTTGTGATGAAGTGAGTGTCAGGCTCCACGAAACAAAGGCACTAGCATCCAAAAGAAGCAGGAAGGACTCCCATTGCAGTTTTGTCAAGAAATGAAGGACCAATGGAAATTTGAGGCCTCTTCCATCCCTGCTTCCCTCTCCAGCTCATTCATAACACACTCCCTCGAAATGTAAACACACACTGCCAGCCTTAGTTCCTTCCATAGATGACATGACATCAAATTGACAGAACTGTGACTGTTTGACATACAAGCTGATAACACAATGGCACTTCTGAGCAACATTCAAACAATAGGCAAGAAATGTGGCTCCTATAAATGGGTGAATTTACAGCTTGTTGTTCAAGAAATAAATAAACCATTACCCACAAAGCATCGTTTCTCTTTGAAATACGTCACCTGTCACTAAAGGTTAAATAACTGTTGACTGCTCATGTGAGGCTGGCGGGGGCTGGTTGTAGCTGTGCCACTTCTTTTAGCTCTAATGGGAACTGTGCAGTTATAACCCTCCTGCTTTAAGGAACATGACAAAAGTGACTGTCAGCACTGGGAAATGGATCACCTACTACATGCCTGTTATCGGTGCATTGTTATGATTTTATGGAGGAAACAGGTCAAAATACAGTGGGCAGCAATCAGCATGAAATAACGGGCCAACTGCTGTGACTGACAGGACAAAATGTAAGAGACATGGGCTTCAGATTTGGGAGCCAACTCATGGGAAAAGCAAAGACCTCTTCTCTCTAAGGTATAGTCATGTCATTGATCATGAACTAGGGACAACCACCCACCAACTCTGGTGCCCAGGATACATTAGGGAATTGGGAAGGAAGGTTCATAGCTCAGACAACCTGGTAAAGGGAGCAGGGGCAGGTGAGTGTAAACATGAAGAGCACTAGAAAGCTCACCAGTGAAGATTAAAACCCTTGGCCACTCAAGGAGATGGTATCCTGTCTTTTTTTCTCAAGGTAGTAAAAAAACTATTCCTAAAGTGTCACATGAGGTCACTTCTCTCCCTTTCCTGCTAGCTCTGGAAATAAAAGATCAGCTTAAACCCCTGAACCACACAAAGGAGATGACAGTAGGGCAAGAAGCTTACTGATGGAATGGCAGTCTTCAGAAAACACACCAGGCATCCATCCAAACAGCTGAAAAAGTACATGCTTCTAGAAATAAGGATTCATGCGAACTTGGAAGCCTGCCATTTCTCACAGAGTCTCACGAGGACAAGGAAGTGGGCACAAATCACTTGTAAAGTCCTTCAGGCATTGGTGAGAAGTGATGGTAACCTTGTCAGACAGGTGAAGTTGCTTGCCTTCTCCCTTCTAGAGGAAGGAGATGTGGATTTTCAAATGAGAAGATATTTTTACATAAGGGAAGATATTTTATATACTTGATATGGGAAGAGATTTATTCCTAGACAGCCACACAAATCCCATGAGGCATGAGTACACATGTCCTGCAGAAGTCCTCTCACCCTATAGCTGGCTCACAGGGCTCAGTCACCTGCCTCCCCAAAACTCTCCCTGAAAATAAAAGACATCAGGGAGAGTTACAGCCTCTTCTCTCAGCTGGATAATCATTAGTCCGAAAACATGACAAAGTGGTCCATTACTGATTTTCTGTAATACCTGTGATATTACCCTTTCAGGCTGAGAAACAATCAGAAATTATTTTTCTGCCAAAGCTCAACACCATTATGGTTTGTGTCTCAGCAAGAGCTCCCTTCCCTCTCTGAAGGATGGGCGCACATCCCAGAGAATTACTGGCCATTCTTCATATCCACTTGAGAGGGAGTGACTGAAGCTGAGAGCCTGACCTACAGATAACCACAGATTTTTAACTGAGCCCCAAGAACATTGAAAACCAGAACTCCTTTTCAAAATTCTCTACTCAGCTGTTTTTCAGACTCAAAGAGTCCATATGGCCAATCAGCACAAAGAGCTTGCTGTGAGAGCAAAAGGATTACCAGCATCCCAGAAGCAGACAGGCATCAGTAAGAGGAATAGCACTGATATCTAACAAGTCCTGAATCCATTTACTTTTCAAAACTGTATCATCTTCTCCACTCCACCAAAACTGTAAGCAGTAAGGCTGTATTCCTGATTATACCAGGGGAAGGAAAGGAGAAATTGTTCCAGTTTGCAAAAATCACATATGCATGTTCCATTTCAAATTTTATGCCGGTTCTGAAAACTCCACGCCTGTTCTCAGCCCTGTGCCATTCCCCAGTAACCTAGGTTCAATGAAGCAGAATGAAAGCTTTCAGGGAAGAGGAGCATGATGCAAGAGGAAGAATAGTTTGTACAAATGCTACATGACCCTTTCTTACCAGGGAAAGCCAACCCTTGCCCTCAGGGTGGGTTTTCAACCTGCTAAGAGCCTGGCAGCAAGAACTGCAGACAAATGCTCCCACATAGATTTGCTACCCTTTCTATCCCATATTTTATCTAGGAATATTCCTAGCTGTAGACAGCTGTAGATAGCTGCAGTGTGGTGCTATAAAGAGTAGCACCATGTATCTCAGAAGTCTCCTGTTCTAAATAAAAAGATTGCTAGTTAATGTACCTTCCCCCATGGAGCCACATGATAGGAGAGGGGACACACAGAACAATTCTTTGTCTTAAAACTTTTATCAAAATTTGTAGTGCTCTCAAGTTCAGATAAATTTGGGAAGGACTTAAGTAATTTGCCCTTGAAGAGAAGAAATAATAAATTATTCAAGCCACAGACATCACCCAAATGTAGAGTTACAAGAACATTCTATTCTCTATCAAATTTCATGGGCCAGTGGATGTAACAGCACTGAAGTGTACATTTCAGTGCAACAAGCTGTATTCTCATAGACATTTGTTCCCTTCCTTCACAAACCCTTCCAGTACCACCCAGCTAGACAGAAACAAACATGCAAGTATTTGGCACCTTTCCTCTCACTTGACAGCCAAGAGACAATCCAGAGGCCAGTTTCCCCAGTGCCCTGACAACCCTACAGGGATGGGATATTCATTTCCATTCCCATGCCAATGACAAGCAAGTTATAAATTGCATTCAATTCTACCACCCCTTGTTTATCTACCATGACAGTCTTCTCTGGCTTTAGTGTGGCTAGGAGCCCAGAGGGCATGCATGACCTTTTTCAAGCTGTTCTAAGTTGTCATAAGCTCTTCTGCCCCCATTTTTATTTTCCATCATTTTATTCATGCCCTGCTCTTCTCCCTCTATCACTCCAACATCTCTTTATTGCAGTCCTCCTAGAACATTATCTTCTCTTGTCTCCCTGTCCATGAATTACAGCCTCTCTTTCCTCTTCTTGTTCATTTTGATGGTGTTTCTTATATTTCTGTCCTCCATTTGCTGAGCAGGACAAGCTTTTGCCCAGACATTCCACTAACCCACACCTCCTCTGACTTGCTGCAGTACTGAAAACAGATGAAAATTGGGCTCTCTTCGCTATATCCTTTCTCTCTTCTTTCATTTATCTTTGCTCCCTCACAGTTTTTACCTCTTCCAGTCTCTCTTTTCCCTTTCTGTGTTGAGGCACATCATTCTATCTGGTCCTCTTTTGATCTGCTGTTAGTTTTTGAGCTCCCTGTTTTACTCATCTTCCAATCTCCAATCAACACTCTCTGAAAATTAAGCTCAGAGATTAGTCTTTCTCAGTTGCCTCATTGCTGAGTCAAACCAAACATCACTTACATCAGAAATTTCTTTAAGGGCCACGTGGAAGAGTAGATTAAGACATCCTGCATTTCTTGCCAATGATCAAGTTTCTGAACCAGTAGAGACAGAATTATTTATAGAGACAGCTTATGGGTGTGCTGTTGAGATGATAACACTTCAGAGCCAGCCCCTCCAATATTCAAAGTGGAAATTAATAAAAAATATAGGGAAGACAGGAGTCGTGACAAATACTTTAGCTGGGATTTGGTTTCAAACAACAAGATTCAGCTAATTTTCCCTCTTAAACAGATAAAAAAAAGGGATGTCAAAATCTTTGATCTTCAGAAATACAGAAAGCTGTGTTTATGGCAAACGTGAAACTCATCTGATTCTTTGACTTCCTAGTGTCAGAGCTGTTAACTTGATGCAATAATAGCAACTCACCAGTGAGAATGCCAAGACTTGTGGATTTGTAGTTTCTCTCATTACATAGCAAGACAGAAGACTGAAATGATGCAAGGCACAGGAAGGTTTGGGATTACAATATCTCTGACAATGCTCATTGTACAGCTAGAAGGACTATTTCTCAAGCAGTAACGTGCAGATGACAAGACATTAAAAACACCATGACAAGAAAAATAAATTACTGATTCCACAGGAGATGGTGTTGGTACTGAAAGGAGGTAGTTCCACTTTTACCCAAGCAACACCAACATCCAGTACAAGATACAGGAGCATTAGGGAGCCTATTGCAGCCACCTGATTTGAGGAAACATTGGGATGCTATAAGCAGTCATGACAGATAAAAATCTGGGACCTGTGGATGAAGAGAGAACACTTCCCCCTGCTGCAGAGATGTAATTTCTATCATGCTCTGTATAGGATGGCAATGGTGAGCTTGATGGATTTAGTTTCCAGAACAGGACTGAAAATTAACAACCCTAAATCATGGGTAACAAAACTGGCTCAAGCCCAGATTTGTAAAAAATTGTTTAGTCATGGATAAAAGTATTGACTGAAGTTTTCACTAAGATTAGGTCTTCTGCAAGAATTGTGGCACCCAAAACAACGGAGGTGACTTTGCAGCTTCTCTGTGGCATTGTTTCAAACAGCTACCTCCTTAGATATTTCCTTAAAATAGAGGACAAAACCTTTTAGTCATCTAATCTTGACACTTCTGGTTGAAAACAACTAATGCATTCAATTAGTGAATGAGGAATGATAAACAAGAATGGACACATCATAAAAACCGTTTCCTAAGTTTTCTTTTGTTTAGGGTCTAAAAGGAACAGTGCCAAAAATAAAACATACCCAAGGCTAGATATTGCACCAAATTAAGAGGCTCCTCAGGATTCCTAGCAAAAGAATCGGATCACAACTCAACAGACATTTCTGAAGGCAAAAATACAGAGAAATGACAAAAAGGGAAATCAATGGGATATTGTATTACCTGGCTATAAAGTATTCAAGTAGAACAGATAGGAGCCAAGTTTTCTTCTAGAAAAACTCCAATTACTTAAGTAGAGTTATGGCAATAAAGACACCAGTTCTCTGAGGCAGAGACTATTAGAGCAGCAACAGGCTCAGCTCCCACAGTTTTCAGTGACTTGACATCACTGCAGGCACAGAGCCTTAGTTTAGCATGTCTTGACAAAAATGCCACACTGTAAACATATTTTCAAGTTACAATACCCAATTTATCTTCAACAAACGGTGTTTATTCCACAATGAAGGCAATCAAAGGGGAAGAGAAATCTAATGTAACAGCTACCTGATCAGCAAGATGGAAGTTAAACAATTTTAGTTTAAGTGCTTCTTGAAACTGCCAGTTCTAGGGTACAAGGAGAATTGAAAAACATTTTTTCATTAATTCAGAAAAGTTAAAATAAAGACAAATATTGATGAACTTTTATATACCAGTGACCAGAATATTACTCAGTTCACATTTTTTAAATGGCAATCGGAACAAAATCTAGGAGTCTTTTAGATGCACCGGGTGCTATCACTTAATCAGAAATCAGCAAGACAGCAAACACCAAACATCCCATTATGCCTGGAGTACAGCTTAGTACGTGATAACTCGAGAGTACTTTTTCCTGTATGTGCTAACAATTTGTAAAAACAAGTGATAAGGTGAAAAAGTTTTCACAAGTAGAAAGCCTTATCTATTTTAAACTGTAGAACGAGACAACTCTTCTAAGGTCTCTGATCAAGCTGGGTACACCTACAGCATAATAGATCAGTTCTGTTAACAAATAAAAGGTATCATAGATCAGAAAACTCAATTTGAACTGCCCCCACCTATATCTGCAGCCAGTATCAACTGTGACTCCTCAGGGAAGAGACCTGGGGACAGCTCAATGACAGCCTGATCAATATGCACAGGCAATAGCAAAGGGTGAGGGGAAGCAAAGGAAATGCATGGTTGATGAATGTACTCGAGTACATTCTGGTACTGCCACATAAATTAGGGGTATGCTCTCATTTACAACGCTACATTCAGATCCAGCCAACAATCCCCACCCTCCCTGTAGCACCATACAGCTAAACCATCAGGGATAGAAACAAGAGACAAATATGATTACTGCTTGCATGAGGCTACAGATGCTTCCAAGGACAAAGTTAACTTTCATTCTAGTGGGGCAGATGCCTTTGCTATGGAAGATGACTTAGGGACTCCCTGAAGGCTCGTCTTCAAAGGCAAGCTACATCCTGAGTCATAACATCCCTAAAAAAAGTACTAAGTTCCAACACAAATATGACAAAAGAAGGAAGTCAAGTGATTCCACTTAAAAAGGCTTTAAACACAAGTAATAAACCGAGTTTACAGAATCTGAACTGACCCAGAAAACTGCTCTGGTGCTGCATGTGTCTCTGCAGATAATTCCCATTTGAGACACCAAGCATAGTTTTATATGAACCAGCCACATGAGAGATGGCTTCTTCCTGATTCAGATAAACAGTTTGTGAGCCTCTGTCTTTGCCAAAGCAGAGGACAGCAGCGCACCTCAGCCAGTGTGTGGGTGAAAAACACATGGGCACCTCCCACCCAGCCAACTGCCAGTGCTTGCCCCCATCCTACACAGTTTAATACACCAGAACCAGGGCATCATGATCCTGCCCAAGGGGCATTAAACCCAAGCCTTGCTTACCAGACCATCATTCAAATGAGCCTGAACACACCATGAAATAAAGCTCTTCCTGTTCTTCAGGTGTACAAAGTTAATCCTCTACACTTGCCTCCAATAAGTTTGGAAAGAAAAGGATGAAAACACCATCCTTGGGAAAGAAAATTATCTTTTGACCTCCCAAATGTGACATTTGTTTTCAGCACTATCACACCATTGTTTTGCTTAGTAATATCCTCAGAAGCCTGTTTGATATCATTAAAGAAATTCCTGCAGCTGTAAAGACTGATGAACATTAAATATTTCTTACAATTTCTGGAAATCTTGTACCATGTCCATGACTGCACTCTAATTATCCAATTCAGAAGCAGGAAGGACACTTAGCTTATTGTGTCCAGCCAGATCTCTTGTGTGTCACTCTAACCAAGTTTTTCACAAATCAGTGAGACCAAAATTAGTCAAAGCATTTTTCTGAATAATCCCAAATACCCAATCAATTGAGAGAGTCCAAGAAGTGATGATATGCTTACCAGCAATTCTGAAACATGAACAGAAAGCTGAATTTGCTACACTTCTTGTAAAAGTTGTTTGAATCTTCACCAAAACAAGAGTGCAAAGTTGACTGAGCACTTCAGACTACCTTCGAGGTTGAGTGAATAAAAACAGGCTCAAAATACATTCAAATTTAAATAAAGACAGAATGTTTTCAAAGCTGTCATGATTTTTTTTCTCTCTCCATTACCTATAAATTGTTTACCCAATACTCCATGCATGTTATCACTGCTGACAATGTAGTCAAACACATGATACCAAAAAAGCAAATGGCTTGTTCAAGGCAGACTGTAATTGCACACAAATTGGAAATGTTGAGTTTACTTTCTCTTTTTCCTCTGACAAATCCACTGACCTGTAGATTTCCTCAACCATTTTTGTAAGCCTTTGAAGTTTTTTTGCTTTCCATTTTTGTCTAACATTTTCAAGTAATTTTTAAAAATACGGTATTTTCAAGAGAGAATACTGAATATGCATTGAAGCCTTTGGGGTTTTTTGGGGGGCTCTTATATTAGATGAGCATCTCAAAGTTCTGGGAAACTTTTAACTTTATGCACTCTTTTCACCAGTGTGTCAGGAATCTGTTCACAGTATTTCTCCCCACATCTTATTCACTTCTGAAAAGAAGACAATAAGTTATTTCTGCAGGTACTACTTTTACTGGCAGAAGATCCAAGGGAAAACGTTAATAAAATGCTGTTCCTCTTTTTCTGGGGTGTGAGACAGACAAACAAACCTTCATGACAAAGCCCTGTGATGACTAATTCCTTTTGTTGCAATAAATGCTGACAGTTCTCCACCCCCACACAGACACATACTTGATTTCATTAGATACTGCTCAGATGTGTGCTCTGAGTATTTCAGGAGATATGCATGTCCCAGTTGAAAGGCTGCATGGGAGAAGGCAGAGTATTTCAGTGACCACACGCAGCAGGGACAGCATACACGATAACATGACTGTTCCAAATACAATTGCATTATTATTAATTACTTGGTCAGCTCCAACTGACTACTGAAAAATGCATGGATAACCACTTGGCAATGCCCCATTGCTCTTCATGTACATACTCAAACCCAGACTATTACAGGGCATTTCCCATTTTATTGACAAGTGTCTCACATAAAAGGTACAAACCCAACTTGCACCTCAAAATACACACCTCACAAATCATAGCATAACGCTCATTCTAACCCGGTGATAAGAACACAGCCTACTATCCTAAATAGGTATGCAAATTTCATAGATGACCATGTCATTTGAGATTTGTCTCCTCTCTCCCCACTCTCATATTTTTCAAAGTCTGCCTTGAAACAAGTAAAAGGGATCCCATCTTTAAAGAATGAGGGCTAATCACCTTCTGACAATTAAGCTTCTTGAAGATGTCTCAAGGTGGGCAAGCAGCCTCATGAAATGGCCCATAATCACTAGCCACCACAAAACCCTTGCCTGTATTATATGAAACATGAAATAGCTGGAGATACAAGGAATTCAACTAGGAATTCAACCCATAAAGCCTTCTTTGTGCGACTGAGAAGCCTCAGAAGTGCTTTGAAAGGCTTGAAGGAAGAGAAATTATTTTAACAAAAGAGGAAAAAAAAAAAGAAAACTTGAAAGAGAACAGAAGTTCTGAAGTGTGTGGGGGTGGGAGAAGTCTTCAGTGTTAGGAACACCAAAGAGATCTCTAACTCAAAGCTACCAGAATAGCTTAAACAAGCTGAGGTGGCTGTGGCTGGATATTCTTACTTCAGCAGTGACTGTAGTTTGTTGCCCAGGGGACTGCACTGTGGATCTAACTGGACTGTGGTTTAATTGGCAGAGGGCCTAGAAGATGGCTACTCCCTGTATCCCAAAAAGATGCAGTTCAGCCTCCAGGAGGCTACAGAGTAATGCTTTCATGCCATAGCTTGCTGACAAGGAAACCGCAACCTACTGCTTGTGATGAGGCTGAGCACAGGAGAAGGCATGCAGAGAAGAAGAGGGCCTATGTTTGCTATGCATGAGCTGCCCTCCTCTGCCAGCAGAGCAGCTCCCAGATGACCATCGTGGAGCTGAGATGAGAAAGGGGCCAGCAGTCCCTCCACCGTGACAGCACCACAGCTTGAAATTCCAATTTCCTCATGCTCCCCTGGGGTAGTTTATGAGCCATTTTGGTTAGTGAACGTTGGCTCCTAAAATTAACGAGCGTGTCTGTTTTCAACATACGGTCAATTGCTGATTGTTCTGATGTGGTGAGCCAGTCTGATGAATACATACCACCCACAGATAAAGAAAGAGCTGGGCTTTCCTGCTGTGTGTTGAGGAAAGGGAAGAGGAAAAAGAAATAACAGCAAAAAACTCCAAATAATCCAAGTGCCAAAAGCACATCAGGACAGCCACACCCAAAAATGCTCTTAGGGACCAGTGCCTATGAAAAGATGTATTCTGCTGCAGCTAGGGTTTTACTGAACACTTTACTGTGGTTTTTTTTTTGTTTTTTTTTTTTTTTGTGTAGCCAACGACTAACCTGGGGTCCTATAGTCCCAGCCTTAACTGAATGTCAAATTACAGCCATGAAAAGGCATCTATCTCCTCCTCACTCATTGGAATAGGTAACAACACCAATTTGTCACACCATGCTCAACTTACCCTCTCCTACAGCAACTGCTTATGCCAATGAATTTCCCAAGGAGGTGCTCTGCATATTTGGAGGCACATATGCACATGGCCATCTCACAGTGACCACACGCACTACCTGCACAATCACATCAGAAAGCAGGTACAGCTAGTCAGCTCAAAATGTCAAGTAATAAAAGTTCTGATTTAGAATAAAATAAAAAGGCCAAACACCCCTCGCCAGTCATAAGATATGCCACCCACCAGTAAATTAAAAATTTTATGCCACTGTATACATTACATGTACATGTGTTCACCTCATGAAAAATACATGAGGATCCAAGTGACAGTAAGCGTGTTTATGAGCCCATCACCTGGGCTGACATTCCCTTTATGGTTGTAATGAAATAACACAGAAAGACAGACACACCCTGAGTCTATAACCTTCTTAAAAGAAAAAACCTTAACCCGTATTACTGAACCTCCTAACCCAAACTCTTGATGTCTCGAAAAGAAAATAAATTTCACCAGACCCAACATACTAGACAAGCCCCCTCCACTGAAAAAAGCTAAAAAAAAAAAGCTTCTGCCAACCTTGTTATAGCTCTGTCATGTACAGATCAGGCTGGGCTCACAGGAGTGAGAGGATGAACAGGAACTGGGAGCAGGAGGTAGCTGGTAAAAGAGGAGGGGAGGGAAAGCTGACAGCATGTGAGGATGGTGAAGCAGAGGAGAAACAGAAGACATGGAAAAGCTGAGAGCAAGAGGGAAAGTTAGAGGGAGGTTAGGGATCGATTGCAGAGTCTGTATTAACTCAATCACAGGGCCCTGACAATCTCTAAACAGACTGAGCTCTGCTGTCATGGTTTATGATACCAACAGAACCACTCGATTGAATTACAGTTCTTCAACTGATCACTCCCTATCAGTAATATGACTTCTCTACTCACCAGCCAGCTCTTACAAAGGGAAGCTTTGATGGCAAGGAATGCTTTCCTGACATTTTTTATCTAGAGCAAATCAGTGTAAGAGTTGAATTGCTTTCCTTGACATTTCACAGGGAGAGAAACACGGCAGGTACCACTGCCACTCCTTGATAGCAACAAAAAGGCAGAAAAGAAGGGACAAACACACTTGGATATATAATGTTCAACCCTTTGAACTAGTCACAGATGAAGGCTACTTCCAGATAAAACATACCTGCATCTTCACACCATACATCCATTCTTTTCAAGCTGTCCCACTCCTGTCCACCTTGACTGACTAAGCACTGATGCTGCCAAAAGCTGCTGCCTCTGTGCATTTGACTCAGGGGCAGAGACATGCTGGCCTTGTTATTTGGTAAGGACAGAACAGAGTGCATCATGGAAAAGCATAGGAAGCCATCACAGGCAGGACCCCATTATAAAAACAAAGGCAAATGATAGACATAGGGGTGGTAAAATGCACAGGAAGAAAAATTTGAGTAGTTTGAGACACACTTGTCTGGATGAAACATCAATCTAAAGCAATCTAAAAAAAATACAATTAAACCTTGCACTCATTCTCAAACAGGAATCAAATCTGAACTGTTACTCTGATTAGTTTTAAGATCAAAGATTAAGTATTAAACTTCCTTGCATTTCTGCCTAGCATACATGTTGCCTCACTTTTGAGTATTCAGGTTTGGGACTTTGCTTTTGAAAGCACTACAATAGGAGAAAATTTCAGAAGAGATTTGAAAAAAAAAAATCTGTCAACTCCACACACTTTTATAGGGAACTCAAATTCTTTCTAGAGAAGAGGATCAAAGCACAAGGAAAGATATTGAGTAGTCATATATCAGCACTGCAAATGCAGAATCAAACAAAATAGAGACTGCTTTACCTGCAGCAAGGACTTCAAAATGTCTGAAGTCAGCATCTCTGAATTGACAGAGTAGGGGCTATAGAGAAGGTGAGAAGTGTACTAAGCATCAGCAACTCTTCACCTTAGATAATGACCCTCGATGTTACCAGGTTGCAGAAGCTGGAACAATCCTACCATTTTTCTGATTTAATGTAAGCCAAGCCAACCCTAGGCCTTTTTAACTTATTTTGGCCCATTACCTTCCCATCCTTCCAAGTCGAATAGACATGACTTGTTAATCAGGCTGGAACACTGACCTTGCTGTATCTGTCTCCATTTCTAAGAGCTGAAAAGTGGGCAGATGGAAATATTACTTTAAAAAAAACCCCTAATGTTTATAAATGACAATTCACAAAGCCAGGGTCAGGTCTCAAGCAGTGCCACCTATCAGAGGGCAGTTCAGGCACAGGGCTCTTCTTTAGACTTGGATCTGTAACAAAGCAACTGTACCCTGAAGCAAATACATTGCTTCACTAGAAGTCAGCAGCACCTTGAGAAAGCAACACACACAGAGCTAATATATTTCTGACTTCAGTAACTATCTCTTTTTTGGAACTGCCAAGACAAGTGATGCATTGATTTTCCTACAGCTCACCCTGCATGATTGGTATCAAGGCTGTGTAGGCGTCTGGAGAAGTGTTCACAAATTTCTCTGAAAAACTGAAGACAAAGAAATCCACAACAATTCAAGATGCCAAGACCAGTACAAAAACTTCTCCTTCGGGCAGGCTCATGCTATGCAGCCAGAATTGGAACTTGGATATTACTGAAAACTCATCCAAAGACCTTTAAAGAAAGCACCTGCAATATCATCAGCGTGTACTTAGAAAGTAACTTTTGCAGAGGCAGAAATGGCAGGGCAAGAAGAATTTGCATTTTAGAACTAGACAGAGAAGCAGGCTGCAGAGACCTGAAAAGGAAAAAGACATCTATAGTTGGCTATTGAGGTCCTCGCTGCAGTATGGCACAGGTGTCACTTGGGAGGCTCATCACTGACTGCCCTTTTCCATCAAAGCTTTAGGCTGCAACTGCATTGGTGTGGCTGAACAATTGCTATCAGTTCCTGCCTTCTACACCACATCAGTGTTTTGCTCACTAGGCTTAAAAACATACACATATTTGAGACATAGCTCTGAAGATACAGACAAGAGACACAGGTGTCCCACCATGGACTGACATTTGGATCTTGCTCCAAATAACTACCCCTTTCTCCCCTTTCTTCCCCAGGGACACCTGCCTCTCACTTACAGAGTGAGCTGCCCAAGGGAAAACCCACAAATTCAGAAACTGCCACCCATACTTATTAACTAGTTCTATTAGCTATGTCCCAGAGGTACAACTACTCCTTGAACGGCATTTTGGTGAATGCCATTTTCACTGGGAAAAAATCCAGGCCCAGGGGGAGCTGCTTACAACCACCAATCTGTACATGTAGAACTCAAGTCCTGTATCTTCTAAATCAAGAGCTGTTTTTTCTACCTCACCAGCACAGCCTCCCAATGCATTCCTCCTCCCCTCCAATGCTAAGATATAGTGATTTTATAGCGGGTGCAGATGCAGAGTTTTTTTTTTTTTGCATATAAAGTTTATCATCTAATCACTCACAGAATAAAGTGCCAAGCAACATTTGAGTAATCAGACTGAATGCATAAATATCTTGTAGTTACACAGTTGTTACAGCATATAATTTCTTAGTTAGTTTTCTGCTTTTACAGCTATCCTCAGTAGTGACTTCAATCCCCTCTTAACATTAATTGATCTCTTCAGAAATTCTCAGGTGGGAGTGAAGAGGGAAACATTGTTCGTCCCACTGCAGACACCAGCAGGCACAAATGAAGGTGATGAGCAATGATTACTTCCCTGGACCCTTTGGGATTTGCCAATTTCCCACAGCCTGCTCGTGACCTCAAAGACAACAGATCCCAACCTCTGGCACTCCCACAAGTGGCCTTCTACTTTTTACACTGTGGAAGGTATCGCATATTAAAAATAGGTCCCACAGCCAGCACGTGTGCTCCTCTCCACAATGCAACAAGTGCAATTTTTCCCTTTTTCAGAAGCCCCCTTTCGAGGCCTTGCTCCCCCAGCATGGGTCACACTTACAAAATGTATGAGTCTTGCCACTGGTAGGGCAAAGTTGCTGCCTCCAGTGAGGTCTGGTGCTGTCTTCAGTTTCTGCACACAGCAGCTCAGGCTGTTACAGCACACCTGAAGAATTATTCCTCTCTCACACAAAACACAACTAGTCTAAGCCTACGCATGAATAAATAGCAAAGAATATTTCCCTATCAAATGCCACTATTTTAGTATCTACTTCCCTTTCCAATTTTGATGGAAATCCAGAAGTTGGACTTGTATAAAATGGAACATTTTAAAAACTTGAATCAGCAAAATATTTTATTTAATGCTTTCAAAAATTGAAGTTAAATGCTTACACCTTCTTGAACCAAGTATTTTGTTTCTAATTCTTGAACTAATTTCCTCATCCTACCCCAAAATAGCCATGCTTCAAGAAGGTACTGTTTTCTCAGGAAGAGTTAAATTTATTTCACTTTCTCATTGTCTTCTATATGCAAGACTCACTGGCTCCAGATTGTGTCCCCTGATGTAAGATAGTTATTTAACCGTCAATGCACCATCATTTCAACCAGAAATGAAATCATGGTTTTGGGAAACAAGGTCCAGGAATCCTGACTGTTTTGCAGGAGTGGGGGCAACAAGAACACATTTTCAATTGATATTTTCTAGACAGCTCAGCCAGTAATTCCAAATGAAGACAAATACAAACACTTATTACCAAGAAACAATCCCCTCATTCATGAGAAGTATATAGACAACACCTCCTTGACCAGTAAATATAAATTTAGCAAAGCAAGATAACAATTGGGACCCCATATACACTACTGGGGAGGTGTTCATATTGAAGTGAACAGAGATGCTCTGAACACTTTTATGTTTCAGAGGCATCTGGCTCTTTTTTAACAGGAAACGTACTTCCAATAATCTGATGGTTTAGACATCACACACTCCACTTGCCATCTAGGATATCAGCCTCATAAACCCATATTCTGAATCAGCTTTTTGTTTGGCAAAGACCCTCTTAAGCTCATCCTGTTTTCCCTGGCATTCAAAATACCAATTAAGGGACAGATGAATGAGAAAGTGGGCAAGAATGATGCAGGAATGGCCTGAAGTTGTGTCAGAGGAAGTTTAGGTTGGATATTAGGGAAAGATTCTTCACACAGAGCACGGTTGGGCACTGGAACTGGCTCCCCAAGGAAGCAGTCACAGCACAAAATGTGACCGAGTTCAAGAAGCATTTGGACAACATTTGTGTGCACATAGTATGACACTTTGTACATCTTCAGGTTTCCAATGCTGAGAAACAAGAAAATCACAAGGAGACATGAACCAGGGAGGTGGCAGCTTCGTAGTGTCCAACACACCCCCTTTCTAGTAATCTCTCAGATGTAGGCACACCTGGAATATCTAGCAGCTCTAGCAAGAGGCCCTGAAACTGCTACTAGCATCTGGCACCTACCACTGCAAGCACTTTCTCATGTGAAACAGAAGCAGCACTACCAGCCAATTCCCACTGGGAACAGACATCATGCTGTCCCCAATGGGGAAAACACACACTGATAAATTGGCTAAAAACACTGAGATATGCTGGTTCCGTGCAAAGCGCTGAAATATGAGCCACCTGCAAAATTTAAATAGGCCACATAAATAGGTCCTCATATCTCAGGCACAGCAGACACAAATAACTTACAGACCAGGCAGGGATGCTTGCTGCTGCTCTCCTTTGCCTGTTGTCCAGCAGGAACACAGACTCAAGCATGCATATTAAAACTCACAGCATTTCTGTAAAGCTGGCAGCAAGGGAGAGGGCAGCACACCTGAAGCACTCTTCACTTTCATCAGGTCGTGCTGTGCTGAAGTGGCCTGGGAGGAGCTGATTGCAATCAGAGTCTCCTGCTGAGCCAGAGGGACACCACAGAAGGCCGTATCCAGCTGGACTGGACTAAGATGTAGTAACAGTGGCCACAAAGAATGAATGCTCAAAATAAAAGGATGAATTTTGGGACAGCAGCGTGATGGATGTACCATGTATCTGTGTTCAAATCAGAAATTAGACTACATCCCAGGGCACTGTATTCATATGTAGGTAAGCATAAGCAAATGCACCTGCAGAACAGCTCTTTTATGAGTAAGGCACACTAATCAAGGGCTTCAGCCCAGGACTCCAAAAAACATTCTTTGTTATTTTTTTAAAAATCAAAGCCCCTTCATATCCCATTCAATCCATATCAGGAGAGAAACACAGTATTCACCATCAATTTTAATTGTTAGCTTTTACTGGAAGCATTCCATTTCTGTAATGAATGAATGTCTACTTAAGTGTTTTAGGGCTCAGACCTCCAGTCACATTTAGCTTAGGGAGAACTGCATTGACATTCCAAACTCACATGAGGTCAAAATAAACCGTGACTTTTTTCAGAAGACCTCTTTACTGCTCCCTTGCTCCTATAAGACAAAAAAGCCCCCCCCAAAAAAAACCCACAAAAAAAAAACAAAAACACCAACAACCAAAAAAAAGGACAAAAAAAAAAAAGGACAAGAAAACCCCTCAACAAACAAACCAACCCCAGTAAGAAAACACTAACCATCTCCTTATATCAGACCAGCTTTTAGGAACCAAGAATATTTCAGGAAAAAAAAAGTAGATATAGGTGGAAAATATACATAGTTCAAGCTTATTTCATATTCTATGCAACTTCTATGAATGGTTTCATATGCAGAAATAGCTTTAAAATTCCTTACAGATACCCTGTTACTGCTTAGTATCTCCAAGGTCTGGCTGGCACAGTGCATTACTTTGATTCATAAATGACTTGTTGTTACTTCAGAGAGCGTCTGCAAAAAGCTGTTCAGGATTTTTGACATTCCAGGTTACCAGCCTGGCAAAACAAATCTCTGTCTTTCACAAAGCCCCTTCTTCATTTGACAGAGCCCTTGAAGCCAGCAGGCAAAGACCTGAGCTAAGACTGCTGCATCCATCGTCTCCTTTCTGTCTGTTCTTCTTGTGCCTCCCTGAGAAGTTGGATCAAAGTATCCCCATGGGGACATCTCATTAAAAAGCAACTCCCTTCCTTGACCAGGTCACCAGCAGCATTACACAAGGTTGCAAGTTCTTGTCCATCAGACAATGCTTATAAATAGCACAGGGATAGTACTCTCCTTCCATTTTTAATAACAACTGCAGAAATCTTGCTGAAGGACTCCAAAAGGATGGGAAAAAGGTTGTTCTTCTAATACACTTCTCCTTTAGACACACCTGACCACATTAGGAAAAACCAGCTCAAAGACATGAAATGTAACATTAAAGAAAAGAGAAGACGCCAACAAAACCCCAAGGGAATGCTTCGAGCAGAAGAACTAATGAAGCCTCATTTTATACACATTTGCATCTCATGATTGATTGACTTCAGTGTAGAAGGAAGAGAAAGCCCCAGCTAAAACTTTGCCTGCCCTTTGGGCATTTATAACAACTAACTCCTGTGGATTTTTGCATGTATTAAGGTTTGCATTCATGCTGTGGAGTCTCCTGCATTGGGGAATTCAGAAGGCCTTAGAGGAAGCATTTTTACTTAGCTTAGCCTTTACTGCAAAGGGAGGCCATGCCAGTACAGCAGCAGAAACAAAAAAGTGCTATTAATTTGCTGACAAGTGGTAACTTGAGAGATCCTGACTCCATAGACAACTTCATCTTATGTGGGCTGGAGTGAATTGGAGTCCAGAGAAAACTTTCATTTTGTTTGGTCATGAGGCATGGAAACAAACTTTTATGACCAAATAGGTGTGTCAGATGCCCATAGGCACCATTTACACGTAAGGTTTTGCCCAAGCATTTCCTGTTGAAATAGCATTTTACACCTGAGACCAAGCTCTGATAATCCCCATGCTCTCTTCACCACATGCTCAGAGCAGCCTTGGTGGTAGGAGAAGCATCAACTCCTAATGTCTCTCAAGCAGCACAGCTGTGAGAATGGAGACACCTCAAACTAGAGCCAAATGCTGAAAACAAAGGCCCCATCAAGCTACCAAAAACTCCCAGAAGGAACCAGAAACACAGGCTTAAGCAGAGTTGCAGTTGCTACTTCTGACAAGCACAGGAAAGATTGCAAGTGCTGATCATTCATACCCACTGCAAGCACAGTGCTGCTGGGACCCGCCAAGAACCAGCAGCTCCACAGAATGTCAGCACTTCAGGCTGAGCCACCACTTCCTTGGCACACACGAGTCCCGAGCGCTCTTTGTGCCTGAAGCAATTTTACATGAGACAGCGACAAAGTAATTAAACTTTGAATCCTCTAGAAATAGAAGGCTGCACTTGTCATTACCAAGTCCCTCCTGCTAACAGGGAGCATGTTGATGATGAGCGACATCACCTGGGCTCAAGGTGACAAACCAGACTTTTCTCACAAATTAGTATCCTGCTGCACCCCACAGGAGGAAGACCCCTTTTATCCTTTAAGCACTGTGTTAAATATTAGATCATTTTCTTACTCTGAATCTTAAGCCAGTACTGCAGGTGGACAAGAGATGAGCAATGAGGTTTACATTGTAGAATTCCCAAACATTGCCACCAAACACTTGCACCCTGTAAAATGATCAGCTAGGTAATCAAAATATTGTCTGTAAAAAAGGTCTACAAGTCTGTCAAACCCTTCAAAATCCTGTCAGTCGTGCTTCTCAATTAAAAGAATCCCATCTATTTAAATCCATTTCTGTCCCTTTCTTTCAGTATGACTGTCTCAGACCCTTTATTGACCCATCAATCCCCCAAATTGTGAGGTTGCTCCACAGCACATTACAAAACCTATGACCATTTGTTTTAGCATAGCGGCAAACTTGACTAAAATTAGTGCCTGGTTTTGAGCCCAACTGTACAAATACACAGCAGACACTTCCTGCCCAGATCATGTAACCATATAAATACACATTATAAGGGAACATGGTATTACATGCTTCACAGAAGGTGAATGAGAAATATCCTATGAATTATCCAAAATCACTCAGGTAGTCTGTGAGACTACTTAGAATTGCTTTCTTCAGTTTCAGCTCAGTGCCTTGAACTTCAATCCTTGCTTAACCAGCCCTCTCAGCTCTCAAAAGAGTACCTCTACTACTACAAAAGAGCATCTCTACTACCAAGCCAGACAGTCAGTAATATCACTCTTCTACATTTTATTCCCCAGACCCTTTTTCATGTGTGTGTAGTAACTTTTCATGAGAGATTTTCCTACTTCCAAATGTTATGTGCAATATGGAGCTATGTAAAAAAAATACTGCTTGTCCTTATAAGAAAAGAGATTGATAGACAGGCAGTCCTCAAAAGCTAAACAGGTAAAAGTGGAGCCTCTACATTCTATAAGTGAAGAGCAAGACCAGCACATATAATGCAGTAAGGAAAAAAATATTAAATAATTCAGATGTTATGTCACAATTACTTATGCAAAAACAAACAGTAAAAGAATATGTGATTCAATATAGTGCATGTGAGAGAAGATGAATGTTAAGTGCTTGATATACACACACATTCTTACATCATAAATGTGAAATTAAACAAATAGCTCTGAGAGCCACAGAGCTAATGAAAACCTTTTTCATACAGCTGAAAGCCTCATGGCTGGGCAGCTTCAGTGGCTGAGAAGGTGTGAATGCTGTACAGGAAGCTTTACTTGGCACAGACAATTCTGAGTGCTTTCTCCTGGCTGAACTCTGAGGTTTAATAAACAGCTGGCCTCACACAACAATTTCTCCCTCAGTCAGGTCAAACCAAAGTGCCCCCATTTCCTATACTCGGATACTTATTTCCAGAAACCCCGTTTTCTTGACGGCCCCCGTGTCTGATAGCTGACCGGACCTAGAGCTGCAATGGGCGAGGCAAGAATATAAAGGAGCCTGCACAAAGACCTCAACTGGTTTCTCTCCTCTCCTTCCTGTATTTCAGTAGTAACAAGCAAAACTGCTGCAGATGTCACCCTAAGCCTTCCTTGCTCCAATTATGTGAACAGGAGCACACGAATCTGCATTTAGGTGCAGCCTTCATGCTCTCAAAGTTCACCAAGAGGGAACAGCAGCAGCTGGTCAGTTTAGCAGTCAGAAAGTGGCACCAGAAGGACCTGTGACTATTAGCTAGGCAGAGAAGAGCAGGCTGGGTTTGCTTTCTCCTATTCCCCAATCTGCCAGATTGCACAACTGTGTGATTAACCTTTAGTCCAGCAATCATTGGGTCTTTCAGCATCAGAAAGAACAGAAAAACCTGCTTCCAGATGTTATTGTGCTAAGTGCAATGTACACACACTGGGATTAAAGTCACAAAGAATAGTTGCTACGTTTCCTTTATTGTCTGCTTTGTAAGACATAAAAAGCAAAAATAACAGATTCCATAGCCTTAAAAGCTTTCATAAAGCAACACGCTTGTGTCTCAGAGGATTGTCAGAAAGCCTTCAGCCCAGCAGGTTTCAGCAGAGGGGTTTGCTAGCCAGACCTTCTGCACAGGGGTGGGAGTATAACCCAGCAGATGCAGCCAGCACAAAGGATTCACAGGGTACTACTCCCAATTCTTCTGTGAGCACATTTAGCAATTCATTTTACCTTTCTGTCTCGATTTCTTTATCTGTGAAATGGAAATGCTGATACTTAAGTAGAGGAATTCAAATGAAGGAGTACATTCAGGCAGGCTGTGAAGTGCAACAGTGCTGATTGTCAGAGACCCGAAAAAGCCCAAAATAGCTGCAAGAATATTTCACCTATATTCTTATTAGATGGTAGTTATTCCTGGAGGTGAGAGACACTAACAGTGTCTCTTGCAGGTTTAGTCCTGTGTTAGAGAGGTCTGAATTCAGATAAGTCTAGGCTGTCACCATAGGCTGTCACCATCAGTGACCCAAGTCCTTTATCTTACAATTTACTATTCATTTTAAGAACTAATCAGAGCATTTACCCCAAGCAATTTCAGCAGACATGCTTCTTCATAAGTCCACTACTCAAACTAGTTGCAAGCTACTTCATCCCCTGCTCTTTTTGTGCCATGACTGTTCTTCAGCTTAAATAGCTCTCTTCTCTTCCTGCTCTGACTCAGTGGATTTACACAAATCAACTCCATTCCTTCTGTTTCTTGACCTCAGCAGCCAAAGAAACATACCCTCTGTTAAGCCCTTGTTCCTACCAAGGACTTTCTCTGAATCCTGAGAGACAAAGCTATAGCAGCACTGACTCTGCCTTTCTGCCATTATAATTGTGGTACTTATGAGGCTTTTTTTCTTTTACTCAGAAGCACATGGTGTGTGCCTCAATTGTCAGAAAGAGTAAAGAAGCACATGAAACAGGTCACACAAGCGCAGTGTCCTTCGCAGAGTATGCTATAGTGCATTATTATTTCCATTGCAAAAGAGACAGCCAGAACACAGAGAATATTCCTCCTTGCATAAAAACACCACAGTAAAGATCTCCAGTGCACAGGTGCTTCAAAACCCCACCCAGGTCATGAGCTACATCCTATGGAAAGAGAGGCAAGAGTCACAGCCCTCATGTTTGAACATTGGATAAGAAGCCTAAATTACCTTCATGGTTATCCCAAGTCCCTAACATAAAAACATTTAATAGGACAGATACCCTTTAGACATTACAATTACAGGTCAGGGTAGAAGAAATAGTAAACACTGAGTTTAGGAATTATATCATGGAGAAAAAGAGAGAAGACCCATGAAGCACACATTTGCCTTCTGCACATACCTGAAGGTACCATCATGCTTACAGCAAGGTTCAACTCCAAAGCCTTCAGCTCTAGACTTGTCCTCTCCATCGTGCTTACAACAGTCACATCCCACAACATCTGCCAGCGCGTTAATGATGACTGGCACATCACATAATGAGCCCCACACACACCTGTGCAACACTGGGAAGCAGCTGGCAAGTTCCTTCACCCACCTACAATCTCTACAACCATCCATCCATTTCTCCACCAAGGGCTGGCCCCAGCCACAGTACCACCACCCGTCTCAATATTCAGCTCCTTCCTTCCACTCTCTCTAGAAGGAATTCATGCTGAAACACCATTGCCTCCCTGCCTCCAGGAACTCAAGCTTCACTGCATCCGCTCTATAACAACTATGGTACACAGGAACTGCAAGACACAAGTACTTTCTTCACACAAGTTTTGCCATAGCAGCTGACTCTCCCAGGTGGCTGGCTTCACTAGAGTATCAGAAAAGGATGTGTGAGCATCCCAGGCAGGCAATTATAGGATGACTAGTCCATGTTAAAAAAGTTTCTTCCTAATCCTGTCAGATACTGCTTGCCTTAAGCCCTGAAGCTCTAAGATATATTGATCACGATCTCTTTTTATCCTGCACAACAGAGCTGTGTTTATTCTCAGATTCCTGGGCCATACCTAATCCTACTCACTTGACAACCTGAGAGATCTCTCATAGCATCAGCTTCTGCTGTCCCAGTTAGGAGGAGTGTGCATATGTATTTCTCAATTTCAGGTAACTACTAGCTTGCCAGGGAAAAAATGGACAGAACATTTAACCCAGCAGCATCTGCTCCATGCCTAAGTTCATCTGATGCCTGTGTGTGCACAAGACACCAAATCCTGCAAAAGGTAGGGCTTTTCTAACCCTCAGAATTACTGGAAGAATCCCATCCAAGTTTCCTTAGGAATGCCAGGTGATTCTAAAGGGAGTGGCAGGGGCAGCAGAGGACTGATTTTAACAAGAAAAAGCCAGATTACATTTCTTTCACCTGTGCTAAGGCCATTTTTCTTGAGGGAGCTCATAGAAGTCATGTAGGAAGACCTCGGCTCATACCTTCCACAACAGAAGGTTAGTTACCAGCAGAATGCATTGCAAGCTACCACCCTGATCCTCACAGTTTCCATCCCCTGCACGGCACCCAAGCAAAAAATCACTTTTCTGAGCAAGAAAACTCCACCCTAAGGCTCTTACTCTAACAACATAAACACACATGTTCAGGTTTCAATTTCCAACTCTTTTTTGATTGAGACAAGCTAAGATAATCAACTTCCTCCTATACACATAATTATTCAGCCAGTACTCTTCTACAGCAGTTACCATTTCTCTTACCTTTCATGTGTGCTTCCAGTACAGCAACACCAGGCTGGAATTATCCTGTTGGAAGTCTTTCCTTCCGCTCCAGGGATGCAGTTGGAGACTTTGTCACACTCAGCCCACTGCTGAAAGCTCTTGCCTGAGTCCCTCCATACCACAGGTGGTGGGATTTCACATAGTGCTCACTGAAGCAGCCCACAGCTTATCTGGGCATCTCTTAAAAAAGGCTGGTCTCAAAGTTTCAAATCCCACCTCAACCTGCTATAGCTTTCATAGGATGCAACAATCAGTATTATTCCAGTCAAGTGTATATTATTGATTTATACGGTGGTATGATAAGATTGTCAATGATTTCTATTCCAATCTTCATGCATCCTCACACTTTTTAATTTTTTGAGAAGGAGAAGAAAGGGGAAAAAAAGCAAAAATTGCTTCTAGGTATTGAGCAGAGGGTTTCAGTACAAAGTCCTCTTCCCCCTTGCTGATTGCAGTTAATTAAGAAGCCAGCAGAGCGAGAGACGATCCAAACTGTTACCTCACAGAAACCATAGCACATATCCCCCTCTATCAGGGCACATCACAGTCAAATCTTCTCCATCCAGTGGATTCTCTGCTCGGCTCTCACAGGGCAGACCCAAGGCCGCAGGTGGTGCCTGGGGAGCTCAATTTTCTTCTGAGACTGGAAACTGATGCTTTAACACTAATCTTTGAGCTCTGACTTTCAAGCCAGCTCCAGACCTGCAAGAACACTGTGCTGCTCACCTGAAAGCTGCCCTGTTCCTCCCATGAACTCCTGCAAGAACTTTTGTCACTATGTTTTTCTTCAGCTTGTAGAAAATCTTTGCAAAGCCTCTTACCTTCCTTCACCAGCTGTTGAGGAAGGAGCCAATTGTCATCTAAGGCTTGGTGGTTGAATGTAGGCCTCATGGGATGCAGCACAAGTATACAGCAGGCACAGACAAGAAAGAAGAAGACAAGCAGTCCGTGGCTTTATATAGCTATACTTGGAACACACCTGTTCCTTCCATTCCTTCCTTTTCCCCGTGAGTGCCTCCACCTGCCACCTTCTCCTAAGCACAGGAGGATCTCATCAGAGCATTAGCACCGAGGCCCTGCCTCTCTGCTTTGACTGCACGGTGAATTAAGACAGCCTGCCCTTTTGGCACAGGCTAACCTAACACACCTGATGACTCCTCCTCCAGCCCTAGTGGGGGCAATCAGGTCTTCAGCTGTGAGCTCCCCTCCACAGCTGAAGGCTGTCAAGGGGCAAAAGTGGAGAGAGTTGCTTTGCTCTGCTCTGCTTTTATGACTGACACAGAAAAGATGAGGGTCCTCTTCAAAGTCCCTGTTGAGCACTTTTATAAAGTAGGTTGCCTTGCTCTGTCAAGCAGATCTTCAGTCTCCTTAACTGCCCACCTTCTGCACCCATGGGGCAATCCCCCTTAGGCTGTGCTGCCTCACTGATGTCTGTTTAGAACAAAGGGTTGAGAAAAGTCACCACTTGGTGCAGGAGCACACAGTGGATAACATAAAAGAGCCTTGATCTCAGCATGGCTGGGCTTGGTAGCCAGAGCAGGACACAGCTACAGCACCCTTGGCTGGATATGTTTCAGAGCTGAGGACTCCTGAGCACAACAGAGGGCAATGCAGCTGAAAGAGGGAAGATGTGTGCACCTGGCTTGTGATGTTCACCTCCTCGGAGTCAGCAGTGAGAAGTACCTCCAGAGAGCACCTGTCTCTCTGCATTGACTGTACAGTGAATTAAGACAGCCTGTCCTTTTGGCACAGGCTAATCTAACTTAGGTGCTTTGAATTAGGCAGTGTGAATGGAGCTTCTTCTCTGGCTCCCTCAGTAATTTCCCAGTGCCACTTAAATGCTACAAAAATCACATAGAAAGTTGGGTAGAGAAAGTGCATTGGAGTCACTACCATCTGCTGGGGATATTAATAATAATTTCTTCTACTGAAGCTTGAGGGGAAAAAAAACTTAAAAAAAAAAAGCTCAAGTGTTTTGTAGCTTCCTGTTTGAATTAATCTCCTCTGACAACTGCTGATTTGGATTTGTGATTCGATCCTCCATATGTCTGGCTCTATTGGTCAATTAAGTGCAGGGGGCAATTGGGAGAAGCAGTGATGCTTGGACTGATTATAAGAGGAAGCATCACACAGTGGTTAGGACATGCAAAGCTGGCTGCCACACTTGGCGTCTACACAGCCGAGCCGAGCACAGGGAGCTGCTGCTGCTTTTCAGGTCAAGGAGAATCTCCCTGGCTCCTAAAAGAGACAAGACACAGCTGCCTGGCCATTGACCATTTCTGAGCAAGAGGCACAGTTCCAGGGAAGGAATGAGCAAACGAGCACAAGGAATTGTGGGGAGCAGAGGATGAAAAACTGAATAAAAGGCTACAGAAAAATGAATAGCTTCTTCCATTACCCACTACTGTAGAAAGACAAATACAACATAAGCCAAAATGTTATGAGTAGGGACCAGCAGAGAAAATGAGAATCAGCTTATAATAATCCAGGTTTGTACATATGAGGGAAAATAAATGGAAACCAGGATGTTAAAAGAGAAGTATATCTGAAATTGGTAATGATCAAATAAGGGCTGTGGGATATAGTGGGCAGCAAATTAAGTTACAGATCTGCAATGTCATATAGCAGCAGCAGCAGAAAAAAAAAAAAAAAGTTAACATTATGCTGTGCTTCATCTGCAGAGAAATCATGTCAGAAAGTGAGGAGGTACTGGCCCTCAGTACAGATCTGGCAGGACAGCACCTGGAATGCTGCCCTCAATTCTGGGCAACACACATTTACAGAAGATGTTGATGAGCACAGTGAAATTCAGAGAAGAGCAGCAGGAAAAAAAATTACTAAGGGTCTGAAAGCACTGACATATGAGAAGAGATTAAAATAATTAAATATGTATTGCTTGGCAAGGGCTAAGATTAACCGTCTACAAGTGTGTAAATACAAAGGAGGTAGAGGAATTGTATTAAGGGGTATAAATATAAGTGTAATAGAGAAAAAGTAAACACAGGCTCAATATTAAGGAAAAAAAAAACAAACAAACCAAACCAAACTTAGGCCTGAGTTTTTTTTTAACTCTCCTTGAGAAGGTGAGGCTTACTGCTTGCTGCAATAGCTTAGTGGCAAAGTGGCAAAATGCTGCAGTGGCATGAAGAGAACAGGTTCACAGTCATGCCTCAATGACAAGTGTCCATGGAAAGACCCAGAGAAGGCAGCAAAATCTCGTGAGTCACCAGTGATTAGAAACAGCCCAAACTGGCCTGCAGACAGCTCAGCAGAAGCCAAGGCTGTGGCACAGCTATGGGCCAGCTGCTGTAGCAGAAGGCAGCATGGAAAGGGAATGGAGAACGATTTGCGTCTTCAAAGGTCACTCAAACCCCACTTTTCTTGGGTACAGGAATCAGGCTTAGCATCTCACCATCTTCTCTCTGTATCACTACACCCACTTCGGCCACCTAAGCCAGGAATGTCCTGGGATGCTGCTTCCCCGCTGGATTGGTCCTGCTGGGGCGTGTCCTGCCTTGGCTGGCAGCACTGCCGGGGGACAGAGGTGCAGCCCCGTGTGACAGAGCCATCGGCAGGAGGTGCCTTCTGCGACACCAGGAGAGGAGCTGCTGGCACCGCTGCAGCACGCGCATAGAAGTTGGCCTTGTCACTTTAAATACGTTAGACAATAAATCATTCCTCTGAGACATCCCCAGAGGAAAAAACAGGGGGAAAAAATAGCACTTAAAAGCCCTTTTCTATTACCAAGCCTCTGGGGAGCTTTTAAACTTGGAGAATTTTTTAAGTGAATTGTATGCTTTTTTTCCCCCTTTGCCTGCCTTTATTATCAGTTGCTAACTTTAGCCTTGCCTTCCCATGACCAAACTCTCATTCAGACTATTTTTTGCTCTCCTCCCTTTAGTTTCTTCCCCATTTCTTTCTCTCTCAAATCTTACAGGCCCACACATGGACACCCATAATGTCTATGTAACAGTCTCTTTCCCATTTGACATCTTCTAAATTGAAATTACTTTATGCCAGTATTCCTTTCTTCCATATCACTCTCCCCTTCCCTGCGTTTCCCTTTGTTTTTTCATTTTCCTCTGTATTTACGGCTTTCATCTGTCATTTTTTGTGTCTGGTTGTACCGAACAACTTAAACAAATACAAAATATTTTCCCTGCTTTTAGAACAGTGTAAAATTTGCACCTTGAACCTAATTTTACAAAACATTATTATGAGTTTCCTTTCTTACAGAGCATATTCCTTCACCCACGCCTTAGGAGTCATCAAGCACTACTGACCTAGAAGGGTGGTAATTCATCCCTCCATTACAGCTCTCCAGTACCAGGTTTTCCCAGCTGGACTAAGGAATAATGTTTCCTCCATTTTCCAGTGCTCAGGAAGTCAAGAGTGGCTATGCAACCAGATCCCCCATGCAATGCTTAAACTGTTCTCCTGCCTACTGCTTTTATTTGGCCTTAAATCTTTATCATTAAAACCTTGAGGAATAAGTCCATTCTGGTTGTATACCTTTGTAGAGCTGTGTGGGAGAAGTGGGGAGTGTTTTCCAGCTAAGCACAAAGATTTTACATGTTCAGTCACGTAGTGGATGTGTGTTGGAGAAGAAAGATGGAATGTGAGGTAAGCGAGGGCAAATTTCAGGAAGCTTCAACTCTGTGAAACAACCTGATGGTTTTCCACAGGCTGGGAATCAAAATTCACCTACCAGCATCCAGCTGTCATAAAACAACTCTTATGCCACAGCTGACCCAGCAGAGTTCTCCGCAGGTGCTATGAGTTAATTTTGTTGTGTTGTGCTCAGGACTCACCTAATCCATTTCCCACCAAGCTGGCCCCTTACACCATAACACGGTAGAGATTCTGCCACAGGTCAGTGCACACTGGATGGGGCAGCAGCAGCTATTCCAGCTGACTGTTCTGTGCTTCATTTTATTTTTGTTGCTATAGGTGCAAGCCCAAGATGACCTTGTGACCTTCAGTTCCTCATTGCTGCCACCCAAGTGCCAACATTACCATGGGTCAAAGATGTGACTTTTAGGAAAGCACAACAGAATCTAGCAGAAGACAACAGGCTGACTAGCAATGGAATTAACCTCCTTGGTCACTGGTAACCAATGGCCTGGTGAGCAAGTGGCTGCATGGTGCTGAGTTACAAGTTGACATTGAACCATGAAACCCAATAAGGCACCTCTCTAAACAGTAAAAATGTGTTATTTTTTATCACTAGTGACAGTGAGACAGTCAGGGCAGCAAAAGCAAACACACTTGATAGCTCAGCCTTTGAATAATGTTGGATTTGCCCTTTTTGGGAATGAATTAAAAAAGGAACAGAAATCACAATACTTACTTGGCCCCACATGATAAACTTAACAGGCTGAAACATAGAGAAGAGGCAAAGAAAAAGGAGGTGGAAAGAGAGGTAGAAACCATTACTCTGACACTGCTCTCTTCAGGAGTCGATAGTCATACTTGCAAGCCAATGGGCAAACTGCTCATCTCTAGCCCATGCCTGCCCCTCCTCCAAAACCTCTTCACAGCGACAACTGAATGACCAAATATCAGCCCAGAACAGCCAGGGAAAGGGTATGGAACACACAAACATGGAGGACTAGAGCTCATATGGAAAGAAATGCTTCATCTTGAGTGCTTGTCCAGGGAAGCAGGAGATGGGGATGGAAATGAAAGGTCTATGTTCTCCCTAATCATTTCTGCCACAAAAAGGGAGAGAGTGTGACATACACCAGTGGATCGCAGCCATTAGAAATGAACCGCTGGTGGCTGGCAAATTGTAAATTAGAGAGCCAGAGTGAGAAGAAAGAAAATCAAAGGGGGGACGAGGTTGTGTTTTATTTCACTTGTAGCGCTTTTCAAATTCAGCCCTAACCAAACCTGATTAAAGTAAATCCCTTTTTTACGGCCTGTGGAGTCTATAAGATTATGGTGTTAATGGAAGTGTGATTCGATCTGTCAGTAATGGTGCATGTCGGGGCCCAGGCGCCTCAGACAAGTCCATTTTTTCAGATGTATTTATTGTTTTTTCCCCCCGCCTCCTTTCTGTTCTCTGCATTGCAGTGTTTAATTGAACAGTTTAAAGTAATTCTTCTTCAAGGCCCATTAATTGATTTTATTTGTGTATTCTCCAGGGGTCAAGAGGAAAATATATAATAAAACATAAACTCCAGGTCTGAGTTTGTCACAGTTCCCACCTTTCCACAAACATAAAGCACATTTCATCTTCAGCATTTCAGACTTTTTTCTCTTCCCACTCTTATTTCCCTGCACTAGCATTCTCAGGTGTTACTGTCTCTGTTTCATTTTTCCACTGTTTATCTCTAAAACTTGCCACTGTTACTGAGAGCACAAGGCAGCAAACTCCCTCTCTTTTCCTGTGCAAAAACCACCACATTGGTTTTACAATGCCCCTTTGCTTTTAGATTTTCCAAATTATTTCCCCTGCCCCCAGCTGAGCAAAGCAGGGGGGCACTGGGTTACACATATTTGTAAACCAGTGGTTCTTGAACACCTCCTGAGGAGTCTGCCTCTTCCAAACTGCACATGAGCCTCTCCATGACAGCCAAAAGCTGCTTCTTTCTGCCACTTGATCTGCAAGGGGACACTGTTTCCTTCCCAGCCTCCCAAACACTCAGCATAAGGTAACTGGCTGGCTTTATTTGCGTCAGATACTGCAAAGCCATTTGTTTCCTTGAGCTCTCAGTTCCACTCCCTAAAGCTGGCCCCAAATACAATTTTTTTTCTAGATTCCCCTTGCTGAAGCCCTTACTCTCTGCTTTCATGCTGTTCTTCTGAAGTTAAGTACATTTCTTTTAATAGAGTTTTCAGAACACAAAGAGTTTATTTTTATTATTATTTTTAAATCACAAAATGTGCCAGGGAAGTTTTCATCCTCCCACTCACCTCACTCAGAACTGTTCCACAAACTGCCTCGAGATTAATGCAAGGCAAAAGATGCTTTTCCTTTTCTTTCTACCCTCTGATTGATGTGGTCTGGGTGAAGCATCATTGCCACAGCTAGGGCAGCTCTCTGGGTGTGCAGCCTTATCAATCCGTTTCATGCAATCCTGAGTTTGTTTTGAAATTTGACATTGAGTAAAATATCAGATGGAACCAAATCCAAGATAAACCTCTTACCAGTAGACCTCTTGTTCTGTTTCCTCCTGGCTGCAGGAAAAAAAAAAATCTGTTCTATACTACAGCTGATGGAGAGGTTACAGAAGCAGAATGTAATTACCTAAGATTGGAAGTTTGCCTTAGTCCCTTTACTCTTACAGCAAGTATTTTGGCCAGAACAAAACATATGTACCTAAAGGTACACTCAGACCTAGGACATTGCTCTCCATTGTCTTTGGAGTGGAGTTTCCTAGACTGACAGCTTGTGGATTAGCAGGTACTTGCTCTTTGAAAGGACATGAGGACATTACTGGGAAGTGAATATGGTCTCCTGGTTACTTCTAGAACATATTTACCACTGTGTCATGTTCTTTTCCAGTTATTCTCATCTTCTGGCTCTAGTTTTATGAAGGCATTTGGAACCACCACATTGCCTTTTCCCACTTATTTCACTACCTGCTTTCTTGCTCTGCTGAGGTATCTTTAACATCTCTGCTGAGATATGCTTCATAACACCTCTGCCTGGTGATTAGCCTCTTCTGCAGCAAATGGAGCCATCTCCCTTTCTTAAAGGAAGGCAGTATTCTTAGTAAGACTGTATTCTTGTAACAGGGACTTCATCTATTTGGAAGTATGATGATTTTTGGAATAAGGAAAATAAGTTCTTTTGAAGAAGTCTGATATTCTGTGATTTAAACATAAATCATTATCTATCATTTTGCTGTCTGCAGAGACCCGTGCCCATGGTACAGAGCTCAATACTGTAGCTCTTGACCCTGGACAGTAATCTTCTTAACTTTCAGTTGCAGCCAGACTGTCAAACAAGATTAAAATAACATTTCCTCTGTGCATACACATAGAAATATATAACACCATACTCCCCATGGTCTTGTGTCAAGATTGAACACCTCTACAAGTCCATTATCATCTGAATTCAAAGGATCCATCTCCTCCTCAAGAGCTTTCATCCTGATCCATCTTGGGGTCTTTTAGCAATGATTTTACTCTTTGTATTTCAGCTATAATTTCATTTCAGCATAACCTTGACCTGCCTATGCTACCAGAGCCGATCTCCTTCGTCTAATTGTTCTCCCTCCCCCATATACATATGAAACTCAGTGTCCTCCCTTAGCTAATATAATACAAAGGAATCAATCTGTCAGGCACACATACCCGCACAGCCTCAGCAAATTAACCTTGCAGAGTAATTAGGGCAAGCGCCATGGTGTGGGTATCATGGCCTCATTTTGCTGGTCAAAGCATTAAAAAACTACCACAGCACAGCTACCAGTTAAAATCAATATCCCACTGCATCAATGAGAATAAAGCTAACCAAGTGCTTCCTTGCTCCCAAGGTGGTGCTCCCATAAGGGTGCACACAGGAGTCTGGAGGTTCTGGAGGTCCCTCTTGTCACAGCTTGGATGGAGACCAGACTTGAGGAATGGGTGCTCTTCAGTAGAGTCTGGAGGTTCTCAGAGGCTAGGGCAGAGAACAGATTTACTAGAGAAGATCATAAGTTGCCAGTATTTCCAGGCCTGTCATGGCCTAGGAGCAACAAAAGTCAGAGAGTTTCTATTTGCATTGCATAATTGGCGGAGCCTGTCACAACACTGTGAAAGCCAGCTGCTGCTTTCTGCTCAGAGTTAATTCCACCTGATTTATTTAATATTGTAATGAATATAATCCCTTTTTGCCAGCCCCCTCTACACACAGCCAGCAGTTTGACACTGCAGAGAAACCTGCACAAGCATGTGGTGTGGAATACCTTGGCTCTTCCAGGGACTGAGCAGCACAGCACTGTGCTCCAGAGAGAGCAGCAGGATGCGTGCTGGGGAAATGCAGCCATGCCATTGTTTTCTTACACCTAGGAGAAGCCCTAAGATCTGCAGAGATGGCAAATGTGTGGGCAACTAGGTGTGACCACAAGTGAAGGACATAGCATAGCACTGTAGGAACCCAGATTTCAGACAGACCAGAAGAGATTAAAAGAGAGATGCAAGGGAGTGAAAAGGGAAGATACTCAAGAAGTAGGGTAAAAAAAAGCCAACTTGCTTAAGCAAAGATGCCATCAGAGACAATGGGTTAGGACACAGCATCTAGAGGAAGATCTGCTGGCAGGTCTTTAGCAGCTTCTTTCCACTGGAAAAAAATACAAAAGCCAAGCCCACTGTAATCTGACAGTGACCAAGCCAGAGGTAGTAATATCTGAAAAGCAAAAAAACCCTTGAAGGACAGTAACTTCTGATGAAATTTGGCAATCATTTAGCTCTCAATCTTCTGCCCTGCCAAAGTGCAAGCAGGTAAGGCCAGTAAGAGAATCAGTTCTACAGGATCTCTATCGTAGATTCAAGTGCTGGACCAAAGTTTGAGCTTTTGAGAGAATAAATCAGACGGTGGCTATGAGCAACATCAACAAGTGCAGTTATGTAAAGAAGTAAAAGAGAAAGGAATGGGAAATACTGCTCCTCTCCCCACAGCATCTAGGGATTGCATCTAGAGGAAGAAAGGAAGCCAGATACTCCTAGACTCTCTTTGCCAGGGCAAGACCAAAAGAAGATGTGCAGCCAAGCCTTTCATTAAACAGCAGAATCAATACTGGTTTCAAACTGGGCTTTATAATCATGTTCAGCAGGAAATCTGACAGGATGCTTGGAGAATGAGACAGCATTCAGAAGAGCTGCTTTGGGGTCACAGCTGTAGGGAACAGATAGAAAAGATGAGAAAGGAGTCTGGAAACTGCTGAGAGACAGACATGTTTAACTAACAGAGGATGAACCAGACAGAGAGAACCAAGAAGTCTTAGGATGTGGAGGAAGAATACTGCTCCACAGGAAACAAGTGTCACAAATATTTGCTGGCTCTGGAAACATTTAATTTGTTGTTCCTGCCATGGAAATGGCTGGTTACCCCCAGACAATTTGAACCCTTATATTTTATGCCAAATTCTGCTAACTGACCAGATTTCAGAGCCCATGACAAGTTGTAGAAGGTGGCTGTAGTTGGGTAGATTGTCTGTCACATTAATACACAACCATAATTTTCAGCTTATAAATTGTTCAGGGAGATACTTCATTAAATGAATGCGCAAACATGGAGAAAAGGAATTCTCTTTAGAGCATCACATACTATTAGAGTTGTTAAGTAGTTGGTTAAATCCAAATATTTTTCTTCCTGCCCACATTAACGGTGTGTTTTCTAGAATTTGGAATAAATAATCTGCAACACATCCAGCAGAAGCTGTGCATAGGATCTATCACTGATGCACAAGCCATGATACTGGAGGTACACTCTCATCCAGATGAGCTGCCACCTGGAGTGGACAGATGGAGATGAAGGGGAGGAGGGATAAAAGGTAGTCGAGTGAATGGTTTCATTAAGCTGCAAGGAGGAAGTAAAGTGTGTAGAAATGAGAATCAAGAATTTTTAGACACTAGAAACATGGTAGTGAGTTTGTATCACTCAGTGGAAACAAGGACCTTTGCCCCATCCTGAGGAGAAGTTTTGCTGGTTTCCTACCAAGAAAGAAATAGTGGTACAGTAAAATTATGACTTTACCTTTCTCCCTGAACCTTTGGAAGGGCCTAGGGAAAGTCATGTTTCCCCTCCCTATGAAAGAGACAGAGCACTCTGGGGCAGGTCTTCGGAGAATTGGTTAGTTTAGAATCCCAGCCAGGGTGGAGTTGCTCAATAAAACTGCCAGTCTCTCATAATAATACCAGGTCTTTGAGTAATAATCCCAGGCTCTCAGTGACCTGGAACACCAGCTATGCTAACAACAAACTTAAAGTCACAAAGACGACTAAGTGTGAAACCAGATTTAAAGATTTAGTAGCTATTCTCAGCAGTCTTCTGGTCAGGCAAAATGCGTCAAAGGCATTTGGGAACTCTGAGAGGTGCCCTGAAATGGCAGCTGATTTCATGACTGACAAGCAAAGCAAGGGGCTTATCTCTGAGATAGAAGTGAGCAGAAGGAAAATTGCCACCAGCTACAGGAAAGAGTGGATCAGACTTCCCAGTGAAAACATTGCGTCCTCTGCCAGCATAACCTACCCCCTCCTTCTCCAGAAAATGCATTTCAGAGGAAGGAGGGAAGGAATTTGCAGGGGTGAAAAAAACCGAAGTGGAGGACTGTCATTGGGAATCTCAATGTTTGCAGGATCTCTGGCCACACACCCTCTTCCCCTGCCCATTACAGCTCACAGACACTCCAATCTACTCAGATAATGGCCAGAGAAACAGATTTTCTTTCCTTGGATCTGCTACCATTCCTGAGTTTTCAGCAGACATTTTGTAATCAGAGAGCCTGTCAAGAGAGACAAGAGCCTTTAGCAGAAAAGAAAAGTTAATTGTGGAACAAGGGATTTAAAATCTGTGCAAAGGGGGACAATAAAAGAAACAATTATGGAGTTTAACCACTGCTGCTGGCGTGGTGTGAATGTCATTTGTCATTAGCTACACTGATACAGTTAAACTACGCACTCAAGGCTAATGTTTCGGTTTCCTAGCGATTTTTGGAACATCAGCAAAAGTTTTATTTCAAATGAAACCAAATAATTTTTTCTATTTCAGTCATTTAATTAAAAATGATTAGAGGTTTTATTTTAAAAAGAAGTTGTTTCCAACTGACACAAACTCAAGTAGTTTTTTTGTTGGTTTTTTTTTTTTTTGAAAATGGGAAAATGGGACATTTTGATTTTGGAGGAATTTGAGGATACTACTTTGAGAGCTGTTGAAATAGACACAAAAGTGACCATGTAGTCAGCATTTATTACCCTGCTTTATTCTGTATCCATTCAGATACAAACCCAGCCAAGACCATAACAGTCCATTTTCACAAAGTAGATTTAGGCTGGTGTTTATTTGCCTTTTATGCACATTTCTAAAGGCATATTTGCTAAGCAGAAGTGTGAGAAACTACTGCTTGACCTGAAGCATCTACAGCTGGCTGGAGGAAGCAGAATTTTCCTACTCTTGCTCCAAGCAATTACTAGTGGTTTGGCATTACCAGGATTAAATTGTAGCATTTCTGCTACAACCTACTACAGAGAGCAACTCAGGGCCACTCTGCCTCCCCAGGTGGCATTAGGGAGGCACAACCTGAGTACTGTGCCTTTCATAGAGGGAACTGGCAATCTATTTCATGTATTGATGGATGGCAGAAACCATCTCAAGCAGTTTGGGATTTCATCTACACCCAGAGCTGTAATTGCTTTGTCCCTTGGCAAAGGTCTGCAGAGGAAGGGCAGAAGAGATTTACTCACTGATTAAACTCCAACATGACACATACAGTTCTGACTGTAACTTTCTTGCAGTTGTATTTTACTCCCCCAAAAGAGAAATTCAAGTAGAAATGACCTGAATTCCATTTGGTGAGATGGGGTTGTTCCCTGAGATGCCTTTGCAATCACTGTTCTCCAAGCTAAGTCTAAACAAAAAGGGCAGTTTTTTGGGAAGGGTTCATTTGAAATTAAGCACATAGTGCAGAGAGATAAATTTCGGAGGTGTTGAGCTCTCACAGCTACTTCCCCTTATAGTATCATTTGGGTGTAAATACAATAGGAATAATAAGGCAGGTGGAGGGATGTTGGACCCAGGAGGGCACTTAGCCCAGACTTTAACATTAGCACTTCCAGGAACAATAGAGATGCCTTAGAAAGTAAGATAATATGGAATGAGTTTTGAATCAGTCTTAGCACCTAGGAAACCCAGAATAACAAAAAATCTTTATTTTAATTTAGTTGGTCTTCATAAAACCAAACAACATGCCTATTTTTATAGCTTAAAATCACTTTCAGGTGACATGAATTTTTTGTCATTTTGGTTTTTACAGGAACTAAAGAAAGGCAAATAAAGAAATTTGGTTAAAGCTTCACAAGAAGTTTTACAGAGAATATTGGAAATGCAAGATCCTATACAGAGCCATCAAAATAGGATGGTCTGGGCAGGTCAGATCTGCCCTGTGGCTCAGGTCCTTCGGCCAGCCTCTGCTGAAGAAAGGGTGAATGATGGCGATGGCTGTGACAGCGGGCTCCATCCCAAGAGCTGAGTGCTCTTGGGCACAGCCAAGCCCCTGCCACCATAAATCCCTCTTGCTCACACCTCCCTGCAATGTGCAAAGCGGGACCCAAAAGTGCCATCCTACTCTGCACTCATCAGAGTGCAGAGCAGCCAGCAAAGCAGACTGTCAGCCAAACTATGCCCACTCAGGGACAGAAAAACTTAACTGGGGAGTTAAGAGCTCATTTCTTACTGTGCAGTTTGGGGGCTGGTCTGCCAAAATGAGGATATTAGACTAGACAGCTTCTGAATCAGACACATTCAGCAACACCTGTGTTTGTCAGGGAAAGTATCCTTTTGATACATTTGCTTTTGCCCCATTCTTCTCTGAAGAGGAATTGTCAATAAATAATTTAAGCACATCCCTTGCTGGCTGTTACTGTCCCAAGGTCTCCCTTCCATCAGTATTCTCCAAAAGGAAGCATGCTTCTTTCTCTCATAATGCACTAACTTTTTCATTGCTTCTTTATGCTCACTTCTCACCAATCTAAATAATGGATCAATTGAGGTTTTATTCTTTGCTTTAATTAGGTCTTGAATTTTGAGAGTATTTTACTGTAATTACTTCATTAAATGTGAACTGAAAAGCAAAAACCTTCCAAAACAAAGTGAGCTGTGTTTGTAATTTTCTATTTTTTTTTATTACACATAAAGGAAAACTCAAAACTCTGATAGGGTACGGAGTTTTTCTCTCAGCTCTGTGTCTGGGTAAATAGTGACAGCCTGTGCTCACTGTTTCAAATCAGCAGAGAGAAAGAAAGAGAGGGACAGAAGGGCAAAATACAGCTATGGACCAACTCAATCAGTCAGTCTTTGACTTACAGTGGCCTCAGCATACTAAAATTGCTTTTATTACTCATCCACCTGACTCGTATGTGATTGCCTATGCCCTTGGTGTTTTATTTCAGGATAAAATAATAGGTTATGGAGGTACCTAGGCTACACCTTCCTTTTATTTGAGTGTGAACAAGATGGCAGAAAACCAGTACCACAACTTCCTACCAACTCCCCATCACACCAGCATAATTCCTCTCTGAGTGACTCCACAGATTTTTGATCCCTTCTCCATCAACTGTCTGACACTCAAGGCAAAACAGAGCATCAAATCACAAAGCTTGTATTCACAGAGGGGCAAATGGGAAAGAGAGGATGCAGGCAGGCAGGCAATAGGCTGAAACTGGAGAAACAGCTTCTTCCCGTTTGGGAAGTCCATGGTCAAATTCTGGTTAAGTCAGAAGAAGTTTCAATGTCAAATTGAGAGGTCCTCAAATGGAGGAACTCTGGTTCCTCACACTTTGTTAAATACTTCTGGATTATTTTTTTTTTTTCACTTGGGGAAAGGGGGGAAGGAGGAGGGGAAAAAGGACATGATGGAGGGAGAAGATTGACTCTGCTTTTCCATCACTAAAATTTGACTCAAATTCTGAAATGGAGCACTTTAGAATCTTAATATTTCTAATGGTATGAAATTAGGCAGGAATGTGCATTTTCAGGATATTGTCATAACAGATTCTGTATAAAACAAGTCAAGAGCATGAGAAGGAAGGGGACTGCTATGCAGTGCACTTTAAAATCTTAAAAATCCCCTTCACAATCATTCCTTCTCCCTGTTCCCCCAAGACTTCTAACTTGGATAACAAACTGAGATGCAACCAGGAAAACATACATCTAATGCATCCAGATTGCTTAAGTTCTGGATTTGTAAAGCCCTTAGCACAAAAAGATTAATTACCTTGAAGATTAATTGTTTTAAGCACTTATGCCAAACCAGCAAGAAGCAAGAATAATTGCATTCTGAAAAGTCAAGAGGATCTGTGGAGAAGTCCAGGAACACTCTACAATGCTATAAATCTCAGGGTACAGATCTTAAAGTTATATTGTGCAATAATCGTAACAGCAGAACAAGGTGCTTTATGTATAATTTGATAAAGCATCCCATCCCAAACTTATTAACACAAATCCAGTGGTGTCAGGTCAAAAGGTCCTGCTAGCTCCCAGGCCATGTCTGGCACTGGCCACAAGCAAAATGCCCTTTGAAAGGGCTATAAAAATCCTGACAAAAATACAACAATGTTTCTCTCCAGAATATTCTCCCAGCATACAGCAATGTGTAAAGCCTAGGGTCTTTCTGAGCCAATATTTACCTATATATTTGAGTTTAATAGTCCTTGATGGACTATTCCATGCACTCCCTAATCCTTTTTTGAACCCATTTTTACTTCTGGCCTCATGGATAACCCGTGGTGACAATTTCCCTACCTAATTGTATAGAGAATGTATAATACAATGTGAATATTGCAACTAAATGAAGGCTAAAGGGGAAAATGATAAGTCTTTGAGCAGGATGAGAGAGAGAAGGAGAGGAAATATTTTGCATGATTAAAGGGGATATGATAAGGAGTGACAGGCTAAAATTATATTCAGCTCAAAGAACAGAAAAGATCTCAGTCTGTTGGGTAGTTATGTATGCTCCCAGTGGATATGTTGATAACTCCACCTTAAACTGGACAGCATAATTCACTCATCTGGCAGCAATACCTGGGACTATCCTGTTCTGGAAGGAACAGCAAATAGCCTGGATATAAAAGCAATTTTTCAAGCCTAGAATAAATGTTTGCAAAGTCAAACACAAATTTTGAAAGGAGGAAAGTTTTCTAAAAAGAATTCTTGAACAGAACTCCTAACTTCTGCAATGGAGAAGGAAGAAAGACATTACATTTAATGTTGTGAAAGAGTTGTGGGCTGGGGAAGGCTGGCTCTGGCCTTACAGAGAGGAGGCGTGTGGTACAAATTGTTGTGGGATGACTGATGTCAATGGCTCTTTGCAAGGCTGCATTCAATGCTGTTTTACTTAATGTGTTCGCTCTGCTCTGCTGTTTGGTTGGTAAATTTTTGTTAGTCAAACTGGCCAAGAGGGATTTGGATTAGTACAAAGGGAGGATTGATATGGCTACCATGGCTGAGACCAGAAACATGCATACACACATGTGTGCACTCACACAAATTTGAAGTGTAGGAATCCCTTAGGCATCCAGCCTATTAAGTAAGGAAAAGTAGAGAATAAGAAATTTTATATTGCTGCTTATAGAAAGGTTCTTCATCTGTCTCTGGAAAATGCCAAGATATTTAGGAGGGAAAAAAAAAGAGGAACAGATCTCAATTTTTCTGAAATCTCAGTATTAGAGGCAATGGACTCTTGAAATTTTTTCCAGCTTCTGTACATTCTGAAAAGCATACTTCTCCCACAGATAGTGTTAGGGAAATATGTTCCCAAAGTTTTTTAAATCCTTATGGGTGTTTAACCTCAGGATCAGCTTGTCTGCTTCTCCTGGATCCCATCTGGAGGTTCTGTGTCCTAGAGGTCACAGCATAAGTTACTCTTAGAGTCCTGCTCAGTCCATGGCCCTTCTAAAGAGTCTGACAACAAAAGTGGGTCACTTAAAAATTATGGGTTTTCTGATGTGAATTCCTGCCCACCAGAACTGGATGGAAATGACCAACTCATAAGTTGCATCCCATAGGTTGCTGCATGATAGCAGCTTCCAAGTTTGCTGAGCTGGGCAGGATTCAAACTGGCAAGCTCTACTGCTATACAATGGCTTTCCATTTCACCTTTGAAGAAAAAATTATCTAAAGTGGTTCTGCCTAAATCAGAGCTCTCTTTTACCCCCCTTCCTTATCTACCATATTTCAGGATTGAGCATGACATCTGGCATGACACATGGGAAACCTGCAATCTAGATAACACATCTATCTTTATAAGTGAAAGACATCCATATATTTCAACATAGAGTAGGGAAGGCTTGCAGCAAGAGAATCCAGCAGCCTGGCTAGGCACTCTGCATATTTTATGAATGTCAGCATCTACATTACCTCAGCCAGTGGAAAAACAATGCTCAGCAAAGCAGTCTTGAGGACACTGACTTGGGCAGCAGAGACAGGTATTTCTGGGAGAGGAAACTATAACTGTGTTTCATTCTTCTGCTTTCTCCAAAGCTTCCTGGCATCTCCACAGCGGCAGTGACTCACAGTTCTGCCTTCATTTATGGAAGAAGGCAAACATTCATACACTGGGCAAGGCAAGTCCCCAGCTACTGTGCTCCTCACTCTACCTTCCTGTAGCCGTTCTGCACATGGCTCAGTGAAGCACGCCTTGAAGCCCTCTGCAGCTCTTGGTGCATATCAGTCTCACTCCCCATCTCCCTTTGTGATCCATGTTCCACATCCACCTGCAAAGTCAAGTCCTTGCTCTTCTGACCTACTTTGGACTTCATCACACTTGCTGGTGTAACAGACAGTTCCAGGCTGCTGTTTCAAAGCCATCTCTTCCTCTGTGGTTACACACAGCAGCTCTGGGGAGGACAAGGAGTGCTTAAAGCCCAGGAAAGCTGAAAACATTAATAACGGTATGCTTTGCTGATGAACAAATAAGGCACATGGGCAAATATCACTATCTTTTTTGAAACATTTAGAAGTCTGACTAAGCATAAGAGCAAGATATGCCAGCCTATTTCCAGCTGAACATCAACACACATAGCTTATGGTTCCAGAGAGCAGCTGTGGTGAATTCAGCCAAGGGAATTCTACTGCCTCCTTCTCCTTATATGCAAAACCAGAAAAATTAAGGGTCTATTCTCCAAAACAATTCTCTCTGGCCAACACCTGAGGAAGACAGGGTGAATTAATATCCCACTGGTCATTAAATTAGGAGGTGGTTTCTCTGCAAGGGGACACAATTTAAAATTCTGAAGCTCTTAAGATTCTGTAGATGTGGGAGCCATTTGGACAGGAGAGCAAACTATTTATGTAACACACACTCCAGGCTTGCTTCCAAAATGCTGGCCTTTGGTCAGAAAAAGACATTATCCAAAGCCAACCCTACAAACACCAGCAAGAGTGCCAGAGTGGCCAGATGGTGCTCGGGTACCACTGCAGCCCCCTGGACTGATTCCCTTGCAAACACTGGCAACTGTGATGGGCAAGGACGCACCCTCCCTCCCCATTGCTCCCTTCATAAATCCAGCAAGGTGTGCCAACTTTCCCCGGCAGCATCAGGCACTCCTGCAGCTCCCTACTGCTCCTCTAGTAAGCACATTGCCAGTGGGCCCTCACAGTGCCAAATATTGCTGCATTTCCCAATCCGCCTTTCTGTCAAGTACTGGCAGAGGTGCTACGACAGCGTCGCTACTGATCTGCTCCTCCTCACCCTTTCAATTGCAGGTACTGGCAGTGATGCCAAGGCACCCAAATTGTGCCAGACATAGACGAAGATGCTTCATAATAATACCTTCTTGCAAGAAATGGCAAAAAGGCCCAAGTACCCATGTGGTGCTCTAATAACCTTCCCTTGCCCTTTATGGCTTGCAAAGATTCCAAGCTGCCCAGAGTAACCTTACAAATCTTTGAGGGACTCCCTAAACAGAGGAAAATGAATCCTTCAGTGCTGTTGGCAGGTTGTTTCACTTACTCATATGTAGTTCACAGCCATGTACAAGTTTATAAGCAACTACTCTTACAATAACTACCATCTCTTCTGTCTTCACCACCAGAAGAGCTGCCCTGAGGAAACCCCCAGATTTATTGCCCATAGGCAATATCCCTAAATGCTATGGCACAAAGAAGTGCTGCTAAATTGAGCTTCTTCACCTGCCTGTTTAGTGTGATGAGTTTTGGTGGCACACTGTGTTTCAGTGGCCCACTGGTAGACCATCAGTAGCAAATGCCTAAGATTTTGGTACATGTATAAAGAAAGAAAAAGAAAACATGGCCCAAGTGATGTCTTAGAGAGCTTATGCTAATTAAAAACTTAGGCTGTTCCAATCTCCTCCTACTACTGCTGTATATTCTTCACTGACTCACAAACCAAAATTGAGCTTTGGCTGTCTAAAAGGAGAGAAGCAGATTTTTTTCTAATACTACCACGTGAAAGTATTGTCCCTGCTTCCCTCCACTGATACCACTTGGCCTCTTTGGCCAGCTACAAACCCATGCTGCTTCCCCTCGTAAAGGAAAAAACTGACAGAAGATGAAAGGCTGCTTCTGTGCTCCAAATGCCTCATACTTTGATTAAAAATGTTTTTGTCAATTAGAGATTGATTTTTGCTGTTCATTAAAGTGATGGATGTCAGTGCTGATGGAGGTGATATTTTTCCCTGTGGTGGCCTGCTATATAAATGGGTAAGAGAAACCGGAGGCTCCAGTTTGCTGGAGTGGAGTTGATGACCAGGACTGGGATAAAATAGGCCAGTCAGGGGATGGAGAAATGAGTGCCACAGTGCTCAGAGAGGAGCAGGGGAAAGCTCTCATTGCAGAGTTTTGTAGTCAGTCCTTACCACTTTATCTTTCGGCAGGCACCGCAGAAGCTGAAGATAGATTCAGAGATGTGGGATGTTTTGGAGGGTTGCACAGTGGGGATGAAGTTATGGGTTGTATAAATGCCACAAGCTGGTAAGTTTTTATATGTAGGCCATGCAAAATTTCCCCAACCCAAGCTGAGCTTCTCCTCTAGGAACTCACATCCTGACACTGCCATCAAAAGGACGTTCCCTGAGAGGGAGAAACGGCTGTCCTTAAAGAGCATAGGATAGGTTCAAGCTAAGGTAAAAGAAAAGTCGAGAGCTTCAAATACATAACCAACAATTGTTTTCCCAAAATTAATCTACTTTTACCCCTCACTTTCTGCAGGACAGCAACACCTCACTTGTGTTGCTACCAGAGAGGGTAAGACAGGAAGTTACCAGAAGCTGTGGTATTTTCCAATGCTGTATCCACTGTGCTTTTGCCATTATTAGCCCTGGTCATGTGAAGGAGAAAAATCAGGAGTCATACACATGAAATAGTGGAGTCAGACCATCTGCTGGAAGTGGCAAAGCACACAAATATGAAATCTCCCTGGGGCTGGGTCTCCTAAGAACTACCAGTACTTGTAGAAGAGAGTTTGGGCATCCATACATCTTCAGAACTATGATGCAGACCCCTGACAACCCAGCTGGATTTTACAGACTTTTTCAACCTACTGCACACCCATCAGTTCTTTTGCAGGCAAGGAAAGAGAAAGAAATGAACCCCTGCCCCAGAGGAGAGTCCTGATGCAGCAGGAATTCAAAGGCACAATTTAATGGCCTCACAGCAGTCCCCATATAAAATCTCCCAGTCTCTAAGAAATCCATTTGGGACCAGCAGCTACATCAGATGTCACAGCAGCTTCACTCTTTGCTGGGACAATAGCAGGAGGATTCAGGTGTGCACAATGTTATGATTACATCAAATGGGTTGAATAATGCCCTTTATGCCATGCTATCCTCCTGCCTTCAGCAGGGATGTAGAGCAGCCACATGGCAGTCACTAGTGCACACCAGGGGGCTGAAACACAGCTCTGCAAAAATCCACCTGCTCCCTCTCACCATTGAAATCTGGTATCTGTAGGTCCCCCATCTCCTTCAAGTTCCAGTTTTAGTCACAAATTGTGTGTGCATATAAAAACACACATGCACACAGACACATATATTTGTATACTGATGAGATCGTTAAATTTATCAGCTCTCCAATTCATTTGAGGTTCGTTATGGAGCTGCAGCGCTGCACCTTTCATCTGGAAATGGAAAGAGAATGGCCTTTACCCCTTTCTCAAAATTAAAGTGAAATAGGTACCATTTTATTTTAAGTGCCCATTAACTAAAGCGTAACTGAAACCAAGTTACAATGGGTGCCTCAGGGGACTGAACATAGGAGAGAACACACACACCCACACCCACACCCCCACCCACCCACCCACACACACCCCCCAACAGCAAATGGTGGCAGGCACAAAAATCAGGGGAATAAACATCAAAGCACTTCATAGTGCAGTGATAGTTAAAGGCCTATTTTACACCCAGAAATGGCAAGAGATGCAGGCCCAAGAGCTCTTCAGTGCCTTTGAAAGACCATTTAAGTCTTATTAAAATATTACCTGGGTTTTTTTTTTTTAAACTCTTAATTCATCTTCCGTAATTTTTTTTTTTTTTTGCACTGGGCTATTGTAAGGGGGAAAAGACTCAATACTGTTAGTAAAAGGATCTAATTGGTAACTTCTTTTCATCTCAGAAGCCCCCCGTCCCTCCCTCCTCCTCTCATTCCTTACAGGTTGGGTCATAGCAGCTTTCTTAATCTTTGGAGATTATTCTTTTGTGGTTTGATGAGACTTCACTAGACTCTTAAATCTTTTCATTTCACCTCATTTAAATATTTTGGCCAATTGCTGAAGTTAATGATGATGAATAGGATTAAGATTAAAGGCTTAAAAGAGTTAGGAGGAGGAAAAAATATATTTCATTTCCAACAATGCATACAGAAGACTCTTTTTTTCAGTGTTGCATTACCTCTCTGTTAGGGATGTAGCTTGTAGTTCTTGGCAGGTCTCTGACATGGCTGCATCTGTCTGTCTCTCTGCAACATCCCTTTTTGGCACCAAGTTCAGTAGAAATGATCAGGACCTTTGCACTGTCTTTGCATATGCTCACTTGTTCTTTGTGCTGCCTGCCTCTGCTTGTGCTGTCTGCGTTTTCCTGACTTATTCTAAACCCACATATCTGAGTATAACCTTTCAAAGATGTCATTAAAAAAAAAAAAACCTCACATTTATATAGACAAAATTATCCTTATCATTTTGCACAGCAATTTAGAAGACAACCAGCCTGAAATTCTCATCTGTGCACAGTACAACACTTTCCCAAAGGAAAAAAAATCTTCTCCTTTATTATTCTTAAACTCCTTTCCATATACCGATTTCCTCTGGTACAAAGCTGAAAATTCATCCTCTTAGTATATGAAGCCACAGAAATTGGACCAAACTGGAAATCCAGCTGCAACTAAATAAGTAATATTTCCCCATCAGTCCTTTGCTTAAAAACATAAATATAATCTCACAGAAATTGCAATTCTAGGAAGTCTTAGATCAGTTTGGACAGGCTTGAGTCCCTCTGGCTGCAGTTTCAAAATCAGTGGAGAATGGAGCTCATCAAGTGGCTTGAGGGGGTAATACATGTTGCCAAATAAAAACAGGCAATTCTTTGTCAAACCCAGCTTTGCCAGGAAAATTGCGAGCTGGTGGTACTATACCTCAACAAAATTTTCTTCTCTGTTATGTCTGAAGCAGCAAGGTAAAGGTGGGTGGATGGCAGCAACCAGTTCCTGGAGCAGCACCAGGAACTTGTCGATGCCATACAAACCCCTGCTCTCACAGGGCATTCTCCATGTTTACCTAAACACTTCTTCCATCCTCAGTGTTGTAAATCTACATCTTCCCCAACACAAACTTTTTTAACAGGTGGGAGGAGAGTGAATACATTTTCCAGGCTTCAGTGAAAAAGCTGCATGAGAGGGAACATCATTTATAATGTTAAGGATTAAAAATTGCTTACTGTGGGGAATAAAGTGAGCTATAGGTCTGCTGAAGATTTCTGGCATATCGAACAAACTGTACTGAAGCTCTAACCTAAAATATTTATAACAATATTTACCAGATTTCATGTTAGACTTGGTTGGGGCAGAGCAGATTCTTTAGCAAAGAAGGAATGTGCACAGTGCTGGAGTCTGTCTGGGCTCAATAAAAAATGAGCAAGGACAGGAATGAGCTCAATGGAGGGAGCTGGAATATCATTTGGTGTTGCCTTAGGCAAAGCACAAAGCCCACAAGAGAAGCAGTTCTGCTAAGATGAGTCTAAGGATCAAGTATGAATGATACCAAACTTGACAGGGAAAAGCTAATGGGATGTACAAGGATGGACAAGTACAAGGATTTGCCACTCCAGACTGAGGGAAATATGTGTACATTGAGCAGGCCTATTTCAGATCAACACTTGTACAACACTCTCACCTTGTAAAGCACTCTCACCAACTCTGTGTTTTGGCCAGCGTGAGTAGAAGACCTGGAGAGGAAGCCCCAAGTGTCTTCACAGCTCAGGACAATGCAGCACTAGGAAGAGAAATCTTGCTTCCTGGATGACAACTCAAGTAGCTGGGCCATTTCCTAAGTAAGAGGGAGTATTTCCTCGCTGCTGAAATGAGAGACTTTTTGGAAAATCCTAGACATTGCAGGCAGTGCATAATCATCGTCCTGCCACAACAGAAAGGTGACTCTCCCAGTGGGGGTTGCTTACCTTAAACGTGTCCAGAAATGTGTTCGGTTCTTTATGCTTCTTAAAGTCTCAGCAGCACCTTCTCTAACTGCAGGGTGGAAAAATCCTAGTGTGCTCAACAAATTCAAAATCAAATGTTTTGACTGACACAGCAGGCTTGAACCAGAGACTGCCAGAGATAAAAGCAGAAGGCAAGGAATCAAGTGGTTGCTCATCAGCAGACTGCAGAGCAGTCTGATAGCTGTAGAGGATTTTATGGATGCAGAGACAAATTTTGAGGGGCATATGGACCAAGAGGATTTTTACTCCTTGAAATTACTCCTTAAAAGTCCTCTCCACTGCCAAGCAGAGAGGCTGCTGGAAGAACAGCTGTGATGGGTATAGGGAGTGTGCAATGGCCCATCACAGCCACATCTATTCCCAGTGCACATTTTCTATCTTCGTTTGCTGCCCTAAGCTTTTGTGCAGATTGGTAAATATTACGCAGATATCATATTCTGTGGTGAAGTGGACAATCTCTTTTCAAAATGCACTCAGTTTTTAAAGGCTTCGTCTGGTTTAATGCAAGAAAGAAAAGAAAAAGAAAACAGAGTTTCCTTTTATTTTTTCAAGATTGAAATGTAAAATTTTTTTTGACTGCATCCAATATCAGCATTTGTAAACTGTCGACAGAACCTATGTATTATTATTTAAAAGAATAAAATTAAAAACAATTTTAAAATATAAGA